>NC_054469.1:163351863-164016363 GCF_017639515.1 Carcharodon carcharias | reverse complement strand
ACAATGCTCAGTCAAAGGTCAATGATGAGCCTCTGGAGTTGTCTATTAGGTGATAGATGTTGGATGTCTAGCAAGATGTGCGGGAGAATCTGGCAGAGATCCATGAGGGTCTGCATGCCAAAGTCTCAGTGATGGAGGAGTCCATGTGGAGCATCAGCCCTGTACTGACCATCATTGCCAAGAGCATTGCCTCCTCCTTTGAGAGAGTGGTGACTCTCATGGAGAGGCAACTCCAGGAATAGAGCTAGATTCCTGGGGTTGTGCTCAGACAGACAATGACCTCAGGTGATCAGTGCCAGCGTGGGAGATGGATGAGGCACCCAGTATCCCAGCTAGGTGTCCATCCATCAATGGTGAGCAGAGAGGTCCAGAGCAACCTCACACTTGCGCATGAGCTGCTTGTCATATCTGCGGGTTCCTCTCAGGGCACTCCTCCACCCCTCTGCCAGTGACCGTCGCATCTGATGAGGCTGCGACAACTGGTGGCATTGGCCTCTCCTTCCCAGGCCGGGCCAACACAGGTTCCACTGGCCAGAGGATGACAAGGCCACAAGACAGCAGAGTCAGCAGGCTGTCTCCAATGCTGGTGCCAGTGAGGGGGAGCACCATGACGTAGCTCTCGCAAACATAAGTTAAAGGCACCATGAGCACAAGACGAACAGGTCATAGGTGATTTGCTGTTCATTTATACAGATTTTATGTATACTGGTCTGGGGTTGAAGACCAGAAATGTTTAAGTAAATATTATTGAACTGTCAGAATGACATAAATTGTGCTTTTGTTGTCATGAGTATGCTTCACCATTTTATTTCATTGGCGTAGGGCACACCAGTATGTAATGCTGGAAGTAGTAGCTCTGAACTTTATTGCATAGGCACTGAATGTTCTTTGCATTCAAATGAAAGGGTCCTTTTAGAGGCGGCAGCCCTGGCATGTGTTTGAAGCTGACCTTTGGCAGCCATGCTGAAGGAGTGTTGAATCAATGCATCCCTGGTGTCCCTGCCTCCCTGGAGGTTACCAATGTCTGGCTCCGTATCCTCAGCGTTCTCCTCACCATGCTCCTCTTCTGACTCACTACTGGACTCATCATCTGTGGCCTGTGCAGCTGTGTCAAGATCCTCTTCCTCCAGTGGGTCCACTCTTGCTAGTGCCAGATTGTGGAGAGTGCAGCATGCAACCACAATCAGTGACACCCGCTCTGGGGGGTATTGTAGTGACCCCCCTGAATGGTCCAGGCATTGGAAGCGCATCTTGAGAAGACCTATGGTCCTCTCTATCACTGCGCTTTTGGCAGCATGTGTCTTATTGTTTCACTTCTCTGCCTCAACTCTTCTTGGGTGATGGTGAGGCATCATGAGCCACCTCTTCAACAAATAGCCCTTGTCACCCAGCAGCCATCCATCCAGTCAGGCTGGAACACTGAAGAGCCTCAGCACCTGGGAGTGTCTGAAGATATAAGCGTCATGGGAGCTGCCAGGGAACCTTGCACAGACTTGAAGAATCTGCATCCTGTGGTCACACACCTTCTGCATGTGCATCCTGTTGACGAAGGCACCCAGCTGACCCGCTGGCATCATGATGGCCACATGTGCAGTCTATTGCACCCTGGACAAAGGGGAACCCAGCAATCGCTGTGAAGCCTCTGACTTGCTCAGCCCGGTTGGTCTCGTCCATTCAGTAAAGAATAAAGTTCAGGACATGCCTGAACAGTGCTCCTGTCACCAGCTTGACATAACTGTTGACAACTAATTGGGAGACTCCACACAGATTCCCCACTAAGCCCTGGAAAGAGTCGGAGGCATAGAAGTTGAGGGCCACTGTGATCTTCAGAGCCACTGGCATGGGGTATCCACCCACACGGTCGGAGCTGATCTCAGGCCCAATCATCTGGCAAATAGAAGTCACAGTCTCCTTTAAGAGGCGGATCCTCCTTCGACATTGCACATCAGACATATTGAGGTAGCTGCATCGCCAACCCTGGCAGCAGGATAGTGGCATCTTCTGCGGTCCCTTCTACCTTGGGCTACCTGCTGGTCCTGTGCCCTTTGTGCCTGCGCCTCTCCTCCCACAGGTCCCTCCCCTGGAAGTTGCATTGGGACACCTGCCCTCTTCTCCCTTCTGCCCCTCTCTTCCTCCTTAGAGGAGGTGCCTTCAGCGGAGACCACAATACCCATTACCGGGGTAACAGAAGGCTATCTTATACCTGTAGGGGTCCACACAGTCTGAATCCTCCGGGGGCCTGGCAGATACCACTAAGTTCTGAAATGAAGTCTGGAAATGCTAAGAATGAAGCCCCGTACGTAGATGAGGCTGCCAAGAGCCAATAAGCAACCAGCAGCAAACCATCTCCAAAGTTCCTCACTACTCACACTGGCAAAGCTGCTGAACTTTTTAATCCCACCCGTGGAAAGGGTTTTTGAAAATGTTGGCTGGCCGCTTGCCCGTTTTGCCCGTGCAACAAGCGCAAAATCACGTGAGCAAGAAAAAATGTTGTAATTTGGACTGTTAAGGGCCTTAAGTGGCCTCTTAATTAATGGCAGGCGTGGCTCCGGCACCCATGCTTGCCCACCAACCGAAATATCGAATGAGTGCGTGATGACATCGGGACGCTCATCTAATGTCATCGTGCAAGCGACTGCCCACAGGACGTAAAATTCTGCCCATTGAGAGACATCAGGGAGGGAGAGAGTTACATAAGAACATAAGAAACTTGAACAGGAGTAGGCCATTTGGCCCCTTGAGCCTACTCCAGCATTCAATAAGGTCATGACTGGTCAAATTGTGGCCTCAACTCCTGAGTATCACCCATAACTCTCAATTGCCTTGTAGATTAAACATCTGTCTAACTTAGCCTTGAATATGTTCAGTGACCTAGCCCCCAGTGTTCTCTGGGGAAGAGAATTTCAAAGGTTAATGACCCTTTGAGAGAAGAAATTCCTCCTCAACTCTGTCTTAAATGGGAGGCTCTTATTTTGAAAATATGCCACCTAGTCTCCATGAGAGGAAATCTTCAATTGGGATCTACCCTGTCAAGCCCTCTCAGAATCTTACATGTTTCAATAAGATCACCTTTTATTCCTCTAAACTCCCATGAATATAGGCCTAACCTGCTCAACCTTTTCTCATAAGACAACTCCTTCATCCCAGGAATCAGCCTAGTGAACCTTCTCTGAACTGTCTCTGATACAAGAATATCTTTTCTTAACTAAGGAGACCAAAACTGTAAGTGGCACTCTCAGTGTGGTCTCACCAAAGCCCTGTGCAGTCATAGCAAGTCTTCCCTATTTTTATTCTTCATCTCACTTGCAACAAAAATAAACATTCCATTTGCTTTCCTAATTACATTCTGTACCTGCATGCAAACTTTTTGTGATTCATTGGCTCTAGAACATATTGTTCTAAGAAGCTGTCTCGAATACAATTTATAAACACATCCTCAAAGGTCTCTCTGTCTTCAAGGCTACATTTGCCAATTTAATCTGTACAATGTATGGAACAAATAAAATTATTACAGTACCTTTCTTACAAGCCCCTATTATTACTTGCTATATATTCTGGCTTGCAGTGTAGCTACTGTTCGGGGACCTATCCTATTCCCACCAGTGACTTATTTTCTTTACTATTTCTTATCTCCACCCAAACTGATTCTACATCTTGATCTTCCGAGCCAAAATCATTTCTCACTACTGTACTGATTTCACCCTTTATTGTCAGAGCCACGCTGAGTCCTTTTCCTTTATTCTTGTCCTCCCTAAATGTCAAATAACCTTGAATATTCAGTTCCCAGCCTTGGTCACTTTGCTACCACGTCTCTGTAATGGCTATCATATCCATTTATTTCTATTTGTGCCATCAATTCATCCACATTATTATGAATGTTGCATGCACTTAAATCTGTCTTTTTACAATTTTTCCATACTTTGATCTATTTGCTGGTGCACTCTTATGCTTGTACACTCTGTCCTTTTCTATCGCACTCAGGTTATCAGTACCTGTATTGTTACCCTACACTATTGCCTTGCCTTTCTTGTTAACTTTCTAAATCTCCCCTCAGTGAACCTTCCCCGAACCCCTCACCCCCATTATTTAGTTTAACGCCCTCCCATCAGCCCCAGTTATACAATTCACCAGGACACTGGACCCAGCATGGTTCAAGTGAAGTCTGTCCCAATGGTATAGTTCGCTGTTTCCCCAGTAGCGGTGTCATTACCTCATAAGCTGAAACCCATTTCTCCCACACCAATCTTTGAGCCACGCATTCAACTCCCTGATTTTATTCACCCCATTCAAATTTTCTTTTGGCTCAGGTAGTAATCCAGAGATTATTACCCTTGTGGTTCTGCTTTTTGATTTAGCCCCTAGCTGTTTATAGTCCCCCGGCAGAAGTTCTTTCCTAGTCCTGCCTATGTCATTGGCACCTACATGGACAACGACAACTGGATCCTTCCCCTCCTCCTCCAAGTTCCTCTCTGGAACCAAAGAGTTGTTCTTAACCCTGGCAACGGGCAGGCAATACAGCCTCCAAGACTCATGCTCTTGGATGTAGAGAAAAGTATCTATCCCCCTCACTATACTGTTCCCTAGTGCTACTGCAATCTTTTTTACCCCCCGCCCCTCCGCTTGAATGGCCCATTGTACCACAGTGTTGTGGTCAACTTACTCATGCTCCCTGCAGCCCCTGCTCTTGTGCACACAGGTTGTAAGAACCTCAAATCTGTTTGGCAAGTGCAAGGCCTAAGTCTCCTCTAGTGCTACCTTCAGGATCCCCATTCCTGCCTCACTCACAGTCACATTCTCCTGACACTGGTCACAGACTAAATCTGAAGTCCCTAGTCTAAAGAGTGTGATAGCCTCCTGGAACAAAATGTCCAGGTAATTTTCTTCCTCCCTAATGCATCGAAGTGCCTGAAGCTCAGGCTCCAGCCGATCAACTCTGAGCCAAGGTTCCTCAATCTGCGGACACTTACTGCAGATGTGGTTACAACAGATCACACAGGCATCCACCAGCTCCCACACGTTACAGCTGCAACAGATCACCTACCCTCCCATCTGTGTTGTGTTTTCTTTAATTAGGGTTTCAAGTTTAGAAATATCACTCAATGATAATTTGTAGTTATATTAAGTCATTTAAGTAGTTAGGCCATAAATTTACTGCAGTATTTATATCTCCACAGTACTAGTTTAAACTACTGCCCCAGTTTAGAGGAAAAAAAGCTGTAGTGATGGAAGATCATCAGCCCTTGACTTTGACTAACAGTTCAAGTGGCTTGATAGTATAGACATAGGGATTGTTTCCCTTTGCTGAGGAACCTAGCACTTGGGGCTGGAGGGGGTTTTGGGGGTGGTGGGTGGTGGTAGCACAGCCTCAAGAGAAGGGATCTATCATTTAGGACTGAGTTGAGGAGACATTTTTTCTCTCAAAGAGTTATGGACCTTTGGAACTCAATACCTTTGGAATTTGATTGTGGAAGCTCCATCATTGAGCATATTCAAGGCTGAAATAGACAGGTTTTTGAAATCCTCTAGGGAATCAAGGTTTATGGGGCTTGGGCAGGAAAGTACAGTTGAGGTAAAAGATCGACCATGATCACATTGAATGGTGGAGCAGGTTCAAGGAGCTATTTGGTTTACTCTGGCTTCCTATTTTTAATTTCTTAGAATAAAAAAATTAAATTAATTAGAGGAACAAAAGGATCTGGGAGCACAAAGGGTCTGGTAACACAAATTGTTCCAATCCTTGCAGAGACCAATAACTTTTAAAAAAAAATTTGAATTCTCTGTGACCAACTCAAAGGGTCACATGACAAGGTTTCTCATTTTAAGACTTCTTCTGCAACAAGCAAAAAAAACCTCAACCTCTAGTAAAGATTACTCAGTTGACAACTAATACACTAAACTACAGAAAAGATAACTCCCTTAACTTCTTGAAGGACCGAAAACCTCACACCATGTTTATACATTACAACTTACTCTCCACAGAATTGTAGTCCTTACAGGAACTAGTCCAAATTTACTCCCAGCTTCCAATAGGCTCAGTCCTACCCATTTTACTGAGTTGTAATGTCCATCGAAAGTAATTTCCCTCAGTTTTTTGAGAATTCTTGAACCAATTTCTACCGGCAAGGTCTACCCTGGCGACTCATTCTCCCAGCCATGTCAGGCCGAATCTTCTAGTGTTTTTAAGTTTCTGCAGGTTCTCTCTCTTTGACCAGAGAATGAGGTCCCACCAGCATCCAGCTGATGGCTAACAGAGAACAGCTTTTTCCCCTGCTGTTTACAGCAGCTACTGTTTTTCTGTCTGTCTGTCTCTCCTGGGTACTCACACTCTCTCTCTCGCTGCCCAATGTCTCTGAGTCAGTAAGTCTGCAGAGAGCAAAGGCAGTTGTTTCTTTCCTTGCGTCCAGGTATAAAAACTGGCACCTGAATTTCAATAAGACTTGCCCACTGCCGCCTGTCCCCATGGTAACCAGGTTACACAGTCTTATCGCCAAAGAGAACCATGAGGCGGCCACATGTCCCTCTCCATGACTCTATTTTACATTGAATTAAAAGAGATTTTGAAACATAACAATCTTGTAAAATCTCGCCCTCAATCACAAAATACATCAAATTGTTAAAAGTAATAACACAGGTTAACAAGGTAATAATGAAAAATCAAACCAAGCATTGGGGTTTATTTAGGAATGGATTAAGTTAAAAAGTTAGGAAGTTGTATTAAACTTGTTTTGAAACTTGATTAGACCACACCTAGAGCACAGTGTAAAACAACTCTGGTCGCCATATTATATACAAAGCACTGACCTGCCAATGCAAGTTGGCCTCCGACAGCCACGTGTGCATGTGCACTTGCCCACCCACGCACAGAAAACCAATGGTGTCATTGGCCGGACACGTCGGCAGCCCGGTTAACAAAGTTGGAAAGTAAAACCACACATTTCTGTGGCTTTTGTTAACAAAATCTTATATTGAGGATAAAAGCAAAATACTGCTGATGCTGGAAATCTGAAATATTATTTCTACCCAGACTGACTCTACATCTTGCTCTTCAGTGCCTATATCTTTCCTCACTATAGTACTGATCTATTCCTTTACTAACAAAGCTACAGTACCTCCTTTTTTTTCTGCCTATCCTTCCAAAATACTGAGTACCCTTGGATAATCAACTCCCAAACCTGTTCTCCCTGTAACCACATCTCAGTAATCACCTCCAAATCATACCTATTTATCTCTATTTGTGCTGTTAACTTATTAGTTTTATTCCGAATGCTATGTGCATTCAGATACAAAGCCTTTAAGTTTGCCTTATCATCAATTTTCCCTACTCTTATATGATTCTTTGGTGTAATATGGCATTCACACACTCTGTCCTTTCCTTTCACTTTTTCATAGCAATCAGCCTCGTCACCAACCTGCACTCTTACCCTCTCCTTAAACTTTGATCTTTTATTTTTTCAATCAAATGACCCCTCCCCTCCACTATTTAGTTTAAAGCCCTATCTATGGCCCTAGTTGTGCGATTCACCAGGACAGTGGTCCCAAC
Source organism: Carcharodon carcharias (assembly GCF_017639515.1). NCBI lineage: Eukaryota > Metazoa > Chordata > Chondrichthyes > Lamniformes > Lamnidae > Carcharodon > Carcharodon carcharias. The sequence goes on along the minus strand of NC_054469.1, from coordinate 164,008,823 downwards.
ATGATTCAAATGGAGCCCATTCGAATAGAATAACTCCCCCTTTTCCAAGTATTGGTGCCAATGTCCCATGAATTCGAACCCACTATGTTCACACCAATCTTTGAGCCATGCATTTACCTCTCTAATTTTATTTACCCTGTGCCAATTAGCTCATGGCTCAGGTAGTAATACGGAGATTATTACCATTTTGGTTCTGCTTTTTAATTTAGCCCCAAGCTGCTTGTAGTCCCTCAGCAGAACCTCTTTCCTCATTCTACCTATATCGTTGGTACCTACGTGGACCATGACAACTGGATCTTTCCCCTCCAACTCGAAGCTCCTCTGCAACCCAGATGAGATAACCTTAAACCTGGCACCAGGTAGGCAACACAGCCTTCGTGACTTTTGATCCTCGCTACAGAGAACAGTATCTATTCCCGTAACTATACTATCTCCGATTATAACTATATTTCTCTTTTCTCCTCCCACTTGAATGGCTCCCTATACCACGGTGCTATGGTCAGTTTGCTCATCCTCCCTCCAGTCCCCGCTCTCGTCCACACATGGAGCAAGAATCTTTGAACCTATTGGATAAGGGCAAGGGCTGAGGCTCCTGCAGTGCTACTCCCCGGATCCCACTACCTGCCTCACTCATAGTCACACTCTCCTGTCCCTGACCACTGGCCGAATTTAAGGTAGTTAATCTAAGGGATGTGACTGTCTCCTGTAACACAGTGTCCAAGTAACTCTCCCCCTCCCTGATGTGTCACAGTGTCCGAAGCTCAGACTCTAGCTCATCAACTCTGAGCCAGAGTTCCTCGAGCAACCAACATTTGCTACAGATGTGGTCACTAGGAACCTGGTGGTCACAATGGAGTCCACCAGCTCCCATATCATGCAGATACAACACATTGCCTGGCCCTGCATCTCGATTTTATTTAATTAGTTTTTCAATTTGTTTTTAAATTTCCTACTAGCCTTTAGTTTATCAATCTGTAAAATATTTCTCCTATTTACCTTTAACCTGAAAGCATGTTAGAATAGAGATTCAAAATACACTTTTTAAAATCAATTGGAACTCGCTCTCTCTGCTGAGTTGAAGCTGAAGTGTTAGGCTTTCGATCCTGGACTTCAGTAGTCACCTTTAATCTGAAATCAACTTAGAATAGGTAGCTCAAACTAGCAGTTACTTACCAATTAATGAACTTACGGTTTTCCTGTGATGTCACTTTTTTTTTCACTCGGTGACGGTGACTGCAGACTCCTCTCGTGCTCTCCTCTAGATGCTGCTGGCTGCCTGTCCCAGGGTACTCCTCTCGCACTCTCCTCTACGTTATAGGTTGTGTATGAGAAAACAGTGGATTGTATTTGACTTTATATAAAAAAACAAAGACAGTGTAGAAAATAGCAAAACGTTTCAGGTATTGATGAGTGAGCTGCCAGGGTTTGTATATAATAGAACTGTGAATATGCCATAGCAAAAGATAAAGCTAAAGGAAATTACCCTGACAGAAATGGGTATTGCATTTTGTTCTGAATAAAATAGCCCTTTCTGGTTCCAAAATCCATTCTCTCGGATTGTTAATTTAATTTCGCCCTTCGGTTTCAATTCTCATTAGGATAGCTGCGAATTTGAATTTTGCTGAGAAAAACAATAAACTAGATGGGAAGATGAGTATCACACTGAGGAATGAGTAGAGTTCTGATCCCCATTGCTCACAATGAAGTGACAGGGTAAAGCAATAGAACTGCACATACACCGTCTTGGCAGCAATGCAGCCTATGAAAAAAGATATAGGGCAGAATTTTAAGCTTGGCATGCGGGCACGTGCCAGGCCTGCTCAAGCCTAAAATAGCGTGTAATGACGTCGGGTGAGCGTCCGAACATCATCCCACGCTTGCTCAATATTTCGGTCAGCAGGCAGGCGCAAAAGTTTGAAGTGCGCCGACAATTAAGAGGGCAATTAAGTTCATTGAAGTTCCAATTGACTCTGATTTTTCATGGTCCATCCAACCTAATGGTTGGCAGATGGACAAATCTGCCAGGCAGACTTTGCATTTTTGATGAAACCTCATCCAAGGGTGGGATGAGGTTTCCGTTATTAAATTAAAAAAAAAATGATTGGACAGAATTTCCATCACCCATACGTTCAGGTGACTGATTCTGAAACGTGGACGTTTTTTTCTGGATTTTAAAATCTTTATCAATTGCTTTTAAATTCTTCAGCTTCCTGAGGCAGCTCTCTGCCTTCAGGGAGCTTTCATTCCGCACTCTCCCACACCCACGCTCACGTCAGCGCCTGTCCTCCTCCCACCCCCACCCTGGCAGCACTGAGCATTTCAGCTCACGTTTCACGCTGGCTGGCCGTCAATTGGCCAGCCAGCGTGAAATCACGGTCAGAGGTCCGTTCTCTGGCCGCTCCCTGGCCCGATGACTGCACGCATCCGCCAAACTAAAAGTCCTGCCCATAGAGGCACTGGAGTGACTACAAAACAGATGTACAAGCATGATATCAGAAATGCAGAGGTCTGCTTATTAGAAGAGGATGAACAGGCTGTTTTTCTTTCCTTTTGAAAAAGGAAAATCGAGGGGGTGGGCCTAATAGAGATCCATAAAATTATGAAATGTTTTGATAGAATGGACACAAATAGAATGTTTGCACATGATAAGAGCAAAATGAGGGATCATCAACAGTGGAAGTGGGAGTAATTTCTGCTTCTACACAGTCAAGGAACCCTACAGACGTCATGCATTTGTTGGCTAATTAAAAGCTGGCCAGTGGAAGGCACATCAAATAAGAGGCCCAGGGCAGATATGGAGGCAGCAATGGGATAGACATAGAGGCCAGAGAAGCTGCTGGTCAGGGGTTTAAAGGTCCAGCAGTGTGAGTCTTCGATGAAGTGGCGGGGGGGGAGGGACACTCCTGTCATTGGTGATGGTGAGATGGGGTGTTTTCAGTTGTTGGTGTCACTGAGAGGGAAGGTTTTAGTTCTTTATGCCGCTGAGAGGGATCAGCTGAAGACGGAGGCAGCTATACAATCTGATCAGGCCCATTGAACCTGAGTGTCTGTCATCCATGGGTGGCTGAGGACAGAAGAGCACAAAATGCAAGGGCCTGGTGAGGGGGATCTAGTGCTTTCCTTGATAGAAATGGTACAGGAGCATACACAGGTGGCCCCACGATTAATGGATCATTCCTTGTGAATCCTCCTCCAGGCTGTCAGTGAAAGGAATGGTAAAGGGAGATCGCTCTACCTGATGAAGAATGCCTGAAGGAGATAGCAGAGGTGGTCAGTATACAGTATGGCCAGAGATTGTGTGGAGAACCTAGCTGCAGTGCGGGAGGAGGATGAATGAGCTTCTGCAACATTATGGGGGTGTTTGCTTGAGGAGCACATGGCAGTAGCCCATCAGGGATGTGTATGTGTGGTTCCCATTTTCTCTCAATGCTAATTAAGTGGCATGCATGCTACAAGGCTCTCGGGTGTATAACTGCAAAGTTCCAATACAAGGAGCACATGTATTGATGTGCAGTGGAGGAGGGTTAGAGATAAAGGGTCCCTACCAGAGGGGATGTGCCAACCAGAATTGAAACTCATCAATCTCCCATGATTTCTGCAGAAGAAGAGAGCCCAAAATGCCGGAGACAAGTCACTGACAGGTGGAGATGTCCTGAACTTGGCAATGCTCACCAAGATGGAGGAGGACATCCTAGATCTGACGAGTCAACATGGGGCTAAATCAATTGGCAGGGAAGAGGCTGAAATCACTTCTGAAGGTGGTGAGTTTCATGAGGGCTCTCTCTCAGCAAGGATGACAAGGAAGTCTGACAGAGACAGGGACAGGGACTGGAATGGGTGTGTGCTGCAATGATTGAAGATCACCACAGCTGCGTCCTGCATCATATGTTGTATGTCTGAGTCCAAGATGAAACAAATGTTACTCATTGTCCCTTCTCATTGTTGAATTGCACTCAACAGGTCACTCAGCAGCCCAAGCAGACGTTGACCTTGAGGGACCACCATTTACCTCTGAGAAAAATCAGAAGCCTCAGAAGGTGCACCTAGCTCTGCACTGAGCAGCTCAATGTGTTTGCACACCTCAGCCAGAATGGTTGCACCTACTAGCTTGAGCACTGCAATATCACCAGAACAACTGCTGGAGGCTATGACAGCCCAGGCCTATGACACTCAGAGGAGTGTGGGGGACCAGGAAGATGCGGAGCCCCTTGCAAATGATGAGTTCCTGGAATCGCCCATGAGGCAGCAGTTGTTTGATGTTCAATGGGAGGCATGTGAAGATTTGATGGCATGCTGGGCCTGGCAAGGATGGTGCAGGAGACCATCCAGGCAATGAGTGCTGCCATCACCCTCAATTCTGAATGCATGGCTTCATCCACTGAGAGCTTGGCAACTCTCCTGCAGTGTTACAACCACCAGCTTAAACAGAGATTTCTGGATGTACGTTTGGACCTGCAAGCCCTCACATTGTCAATGACCTCAGGTAGGCATTGCCAATGAGATGGACAAAGCACCTGGTGTCAGTTCATCTCTGGTAAGCTGTAGGCCTCACTTTGATGGAAAGGATGCATCTGGGCTCCACTCAGGGTGCTCCTGAAGGTGACAGCATTTTCTCCACCCCTCTGCTACTGAGACCAGTACCTCAGAATGCTCTGGCGATGGAAGAGGCTCCTGCCACTGGACAAGAGTCCCTTACAATTCTTGGGCCCTCAGATGACCAGAGGACAACTGCCAAGTTCATCCAGACCAACGGAGAATCAGAGTCAGCAGCTTGGCTCCAATGCTGGCTATGGAGGAGCACCAAGAAAAAAAAACACTTTAGGCAGAAAAAGGATGCGTAACCTGAATATATTGTGGTTCAAATGCTCTTTATTAAATTGTTCATTCCCTCTATAAGTGTGCTGGATGCCTATGTATGGACAGCAGACTATTTTGTTTATAAAAGGACTGCAATACCAAGACATCTCCGTGCTAAAGATCTGAGGCCATTGTGACAAACGTGTGCAGAGGTGAGGCCTCAGAACGTGTTATTTGGGTGTAATGCAGGGCTAGGCAGAGGTCACATGGTGCCTACTCTCTGATGTTTGGGAGAGGCCGGCGAAGCCTCAGTGGAATTGTTTCAAGTCCAGGATCTCCCTTGCCTCCCTTGCACCCAGAATTTTCTAGCCATTATATTGTTTCACATCACTATGGTTCTCCTCACGTTCCTCCTCAGAGTAAATGTTGGTCCCTTCATCTGATGATGCCTGGCATTCCTCCATGTGCTCATCCTCAACGTCTTCCCCTTGACAGAGCCAGATTGATCTCTGTTATGTGCTGCACTCTGCACAATGACACTCAATCTGGAGCTTTTGCAAGGCACCTGCAGATTGGTCAAGATGACAAACTCTTATTTCAGAAAGCCTATGGTCCTCTCAATTATTGCCTTGGGGAGGCATGGCTGGCATTGAACCTCTCTTCTGCAGGAGTTTGCATCATAAGCCACCTTTTTAATAGGTAGCCCTTGTCTCCTACCAACCATGCATTCAGTGTTGCAGCGGGTGTGAACAGCTGTGCCCCATTGATTACCTTAGGAGGTAGGCATCATGACAACTGCCAGGATACCACGCACACCCCTGCAGGATGCACTGACAATGATTACATAAAATCTGGATGTTTTCAATTAACAGAAACCCTGTCTGGCATGCCAGTGCCTCAATGGCCACTAGTGCAGTCGATGGTACCTTCGTTTCTGGAAAGCCTGGGATTGCCCCAAAGCCTTTCATCCTCTCAGCTTGGCTCTTTTCGTCAATGATGAACCCTTCTACCTTCCTGAAAAAAACATCCGTAACCAGTATGATGCAGTGGTGGACAAAGAATTGGGAGATCCTGCAAAGTTCCCCTGCTGTTCTTTGAAGGAGTCCTAAGGCATAGAAATTCAGGGCGACCAACACTTTTAGTGCTACCAATATAATTAAAACCGTTCTCCCAGCAATCATGATGCAGATGGAAGTGACTGCTTCTCTTGAAAGGTTCACTCATTTCTATGCAATTTGAGCACTCTGTCAGCAGGGTACTTTCATCTCCATTGGCGTCTTCATCCACATTTCCCACACTGTTCTTCAGGCCCATTCCTGACCGATTTAGAAATATAGAAAATAGGAACAGGACTAGGCTATTCAATCCTGTGAGCCTGCTCTGCCATCCAATATGATCATGCCATACTCCCCTGCTCTCCCCATACCTCTTGATACCTTTAGAGTCTAGAAATATATTTTCTTCTTAAATACATTCAGTGACTTGGCCTCAGCAGCCTCAGTGGTAGATAATTCCACAGATGCATATGTTGATGGCAGGCTAGTTGCTGCTGCCCCTGACCAGCAGTCCACGTCTCCCTCCTTCTATTTCCCTCCTCCTCACTGAACAACCCTCCAACTGAGTGGACAATTCCCATGGCTCCCTTCTGTAGCAGCCTGCCTTCAGATGGCCCAAGCCTGACTGCAACTCTTGTTATCAATTGGCCTCTAACAAATGACTACCTCAGTGCCACAGAACTAAAGAACTGTACAAGCTCAGTAAGAAACTGTCTCATGAATCTCTCTTGCAGAATCAGCTGCAACCTTCTCACTGTTCTCTTCTACTGTGGGCCTTTATCCTGTCCTGGAAGAGTTAGCAGCATCCTGTCGCAATTCCCACCCCTGCAGCCAATGCACCCACTGTTAAATGGCAACGGCTACATTAAATTCTGGTGAAAACTTTCATTAATTGATGTAATAATCTCATAAGTGGCTTTAAATGGAAGTTGGATGCATGTCCAACATTTCAGCCTGACCTTCTTCCATAATATCAGAATCAGGCTAGTGGCTAGTGAAGCAGTCTTCAGATGATCTGCAAAGAAACCTCATTGGCTGACACCAACACCAACTAACTCAGGCAGACCAAAGGCAGAATTTTCAGTTTTACGTGCCGGGGGGGGTGGGGGTCCCGCATGTCCTCATGTAAAACGACGCAGAGTGACGTCGGGCGAGTGTCCCGACATCATCGCGCGCCATCGCAATATTTGCTGGGCAGGCGCGCAATGAAGTCCAATACACACCGGCCATTAATTAATGGGCCATTTTAGGCACTTTAGTCTTCAATCGATGTCGATTTTCCGGCGCCTGTGCAATCTTCGGCTCGGTGCATGGGCGCAATGGACAGGCGGGTAGGAGACATTTGTATTAACCTCATCCATGGGCAGGTTAAGAGGTCTCAGTGGGGTCGTGAATCTGCTCTGTAAAGAATTTATTGTTGAAAGTTTTTCAAACTTGCTTGTGTGATCTGCAATAGCTCAGAACATGTACCAGCTGCTTTTTCTGGACTCTTAAGCTTCAGGTCAGCACTCTGCAGTGAGGAATCTATTCTGTGCCTGCAGGTTTCAGGAAACCTTCCCTTAGCCTGGATATAGCAGCTGTTCTGTCTACTGGAGGCAGCTCCTCTGAGGAGGAAGGGAGGGCTAGAAGGGGGAGGAGGCCAGGACTGCATATTCAGCCTCCAGGGGAGCCACCTTTGGGAGGACAGGCGCAAGCACAAGGTGTGCAGGGCTAAGGGGTAGTCGAAGGCTGAAGGGGCCGCAGAAGATGCCACTATCCTGCTGCAGGGTATATGGGTGGCGAAGCAGCTACCTCAAAATGTCTGAGGCGCAGTGCCAAAGGAGGTTCTGTCTCTCAAGGGTATCAGTCAACTATATCTGTCAGATGATTGGGCCTGAGATCTCCGCTAACTGTGTGGGTGGACACCCCATGCCAGTGGCTCTGAAGGTCACAGCTGCCCTCAACTTCTATGCCTCTGGCTCCTTCCAGGGGTTGGTGGGTGATCTTTGCAGTGTCTCCCAATCAGCTGTACACACTTGTGCCAAGCAGGTTACAGACGCTTTGTTCAGATGTGCTTTGACCTTCATCCACTACTGTTGGGACCAGGCAAGTCAGACACAATGAACCAGAGGCTTCACAGCCATTGCTGGCTTCCCCCGTGTCCAGGGTGCTATAGACTGCACACATGTGGCCATCAAGGCTGGTGAGTCCCGTGCCTTTGCCAACAGGAAGGGCTTCCACTCCATGAACGTGCAGATAGTGTGTGATCACAGGATGCTGATTCTACAAGTCTGTGCAAGGTCCCAGGCAGCTCCCACGATGCCTACATCCTCAGACACTCCCAGGTGCCGGGGCTCTTCAGTGCTCCAGCCTGGCTGGATGGACGGCTGCTGGGTGACAAGGGCTTTCCCCTCAGAAGGTGGCTCATGACGCCTCTCCCCCATCCAAGAACAGAAGCTGAGCAGCGGTACAATAGGAGCCAAGCCTCCACAAGTGCTGTGGTGGAGAGAACCATTGGTCTTCTCAAGATGCGCTTCCGATGCCTGGACCGCTCAGGGAGCGCACTCCTGTACCACCCAGATTGTGTGTCAGTGATAGTGGTTGCATGCTGCGCTCTCCACAATCTGGCGTTGGAAGGGGGGAACGCTGTGGATGATTAAGATGTTGACGCAGTGGCTGCAGCTGCACACGATGAGTCCAGCAGTGAGTCTGAGGATGAGCACACACAGGGAAATGCTGAGGGGATAGACGCTGACCTGGGCATTCTCCACGGAGGCAAGGACACCTGGGAGGCTTTAATCCAATGAACCTTCAGCTAGCACACCGCAGATGGACCTCCAGGGCAAGGCTGGACTACAGCCTTGATATTCGGCACCTAAGTGCAAAATCTGCCAGGTCAGCAGCACTAACTAAGGGCCTTGTAAATAAAGCTGAATGTCCAACAAATCACTCATTACATTTTTGTCAACCATACACATGCAGAAGAAATGGGGCACCCTCAGCCATGGTCACACATCTGGCATTTAATGTTTAAAGCAAAAGAACTTATCATAAAGAGAAAACAACACAGTTAAAAATCAAAAAGAAATTGGCCTTCATCTCAGGCCAACACAAAAACACCAGTGAGAAACCCATGGTGTGCCTAAGGTGCCTTATGCTTTCACTTAAGGGGTCTACGTCTTGGTGTTGTCCCATCACTCGGAGTGGCACCTGAGCCAGTCTGCTGACTCTGCTGTCCTGTTGGCCTCGATGACCTTGGCGGATGTCTTCTGGTCCCTGGAGCCTGTGCTGGCCCTGCCTGGGAGGGAGCTGCCAGTTTCACAGCTGGCACCTCCCCAGTCGTTGCAGCCTCACTGGATGGTACGGTCACTGGGAGAGGGGCGGAGGAGCTGCCGCCCTCATCTGGAGTGCCCTGGGAGATGCCCGCAAAGACGACAGGCAGCTGCTGCGCCAACGTGAGGTCACTTTGGACCTCCCTGCTCACCATGGATGGATGGGCACTGAATTGGGAAGCTTGATGCCCACACCATCTCCCACACTGGCATGACCAGCTGAGGTCATTGCCGATGTGACGGCTTGCTGGTCAGAGCACATCTCCAGGAAGCCCTGGCGGATCTCTTGCAGTAGGCTTTCCACGAGAGTCGCCACTCTTTCCATGGAGGATGCTTGGTGCTCGGACATAAGGGTCATTGCTTCAGCGAGCGTCTGCGTAGACTCCTCCACCACGGAGACCATGCCAAGCATATCCTCATGTATCTCCCCCAGATGCTCCCGCACATCCGGCCACATTTCCTGCAGCTTCTGTGTTACAGATGACTCCAGAGGCACATCATCAGGCACTGACTGAGCATATGCCTGGTCCCCTGTAGTTTTCTGGCTGCTGGCACCATGGGCACTCTCTGTCTCTGCCAGCTCTTCCAGCGATGGTGAAGCAATCTCACCACTGTGCCCCAAGACACTAGCCGTTGTTCTAATTCCCACTGAGATGTTAGTATCCACACTGGTTCCTGCCTGGCAGAAATGGTGTGATGCTGGTGAGTCTTCAGGCACCTCAGGTGTGAGAGGGGGCCTCTGCTGCTCCTCTTCCCAGGCCTGCTCTGATGATGCTAAAAGGGAGAACAAGGACATTGGATCCGTTAGTGTGCAGACAATTACAAAGTACATCCCTGTTCCCCGGTTCATTATGCGCTCAACCTTCCATAACCAATGGTCCGGCAATGTTGCAACAATAACTAATTTAACAATCATTAATGCTGAGGCTGTTGGGAGGACAGTACAGACCTCACTGTTGGCCTTAAATACCTGGCCGTACCACCCCAGCCTCACAGACACCAGTGGACTTGGGCGCATAGCGCCTGTCCAGTTCAAGGGCCTCCTGTTCGAGGCGGCTAAGAATGGTGATCTGCGCCTGGCCGCTGCCAGTCCTCACACGCTCAGCCAGGTGAAAAAGAGAGGGGTATTGATTAGGGCAAATTGTGCATGGACTATCTTCACACACAGCCCACCCCAGCCAGGGTGGGACATATCAGGCCTCCAGTACCTCTTCACCCCACTGCTGCTGATCACTCAGACAAAGATGCTAGGCCTGTTCCCCATCCCCACAATGCCGAGGACGCATGCTGCCTACATCACATTAGGAACCACACGGTATTTCATCCCATAGCAAGGAGGCGCAAGCACATGCAGCATACAGGACAGCAGATGTTTGGTTGCCACACCACCTTGAAGCTCCCCTTCCACCATCTCATCACCCTGAATAGGACATGCCCTGGAGTTCTAAGTCTGCGCCTAGGTGCATCTCCTCCAGTTTGCCCCCAAACCAGTCATATGGGACTCAGATCAACACATGGTGTGGTGGAAAACTCATCTCCACTTGACCCACTCAGGCTGACCTCAGCATGGGCACTATCTGCTTGCCCAATCAGCAAAGGAAAAATGCCGTCAATGATTCAATACAGTCACAACACTGAGACTTGTGGGGAGGTGCGGGGTGGGGGGGGGGGGGGGGGGGGGGGGTGGGGGTGGGTGTTGTCGGGGTGGAAGGGGGGTGGAGAGTTGGAGGCAGAGGATAAGGCTACCTGCTGGGTTAAATGCCCAACGCCAACACGGTACTCACACTGCCAGAGTGCAACAAATCATTGAAGCGCTTGTGGCACTGGATCCAGGTGCGTTGCACCACGGTGCGTGAGCACATCACCTCCGCCACCTCCCCCCAGTTATCGCAGTCTCAGTGGAAGAAATGTTCACTGGCAGAGGGGCGGTGGAGCTGCTGCCCTCATCTGGAGCACCCTGAGAGGACATCGCAGCGATGACAGGCAGCTGCCGCACTGATGTGAGGTCCCTTTCAACCTCCCTGCTCACCGCAGATGCATGGGCACCAAGTGCCGACACTTGGTGTCCACAATATTTCCCACATTGGGAATGACTGCCCATGGCCAGTACCGCTGTGAGGGCTTGCAGGTCAGAGCGTATCCCAATGATAAAATGTTCCATTCGATTGAAGCCCCTCTCTATGAGAGTTGCCAATCTCTCATGGGAGGAAGCCTGATGCTCTGCCCTAAGGGCCAAACCTTCATGTGCACTCTGCCTGGACTCCTCTGAAGCATTCCCTCATGCAACCCTACCAGATACAAATGCACTTCCTGCCACTTGTCCTGCAGCTGCTGCATTGGTGACAACTCCAGAGGTACATCATCAGTGCCAGACACAGCATGTGCCTCATCCCCTGCAACCCTCCGGCTGCTGGGGCCATCAGCACTCTCTGCCCCTACCATCTCCTCCAGCGATCGTGATGTGCTCTCTCCACTGTGATCTGGGACACTAGACGACATTAAAGTCCCCAACGAGGTGTGTGTGTCTGCGCTGGTGCCTGGCTGCCTGAAATGATGTGCCGCAAGTTGCACATATTGGCCCTCAGGTGTGGAGGGGGGGGCCACGGGGTCGAGGTGCTCTGGTGCTAATGCTGAAATTAACAACAAGGACAGTGCATCAGTTAGCGTACATTCAGTTCAACCTTTCATCCCTTTCCCCCCCAGCCTCATAAGTCGCTCACCCTTCAAGACCCTAAGGAGATGAACATTGGTGAGTTGAAAAAGAGTCAAGAGGAGCCCCAACCATTAAACACACATGCAGACAGGCTGGCCAGATGGCCTCAGGAATGCCACATGGCATGTTATGAACCATAGGGATGGGGAGAGTGCAGAGGTACCTGACCTGGATACATTGTGGCCTGGATAGTTGCGGGGCTGAGGAAACATCGCAAACAGTTGTGAAATTTGCCGTCGATCACAGTTGATTGACAAGTCACATTATTGGCCTTCATTCCGTTAGGAGGGCTATAGACCGGGTGTGCAGAAGACAACATTTCCCCTTGGCACAGGGATGAGTAACATGGTGGCTTTTATCTAAGTTGAGTGCCATGAGGTTCACAGCTGAGGTGCTGAGGACCTTTTGGACAGAGTGATGTGGGGCTCACTGGCTGAAAGGGAGCTGGAGGTCCCAAACCCCCTCAGATGGAATAAGTCTTTGGCTGTGCAGCAGCGATCCAATGGCATGTGAGACCGTGGTGATAGTGGTCACAAATGGGATAAGGTGACTTTGGAAGGTGGTGGAGATGCGAATCCTCAAGGGGATGAGGGTCCCTTCTGTGTGACCCACATGTCAGAATTTCTCAGTCTGTGAATGAGCATTGTTCCAGCATTCACGATTCCAGCAACCATCAGTGGTTTGGATGGTGGGCAGAGTGGATGGGACTGTGGACCTCAAATAACTGGCCGCTGGACCCCAGCCTCACCACCCCCAGCCGCCCTGGCCTCCTGCCTCCTGCCCAGTTCCATGGCCTCTTCTTCAAAGGTTGTGAAGTGCTGCAGGAGGGCATACCCACCTCCAGTCCTCTGGCGCTCCCGGGCATTGTGGCAAAACAGAGTAGAGGGTTTATTGGGGCTGTTCGTTCATGTACTCTGCACACGCACACCGCACCCCAACTACAGTGGCCCATCTGAGGCCTCCAGCAGTTCCTGTCCACACTACTGGTTATCAGACCCCAGAAGATAATACGGTTGGTCCCAAGCCCTTCCTCCAACGGACCTTGGACATATTCGGCATCCATCACTTTGAAAAGCACACGGGTCTTAGTGCCCATGGCAAAGAGGCACAACTAGGTGCGGCGCCGATGCCAGCAGATGCCACTTGGCCAAAACACCTTGAGGCTACCCTTGCACCATCTCATTACCATCAATATGACATGTGTTGGAGTTCTGAGTATGTGTCTAGCTGCCTCCCCTGCAGGTTGCCCCCAGACTACTCAAATGCCACAAACACCAACATATGCTGCGGGGAGAACCCTTCTTCTCCTCAACAACTAAGGCTGATGTAAGCATGGTCAGTACCTATCTGCCCACCCAGTGTGCGCCAGGTGCCCTGTGCAGTAACAAAAGCAAGACATGGTGAGGGGGTCAAAGGCTAAGGCTGCCTTCTGGGTAAAATGGCCAAGACTGACATGGTACGTCCAGAACGCAGCAAATCATTGAATCTTTTTCTGCACTGGGTGCCAGTGCACCGCACATCATCATGGGCATCATGGGCACTCATAGAGTCACCCATCTCCTCCCACACCTGGCTGGTCACATGGGGAACCCTCCTCCTCCCATCCTCCGGATACAGCATGTGCCGACGATTAGACACCTCTTGCAGGAGGACAGCAAGGCATGCATCTGAAAATCAGGGGGCACAGTGGCCCCCCGCTGGTCTCTCCTGCAGCCTACCCCCTCCTCCTGCTCATGCTGCTGTCCAATCAGTCCTCCCTCCCTCTTTCCCTGAGTGGCCGTGGTGCACTGCCTCAAGCAAGCTGCTTGGCCACTCTTTATACAGATTGCCAGCTCCCCATTGGAACTGGCGGTCTGAGGCCGCCCGCCCCCGCAACTATTTTCCTGTTCTCCATGGGAGTCGCTAACCCGCTGGCCGGGCCTTAATTGGCCCACCCATGGAAAATGGCGGCATGGCCTGTTTCACCAGCGGCAATCGGCCGCCTGCCCACTGCCGAGTCGGTCCAACAAACTGAAAATTCTGCCCTTAAAGTTCAACTGGCTCAAGTAATAAGATTTTGTAATTAAAGTGTATTAGATTTTATATATCACGTCAAAGTACTAGAGAAAGTTATTGTGATTTTTGTTTCAAATTCATTCATGGAATGTGAACATCACTGAAAAGGCCAGCATTTATTGTCCATGTCTAGGTGGCAGTGGGCAGCAATCTTGAACTGTGGTATAGGTACAGACACACACAGTGCTATTAGGGAAGCAGTTCTAGGTGTTTGACCCAACGACAGTGAAGGAATGGTGATATAGTTCCATGTCAGGGTGATGAGTGGCTTGGAAGAGAACTTGAAAGTGGTGGTGTTCCCATGCGCCTGTTGCCTTTGTCCTTCGAGGTAACAGGTTTGGAAGGTGCTGCTGAAGGAACCTTGGCAAATTGCTGCAGTGCATCTTGTAGTTGGTGCACATGCTCCCACTGTGCACTGATGTTGGAGACAGTGAATGTTTAAGGTCATGGATGAGTGCCAATCAAGTTGTCTGCTTTGTCTGGGATAGCTTCGAGCTTCTCGTGTGTTACTGAAGCTGTATTCAGCCAGGCAAGTGGGGAGTATTCCATCACACTCCTGACTTGTACCTTGTTGATGGTGGACAGGTATTGTAATACTGCCCTGGAAGTTTTGAAAATACACCAGTATCTTCAGTCTGCTGTTCACACTCCCCAGTGCAATGAAAGAAATTTATTGAATTGGTTGCGAGTTCACACATAATCATCAGGAAACAAAATGCTGTTAAGAAAACAAAACCTGCATTGGTTAAGGAACTCAGCAAAGGTGCAGAAGGCTAACTCGCTGCTAATATCTGTCAAGAATTGTCTCAAAGTAGCTCATGAAGGTTGAGGAGTGGGAATCATGTCCATTACTGGAATGAGTGTTTCATCCTAACAATCAGTTGAAATTAATGTAAGGCATTGCTTTACTCGTAAAAATATCGCTTTGAACAATAAATGTTGGTAAGGGTGAAGGTCAACAGTTTGAAGGAGTGTGTTGTGGTGAAGTGTTATTCCATTCTGTGCATTTTCTTATTTATCAGAGAATGTTGACATTTTGTACCTCCCACAGTCAGAAATGACACACCTATAGCTCCCTCTGTATTCACACCCTGGAACATTCTTTAATAGCAAGAACACACAATCTTTTCTTTCCGTTTTACACAGTGACATTTAAAAATGGTCTCATACATTTTAGAGGTCATTCCTGTAAAAGTCAAATAAATAGTTCTGTAGTATAATTACACAAAACTGGACAGTCTCCTGCAAACACAAATAAAACTGAAACCTGTCAATCTTTCTTATTGCCTTGTTTGATGGCATTAGCCTGAGGTGGCAATTAAAAAAGGATTTTTATGACATCATTACTTTGAAGGGTTTACAGGGTGGACTATTTGTCACGGCTGATTACTATCCATTGTGAGGGAACTATTAAAAGGTAACATAAACTAAGCCTGTGAGAGTCTGTCAAAGAAAGCTTGTGTGACTTTCAAACATCTTTTTCTGCACCCGTGTAATAGTTTGACTTCACTTTATTCAAACGTATTTCCCCACGCTGCCTGGAAAGAAAAAGAAACTTTAAAACAAAGTATGTCTGTTTACCATTTCCTACCAGTCATAAGATATTGACTGAGAAGCTAATCCCACCCCCAGAATTATCTCACATTTAAACAAGCTTTAAATCACAACAATAACTGTAGTATAACCTTAACCATTCAAATGAGTCAGAACCTGAGCAAGAAAAATGTGCATAGAATTATTAAAATAACATTATTATCATTTTTGTCTGCCATTGTTTCAGTAAAATCAACAAATATAACATCTCTTCGGGAATTTTTGCTCATGGATAAAACCAGGATTAAGTAATAACCAATAAAGTGACACTTGTTTTAAAATAATGTTCTGTCCACCAGTAGAAATGCTATTTAAGTGCTTTTTCCCCCAATATCATTTACTTTTTCTCACATGCTTATAAGCTATTTATTATAAATAGCAGTTAGTTTTGCATACAGATGTGGCTTTGCTAACTCTAACATTGAACAGTTCTTTCCCTTAACTCCCCTCAAACTAACAATATTAAATTATCTACAGTGATTGATAGAGATGAGAAGGCTCTGCAGTTCCCCATTATGAGATCCAAAGATTCCAGGGCCTTTGCCTCCACAAGGCTACCTGCCTAATCTTGTTAACTGTACAAATAAACTCAGAGCCTAAAGGGGAGTTCACAACTGGTTTCGTCAATGTGGGAGAAACTGATGCCCACTAACTTTGATCATGGCTTATGCAGCAACATGAAAGTATTTTGTTAGATTACATTTGGAGACAATCATTGTATTTTAAGCTGCAAGACTGACTGGGATAAGAATTTTAATTTATTCAGAGTTCAAATTTAGATTTGCAATGAAAACCATCCAAAATGGACAATACAAATGGTCAAAGCTTGAAAACACTAATGCCACAGATATAAAGGGGCAGGTTTTCCTATTCCTTTGTCTGGGGTTAATAAGTTACTTTGGACACCATAAAATGTGAGAAAGTTGGCTGGAAGGCCATCTCCAGGCCATTTAATATCTTAGATAACTTCTGATGTACTATGCAAATCAGACTAAACAAAACAACTGAAGAATGCATGATTATTTCTTTTAGAGGATTTCTGTCCCCCTTAACCTTCAAGTTGTCATGAGAATAGGAACTGACTCTAGATTACTTATCACCAATCTCAGCTCATGCTTCACCCTGATGTCTCCCTCTGCCCCCTCCACCCAATCCACTGACATAAGTGTGATTCCTGCCCACAGGTCATTGGAAATGCATGTTTGTGTAGCCCTAAGTTGGCACTCTGTCAATTTCCTAGATAATGCATGTTCACAGACTTGCCACATGAGTCTCATTTAAACCACCTCAGAAAGAAGGAGGTCACCAGAGTTGAGAATCTTTAGCTATGCGGAGACATTTGAGAATCTGCTGTTGTTTTCCACACAGCAGAAGTGTTTATAAGAGAGGCCTAATAGCAGGATTCAAAATTATAAACAAGTAGAGTAAGTAGGAAGAAATTGTTTCCATCGGCAAGTGTGTCGGTAACCAGAGATCATAGATTTAAAATAATTGGCAAGAAAGCCTCATACAGAGGGTTTGTAAAATCTTAAACGAGCTACCTGGAAGGTTGTGGAAACAGATTCCATCAGAAATTTCAATAGTGTCATGAGGCTATGTCCCTTTAATTTTGAAAATATGGCTTTTCAAAATTCAACTGACTGAAAATTTTACAATTTGAAATTAGGCAGAACAAACTAGGTAGAACAAGGCCACCTTCCAAGGTGAAGGGGAAAAGCAAACAAGACACCCTCAGCAGAGTGTTCCTATAATACAAAGATTGATCGAAGCTCGTCACTGTCTAAGGAAGAAACATTTAAATGCAAAGTGCTTTTATTGAAACAATGGTTACCACAGACCCGCTCAAAACTCCTTTGAAATAAACAGTGTGTGAAATGTAACAGGCCAGGCTACAGTTACTGCAGAGAGATTGCAAGTGATACAAGGAGTGTCAGGAAAGTTTTCAGCAGAGTAAACAGGCTAAAGAGCTGCACACTCTCACACTCTCTCTTTTAGAAAAATGTGTGTCACCCATTTCCAGAAGTCAACTATCAGAAACCTACCAATGGACCGAGATCTTGTAATGATTGCAAAATTTTCTGCATCTGACTGCATCCAAGAAACCATCCAACCTAAACTGGCCACAACGTTTAAAATACACCTCAAGGAAAATCAAAGGACACTTAACCATATATTCTGTGTGTGTGTCTGTGTCTGTGTGTGTGTGAGAGAGAGAGACAGAGACATCGTGTTTTATCATTTTTCCTCTCGAGTTTAGTGGTTAATAAATTTGCCCTTTCTTTAACTCAAGAAAACCTTGTTTGATTGGCTTCTTATTGCTCAGTTTAAATATATTTGCATTCAGAAAAGGCATATTCTCATGAAGAAGAAACTTAAACCTTTGTTATGACCAACTGAGGAAGTTAAATAGAAGGGAGCCAGTTCACCTGTTCCTTACCTGTTCAAAACAATAGGCAATTCGATATGTACTTGAAGAGGACTAATTTGTAAGATTATGGGGAAAAAATGGGGTTGTGGGACTAAATTTAACAGCTAATTCAAAGAGACAGCACAGGTACAATGGACCAGTACTTCTGTGCTGTCAGATTATATCATTCGATAATATTCCAACTCTGAGTATTGAGTGTTACAATTACGTAAGTTTTTATGGGATGTACACGCTCACTGGTTACCACTACTAATACTCCAATGAGTAAATATAATATCATTACACTGCATTTGTTTTGCAGGAGGCGAGGGTTGTCCATAATATGAAAGACAAAAGTGGTAAATTTATCAAAGTTGATTTCCATGCTAAAAAAAATTCAACATAAATGGGATGTCTGGTGACCTAAGGTGGAGGAGATAGACTGAATTGTAGACAAGTGACACAATCACTGCTAGTGGCCATTCCTGCAGCTCACTCGGCCCAATTTCTAGAAATACCTCTCTAAACACTTACACTCTTCCCTCTGTTGATCTCCTTTAAGAATTTATTTAAAACCAACCTCCTTGACTAGGTTTTTGGCCGTTCACTTAATGTGTTATTTGTTGGCTTGCCCTCAACTTGTTTTTGATGACTCTGTGAAGTACTTGGGGATATTTTTCTAAATTAAAGCTCCTACACAAGTGCAAGTTGCTGTTAAGGGGCCATAATACGTGTATGTTATTCATAGGATCATAGAGTGCAGACGGAAGCCATTTGACCCATCATTCCTGTGCCAGCATTTGCTTTTTCTTCAAAGGCCTTAAACAGTTTACAATTACTTCCCTTTTAAAAGCTGTTATTAAACATGCTTCCACCACCCTTTCAGGAAGCATGTTCCAGGTCACTAGTACTCACTATGCAAAAAAATTCTTTTCACTTCCCCCCTGGATTTTTGACAATTATCTTAAGTTTGTTACTGACCCTACTGCCAACCGTTTCTTCCTACCTACTCTACGAAAACCCCTTATAATTTTGAACATCTCTATTAAATCTCCTCTTAAATATATTTGCTCCAAGGAGCACAATCCCAGCTTCTCTAGTCTCTCTCTAATACCCTAATTTTCAGTACTGTTCTGATAAATCTCCTCCAAAGCCTGACAACCTTTTTAAAGTGTGGTACCCAGAATTGAACGCAATACTCCAGCTTAGGTCTAACCAGTAATTTATAAAGTTTTGCCATCATTTCTTTATTTTGCTACCCTATGGGGCTGATTTTAAGCCACTCAAAATACTTCCACTTTCAAAGAGTTAGAATTGGGCCTGTGCCAATATTTATAAAGCCTAGGCTCCTGTTTGTTTTTTGGGATAATTTTTATCAACTGGTCCTGTTACCTTCAAAGACTTGTACATGAGAACATCCAAGCCTCTTATCCTGCACCCACTTTGAAAATTTTCTGCTTGGTCTATATTGCTTCTCTCCATTTTTCTTTTAAAAATCATTAAATATATTAAATTTATGTATAAATGGTTGATAAATCAAAGCAAGAGGATACCTCCAATTCTGCCTACCATATCGCCAGAATACCTCCTTCCACACTATCATTCATTTTCTCACTTCTTAGCAACACAAGACATTGAAGGAGAATTTTTTAACTGCCTATTACCAGAAGAAGCCAGGTAGAATAGGAGTTAAAATCCAAACAGGCGCCTCATAAATATATGCAAATTGGCATTTAATCGCTTAGATCACTTGTGCCCAATCACTAGCTGTTCTCCAGTGGAAGCTGAATTATTTTTATGCAAAATATCTAACACTAAAGAATCTGCAAGGTCAGCGGCTGGGCCAGTGTGTGGGCAGAAGTGTATGTCTACTCCAGTTCTGCTAATTTAGTGCAGATTGAGAGATCTAAACTCTTATCAACTAAGTTTTGTTTTTATTACAATAAAAATCAAAACAATGAATGTTTTGACTCAAATTTCATCCATGATCTCAAATTTTGACAAATGCATTAAAACAGATTTGTCAAGCACTTTTTCAAAGATAGTGAAATTAGAAATTTGATTTGAAGGAAAACTGTCAAATTTGACATATCTGAAATTGACTGAATTACTAAATTCACTTAATCTCGAATATACAGATTGCAGTTTTACTGTTTCTTAATAGATATAGCAATACCAGAATCTAACTCAGCCTTTTGCAGTAGATTTAAGTTTGGTCGATGGTCTGCCTGAAGAAAATTTGGAAAACTAGCCAGATTTAGACAGAGGAACATTGCTGTGGTCCAGTATGCCTGATTCCCCAATTCCCATTGATTTTTGCTGTTGTTCACTGAGACTTACAGGGTATTAGCATATGTGATTTATAAAGTAAATACTGGACAAAAATTCCTTTCTGATTGTCATATTAGTGACAGAACTGAAGGATGAAGTATACCAATGTCATGTTCCCAATTATGTACATGATCAGATCGATGCAGTCAAGATGGCATTCTTAAGATGTTAATCCAAAGATTTTCTGTTAAATGCTAAGTGCAGCTATAAATAAAGACTAGGTAAGATATATCACAGTACAACCTATAAATTCTATTAACTTTAACATGCTCGAATTCTCCAAATTTTCAATGGGTAACTGCATTTATTAGTATGGTTCTAACACATGCAGACAAGGTGAGGTCTAGGTTCGATTCCCAATCTGTTCTGAGTTAGTGTATTTTAGGGTGGCTTTGGGACTCTACAATTGCCTTGAAAGATCCCCAGCTAGATAAGGAAAAAAGTTAATCACAGTTCCTGGTCATGATTGCTACCCAGTGACTCGTGTTAGAAAATATACATGTGCACACATCAGGCGGGAGTCAGATCAGGCTCGCTTTGATGCTTTCTGCTGTCACATAGTCTTGTCAATGATCACTGTCTGAACTCACACAGGAAGACTATTTGAGTGGGGCATTGGAGATCACAGCCACTGCCTGTGCAACAGTATTCCATCATGAGTGAGTCCATTTGTGAAATGTAGTCGGTACTATATCCATGAGAATTAAGGGTGGCAACAGACGATGCTATATGAAGTGAAGTGAAATAAAATGCATGACAGGCATACGATTTACCATTAAAACAAAAATATGCATGAGAAACACGATCACTGTCAAATAAATTGTGCAGGATAAATTCAACCCTATATTTAAAAAAAAACCATTGCCTGAAATATCCATTTAGCTTTTGTCAAGTAATGCAATCCAGTGAACGGGGACCTGATTTTAATGCTCCAATTGATAGCTGCTATGCGTTAGATGCCTAATTTATCACCCAGTTCACCTATCCACAAACATAGGCAGTTCACAGATTCTGTTAAATGAGTTTTTCACTTATCGCGCAGCAGAATAATGAATTATGAATGAAAATCAACAATTGCTATAAGCTTTTAAATTTCAGTGGACTTCCAACTTTCCACCACATCAGAGTTTCATTTGGTTGTTAAGAATGAGTCAGTTCAAATGCTGTGGGAATTAACCATGAGGAAAATTTAGACTTAAGGTTTAGATTTAGCTTCAGAGGATTTGAAGTTCTGAATTTGAATGCAAAGCATGAAGTTTATGGCTGCAGAATGCAAATCCAAATGATTGCACATTACCCTGGTGTAGGTGAAAATAAGATTAGAAGTTATTTTCACTTACATTAAAGTGTATGAGTAAGAACATTCATCATCTGAAATTGTATATTACACACTCCACAGCACAGGCAAAGCAATTCTAACATAATAGTGTAGAGGTGGGTAGATAAGGATCAGACAGATGCATGACCACCACAGGGTTGCATTTCACTTTTCCTACTGGACTATCAATAATCAGTTTTAATTTAAAAAATAAATAAAAATGACCAGTGCCTACTCTTAAAAACAAGGAATGCTGGAAATACACAGTGGGTCCATTCACAGCTGAGGTCAGGGCCAGGAATTCCCTAGGAGGTGCTCGCTCGTTGCTATAACTTTGCCAATCAATTGACAGAAGTGGGGGCTCCAATGTTAACCCAGCATGCATTTAGAATGGGCATCTTGCAACATTTGGTTGGAAACTTGGAAGTACTTCCAGCCCATCTGTGGCATTGCTATATTGCAATAGTACTTCTAGGGTTGGAAAATGGAAACCAGCAGGAATGGGATGGGCTCGCATGACACAGTCTCAAAAATTGTATTTAAAAGGCCAATCCCAAGGTAGAATTTAGAGGAAGTGAGAAGTTTGCGAAAGAAAGGTAGGAGTTTCTAGAACTAGGGAGCACTCTCTTCCACAAACACTAATTGATGCCAAATCAATTGTTGAATTTAAACCAGAGATAGATAGATTTTTGTTAACCAAAAGAATTATGCAATCTGGGGCAAAGGTGGATGTATGGAGTTAGGTTGCAGATGAACCATAATAACATTGATCCGCAGGGTAAGCTTGAGGGGTTAAGTAGCCTACTGCTGTTTCAATGTTCTTAAGTTTCATTGTCAATTTCAGGATAATTAAGGGCTGTACTTCAATTAAATGATACATTTCTTGTTACACTGCTGGGTGCAGTGAGGAGTTGGAAGGAGATACTCTTCCCGAGCAGCAGGAGGATGAAACCTTCAAAGGTGTGGTTGAATGTGGCCCAAGAAGTCTGCTGTAGGAATATTGCACCACACTCCTGGATTCAGTACAGGAAGCACTAGATGATTTAAGTGGGGCTGGTGAGGTGAGCATAGTTGCATATTCACTGCTGTGTGCATCACCCTGCCCTCATGCTGCCTTGTTAAGCCCACCCCATTACATCATCCTCACATCAACTTACTCTGCAAGTGTACAAATTATTTTCATTCTATGCACTTCCTCATATTCTCGTCTATTCATCCACCAATGCCACTCACTCTGATCATTATGCAGTTTAATGTTTCTCCTTGACAGTCCCCCTCACCAAATGCACTCCCTCCTCTGGGTGAACACCTGCAATTTCAGTCACTCAGATTTGCTATTTTCCTCCCTTCAGGAAAAGTGAGCATGTAACAAGACAAAGCAAGAGAATCGAAGGTGGGCTTCCAAAATTTGTGTGGTTGACAGCTGCATGGGGAGGATGCTTTGGACATCAGTAATCAGTTTTTGCATCACTGACCATTGAAGATGGGGGGATTGGGATTCCCCAGGTACCCGGTGACAGAATGTCATAGAACACTCAGGTTATGTTGACCTGATTTCAGAAACAAATGAAATGATCGTCTTCATAATGGTAAAATGTAACATACTTAGCTTACCAGTCTCACCTCTCCTCTCTGCCAGGGCCTTCATACACACACACAGCCACAATTAGTGAACATCCTGGTTGACAAATTCTCAGAGGAACTGTTTCCTTCTGAGAATGCACAGGACTCACCCATATCACTCCCCATTCCAGATACTCACACTGAAATAGTTCCAGCTGGGCAGTTAGTTAGGATTTCAGCTGGTGATTCACAATTCACAAGTAAGGAGAGCAGACAGTGGTGGCAAGGGAAGCTACGGAATGCCTATATCAGATGGTGCACCCTCCCCAAGCGCTGTTCGGAGGGACACAGATACCGTACCCAAGGGGCCATCGGTGAAAAGCATAATCATTCAGGGGCAACAGAAAATCTGCAAGGTACTGGCAGGTCTTCGATGCACACTGCCCATGATTGCAGAGAGACTGGAGGAGTCCAGCTCAAACATAAGCGGGTTGATGTTGCAGGCAACTGCAAGAATGTCTTCTTCCATGGTTATTGCGGCCAGCTCTGTGGAACATCAATTGCAGCAATCAAATGTAGGCCTTGACCATAATCATGCTGACTCTGGAGGTCAACATGTTTTGTGGCTTATTACATGATTTGTACCAAGCTATATTCCAAAAATGAAGTATGATTGGTCAATGAGAAGGATATTGGTGAAAGAGAACATAGAAGTGAGAACTCTATTTGAAGAACTTCCACTTCTCATCTATTGTCTCCACTCAGTCAGTATCCGTCCTGTTACCTGGTCTCCCAATGGCTGAGTCTGCCCCTGCGCTGGCGCAGGATGGGTAGAATCATAGAATAGAATCAGAGAATGGTTAGAACAGAGGAGGAGACCTTTCAGGCCCATTGAGCCTATGCAAGTGCTCTACAAGAACAATCTAGCTAGTCCCACTCACCTGCCCTTTCCCAAACTCTAACACCCAGAAGTCATCGGTCAAGCGCACGTCAACAATCAGAGCAGGGCTTTGAGCAGCCTGCCTCTCCTCAACTGAAGCTACACTGGTTGCTGATATAGGAGAAGGAGTAAAAGGAAGAGTAGCTCTGAAGTTGCACATGTATGCATATGAGATTTTGAGAAATGCTGGTGGAAACTGGATGGGTTCAAATGGGTGGTTAATAAGTCAGGAATCTGAAAGAGGAACACAACCACCCTGACCATGGCCACCACCTGTTTTAAAAGGGCAGTTGATCAACCACTCTCGGGAAATGGTTAGACATTTGAATATTTTATTAAGGCTTTGTGTCTTCATTTTAACAGTGATATGGTTTGTTTGGCCTTAGGAAATCCAGCAAAGGAGGTAAGAGCAGCTGGATCCGTAAAGTAAGGATCTTTAGAGCTCTTCTGGTGGGCCAGGAGGAGCAGGAGTGTTTCTTTCAGGCCAAACAGCTGTCCTATAAACTATCAGTGCCATTGGTCTGTGAACCCCGTTGTGACCAAACTCCGCCACTCTCCCCCAACTACCATCTCTTCCTCTAAACACAGTTGTTTTAATCATTCATGGGATGTGGCTGTCGCTGGCTAGGCCAGCATTTATTGCCCATCCCTAATTGCCCTTGAAAAGGTGGCAGTGAGCTGCCTTCTTGAACCGCTGCAATCCATGTGGTGTAGGTACACCCTCAAAACTGTTAGGAAGGAAGTTCCAGGGTTTTGACACAATGTGAAGGAATGGTAATATATTTCCAAATCAGAATGGCAAGTGGCTTGGAGGGGAGCTTCCAGGTGGTGGTGTTCCCATGTGTCTGGTCCTTTGACCTTCTAGATGGTAGTGGTTGTGGGTTTGAAAGGTGCTTTCTAAGGAGGCTTGGTGAGTTCCTGCAGCGCATCTTGTGAATAGTACACATTACTGCTACTGTGTGTTGGTGGTGGAGAGAGTGAATGTTTGTGGACGGGGTGCCAATCAAGTGGGCTGCTTTGCCCTGGTTGGTGTCAAGCTTCTAGAGTGTTGTTGGAGCTGCAGTTATCCAGGCAAGTGGAGTATATTCCATCACACTCCTGACTTGTTCCTTGCAGATAATGGACAGGCTTTGGGGAATTTAGGAGGTGAGTTACTCACCACAGGGTTCCTAGCTTCTGACCTGCTCTTGTCACCACAGTATTTATGAGGCTAGTCTGTTTCAGTTTCTAGTCAATGGTAAACCTGGGATGTTGATAGTGTGGGATTCAGTGATGGCAATGCCATTGAACTTCAAAAGGTGATAGTCAGATTCTCCCTTGTTAGAGATGGTCATTGCCTGGCATTTGTGTGGCATGAATGCTACTTGCCACTTGTCAGCACAAGCCTGGATATTGTCCAGGTCTCACTGCATTTGGACATGGACTGTGTCAGAATTTGAGGAGTCACGAATGGTACAGAACTTTGTGCAATCATCAGCAAACATCCCCATTTCTGACCTTATGATGGAAGGAAGGTCATTGATGAAGCAGCCGAAGATGGTTGGGCCGAGGACACTACCCTGAGGAACTTCTGCAGTGATGTCCTGGAACTGTGATGATAGATCTCCAACAACCAGTACTATCTTCCTTTGTGCTGGGTATGACTACAACCAATGGAGAGCTCCCACCCTGATTCCCATTGACTCCAGTTTTCTTAGGGCTCCCTGATACCACACCTGGTGACATGCGTCCTTGATGTTAAGGGCAGTCACCCCTGCACTCTTCATTAAACCAGGGTTGATTCCCTGGCTTGGTGGTATTGGTAGAGTAGGGGATATGCCAGGCCATGAGATTACAGATTGTGTTCGAGTACAATTCTGCTGCTGCTGATGGCCCACAGTGCCTCATGGTTGCCCATTTGAGTTGCTAGATCTGTATAAAATCTATCCCATTTAGCACGGTGGTAGTGCCACACAACACGATGGATGGTATCCACAATATAAAGATGAGACTTTGTTTCCACAAGGACTGTGTGGTGGTCACTCCTACTGATACCATCATGAACAGATGCATCTCCGTCAGGCAGGTTGGTGAGGATGAGGTCAGGTATGCATTCCCCACTTGTTTCCCTCACTACCTGCTGCAGACTCAGACTCGGTGTAGCAGCTATGCCATTTAGGACTTAGCCAGTAGCCTTGCTCCTGAGCCACTGTTGGTGATGTACATTGATGTCCCCCACCCAGAGTATATTGTGTGCCCTTGCCATCCTCAGTGCTTCCTCCAAGTGTTTTTCAACATGGAGGAGTACTGATTCACCAGCTGAGGGGGGAGGTGGTAATCAGCAGGATGTTTTCTTGTCCATGTTTGACTTGATGTCATTAGACTTCATGGGGCCCAGAATCAATGTTGAGGATTCCCAGCAACTCCATCCTGACTGTACACCACTGTGCCACCACCTCTACTGGGTCTCTCCTACCAGTGCGTCATGACATACCCAGGAATTGTGATGTGTTGTCTGGGACATTATCTGTATGGTGTGATTCCATGATTATGGCTATGTCAAGCTGTTGCTTGACTAGTCTCAGACACCTCATCTACTTTTGGCACTAGTCCCCAGATGTAAGTAAGGAGGACTTTGTAGAGTTGACAGGGCTGAGTTTGCCTTTGTCATTTCCAGTCCCTAGGTCGATGCCAGGTTGTCCATCCAGTTTCATTCCTTTTAGACTTTTTTTTGCAGCTTGATACAACTGAGTGGCTTGCCAGGCCATTTCAGAGTCAACCACATTGCTGTGGGTCTGGTCTCACACATAGGCTAGACCAGGTAGCGATGGCAGATTTCCTTGCCTAAAGGGCATCAGTGTACCAGATGAGTTTTCATATCAATCAACTATGGTTTCAAGCTCATCATTAGACTTTTAATTACAGACTTTTATTGAATTCAAATTTCACCATCTGCAGTATCAGGATTCGAACCCAGGTCCCCAAAGCATTATCCTGGGTCTCTGAATTACCAGTCCAGTGACAATCCTACTACTCCACTGCCTCCCCATTCTACCTTTTACCCACCTAGCCACCATGTGCTCCTCCAGTGATCAGATACCCTTGCACAATCAGAACCCTTACAAAATCTGTTTCCCCTTCTAGCACCCTCTCCACAATTCCCACCCCATCCACTACACTTACCTGCAACATTTCCCACCTGACAAGTAACCAGTGAAAAAGTTGTAGAAAAAAAATGTCAAGATGTCCTGCAGTTTAAAACCATCTCCTGAGCCAATCTCCAAACTGTTATGTTATTAAATTTTAAATGTATTACCTTGCATCACTCTGTTGATCATTTTACATTGCTGGGTGGCAACTCTTTTCAGCTGTATGTTGATGAATGGAAAAGTATAAACTGATGGGGATCAATGGGAGATATTGAATGGTTGATTATGGGACTGCATTGTATCACTGGGATGAGTGATAGACTGACTCCAGAGGGAGAGTTGGTCATGGTTACATTGGTCCAATGAGAGTGACTAACTGAACCTTAAAGCTATTAAAGGATTCCTGGTACCTCAGGCAGCAATGTCAGTAACTGGTTCTGTCTCAGGGCACCAACTGCATCTTCCATCTCCTTCCACTACCCCGTCTCTTCTGATGGCTTGCTCAATGACACATCAGGTGGTCATGTCCACACATGGGCTTCATCTTGAGCATGCCAATCCATTTTTCAATGTCACAGAAACTCAGCCTCTGGCTGTAAAGATTGTCAGGAGCAATGCTTCCTGCAACTTGACTTCCCCGTTGCCCCCTTCTCTGCTACTCCTCTCTGCTGGCTACCTACAGGTCTTTCCATCGCCATCTAGTGTTGCTGCTCATTTTTATCCTGCTCATCACCAAGGTCCAATTTAAGGCAGCCAAGATGCTACCCATCCATGATGCTACCCAGCTTGAATTTCAATAACTCCAAAATACAAACTAAGCGTCTCAACACATGTATTCTCAACAAAGCCTTTCCCAGTGGACATTAAGAAGACAACTGTGAGCACTGATGATTGTTGCATTTTTCTGCCTTATAATGTGTTCTGTTCATCCTCTGTCAGTCTTCTTGTCTTGATTTCGATGGTGATTTATAGGAAGCCTGTGAAACCCCTGCATGTACCTTAAATGTCAATGCCAGTTAACATTTCCTTGAAATACACTTGTTTAAATATTCAAATCACAAACCAGCCTCACCAGAGGGTTTAAGCACAAGAACTGAAGTTGCCCAAGTTAAGCGCATAAGTTGGAGCTGGCTTCCTGGTGCACTAATGTTTTTGTTGCTTTAACCACCATCTACAAGGCACAAGTCAGGAGTGTGATGGAATATTCTCCACTTTCCTGGGTGACTACAGCTCCAACAATACTTAAGAAGATCGACACCATCCAGGACAAAACAGCTCACTTGACTGGCACTCCCATGGACACACGGTGGCAGCAGTGTGTACCATATAAAAGGTGTGCTGCAGCAACTCACCAAAGCTTCTTCAACAGCACCTTCCAAACCCACTACCTCCTACCACTTCGAAGGACAAGGACAGCAGATATATGGGAACCACCTCTCCCCTCCAAGCCGCTCACTACACTGACTTGGAAATATATCGCCGTTCCTTCACTACCACTGGGTCAGAATCCCGGAAATCCCTCCCAAACAGTATTGTGGGTGTACCTACACCAAATGAATTGCAGTGGTTCAATGAGGCAGTTCGCCACCATCTTCTCAAAGGCAACTAAAGATGGGCAACAAATGCTGGCCTGGCCAGCAACCCTCACATCCTGTGAAAGAATAAAAAGATTCTTCTAGCCACACGTATGCCCATGTGTTCTTCAATGTTAAATTTTCCGTCAATTCGGACGTCATTCTCACAAGGGGATCAGGAGCAACTTTGAGGGAATTCTCAACCCAGTCTAATGTTCTGGGTCGAGACCACTTGCAGAACAGAATTCACCTAGCTTTTTACTTTCGAGATGCTGCCAGAGATGCTGTGTACTTGTGGTAGTTTCTATTTTTCCTTCAGATATCTGCAACATTTTCTTTTGAAATCTTATGTTATCCATTTAGTTCTGACCAAAGGTAGATGCTTTTTTGCCAGTTAGCCAAATAGTGTTTGCAAATTCCAAAGAATCGGAGTAATAAGCCCCAAATAGTCATCACAGGGTATTTACTTCTCTTGATTTCTATCCCTATCCACAAATTAATCATTCCTTTCAACCATCTTTCTACACATAATCTAGCACAGATGTTACAATCATAAAATTGTGAAGTGCAGATATAGACCCTTCAACCAATCAGGCTGGTAGAGGTGTATTTATCCTGGTGTAATCTTATACTATTCACCTTTACCTTTCAGGAGTTCTTGAATTTGTACATCAAGATAAAGAACTCAACTCTGTTTCCTTTACATTTCATCCCCTTTGCATTTGCCTCCAAACAAAATCCTCCCAATCACTATAACTCTGAATCTTCATTTTGCTGCACTTTCACCTCCATTAACCTCTTCATATTCATATCATTTATGAGACAGACCTCTATGAGCAGGCTACAACCCAGGCTTGAAGACCTAGTTGAGACTCAGAACCACCAGCTCAGCTGGCATGCCTGATATAAATTTCTGCACTAGCCACCAATCTCTGTTTAATGTATGATAGGCCAG
This sequence comes from Carcharodon carcharias, assembly GCF_017639515.1. Lineage (NCBI taxonomy): Eukaryota > Metazoa > Chordata > Chondrichthyes > Lamniformes > Lamnidae > Carcharodon > Carcharodon carcharias. The sequence continues at coordinate 163,979,083 of NC_054469.1, read as the reverse complement.
GATTGTGAAAACTTCTAGTCTGGGAGACCCTCCTCCCACACTTCATCATTGGCCTTATTTAACACAGTGGGGAGGCTCTTCTCACACAAGGGCAATTGCTAGCTCTGACAGAAGGCTGGGATTCAACTACCTTATCCAGATTCGAGCCTAATTTGTAGCCTTTCCATCACATTTTTATTGGAGTGAGAGTGGTATATACTGGAAAGGACAGGAATTTTCATCATCGTGTCTTTTAATAGAATAGAATAACTGGGCAGCTACAACAACACAACTAGCTAGCAGAATAGACAGGCAGACACATATTGTGTCACCATTTTTGAAGAAAAAGTGATTTTTAACCTTTGCTGCAAATAGTCACTCTATTCAAACTTAGTTAAAGTGGGGCACTACCTATGATTAACTAAAGTGTGACTTTAAACTTTTCTTTACATTATCTATGCTTGGCTTGTTCTTTTCAAAAGGAACAACACTCACTCTATCCCTGCAGGCAAATTGCTTTTATTTACTTAACCCAACTTGCAGAGCAGTAATTTAATGTCAAAGATGTATGCATGTTTGTTCTTCCGCGATGTTTCTTCTGGCATTGACGTCCAGTCTATGCAAATAAGAGCTGCATTGCTATGTCCCTCTGACAGTTAAGCCAGATCCATGGTTCAATATTTATTGAATTACTCACAGCACTGGACTTCAGTTTCCACAACATAAAGCTGTAAACTGGCTTCATTATTCTACTATTTAACTTCACACATGACACATCTTCAGCTATTATTTGCTGGTGATATGGAGAGGACACCTTATTGATTTATTTACTTACACTAGGACTATCAAAAGGTTAGAAATTTTAAGGTCAGTTTGACAGGGTAACTTCAGCTTCTATATTTTGGATTTTGTAATGCCTCTTGACTGCAATCCAGGATGGCTTGCCACGAGAGTTTGAGAAGATGGTTGGAATCGGAGCATGAATTTGAATTTAGAGACACAATTTTTATAACCTTGAATCTAAAGTTGGATGCAGTGTTCCACCATTTCTCTATAGGATATACATTTGCTTTGTTTCAGGGCAATCAGTGGAGCTTAGATAATTTGAAGCCAAATTTACCTCAGCTGTCCATGTGTGTCACAGAAACAAGAACAGATCAAAGCTTGGAGAACTGCAAAATAAACCAAATTTTCCTTGTTCAGATTTAAGCTTGGGACTCAGCCCTGATCTCCTGTGCAAGCCCTGTCATATTTCACGCCAATTCATCAGTCAGATATTGCTCCTGGCTAGAAAGACTGCTACAAAACTGGAAAATAGTCATGCACACCAGCTGCAGAACAGGTGGTGCCAGCATATTATTTTTTTCCATTTTATGTTTTACATTAAGGTGTAGACCACTTTTAACAGGAAAGCTATCCAGGGGAGCACTACACTTAACCTTACACCATATGCCATATGATTAGATGTTCTCTTGAAACCCACAGCACCATTTGAAAAAGAGCATGGGAGCTCTCCTGGTGTTCTGGCCAATATTTACGTCTCAACCAAAGCCAATAAAACAACAGACCTGATCATTTATCTCACTCCTCTATGTGGGACCTTGCTGTGCAAAAACTGGCTGTTGAGTTTGTCTACAAAACAACAATGACTGTACTTTAAAAGTAACTCATTAGCTGTAAAAGTATTTTGTATCCTGAGGATGTGAAAAGGTGTTACATAAATGCAATTTATTTCATGTTTTGCAAGGTCAAATTTTCATTTGCTTTGCATTTGATGAAATGGCTCGCTGAAAAGCTATTCTATCGGTCATCATTGCAGCATTCTGGCACAAAAATAACAAAATAATTTTAATCTAATTTAAACTAATTAATTACCAACTAATGTTTGTGGCGGGAAAGGCATATGTTAACTTATAGAGACTCTCACATTTCCAACTTATACTCCATCTTTAAATTCATCATAAATTTAACTCTTACAATTTGAACTGACTCAGTGATAACACTTGCACCCCTAAGTCAGAAGGTTATTGGTTCAAGTACCACTGATGACTTGAGCATGTAATCCAGGCTGGCACTTCAATGCATTGTTGTGGCAGTACTTTTGTGGAGGACCCTTTATCAGATGATACATTAAACTGAAGCTCCATCTGCTTGTTGTGGTGGACGTGAAAGAGCTCATGGCACTATCCTAAACAATCCCTCCTTCCTGACAGGGGTTGACTTTGTTTCACCATACAACCTCACATTGTTAGTTTTTCATATGATGAAGAAAACTGGTGCTAAAATCAATTTTATATTATGTGTTAAAAACATGTTTTGTCCCCAGTCGCTTTGGGCTGACCTGTTTTTTTAATTTCTCTAATCCAATATATTTCAATATCTGAACATTGTTTTAGTGATTTTATTTGCTTCTGCTGATTTGTCCTAGATTTGATCAGAATCTTACAGTTTAACAATGTAGTTTTGACTTGGTGCCTGGAGGGTGAAAGGATTGAGCTTGGAAAGTTCAAACAAATCAGACTACTAAATAGTTGGGGTACACATATGCTGTGCATATCAGTTTTGCTGTACTCCTAAATCCCAAGCCACCTTTCATAGTAACCTTAGTTCATCATCATCTCTTTCGTTAGAAATGAGTGGTTCAACTGCAATTTGTTAGACAGGTTGTACTGAGCTTAAGCTTGCCTAGCTTCACATGCTCAAGCAGAAATTTATATTTTGTAAGTTATTTTTTATATTGTTCATATATAGATGCTAAGGCCACAGAAGCTTTTGGTTGGATGACAGAGATAATGCTAATCAATATTAATTAGTAGTATTTTCTGAAAGATGTTCTGCCAGACTATGAGTTCATCTAAGCAAGGAAAACCATTTGTAGACCAACAGTTTAGCTTGACACAGGGAGAGGGAACTCCAACATTTTTGCCAAGGGTTATTGTAGTAACTAGATTTATTATTTCTCCCTCCTGTCTATCACTGATCATGTGATGCAATTACGGAGGCTTCAACCAATAAGCTTATTGCATGGCTAATCCTCTGGGTGGGGCTTCTGATGGAGAGATTGTGTCTAGCGTGCAAGCACCTCTACATGTCTCCTAAATAAAGTTTAGCCTTTTCTTCCCTAAATCTGCGGCTCCATCAAATTATCACAGGTATGTCTTAGGAGCATCTTTGTAACTGTGTGATGTTATTTGGTTCAAATAGAAGCAAGGGCTTCAATTCTGCAACCATGTCTCATACTATTGCTGACCTCGCTTCACCTCCAACCTTGTTATCATTTGAGGCAGAGATCAAAATTTAAAACAGTGGCCACTTCATATGGTCTCTTAGATATCTGATCAATAGGTTGCAAAAAGGTAATGCCTATTTTTATTGTTAGGAGTTGAAATCAGAATAAGGAAAGACTTACATTGTCTCGTACACTGTAGACTCATATCTCAATGCTCCTAGGTTTTTTCAAAATGTTGAAATCATAGATAGTCTGCCTGTTTTGTTGCTTTTTTTGTCAAAGACTTACACATCTTTATAGAAGCAAAATTCTGCAGATGCTGGAAATCTGAAAGAAAAACAGAAAATGCTGGAAAAACTCAGCAGGTCTGACAGCATCTGTGGAGAGAGAAACAATAGAGTTGACATTTCAGGTCCATATGACTTTTCTTCAGAGCTCTGAAGCAGTCATGCGGACTCAAAACGCTCACTCTGTTTCTTTCTCCACAGATACTGTCAGGCCTGCTAGGTTTTTTCAACATTTTCTGTTTTTGATTTAAACATCTTTGTTGATCTGTTTTTTTACAATTCTCAAAGCGAGTAGGCACTAACTTAAGTCTGCAAGCTTGAATTATGCACCCAATAAATGATCATGGTAAATCGCACAGCATTTGAAGCCCACTGCAGATACCAGTAAGCTCAATTTGAGTAAAACCTTAGAAACATAGAAATTTAGAAAGATTTCCAATACAAATGGAGGCCATTCACCCTATCAGCCTGTGTTTTCACCGAGTTGGGCTCTCTTGGTAAGGAGACCAAAACTGCATGCAATACTCCAGGCATGGTCACACCAAGGCCCTGTTCAGCTACAATAAGGTATCCTTGCTCTTGTTCTCAAGTCCTCTCGCAATAAAGGCCAACATATCATTTGCCACCCTAACTCCGTGTTGCATCTGCATGCTTGCTTTCAGTGGTTGGTGTACAAGGACACCTAGGTCTCTTTTGTATGTCAACATTTTTCAATCTATCACTATTTAGATAATACTCTGCCATTCTGTTTTTCCTACTGAAGTGGATAACTTCACACTTATCCACATTATACTGCTCCTGCCATGTATTTGCCCACTCACTCAACTTGTCTAAATTGCCTTGGAACTTCATTATGTCCTCCTCACCACTCACTTTCTCACCTAGTTTTGTGTTGTCACCAAACTTGGAAATACTACATTTGGTTCCTTCATCCAAATCATTGATAAATATTGTGAATACTGGGGCCCAAGCACTGATCCCTGCTGTATCCCACTATTCACCACTTGCCATTCTGAAAAAAGACCCATTTATTCCTACTCTCTATTTCCTGCCTGCTAACCAATTCTCAATAGTGGGATACTGCAGGGATCAGTGCTTGGGCCCCAGTATTCACAATGTTTATCAATGATTTGGATGAAGGAACCAAATGTAGTATTTCCAAGTTTGGTGACAACACAAAACTAGGTGGGAATGTGAGTGGTGAGGAGGACATAATGAAGTTCCAAATACCATACTTGCCATAGAAGGGATGCAGTACAAGTTCACCAGATTGATTTCTTGGATGCAGGAATGTCGTATGAGGAGAGATTGAGTCAACTAAGCCTGTATTCACTGGAATGTACAAGAATGAGAGGAGATTCCATTGAAACAAATTCTGACAGGGCTGGACAGACTGGATGCAGGGATGATGTTTCCCCTGGCTGGGGGTATCTAGAACTAGATACACAATCTCAGGATGTGGGGTAGGCTACTCAGGGCTGAGATGAGGAGAAATATCGTCACTCAGAGGATGGTCAACCTGTGGAATTGTCTACCAGAGAATACTGTGGAGACCAAGTCATTGAATATGTCTAAAAAGGAAATAGGTTTCTTGACACTAAAGGAGTCAAGGCATATGGGGAGAGAGAGCAGGATTTTGGCATTGAAATAGAGGATCAGCCATAAATCATATTGAATGGCAGAGCAGGCTCAAAAGTTTGAATGGCCTACTCCTGCTCCTATTTTCTATGTTTCTAATCTGGGAATCCTGCCTCTGTTGCCATGTTGTGCGATTTTTGGGAGTACATTTAAAGGATACAGGCTACTTCCTGTCAGAAGCTGGTATGTGGCACCCTGACCTGGCCTACTCCACTGGGGAGACAGGCATGTCATGCTGCTCCCCAATTTTCATGGCGTTGGGCCAGGTTTTTTTTTAGTGTGCATAAGGGAAACCTTTAAAAAGTACGTTTAAAAGGACATCCTTATGCCCCAATGCCATGTTTCACCCCACCTCCCACTCACCCCTCAGGCCCCTCATGTCCCCATGCCAAGCTCTGCCCTTCCACCAACCCCCTATGTCCCTCATGCCTCCTATGCCAAGCTCTGACCTTCAACCCACCTCAAGTCACATTAAGTATGCTTGGCTGAGAGTCCAGGCATCTATTAGAATAATAGAACACCTGCTCCCCAGAGGAAACATTGTTTAATTGACAGCTCAGGCACTCTGATCTCTGTGGTCAATTTCACAATGTTTGTTGACGTAAATGAGTGGTTTCAAATGCTTGTGGTTTTTGAAACTTTAAAGGCTCTAGATGAGCAATACTTTTATAAGCATCTAATCCAGACTTTTTCCCCAAAGGAGAAAGTTATCAGCCGATTCCATTTTTCAGAGCTTTTTATTAGACATACCACTTTACACTGTGGCAAACACTGGTTTTAGAAAGCATACAGTGGGTCAATGGGCATGAAAGTGCCAGATCCTGGAATGGTGGGCATGAGGGGACATGGGGATGGGTGAAAGGACAGGGCCAGGCATTGGTGGCATGAGGTTGTATGGATGGATGAGTGTTTTGAGGGTGGAGGGTGTAAGGGGTGAGGGCTGAAGGGCCTTTTGTGCTTTTCTTCATGGGACAAAGTCCCACAGCACCGAGACATGTCTTTTAAACCTTGGTACCTGGCAGCCTGTGGCTGGCTCTGCACTTGTTCCTGGGCCTGCTGACCTGACTCCAGTCCGCACCCGACCCCCAGCTATGAAGGTCTCACCTTGGAAGCCACTTTCTCCTGAAGGCTGAACTGGGAATTTTCCCGACTCCCCCTACCTACCTCAAGGATGAAAATCCAACCCATCGTGTCTATGCTGGTCGAAAAGACCAGTCCTACCTTTCAGATTTTGGTGCATAGCCCTGTAAGGTTTGACACCTCAAATGCATATCCAAGTATTTTTTGAATGCAGTGAGGGTTTCTCCCTCTATCATCCTTTCAGGCACTGAGCTCCTCACAACCACCACCCTCTGTGTGAAAACATTACTCCTCAATTGCCGTCTAATCCTTCCATCAATTACTTTAAATATATGCCCCCTGGTTATTGGCCACTCTGCTAAGGGAAATAGGTCCTTTTTATTTACTTTGTCTAGGTCCCTGATAATTTTATGCACTTTAATTTAATCTCCATTAAGCCTCCTCTGTTCCAAAGAAAACAATCCCAGCTGATCCATAGTTAAAGTTCTTCTTAGCTAAAATTTTATATTCCTGACAAAATCCTTGTGAAGCTCCTTTGTACGCGCTCTCGAGCGATCACATCCTTCCTGTAATGCAGTGGCCAGAACTGTACCAGTACTCTAATTGCTGTCTAACAGTTCTAGCATAACCTCCTTTCTCTTATACTCTAGGCATTGAGCAATAAAGGCAAATATCTGCCTTCTTGACCACCTTTTCTACCTGTCCTGTTACCTTCAGGGATCTAAGGACATGCACTCCAAGGTCCTTCTGAGACTCAAAACCTTAAATATCTCTTGCACAAAATATAAAGGATTTAGCTAATTAATTTTGCATGGCTTCATTTGAAGATTGATAATGTGATCCTATATTGAGGAAAGTAATCAATTGTTAAAATTTTGACTGTACAATTCAGGTTTGCAGTCCAGACAACTGTAACCAGTTTAAGTTATCACTCAAGCGCTTAGATTGTTTTCTGAAAATCTTGTTGTTTCACTCTTAGAAAGAATACCCAAAGGCAAGCAATATCTTGAATTCATTATGTGTGTGAATGGCATGAACACACAAAGAAGAAAGGCTTCTGTTTCTAATTTCATATTTAGGCAATGCATTTTCCAAATGCTTTGAAACGTAACCTACATAGTCATTAAAGAACTTTAAATTACCTGAGATAAATTAATCAGCTGTCTTCTAATTATAGTGCAAATAAATTGCTGATTTCTACATACAGTTGTATTTTCAGTGCTTTAAAGCTCCAGTTTATGGTTGTTTTTGTAATAATTTTCTAATTGTCAGTAACTTTTGAAAAATGAAGCAATACAACATGTAAGACAAAAAATAAAAAATACCTGGAAAAACTCAGCAGGTCTGGCAGCATCGGTAGAGAAGAGTACAGTTGACATTTCGAGTCCTCATGACCCTTCAACAGAACTAAATAAAAATAGGAGAGGGGTGAAAAATACAACATGTAACTTTTGTTAACCTGCACAGATTAAATAAACTTGATGCACATCTACTTGATTACTCATTATGTTGTCACAAATGTTATTTTGTAGCTGCTATTGATTAAATGGTGTCTTGCAAAACACAACATTTTTATCAATGCTAATTATACTAGTAGAGATTGAGGGATGGCCTTCCAGGTTTTTGATGGCACTATACAACACTTGCTTTTGATGAATAAAACAAAAGCAGTTGTTTTTTCTTCTGAAAGATGACTAAACAAAACAAACATAAACTCAGTCATATATCATTTTTCTTTGGAAAGACATTGTTGAAGGAGAAGCAACAATACTGTTTTTCATCTTAGTGCTCTGAACACAATGAGAACTAAGTGACAACAGCAGTGCAAATTGCATCTCATTTAATGTTTTCTGGCTGAAACCTCTAATTAAACAAATTACCCCAATTGTGCAACTTAGCCCAAAACATTAAAAGGGAGAATGTATTAAATTGTTCACATCTCTTTTCCAAACCCTAAATGTAATATTATCAGTATCTATGAGGTGACTGGTACCCCTGAGATACCAATGGTCCCCCTGAGAAATGGGTCCCCCTGTGAAATGATTTGCTAACAAACAGGTAGGGGGAAATCGGTACTTCTGAAAAATATAGATTTTCAAACTAGGGAATTTGGATTCTCAGTTGTTTAAGATGATCAAAAGAAAATAAAAACAAACTAAAGAAAAAGATAATGGTAAAGGATAAGTGCAGGGAATGGGACTAATTGACTCATATATTCAGAGAGCCAGCTCAAGGACAAATTCTTGTTTTGTGCTGAATTTTGTGGTCACATAATCTCATAAATGCTGAATGGCTCATCTTGTGCTTTACCCTCCTCAAATGAAGAACAATTCACTGAGATATGTTCATGAAGTACCACAGCTATTGTGGTACTTATTTGTCAATAGCAATGGTTCAAAGGTGAAATTGTATACGTTTATAATTTTAAAAATACATGAAAATCACATTTTAACAGATCAGCCATTCAATCATGTTTATTAGTTTTTGACAAAATTATCCTAATGTTACAAAGTAATTCTTACCTCTGGGCACTGTCTTTTCCATTGGTAACATCACCTTCAATTTGTCATTAAGTTATTTAATGTAAGTTAGGCACTGAGATAAAAAAACAAAGCAAGGTTGTTATGTAGACCATCAAAATTAATGTCTGTGTAAAGTACAGTGAGTTTTCATAATACATGAACAGTTCCAAGTGTCCTACTGTACTGTGGACTATACTTTGATTTTTGTGAAATAATTAATTTCTTACATTAAACAGGGAAGAACTCCAGATTCCTGCTGTGCAGTTAAGGATTAATTCATAAGAAAATGTAGTCAGGTCATTTGTAAAACAAAAAACAATTGTGCTCTTCTATTTTGAATAGGAAATTATTTTTTATAGATTCAAATTATTATTACATTCTGTTTCCTGAACCAAGTCTAAATCTAGGCCTCTCACCGTAATAGTTTTCATTATGTATAACAGTAGGGGATTGTGTCACACATAAACATTAGGACGGGAAATAAATTTGAGCTGTATGTCAAGCTGTGCCTCACAATATCTGAGAATTTACTGCTTTTTAATTGTAACTACAAGCTCCCAATCTGGGTTTTGGGAGCAGCCACTAGAAATAGTGATGCCTAAAAGTAAATTAAATTACAAGTTTTTGGCTAAGTAACACATGCCTTCATTGCATTTTTTAGGAGATGGCTTCCTGTAAGCATACCTCCTACAACTGTTTAGCTATATGCTATATGTCACCTTTCATTAATGCACAAAGAGTATTAGAAACTGTATTTTGCAGCTCTGTTGATTGATTAGTGGCCAGAGACATTGTTCAGGTAATTATTAAGCCACATATAATCAGAGTATGAGTATTTCTGACAAAGACAACATTTATTGCTCAGCCCTAGTCATCTTGGAGATTATGGTGGTGGGCCACTTTCTTGGAGCTTTGCAGTCCTTGAGCATAAAGCCCTCATATAATGGTGTTAGATAGGGATTTGAGAGTTCCAGGATTGAGAGTTATCAATGATGAAAGAAGGGTAAATATGTCTAAATCATAATTGTGGGCAACATAAGGGGAAATCTGAAAGTGTTGATCTCCCCATTCACCAGTTTGCCTTTCTAGGTGGTGGAGGTCAGAGGCTTGTGAAACACTGCTGAAGAAGCTTTGGCGACTTGCTACAGTGCCTCTGTGACACTTCCGATGCCCTATATCACTTCAACAGTTTCCAATTTCCTGGCCCTAACCATTCCCTCTTCGCTATGGATGTCCATTTCTCTCAGCCTCCATCCCGCACCATGATGGTCTCAAGAGATCTGCGTCCTCCTCAACCAACCTGGCCCAACCAGTCCCCATTCACCATCACCCTCCTCTGCCTGGCTGAGCTTATTCTCCATGTGAACAACTTCTCCTTCAACTCCATTCACTTCTCCTAAATAAAAGGTGTTGCTATGCGAACCCACAAGGGTACTAGCTATGCCTGCCTTTTTGTGGAGTATGTGAAACATTCATTATTCCAATCCTACTTGGGCACTCTCCCTCATCTGTTTTCCAGTCCATTGATGACGGTATTTGTGCTGCTTCCTGCTCTAGCTCTGAACTGGAAAATTTCACTCAATTGGTTTTCAATTTCCCCCCTTTTCACACCTTCACCTGGTCCATCTCTGACTCTTGCCTTCCTTCTCTGTCTCCATTTCTGGGCATAGGCTATCAACTAACATCCACTGCAAGCCTATGGGCTCCCACAGCTATCTCAACTCCACTTCCTCACACCCTGCTTTCTGTAAGGACTCCATTCTATTCTCTCAGCTTCTCCATCTCCATTGTATCTGTTCCGGTGATGTAATCTTCTACAGCGCTTATGATATGCCTGTCTTCTTGCTCAATCAAGGATTCCCACCCAGCATTGTTGACAGGGCCCTCGACCAATCGATTTTCACACACTTCTGCTCTTATCCCTTCCCCTTCCTCCCAGAAACATGATAAGCTTCCCCTTGTCCTCACCTTCCACCTTACCGGCCTTCATATTCAACACAGCATCTTATGCTATTTCCACCAGCTCCAGCATGATTCCACCACCAAACACATCTTCCCCTGCACTCCTATTTCTGCATTCTGAAGGGACCATTCATGGCACCCTGGTCCACCCTTCAGTCATCTCAACACCCTGCCCCTTTCCCTATGGCACCTTTCCATATAGCACAAGAGATCCAAAAGCTGTCCTTTCACTTTCCCTTCTCACCATGTAAGACCCCAAACACTCCTTCCAAGCAAAACAGTGAGTCATTTGCACTTCTTGCAATTTAGTATAATGTATTCACTCTTCACGATGTGGTCTGCTGTATAGTGGGAACACCAAACATAGGCTGGGTGATGACTTTGCGGAACACCTCAGTCTGCAAGCATAACTCCAAGCCAACTGTCGCTTGTCATTTTAATTCTCCACCTTGCTCCCACTCTGATTTTTCTGTCCATGGCCTGTTACAGTGTTTTAATAAAGCTTAAAGCAAGCGCGAGGAACAGCATCTCATAAAATGTCTCAGCACTCAACAGCCCTCTGGACTCAATATTGAGTTCAACAACTTTAGATCATAACCTCTGCCTCCGTCTTGTTTCTGTGTGTTCTTTGCTTTTTTTTGCTGGCTTGTTTCTTTCTGTGTCCCTTCATCTTGCATTCAGCTGGCTTCTATATAGCCATTCATACCTCATCTGGACATCCTTTATTAAACCCATAACCACTCTCCTTGGCTTTTGCATCATGAAATCTTTTGCTATTTAGTCTCTCCTGCCCTCCACACTATCACAGACCTTCTTTCTTCTTCCTTCCCACCAGCTTAAAAACTCTTGCATTGTCAGATTTCTGTAGTTATGATGAAAAGTCATTGACCTGAAACATTAATTTGGTTCCTCTCACCATGGATGCTGCCTGTTAAGTATTACCAACCATTTTTTAAAATTTCAGATTTCCAGCATCCACTGTGTCTTGCTTTTGTATTAGTGTTCTCTTCTTTTCTGCCTCTGATCCATCTTCCTGTGTCACTGCAGCCCAATGCAAACAGCAACTTTAGCCACCATGACTGAGAGCGGGTGGTGAAATCAGAGGTATTTCAAAATCACATCCTTCTAGAGGCTCGGTCCCACTCTCTTCTGGCTGAAAGAACCTCTGTGAACTCTTCAAAAAACACAGTCCTTCCACTAACTCCACAACTACAGTCAAAAGTCAATAGTCAAAGGCACCACATCTGAAAGTTGGATGATGATGTCTTTAAGAACCACTGGTGGGAAACACTCATAAAACTGAATGCATGTTCAAGTATGTGTTCTAAGAGAAAGTATTAAAAGGATCTGTGATATTGAAAATGGCAGGACAGGCATCAAATTAGAATTAAACGCTGAATAATGTCACAATTGTCTTAATCTATATATTCCTGGTGTAGCATAGGACACTTACGCTTCATTGCCCTTCAAAACATGGCAGATCATGGACGTGGTTGGGGACAAAACCCCAACATTTTTTTTCCCTGAACTACCTCCAGTATGTCTCTAACTATCAGCACTATGGAGCTCAATTTTGCAGTCAAGATTTTTAAATATCACAAGGCACAAAGCCTAATTGATGGGGTTTCAAAGTACATACTATGCACAAATTTACAAATAACAATATTTACTATATAGTCACCAATTTGGATGTTTATTCTTTCCTGGAATCTTTGAAGAAAACAGTATTCTTCAAAGCAAAAGGATTTCTTGAGAAGAAGAGACTTACATTTCTCTGGGGCATTGTAGCTTATGGCAGGAGGGATCTGGATCAGAAGCGTTTGCCAAATGAGAACACAATTGTCAACCTTGCTTGATTGCCTTTGGAGTCATTGAGGAATGGTGAGGCTCATTCCAGAAATTACCAGAAATTTTCTTTGAGGAGTAAGCATTACTAGTGGTTAGGAGGCCCATGCAAATGGTTTTGCAATCTAACAGATGCGGTGACCATTGATGAGTTCATATGTTCATATTTGATCCTGTTTATGTATCAACTAATGAATAATTATAAATGAATAATTTCAAGGGGAGGCTGTGGCGATGGCATTGTGGTATTGTCGCTGGATAAGGAATCCACAGATCCAGAGTAATGTTCTGGGGACCCAAACAAATCCCACTATGGCAAATGGTGAAATTTGAATTCAATAAAAATCTGACCATGAAACCATTGTTGATTGTCGTAAATACCCATTCGGTTCACTAAGTCCCTTTAGGGAAGGAAATCTGCTGTGCTTACTTGGTCTGGCCGACATGTGACTCCAGACCCACAGAAATATGGTTGAGTCTTAACTGCCTTCAGCGGTGGCCTAGCAAACCATTCAGTCGAATCAATCTGCTAAAAAGTCTAAAGGAATGAAACCAGGCATACCACCCTGCATCGACCTAGGCACCGGAAACAAAAATGGCAAACTCAGCCCCGTCGACCCTGGGAAGTCATCCTTACGAATATCTGGGGGCTTGTGCCAAAATTTGGACAGCTGTCCTACAGAATTGTCAGGCAACAATGTGACATTGTCTGTGTCCCATACGCCACCTTCACCATCCATGGGTTATGCCCCATCACACCCAAGACAAACCCAGCTGAGGTGGTGGCACAGTGATATACAGATGGGAGGGAGTTGTCCTGGGAGACCTCAACGTCAACTCTGGACCCCATGAAGTCTCATGGTATCTGTTCAAACATGGGCAAGGAAACCTCCTGCTGATTCCCACATACTAAACCCCCCACCCCCACCTCATCCCCTCAACAGGTGAATTAGTACTCCGCCATGTTGAACGCTACTTGGAGGAAGCACTGAGTGGCAAAGGCACAGAATGTACTCGGGGTGGGGGACTTCAGCGTCCATCACCAAGACTGGCTCTGTAGCTCCACAATTGACTGGGTTGGCCGAGTCCTAAAGGACATAGCTGCTAGACTGGGTCTGTGGCAGGTGGTGAGGGAACCAACAAGAGGGAAAAACACACTCAGCTTCATCCTCACCAATCTGCCTGCTGCAGATGCATCTGTCCATGACAGTATCGGTAGGAGTGACCACCGTGCACAGTTTTGAAGAGACAATGTCTTGTCTTCACGTTGAGGATACCCTCCACCATGTTGTCTGGAACTACGGCTGTACTAAAAGGGATAGATTTTGAACAGATCTAGCAACTCAGCACTGGGCAACCCTGAGGCACTGTGGGCCATCAGCAGCAGTGGAGTTGTACTCAGCACAATCTGTAACCTCATGGCCCGGCATATCCCCCACTCTACCATTACCACCAAGTCAGGGGATCAACCCTGGTTCAATGAAGAGTGCAGGGGGGCATGGCAGGAGCAGCACCAGGCATACCTAAAAATATGCTGTTAAACAGGTGAAGCTACAACACAGGACTACTTGTATGCCAAACAGCATAAAATAGCAAGGGATAGGCAGGGCTAAGCAATTCCACAACCAACAGATCAGATATAAACACTGCAGTCCTGCAACATCCAGTCATGAATGGTGGTAGACAGTTAAACAACTCACTGGAGGAGGTGGCTCCACAAATATCACCATCCTCAATGATGGAAGAATCCAGCACATTAGTGCAAAAGATAAGGCTGAAGCATTTGCAACAACCTTCAGCTAAAGTGCCAATTGAATGCCAATTGTACTGAAGACTTGTGCTCTAGAACTTGCCGTGCCCCTAGTCAAACTGTTCCAGTACAGCTAGCATGCTGGCATCCTCCTGGCAATGTGGGAAATTCTCCAGATATGTCCTGTACACAAAAAGCAGGTCAAATCCAGCCTGGCCAATTACGACCCCATTGGTCTACTCTCCATCATGAGTAAAGTGATGGAAGGTGTCTCAATAGTGCTCTCAAGCAGCATTTGCTTAGCAATAACCTGCTCATTGGTGCTTGGTTTGGGTTCTGCCAGGGCTGCTCAGCTCCTGACCTCATTAGAGCCTTAGTTCAAACATGAACCAAAGGTCTGAACTTCAGGGGTGAGGTGAGAGTTACTGTCCTCGACATCAAGGCAGCATTTGACTGAGTGTGGCATCAAGATGCCCTAGCAAAACTGGAATCAATGGGGATCAGAGGGAAAACTCTCTGCTGGCTGGAGTCATACTTAGCACAAAGGAGGATAGTTGTGGTTGTTGGAGATCAATTATCTCAATTCCAGGACATCACTGCAGGAGTTCCTCCGGGCAGTGTCCTCGGCCCAACCATCTTCAGCTGCTTCATCAACAACCTTCCCTAACAGCACTGTTTGTGTACATACACCACATGGACTGCAGCAGTTCAAGAAGGAAGCTCACCACCAACTTCTCAAGGGCAATAAATGCTGGCTTAGCCAGAAAAGCCCACATGACTTGAATGAATATAAAAAATAAGTTCAGAAGTGGGGATGTTCGCTAATGGTTGCACAATGTTCAGTACCATTCACAACTCCTCAGGTACTGAAGCAGTCCATGTCCAAATGCAGCAAGACCTGGACAATATCCAGGCTTGGGCTAACAAGTGGCAAGTAACATTTGTGCCACACAAGTGTCAGGCAATGACCATCTCCAACAAGAGAGAACCTAACCAATGACCCTTGACATTCAATGGCATTGCCATCACTAAACTCCCACTATCAACATCATGGGGGTTACCATTGATCAGAAACTGAACTAGGCTGTGCATATAAACACTATGGCTGCAAGAGCAGGTCAGAAGCTAGGAACTCTGTGGCGAGTAACTCACCTCCTGACTCCCCAAAGCCTGTCCACCATCTACAAGGCAAAAGTCAGGAGTATGATGGAATACTCTTGATTTGTCTGGGTCAGTGCAGGTCCAACAACACTCAAGAAATTTGTCACCATCTAGGACAAAGCAGCCCATTTGAATGGCACCCCATCCACAAACATTCACTCCCTCCACTACTGACACACAGTGGCAGCAGTGAGTACCATCTACAAAATGAACTGCAGGAACTCACCAAGCCTCCTTAGACAGCACCTTCCAAACTCAAGGCTTCTACCATCTAGAAGGACAAGAGCAGCAGATACACAGGAACACCACCACCTGAAAGTTTCCTTCCAAGACATTCACGATCCTGACTTGAAAATATATCGTCATTTCTTCACTGTCGCTGGGCACCGTGGGTATACCTACACTACATGGACTGCAGTCATTCAAGAATGCAGCTCATCAACACCTTCTCAAGGGCAGTTAGGGATGGGCAATAAATGCTGGCCCAGCCAGCGAAACCCACATCCCATGAATGAATGAATAAAAAAATATACGTACATCGACTAATGGATAATTAAAAGTGAATAATTTGAGATCTGTGCCTTTATTTATCTTGGTGCCTTTTCAATATACAATTTGGACATATCTTTTATTCCTTTTGTTGTAAAAAAGAAAGGAAATAACACTTCATTTGGATTTGTTTTAATAAATATTATGATTGTTTGCTAACTTAATAAGGGGCAATAGATATGCAAGATATCCCATTTTCAGGCATTTTGTTATTGTGTAAATTGCAAGGTTATTGATATAGCTTCTTTTCTGACAGTACACAAAATGATTAATGGTGGAGTCCACAGCTTAATCATCTCAGCTCCCATCTTGGTTTCCATCATGGTTAATTAAATGAAGGTCACTGTCACCTTATGCACTGAAGCTCCTTAACATAATACATCACGGATGCAGTTTAATAAAAAAAAACACGCACAATGAAGGAGAGCATGTAATAGGAAATTTAATTTAAAAAATGCAACCAAATATCGACAAAAATATAAATGTTGTAAATAGTTCTCTAACAACAGGGCAGCTAAAAGATGGAGTTTCAGTCTCACCTCTTCCAAGTCTTGAAACTTAAAATATATGGTTTGACTATAACTTGACTGAAGTGTTTTTTTTAGTTTTCAATTAAGGTAGCACAAGGAGAATGAGCATTAATGGACAATATGATCTGGAGATGGGCAAGGAAGAAAGTGGCAAGGACTTGCCCCACTCTCCCAAAAGCACAACTCCATCAAAGAATCATGGAATAACAGCCTCCGAGAAGCTTATCATCTAAACTCCGCTTTTCCCTCAGCTAACAGAAAAAGCAAAGAAATGATAATGTAAAAACTGGGACTGAGGGAAAGTGGAAAAATATTCATTTGTTGATTCTGTTTGGTTGAGCTATGCTTTTTTTCTGACAATTTTAACCTGGAGGAGTATGGAGGGTTTAGGCACAGGTTGTGGTGAAAATCCAGCGTGTCAGAAAGCCAACTGCAACTTGTGTCTTCTTTGTTTATCTTGGGCGTGTTAGGCTGCAGCAATCCTCTCAGGTGAGGCAGATTTAGCGTATGCTAATTACACAATAGTACAGGATATACGGCATAAAAACAGGCCATTTGGCTCCACTAGTCCATGCCAGTGTTTATGCTCCACTCGAGCCTTGGAGCAATATTTTGACACACTTTGAAATTTAACTGGGTTAAATCCATGGGTTTCCCTGAATTCCTGATATTTGCCAATAAAAGCAACGTAAGAGCATAATGGAAATAGAGAGGCTGAATCAAATTCATGGAAATTCGGCAATAAATAACTTGGTATTCATAGCTACTTTCTTACTGACAAGTAGAAAAGGGCATTTACACAATAATTTTGTTTTTAAGCTTACTTTCCACAATTTAAAGGATTTCTTAACATCAGATGGTGGGTGCCTTGGCCGTTTTAGATGGGATCTCAGAGAAGGTGCAATATGGGCAGCACCAGCAGAAGAACCAGCCACAATCTTCTTTCAAGAGACCTGCAACTGGACAGCAAAGAAGTCAGCAATGCAGAGGGGAGCAGCAGGGGAGTGCAGCTTGTAGGATACACAACATGTATCACAGGGTGTAAAGGCAGAGCATGAGAGTCCTTGACATGTCGGAACAGCAGAGTTTCAGGAGGTTTAGGTTGTTGCATCAGATGGTTGCAGACATCTTATTTTTAAACATTCACAGGTTGTGGGCATCACTGGTTAGGCCTGCATTTATTGCCTATCCCTAATTGCCCTTCAGAAGGTGGTGGTGAGCTGTCTTCTTGAACCGCCATAGTCTATGTGGTGCAAGTACACCCAGGATTTTGACCCAGCGACAGTTAAGGAACTGCGATACGTTTCCATGTCAGGATGGTGAGTTACTTGGAGTGGCTGTTCCAGGTGGTGGTGTTCCCATGTATTGGCTTCCCTTGTCCTTCTAAATGGCAGCAGAAGGTGCTGTTTGAGAGCCTTGGCGAGTTCCTGCAGTACATCTTGTAGATGGTACACACTGCTGCCACTGTTCGTCAGTGGTGAAAAGAATGAATGTTTGCGGAAGTGGTGCCAATCAAGTGGCCTGCTTTGTCCTGGACAGTGTCAAGCTTCTTGAGTGTTGTTGGACCTTGCTTATCTAGGCAAGTGGAGAGTATTCTATCACATTCCTGACCTGTGCCTTGTAGATGGGGAGTCAGGAGGTGAGTTATTCACTGCAGGACTCCCAGCCTGTGACCTGCTATTATAGCCACAGTCTTTATATGGATAATCCAGTTCAGTTTCTGGTCAATGGTGACCCCCAGGATGTTGATAGCGTGGCATTCAGTGATGGTAATGCCATTGAATATCAAGGGATGATGGTTAGATTCTCTCTTGTTAGATGTGGTCATTATCTGGCACTTGTGTGGCATGAATGTTACTTGCCCCTCGTCAGCCCAAGCCTGGACGTTGTCCAGGTCTTGTTGCATTTGGACATGGACTGCTTTAGTATCTGAGGAGTTGTGAATGGTGCTGAACATTGTGCAATCATTAATGATCACCCCCTTATAATGGAAGGGTGGTCACTGATGAAGCAACTGAAGGTGGTTGGGCCTAGGATACTACCCTGAGGAACTCCTGCAGTGATGCCCTTGAATTGAGATGATGGACCTCCAACAACCATAACTATCTTCCTTTGTGCTAGGTATGACTCCAACCAGCAGAGATTTTCCCCCCGATTCCCATTGACTCCAGTTTTGCTAGGGCTCCTCAATGCCACATTCGGTCAAATGCTGCCTTGATGTCATGGGCAGTCACTCTGACCTCATCTGCAAATTTCTAGAGGAAGGTCTGCTCCATGCTGTACCTGATGGTCACACCTTATCAGTAGTTATCAAAGTCATCACCACCGTCAGTTATTTAGCCTTCAAATCCTTTCTGGACTCTGCTGCCAACTTTTCAAGAATCTGCCAGTCGCAAATATATGACAGGTTATTTTCCAGGGCTTTTATCCTGGGCAGTCCAAGTTGCTTTGGACCCATAAGCAAAGTAAAGTGGTGGCTACAAGGACCCTTGGGGGGAAGCAATGGTGTAGTGGTATTGCTGCTGGACTGATATTCCAGAGAAGCTGGGTAATGCTCTGGGGACCCGGGTTTGAATCCCACCACAGCAGGTAGTGGAATTTGAATTCAATAAAAATCTGGAATTAAAACTCCAATGATGACCATGAAACCATTGTTGATTGTTGTAACTGGTTCACTAATGTCCTTTAGGGGAGGAAATCTACTGTCCTTGCCTACATGTGACTCCAGACCCATAGCAATGTGGTTGTCTCTTAAATGGCCTAGCAAGCCACTCAATTGTAACAAGCCGCTGCAAGGACACAAAAAAGGAATGAAACCAGATGATCTGGCATCGACCTAAGCACTGGAAACAACAACGGCAATCGCAGCCCTGTAACATCTGGGGGCTAGTGCCAAAATTGGGAGAGCTGTCTCACAGGCTTGTCAAGCAACAGCCTGACATGGTCATCCTCATGGATAATGTCCCAGACTCCTCCATCATCATCCATGGGTATGTCCTGTCCACCACCAGGACAGACCCAGCAGAGGTGGTGACACAGTGGTATACAGCCGGGAGGGAGTTGCCCTGGACGTCCTCAACATCAACTCTGGACCCCGTGAAGTCTCATGCTATCAGATCAAACATGGGCAAGGAAACCTCCTGCTGATTACCACGTACCGCCCTCCCTCAGCTGATGAATCAGTTCTCCTCCATGTTGAACACCACTTGGAGGAAGCACTGAGGATGTACTCTGGGTGGTAGCACCACTGCTGGCCGAGTCCGAAATGACATATCTGCAGCAGGGGGATGAGGGGAACCAACAAGAGGGAAAAACATACTTGACCTCATCCTCACCAACCTTCCTGCTGCAGATGCATCTGTCCATGACAGTATCAGTCGGAGTGACCATCGCACAGTCATTGTGGAAATGAAGTCCCGCCTTTACATTAAGGATACCCTCTATCGTGTTGTGTGGCACTACCACCGTGCTAAATGGGATTGATTTCAAACAGATCTAGCGACTCAAGACTGGGCATCCATGAGATGCTGTGGGCCATCAGCAGCAGCAGAATTGCACTCAAACACAACCCTGTGGCCTGGCATTATTCCCCACTCTACCATTACCATCAAGCCAGGGGATCAACCCTGGCTCAATGAAGAGTGCAGGAGGGCATGCCAGGAGCAGCACCAGGCATACCTAAAAATGAGATGTCAACCTGGTGAAGCTATAACACAGGGCTTCTTGCGTGCCAAACAGCAGAAGCAGCAAGACAGAGCTAAGCGATCCCGCAACCAATGGATCAGATCAGATCTAAGCTCTGCAGTCCTGCCACATCCAGTCGTGAATGGTGGTGGACATTTAAACATCTCACTGGAGGAGGTGGCTCCACAAATATCCCCATCCTCAATGATGGAGGAGCCCAGCGCAGCAGTGCTAAAGATAAAGGCATTTGCAACAATCTTCAGCTAGATCTGCCGAGTGGATAATCGATCTCGGCCTCCTCTGGAGGCCCCCAGCATCACAGATGTCGGCCTTCAGCCAATTCGATTCACTCCACGTGATATCAAGGAACAGCTGAAGGCACTGGACACTGCAAGGGCTTTGGGCCCTGACAACATCCCGGCAATAGTGCCGAAGACTTGTGCTTCAGAATTTGCCGCACCCCGAGCCAAGCTGTTCCAGTGTAGCTACAACACTGGCATCTACCCGGCTATGTGGAAAATTGATCATGTATGTCCTGTACACAAAAAGCAGGACAAATCCAACCTGGCCAATTACTGCCCCATCCGTCTACTCTCCATCATCAGTAAACTAATTGAAGGGGTCATCAACAGTGTTATCAAGCAGCACTTCCTTAGCAATAACCTGCTCACCGAAGCTCAGTTTGGGTTCCGCCAGGACCACTCAGCTCCTAACCTCGTTACAGCCTTGGTTCAAACACAGACAAATGAGCTGAACTCTCGAGGTGAGGTGAGAGTGACTGCCCTTGACGTCAAGGCAGCATTTGACCAAGTGTGGCATCAAGGAGCCTTGAAAAACTGGAGTCAATGGGAATCAGGGGGAAAAGTCCTCTGGTTGGGTCATTCCTGCCACAAAGGAAGATGTTATGGTTGTTGGAGGTCAGTCATCTCAGCTCCAGGACATCACTGCAGGAGTTTCTCAGGGTAGTGTCCTAGGCCCAACCATCTTCAGCTGCTTCATCAATGACCTTCCATCATATGGTCAGACGTGGGAATGGTCGCTGATGATTGCAAAATGTTCAGCACCATTCGTGACTCCTCAGATACTAAAGCAGTCCATTTCCAAATGCAACAAGATCTGGACAATATCCAGGCTTGGTCAAACAAGTGGCAAGTAACACTCGTGCCACACAAGTGTCAGGCAATGGCCATCTCCAACAAGAGAGAATCCAACCATCGCCCCTTGATGTTCAATGTCATTACCATCACTGAATCCCTCACTTACAACATCCTGGGGATTACCATTGACCAGAAACTAAACTGGACTAGCCATACAAATACTGTGGCTACGAGACCAGGACAGAGATTAGGAATCATGCGATGAGTAACTCGCCTCCTGACTCCCCAAAGCTTGTCCACCATCTACAAGGCACAAGTCAGGAGTGTGATGGAAAAATCCCCGCTTGCCTGGGTGAGTGTGGCTCCTACAACATTGAAGAAGCTGGACACTGTTTAGGACAAAGCAGTCGGCTTGATTGGTACCACATCCACAAATGTTCACTCCCTTCACCACCAACGCACAGTAGCAGCAGCGTGTACCATCTACAAGATGCATTGCACTAATTTGCCAAGGATCCTTAGACAGTACCTTCCAAACCCACGAATCACTACCATCTAATAGGGCAAGGGCAGCAGATAGATGGGAACACCGCCACCTGGAAGTTCCCCTCCAAGTCACTCATCATTCTGACTTGGAAATATATATCGACGTTCCTTCACTGTCGCTGGGTCAAAATTCTAGAACTCCCTTCCTAACAGCACCATGGTTGTACCTACATCACATGCAGCGGTTCAAGAAGGCAGCTCACCACTACCTTCTCAAGGGCAAGAAGGGATAGGCGATAAATGCTGGCCTAGCTAGCAAAGCCCACATCCCATGAGTGAATAAAAAAAACTTGGCTGATGACATCAATCTAAAATTTGACCAATAAAGCCCAACATTGCTACAATGAATACCATAGCACCACCACCACAAGCCATTGGCATACTGAAGATGCACTTCTGCTGCTAGGCAGATATGGAGGTGCCCTTCAGTATTCAAGTTTGAACTCAAGTTCTGTCGAAGGGTCATGAGGACTCGAAACGTCAACTCTTTTCTTCTCCGCAGATGCTGCCAGACCTGCTGAGTTTTTCCAGGTAATTCTGTTTTTGTTTTTGTGTTGAGTAAAAAAACCTGAGCTGTCTCTCTCATCTCTCTCTCTCTGTTGCTGGAGGTAAGTCACAAGTCAGCAAAGCCACAGTCCAAAAGGAAACAGGGTAACTCCTTCAGCTAACCTGCAGAGCCAAATGTCTCCAAACCCACTGCTAAACTGCCAAAGATAGCTCTACTGGAATCACCCAACTTAATGGCCGCAATGTTTTGCCATCCACTCCTCACGGACAAGCCAAAGACTGATTCATATAATCAGTTTTTAAACTTTTTTTGGAATCAGCTTCTCATTTCTGATCTGTGTATATGTGTATTGCATTTTATTGTTCTTTTCTCATGCTTTTAATAACTAATAAACTTGCTCTTTCTTTGATTCAAGAAAACTTGGCTAAATAGGCTCCTTCTAAAACATTTGGACTGGGAAAAGGGTTCCTTGAAGGAAGAGATCCTTTTTAAATTAACCTTGTTGTGACCAACCAAGTGGGTTGAATAAAGAAATGGGGGTGCCCAGTTCATTCCTCCTCACCCGGAAACATAATAAAATTGAGGTCCCGTTTGAGAAGATAACAATTTTGGGTATCTCATCTGGGATCATAACAAATTGCGGGACCTTGCCCAGGGACCGGTCATAACAAAATTTATTGCCTCAATCAAGCTGAAATCAAGAATCTGACACACTGACTTTACTTCTGGTTTTACCCACACAATTCCCTGCCCTGCACATTGCCCAGAAGATGCCTTCACCTTGCCAAACCAGCAGTTACATCTACACTATACCTCCTCACTGACTTCAATCTCATGAAAAAATGTTATATTTTACATGGATTAGACTTCCAAATGTTTACATTTAATTGCAAAAGTGACTAGGAAATATAACAACATAAATTTTCCAGCATAATGGAACTTGTATACATCTCCAGTTGGGCAGGATTTCCACCTCATATTGATGTGCCCTGGGCCCAGGTGACTTCTGATTTCTGCATCATTTAGGTACTAGAGGCAAGATTCAGTTTCAAATAGGTAGTCATGCAGGGTTTGGGAAGCATTTTGCTGCACTAGGGTTTGAAGATCTGCTAACATATAGTGTACAGGAGGCCTGTGAAAACACATAATTTGGGCTGAATTTACCCCCCATCGGGGGAAGAAGTTGATGGGCAGGCGCGCACAGGCACGCTTCCGATTGGTGCCCCTGATAGGAGGCACGGCGCCATTTTATGTGGGCGGGCCAATTAAGGCCCACCCAGCGTGACGTCCGTACAGAAGCACTGTGCACTCCCTGTGCGGGCTGGGGGTGGGGGTGGGGGGAGGGGGGGTGGGGGGTGGGGGTCGGCGGGTATCCCAAAAGCAAGAGTGCGCTCTTTCGCATATGCACACGAAAGAGCACATTCATCTCCCTGATGCTAAGTACAGCCTCAGGGAGATCGGCTCAAAATGTACAAAACCTAAAAATAGAAAACTAAAACTTCCCTAATATGTCCATAATTGTCAAAAAAACTTTATTAAAATTTTTAAAAATCCTACATGAAACCGCATGCCGCCCGTGGATGAGGTTTCGTGTTTTCTCTATTCGCTGCTGGGTGCTCCTGGCTGACCCGCCAACCTTGAGGTTGGACGGGCAGGTCATTAAATTACATAATTGACTCTGTCAATGGCCTCAATTGGCCATTGACAGGTTGGCGGGCATACAGCTGATTTCACTGATCTCCCACTTCCCTGAAAATTTAAATGGGGTAGGACGACGTCGAGAGTTCCCCCCAATGTCACCGCGCATCATTTTATGCATCAGCGAGTGGGCCCCGCCCCAGCTCGCTGCATGTAAAATCTTGCCCTTTGTTTTAAAAACAAGTGAACTTCCATTTTAGCTTGTGCAAACTACCAATGTGACAATAATATCATGAACCCTGCAGCCAAAAAACAAAAATCAGGGGCAGAATTTACCCCATGTTGGGCGGGAAGCTGATTGCCACCCTCAATCAGGGCCGGATCGTGATTTCACGCTGACAGGCCAATTAAGGCCTGCCCAGCATGAAACGCAAGTTGCAGCACTTAGTGCTGCCCGTGCAGAGGTATGGGGGAGGAGGGCAAGCAGGCCAAACTTCGTGCATGCGCACGAGTGAGCACTCAAAAAACTCCCTCAGGCACGGAGCTGCCTCAGGAAGATGAAGCAATTTTAAAAAAGGAAATAAAGAAAATAAAAATGTAATAAAACATGTCGCCTATGTCTCTGTCATGTGAGCAGGGGCATGTTATTAGTTAAATTTTAAAACTTTTGTTTTATTTTTACTTGATTTTGGAAACCTCATCCCGGCTGCTTGGCCTTTTCGTTGGTCCGCCAACCATAAGGTTGGACGGGCAGTGAAATATTTAAGTTAATTGATTATTTAATGGCCTTTTAATTGTCAACTAAACCATTGTGTGACTGTGTGTTTAAGTTGGCATGCTCGACCGACGTCAATGTGTGTCATTTCATGCTCCAGCGGGTTGGGTTTGCCCCTGCCCACCGAGCTAAAATTCTGTCCCAGGGAGCTTACTTTGCACTTTGAGTAATTGGACTGTCTCCCAATAACAGTCAGGGAGGAGAAAACATTAGGGCCCACATAGTAAAACAGAAATGTGGCATAGTGTGTCTGAGCAACTTTCTAGCTGGTACCCAGAGCTGCCAAAACATTGGAGGGGTGAGGCTGGGGAAAAATGAAAGTTAATAGTTTTAAAATAGTGTGAAACCATATATTAGACCTGTAAGTCACAAAATTCTACAAGATGAATGTGCTGCTTTTATGCCAATAAGAAATTGGCTGTGCCTGTTGATAGCTTGAAGAGCTGTGTACATCAAAAGTTTATTCATTTTCATGTCCACTGGATCAATCGCTGATATAAATGCTGTTTTTTAGAAAGCTTTTGTGATTCATAGGAAATCTCACCATTGTGTTTACAGTATTGTTAGTGCACAAGGGCTGATTTTTCACTGGTGAGCATTTGCCATGTGATATGCTAAACTGGGAGCAGAGAAGTGGAATATTACCCATTAATGATCAGAGGAAGTCTTTTCTCATATAACTGTAATATCAGAAAAGCGCCCCATCCCATACTATACATTTTTCACTTCTGTCATAGTTTCCATGGCCTGAACTTTCAGCTCAGCGGGCCAGGAGTGGTTAGCAAACTAACCACTGACTGTCATTGGCCCCAATTGTGATTTCACGCTGGTTGGCTAATTAAGGGCCAGCCAGCCAGCGTGAAGCGCACGCTGATATGATCAACACTGCTTGGGTTGGGGGTGGGAGGAAGGCGAGCACTGAAGTCAGCGTGGGTGCAGGGCAGTGTGGAATGAAAGCTCTCTGAGAGAGCCACCTCAGGGAGCTGAAGAATTTAAATACAAAAAAATAAAGATTTTAAAAACCGGAAAAAAATTCCCATGCATCAGAAACAGTCACTTCACATATACAACATGAAAATTCTATCCAAACATTTTAGTTTTTTTAAATTTAATGACGGAAACCTCAACCTGCCCGTGGATGAGGTTTCCTGAAAAATGCAAAGGCTGCCTGGCCTATTTGCCCACCCGCCAGCTGTAAGGTTAGGTGGGCAGCGGAAAATTCCTGTTAACTGCGCCATCAATGGGCTTAATAGCCCCCTTAATTGCTGGCAGGCGTGCTTCTGACTTCAGTGCATACCGACCAACCAAAATATTGTGCAAGTGCACAATGATGTCGGGACGCTCACCTGATGCCATTGTGCGCTATCTTACGCTCGAGCGTGTCCAGCATGTGCCTGCACACTGAGCAAAAAATTCTACCCATGTGTATGATCATCAATTTAATACGAGTTTGGGTACAAGTTTATGCTGAGGGTACTATAAAGGACCAGTTTGAGGTTTCGTGAACACATTTCAGCTAAAGGAGAAACCGAATGAGCTTTGTTGAAAATTATCTCCTTATTCTATATATTATAAAAATAGGTACAGAAGCGTTTTCATTGGCGTCTTTTTAAAAATATATATCATTTTATTGCAGTTATCACTCAATTCCTCAAATCAGATCTTCCTCTTTGTTAGGCAATTTTAATAACATCATAGATGCCACTCAGTGTGGTTCCTTAGTAAATAAGAGAAACTGCAACTTCAAACCAATGTGAGAGCCAATCCCCAGTCACTTCAGGAAATCCTTTTACAAATCTGGAACTTGGCATGAGTTGGCACTGACTAAATTGGTTTTCCAGGGTCAGGTAGCTCTAAAGTTAATCTCACAATGACTTGAAGTCACAGTTCCTAATGTTTCATATAGAGCCATTGGAGGACAGATGAGTACTCACTAGAGTAGGCTGTCAAGGAGGAAATCCCTAGTTAAGGATTCCAGGCTGAAAATTGCATTGATTTTTTTTAGAAGATCAAAAAAGATCTCTTGGGCTAATATTGCATTCCATTACAATACAAGAGAAACAGCATATAGTTCACTTGACTTTCCCCTTTAAGATCCTTTTTGTAGAGAGACAGGCAACCATTGTGAATTAGATATCAGAAAAGCCAGTTAGCACCGTCACTTAGTTTCTTCATTCTATTGTATTATTTAATAGTTTTCAGGAAGTACCTTATTATTGCCATATCTTAAGTCCAACTAGAAATATCTTCATTAGAATATAAGGCTATCTCAATCATAGGCTTCTTCCACCACACAAGAACCCTTACTCTATTCTTAAATATCACATTTTTTGTATGTTCATGGGATGTGAACATGGTTGGCAAGGTCAGCATTAATTGTCCATTGATAATTGCCATTGAGAAGGCAGTGACAAACTAGCTTCTTGAGCCACTGACAGCCATCTGATGTAGGTACACCCACAATGCTGGTATGGAGGGAAGTTCCTGGATTTTGAGCTAGCAACAGTGAAGAAATGGTGACATAATTCCAAATCAGGAAGGTGAGTGGCTTGAAGGGGAACTTGCAGGTGGTGGTGTTCCATGTGTCTGCTGTCCTTGTCCTTTTAGGTGGTGGAGGTTACAGGTTTGGAAGGTGCTGTCAAATGAACCTTCTAGATGGAAGGTGGAAGGCATCTTCTAGATGATGTCTTCACACTGATGTAACTGTGAGCCCATGGTTGAGGGAATGAATGCTTACGGTACTAATGTAGTGCTGATCGAACAGTGCTTTGTCCTGGATGGTGTCACACTTCTTAAATGTTTTTGGAGCTGCACACATCCAGGCAAGTGCAGCTTGAACCTCCCTTATGTTTATTCCTCACAGTCCTCTACCCTGTTTAACAGCACAACAATCAGGTGAGAATTTTTTATCAAACTTTCATTTGGTGTCATGAGTGCAGTATCGTTAATAATGGAGTGCAACAGTTCAAGAAAGTGGCTCAGCACCATGTTCTCAAGGGAAAATATTGATGGACAATAAATGTTGTTCTTGTCAGCAACACCCCTGCCCTGTGAATGAACAAAAAAAAAATAGCGGCAAGGGATAATTTCAACTTCTTTGATTCACCCATATAAATTTTCAGAGTACGTCTTTCATTATATTGTTGAAACTATCCATGCTATTTGACTGAGAATGTGAGGCAATTTAGCAGGTGTTCTTGATTTCCAGCATCATGTGATTCTGATGAATGATAGATTACTCATGGTACTTTGATCATTTCAATGGTGTGGGAAATATACAAACATACAAATTACTTATTTCACTAAGAGAGTTAAAACCGTTTCTTTTTCATGGGATTTTCTTCTGTTTCTCTGATGACATAGCATCAGAATATGCTTGTGTCCCCTGCTGATCATTTGCATGGAACCTGACACTCACTGGGATCATCCTGTGCAATAGGATTTCAACAGTATTTTTCTTTTTCTCTAATGTACATTTGTCATATGCCTTGCATCACCTTTCAATGCTGTAGTATTTATCCTACACTTTCAATGGGAACTTTCATTCAGCATGGTCCCAGATGTTTCAAATGCTGACATTGATCAGCTCTTTTCCTTTGCATACCTGAATAAATTACAAGCTACCAGCATAATTTTGAGCAGCAGCTTCTTCCCATCAATAAGAAAATCCGCTTCTCATGTAACGTTTCACCCACACCTGATATAAATTTATGGTCAGGCCATTTGGTGAGATTTTAACACTTAGTTCCTTTGCATTTTGTGATGCCCTAGATATTTGCTATTGGTATCTCCTTCCAATGCCAACTAAACTTTACGTAGGTTGGAATTGGTTAATTTTTAGTTGGCTTTATTGAGGCATCTGGCATGGGTTTAAAATTGTCATTGCTTGATATACAGCTACTGATTCCAACCTGAGCTATCAGTGATGCATAACTGTGAGTCTTGACAGGATTCAAAGGGTTTTTTATCCTTTTCATTATGTGGCTGTTACTGTTCTTTCTCTTTGGCTTTTTTGGCAATGCTTGCAGTGTGCACATGACCTCAATGACAAGCCATCAGCATTTTTATGCTGATTTCTGCAGAATGTCAAAGTTATATTCTCCTAAACTTCTAATCCAGTGGGCCATCCATCCTTCTAGATTTTTAACATTTCATAGCAAGTATAGGAATGCATGATGTGTCCTTATAAAATACTTGCATTCATTGGTACGAATAAAAATGATGGACTATAGCAACAATAATCAAAAACTATATCCTCACGACACAATACTGCTGTTGTCCCTTGGTTAAAATTTGATTATAGCAGCCAAATATCTTCTCCCTTAAACTATATTTATAAAAAACAACTCACCATGAAAATGCCTCTTGGTTGTTTGCATCTGAGTAAAAGGATCTTCCTTAGTTGAGTACTTGAGTTACGATATGCACAGGTGTCAAGGTTAAAGCTTTAATTTAGTGAAGTTAGTAGAAATCATTTAAATTGGCAGTCCTTTAACATCAGTCGCTTAAAGAGCTGCTATAGAGGGCAGAAATTTACCCTTGGTAGGGGTGCTCAGTGGGTGCAGTCA
Organism: Carcharodon carcharias; assembly: GCF_017639515.1. NCBI lineage: Eukaryota > Metazoa > Chordata > Chondrichthyes > Lamniformes > Lamnidae > Carcharodon > Carcharodon carcharias. The sequence continues at coordinate 163,949,735 of NC_054469.1, read as the reverse complement.
GGAAGCTGACCGCCGCCTGCAATTGGCAGCGCAATGCAATTTTACATGAGCGGGCCAATTAAGGCCCACCCAGCATGAAACGCAGCCTGTGAATGAGCGCAAAGGGGCGAATGGGGGCGGGGGCTTAATGTCCACCAGGTCCAATGGCGTCCTGATGGCCAATTCAAATGCGGCCTCAGCAGCAACCTGGAAGGCTGCCACTGAAGGACGTGGAAGTCCTGTGCATGGAGATCATAGTGGGTGGACACGGCAGGCTAGAGGGCAGGTCGTCGGGACAGTTGGCCCCTTGTTTCTCGGATGAGTGCCTCGCTGCCATCCTGGTGGAAGTGGCAGCAAGGAGAGAAACCCCTGTCCCCAGGGATGGGAGGAGGAAGCTCCCTCACCTCACCAAAAAGGCCTGGGAGGAGGTGGCATCCAGGGTCAGCAGCCACGAAGTGGCAAGGCGCACATGGGTGCAGTGCCGGAAGCGCTTCAATGATCTCCTGCGATCGGGAAGGGTGAGTACCGTGTTAGCATGAGTCACTTTGCAGAACAGTTAAGAGCTGCCCATCCCTCGTGGACGTCAGATGTGTTAGAGTATGAATGGCGAATGTCAATGGGGCAGCACTTGGCCAAGGGGGTGAGCCCTGGCTGCTTGGACTGAGTGCCTTGCAGCTCCAAGGTCACGAATTGGCTGAGCCCTGCCAGGTGCTCCTCAGCTGGGGTTGGCCAGGCTGCAATGGTGCTGCAGGTAGAGAGTAGACTAATCAATGCTCCTCTGTCCTTTCAGGATAAAACATTCCATAATAATCCTGCGGGGTCGCGGACTGGCAGGTGACCCCCACACCTCCTAATCCTCAGTCGATATGAGCAGCAGGTCCTGGAGCTGGAATGGCGCCATGCACCTCGACTAAGCGGCCGTGGTGAGGTTGGGGTGCCAGAGGGAGGTAAGAGTGCAGTGCACTGAGATGAGAATGTGGCTTTTTGCAACCTTTCCAGTGTAGTCTATATATTGATTTGAGCCTCAAACCTGGGATGCCTATTGATAATGGAAAGACGAGGGCACCATGATGCTGATCTCTGTCAGGGATCCAGGCATGCATAATGACAGTCTAATGAGTTAAACTAAGGACATGCCCTTCTTCTCCCTTTTAGGCTCACCAGCAGCCCTTTGTTGTGAGGAGCCTGAAGGCCCACCCCTGACCCCTGAGGACCACCATGCTGAGCACACACCAGTGTCACAACCTCTCTGTCAAGCTGGCACCAGCGCTGATACCAACACAACGGTGGCATAAGATCGGCGTCTAGCATCTTGGTGCACATTGGTGAGGGCACTTCACACTCATTTGAAGTGTAGGCGGAGGCAGAGAGTGCCCAGGGTGCCGGCAGTCGGTGGACTGCTGGGGACCAGGACAATGCTCAGTCAATGGCTGATGATGAGCCTCTGGAGTCGTCCATGAGGCAACAGCTGCTGGATGTCCAGCAGGGTGTGCGGGACGATCTGGCGGAGATACATGAGGGAATGCGTGGCATGGTGTCTGTTGTGGAGAAGTCCATGTGGAGCATAAGCTCTGCATTGACCTTCATGACCAAGCACACTGCCTCCTCCATAGAGAGAGGTGACTCTTATGGAGAGGGTCCTCCAGGGTCTCAATCAGGGGTTCCTGGGGATGCGCTCGGACCTGCAAGCCCTCACAACAGCAATGACCTCAGCTGGTCAGTGTCAGTATGGGAGATGGATTGGGCACCCAGTATCCCAACTAGGTGCTCATCCATCAATGGTGAGCAGGAAGGTCCAATGCAACTTCGCTTTGGCATACGAGCTACCTGTTGTCCCTGCGGGCTCCTCTCAGGGTGCTCTGGATGATGGCAGCAGATCTTCTGCCCCTCTGCCAGTGACCATGGCATCTGATGAGGCTGCGGTAACTAGGGAGATGCCAGCCGTGGCACTGGCTGCTGTCTCCGAGGCAGGGCCAGTACAGGCTCCACGGGCCAAAGGACGCCCGCCAAGATCATCAAGTCCAACAGGACAGCAGAGTCAGCAGGCTGTCTCCAATGCCAGTGCCAGCGAGGAGGGAGCACCTAGATGTAACACCCACAAGTATAAATGTAAACATAGCCTGATCATGGGTGATATTTGTTTTCCCTATTTTTCTGCTCTTTTTTTAATGGTGTGATGTAAAACGCTGGTCAATGTTAATTTCTGCAATATTTGTAAGTCAGCAGTGAATGGGATTTTTTTTTGCAACTGCCCCGGATGCTTCATGTGCTCTGTAGGCACAGGGTAAGCCATGATGTTATAATGGATGTGTGACTCCTTATACCATGTGCCAGTGCAATGAAGTTTATGTTGTTGACCAAGGAACTGGTCTTGACAGTGCAACCCTGGCTTGCTGAACAGGCATTGGATCAATGCATCCCAGGTGTCCCTGCCTCCTTGGAGGTTGCCGAAGTTAACATCCATGCCCTCAGTGCTCTCTTCACTGTGCTCATCCTCGGACTCATGACTGTTGACTGTGCAGCTGTGTCAAGATCTCCTTCCTCCACTGCGATCCCCCTTTCTGGTGCCAGATTGTGTAGAGCGCAGCATGTAACCACTATCAGTGATACATCATCTGGGGGGGTTTGGAGTGCACCCCATGAGCTATCCAGGCATCGGAAGCGCATCTTGAGAAGACCTATGGTTCTTTCCACCACAGCTCTTGTGGAGGCGTGGCTCCTATTGTATGCTCGGCCTCTGTCCTTGGATGGTGAAGAGGCTTCATGAGCCACCTTTTGAGGGGATAGCCCTTGTCACCCAGCAGCCATCCATCCAGTTGGGCTGGAACACTGAAGAGCCTCGGCACCTGGGAGTGTCTCAGGATATAAGTGTCATGGTGGCTGCCAGGGTACCTAGCACAGACTTGTAAAATCAGCATCCTGTGATCAAACACTAACTGCACGAAGATGGAGTGGAATCCCTTCCTGTTGAAGAAGGCACCGGGCTCACCCGGATGAGCCATGTGTGCAGTCTATTGCACCCTGGACGCGGGGGAGCCCAGCAATAACTGCAAAGCCTTTGGCTCGCTCTGCCTTGCTGGCCCAGTCGGTACGGTAATGAATGAAAGTCAATGCTCAGCTGTCACCAGTTTGAAGCAATTCTGGACAGCTGACTGGGATACTCCACGTAGATTCCCCACTGACCCCTGGAAAGAGCCGGGGCATAGAGGTTTAGGGCCACTGTGACCTTCAGAGCCACTGGCAAGTGGTGTCCACCCACACAGTCAGACCTGATTTCAGAGCAGATCCTCTGACAGGTGGAGGTTACTGTCTCCCTTGAGAGATGGAGCCTCCTTTGGCATAGCTACCTCAATATGCCAGCAGTGCAGCATCGCCGCCTGTATACCCTGGCAACAGGATAGTGGCATCTTCTGCTATCCCTTCTGCCTTGGACTTCCTGTTGGCCCTGTACCCTTTGTGCCTGCATCTATCCTCCCACAGGTCGCTACCCTGGAAAGTGGATAGGGACACCTGGCCTCCTTCCCCTTCTGGTCCTCTCTTCCTCAGAGGAGGAGGTGCCTCCAGCAGAGACCACAATCCCCATTACCAGGGTAAGGGAAGGCTGTCTGATGCCTGGAAGGCCTCATGCGGCATGCATCCTCCAGGACCCTGGAAGCCGACACTGAGTCCTGAACTGAATGCTCTGAATGCAGCTCTGAAGCAAAATAAAGCTGTCCAGTTCACAGAAGCAACCAGCAGCAAATGATATCCAAAACTACTCACAAATCACATTGACAAGGCCACTAATCCCTCTTATCCTGCCCGTGGATGAGGTTTTGCAAATTGTGGCCTGCCCACCTGCCTGTTTTGCCCGTGCGAAGGCCTGAAAATCACACAGGCTATGTAAAGTCGGAGGCAATTTGACTCTCAAGGGCCTTAACAGGCCATTTAATTAATGACGGGTGCGCCTCTGTCTTCATCGTGCGCCCGCCTAGCAAAATATAGCGAGAGTGCGCGTTGACGTCAGCACGCTCAGCCATACCCACACACCAAGGGTAAAATTCTGTCCATAATAAATTACAAATCAGTTATCAGATGAATATTGCAGATTTAAAAACTATATTAAGTGTCAGCCAGTTTGTCACAGCATCAATGTTTTGTTTGATCATTCTTCAGCCCTTGGTCATTAACTGTCCACAATGTAGAGCTGAAACAGATAATACTGACTTACGTCTAATACAGCAAGCCTTTATGAATCACTTGGTGAATCACTGTTTGCAGAATGCTTCTGATAAATAAATTTAAACATAACAAGCATTTCGATATAAGAGCATACAGAGAATCATTGTCTACCTTGTGAAAGTTTTTTTTGACAAAGAAGCATATGATTTTGTTAAGTGAGGCAGTGAGGATTGTGTAAGTACCATCAATGGTGCTGTATGATGTAGTTTTGCTCTGAAGTCTTTCTCTGTTAAGCATGGTTGTGTGAATTTTGTCTTTTAACAAAAAAGTGTCCATTTTACTCCCTAATTAACGACCTACCAAAGAAATTGCAGAGACGTGCATTTCTGAAGCATATGGGGTTAGATTTTCTCCTGGTGCACACATTGGGTGGTTACCTTAAAATGGAACACCAGTAAAACTGGGGAATAGGAGTACTGACCATAACTGTTTTCTTTCCTTCTTGGAACCTCTGAGCCAAAGTGTGGAGAGATAGTGGCATGGTGATAATGTCACTGGGCTAGTAATTCTGAAGCCAAGTCAATCCTCTGGGGGCATGGGTTCAAATCCCACAGCAGCTGGTGGAATTTCAAGTCAATTAATAATAAGATCTGGAATTGGAAGCTAGTCTCAGTATTGGTCACCATGACAGCTATCATCAATTGTCATTTTTTTTTTAAATCCCATCAGGTTCACTAATGTCCTTTAGGGAAGTAAGTCTGTCATCCTTCTCTGGTCTGGCCTACATGTGACTCCAGTCCCAGAAACACTGTGGTTGCTCTTAACTGCCCACCAAAATGGCTTAGCAAGCCACTTAGTTCAAGGGCAATTAGGGATGGGCAACAAATGCTGGCCCAGACAGTTACACTCACATCCCATGAAAACAATAAATTATGTCACCAACATAGTCATATGCCGTCATTTATCAGGGTGGTGCTGCCCTATTTCTCCCAAGCAGAGGGCCACCAAATTGGCTCTGTGATTTCTGACAATGTCATTTTATCTGTGCATCATTACAGTGAAGTAAGCCAGGAATTTTGTTTTTAGTGAAAGAGGAATTGCTCTCTTGGAGCAGATAATTTTTACTTACTGTATAATTGAGGAATGAGAGTCAAACATATACCTGCACTGTGGTAACAAACATAAAGATAGAAAACTCTTACCTTCTGATCAAAAAAGGTGCATGGGAAACATCAAAATAAGAAGAAAGTTTCTTGCTGTTGTCACAGACAGGTATTAGAGTTATTTCAGTTTCACTTTTAGTTTTCTGTAGCCTTGCCAGGCCAAGAATTTCTGCATTAACGTTCTTTTGCAGTGTCAACTCTTTTGGTAGAGTCATTCCAGCCTCTTTCTTGAAAGTTAGATGGTTGGTGGAATCTCTCCCCACAACCCCCCACCTGCCACCACCATGATGAATTGGGTGGTGAGGGAGTTTTAATCGGATGGGTGGATGGTGGGTATGGACCCCACCAACTTCCCCACCCCCATCCTGTTTAAGACGTTGGTGGGAACGCCCTTGGACGGCTTTCTAGCCCCGCTGCAAATTTACGCGTTTGTGTGGGCAACTAATGCCCAAATAAGGGGCTCATCCCATCGCCACTGGTATTAAGACAGTAGTGGGTGGGGCACTTGCCATGCAGGGAGCATGACAAACAAATCATAGCATGTTTGCCTGCGGACTACTAGGGGGGGTGACAGGGATAATGAGGGACGACCGCATGGGGGGATCTCTCATTCAAGGGCACGCCATGCCTGATCGAAGAACCCAGCAACCAGAAGGGGAGGAAGCCACTGAAAGTGGCCCCCCCAGTCCACCCTTGCTTCTGATCCCTTTCCTGTGAACCCTTCCCTGTGACCCCCCCTTCCTTTGATGGACGTTGAACTCCCACAATTAGTGACCTGTGCCTGGGTGTCTCCTCGATCCAGAGCCTCATGTAGGTGCAGTACTGGCAGCAGTCATTATCTCTAGGGTGGCACTGCTGAGTACAGAAGAGCTTCTGGCCTCTGATTGACCGGGAGCTCTTGGTTGGCGGGACTTCAGTTCCCAGTGTCCTTGATGCCAAGGGAAAGCCTGGCACCAGCCTGTTAAGTGCCTGACTGGCACAAGTTGCAATGGACTTTCCCAAAAAGAGGTAATGTGGGCATCTCGCTAGATCTCCAGCATAACTTAATGGAATCTCTTCTTGACTTCCTGCCATTGGCTGGAATTGGTGAGCATAGCATTCTGGTGTCAGTGATGGTTCGTTGGGCATCACTTTTACCTTTGAATCACAATATTATGGGTTCAAGTTCTATTCTAGAAAACTGAGTGCAAAATCTAGGTTGACATTCTGGTGCAGTACTGAGGAGGTGCTGCAATGTGAGAGGTGCTGCCTTTTGGTTGTGCCACTAAACCACTGTGCCACCACCTCTGGTGGGTCTATCCTGCAGGTAGGACAGAACATAACCACAAATAGCAATGGAGAAGTCTGGGGTATTGTCTGCAAGATATAATTTGGTGAGCAGGATTATGTCAGGCTGTTGCTTGTCTAGTCAATGGGACAACTCTTCCGAGTTTGGCAGAAGTACCCAAATGATAGTGAGGAGGATTTTGCAGGGATGACTAGCCAGAGTGTTCCTATATCATTTCTGGAGCCTAGTTTGATGTTGGTTAGATCAAAAATCTATCTAACTTGGCCTTGAAATATTCAATCGCCCAGCCCCCACTTCTATATGGGGCAGTGGATTCCAAAGCTCAACGACCCTCTGAGAGAAGAAGATCCTCCTCATCTATGCCTTAAATCAGAGACCTCATATTCTGAAACTGTGGCCCATTGTTCTAGAACACTCAGGAGTGAAAACATCCTTTTTTATTCATCCGTTCATAGGATGTGGGCATTGCTGGCTCAGTCAGCCTTAATTGCCCATCCCTAACCCCCCTTGAGAAGGTGGTGGTGAGCTGCCCTCTTGAACTGTTGCACTCATGTGTTGATCACTCACAGTGCTGTTAGGGAGGGAGTTCCAGGATCTTGACCCAGCAACAGTGAAGGAATGATGATATGGTTCCAAGTCAGGATGGTGTTTGACTTGCAGGGGAACCTCCAGGTGATGGTGTTCCCATGCATCTCTTGCCCTTGCCCTTCTAAGCAGTAGAGGTCATAGGTTTGGAAGGTGCTGTTGAAAGACCCTTGGTGAGTTGCTGCAGTGCATCTTGTAGATGGTACACAGTGCTGCCACTGTGTGTCAGTGTGGAGGGAATGAAAGCTTAAGGTGGTAGATAGAGTTTTGATCAAGTGGGCTGATTTGTCTTGGATGGTGTCCAGTTTTTTGAGTGCTGTTGAAGCTGCATTCATTCAGGCAACTGGGGAGTATTCCAACACACTCCTGACCTTTGCCTTGTAGATGGTTGAACCAGGAGGTGAATTATTCTTTGCAGAATTCCCAACCTCTGGCCTGCTCTTGTAGCCACGGTATTCTCTGGCTGGTTCAGTTCAGTTTCTGGTCAATGGTAACCCCCAGGATGTCGATAGTGGGTGTTCAGTGATGGTAATGCTATTGATTGTCAAGAGGAGATGGTTAGATTCTCTCTTGTTGGAGATGGTCATTGTCCGGCACTTGTGTGGCACGAAAGTTACTTGCCCAAGCTGAATATTGTCCAGGTCTTGCTGCATTTGGTCATGGGCTACTTCAGTATCTGCGGAGAATGGCGCTGAACGTTGTGCAATTATCCGTAAACATTCCCACTTCTGTCCTTATGATTGATGGAAGGTCATTGATGAAGAAGCTGAAAATGGTTGGGCTTAGGGCACTATCCTGAGGAATTCCTGCAGTGATGGCCTGGAGCTGAGATGACTGACCTTCAACAACTACAACCATCTTTCTTTGTGCTAGGTATGACTCCAACCAGTGGAGAGTTTTCCCCCTGATCCCTGTTGACCCCAGTTTTGCTGGGAGTCCTTGGTGCCAAACTCCATCAAATGCTGCCTTGATTTTAAGGGCAGTCACTCTCACCTCACTCCTGGAGTTCAACTCTTTTGTCCACATTTGAACAAGGCTGTAATGAGGTCAGGAGCTGAGTGGCTCTGGCAGAACCCAAACTGAGCATCAGTGAACAGGTTCATGCTGAGTAAGTGCTGTTTGTTAGCACTGTCGATGACACTTTCCATCACTTTACAGATGATTGAGAGTAGACTGATAGGGCAATAATTGGCTGAGTTGGATTTATCCAGCTTTTTTGTGTTTGGATATACCTTGGCATTGTTCCATATTGCTGAGTAGTTGCCTGTAGTGTAGCTGTACTGGAACAGCTTGGCTACTGGCGCGGCAAGTTCTGGAGCATAAGTCTTCAGTACTATTGCCAGAATATTGTCAGGGCCCATAGCCTTTGCAGTATTCAGTGCATTCAGATGTTTCTTGATGTCATGTAGCGTGAAGTGAATTAGTTGAAGACTGACATCTGTGATGCTGGGGCCTCAGGAAGAGGCTGAAATGAATCATCCCCTCGACACTTCTGGCTGAAGATTGTAGCAAATGCTTCAGCCTTGTCTTTTGCACTGATGTGCTGGGTTCCTCCATCATTGTGGATGTGGGTATTTGTGGATCTTCCTCCTCCAGTGAGTTGTTTAATTGTCCACCACCATTCACGATGGGATGTGGTGGGTCTGCAGAGCTTAGATCTAATCCGTTGATTGTGGGATCACTTAGCTCTGTCTACCACTTGCTGCATATGCTATTTGGTATACAAGTGGTCCTGTTTTGTAGCTTCACCACATTGAAACCTTATTTTTAGATATTCCTGCTGTTGCTCCTGACATGCCGTCCTACACACTTTGTTGAACTAGGGTTGACCCCCGACTTGATGCTAATGTTAGAGCGGGGTATATGCCGGGCCATGAGGTTACAGATTGTGGTTGAGTACGATTCTGCTGCTGCTGATGGCCCACACCACCTCTTGGATGCCCAGTTTTGAGTTGCTAAATCTGTTCAAAAACTATCCCATTTAGCACGGTAGTTGTGCCGCCCAACATGATGGAGCATATCCTCAATGTGAAGGTGGGACTTTGTCTCCACAAGGACTATGTGGTGTTCACTCGTACCAATACTGTCATGGACAGATGTATCTGTGACAGGTAGATTGGTGAGGACGAGGTCAAGTAGGTTTCTCTCCCTTGTTGGTTCCCTCACCACCTGCTACAGGCCCAGTCTAGCAATTTTGTGCTTTAGGACTCGGCCAGCTCCGCCAGTAGTGGTACTGTTAAGCCACTCTTGGTGATGGACATTGAAGTCCCCCACGCAGAGTACATTCTGTGCCCTTGTCATCCTCAGAGCTTCCTCCATGGAGCATTACTAATTTATCAGCTGAGGGGGGATGGTAGGCGGTAACCAGTAGGAGGTTTCCTTTTCCATGTTTAAACTGATGCCACAAGATTTCATGGGGTCCAGAGTCGATGTTGAGGACTCGTAGGGCAGTTTCCTCTCGACAGTGGGACAGGATATACCCTGGGATGATGATGGTGGTGTCTGGCACATTGTCTATAAGGTATGATTCCATGAGCATGACTATGTCAGGCTGTTGCTTGACTAGTCTGTGGGACAGATGTCCCAATTTTGGCATAAACCACTAGATGTTAGCAAGGAGGAATTTGCAGGGTCGACAGAGCCAAGCATCTACCCTGTCAATGCCCTTCAGAAGTTTTCATGTTTCAATACGATTACCAGCATTCCTCTAAATTCCAATGAATATAGGCCCAATCTACTTAACCATTCCTCATAAGACAACCCTTCAATTCAGTGGTCAAAATATAGTGAACCTTCTTTGAACTGCCTCAATGCAAGAATACACCTCCCTCACCTGCTTTAGACATAGCCTCACCAGCACCCTGTACAGCTGTAGCAACTCTTCCCTACCTTTGTACTCCATCCCCCTTTCAATAAAGGCCAAAATTCCATTTGCCTTCCCAATTACTTGCTGTATCTGCATACTAACTTTTTATGATTCATGCACGAGGATAACCAGACCCCTCTGTATAGCAGCATTTTGTGGTATCTCTCCATTTAAATAACATTCTGCTTTTCTATTATTCCTGCTAAAGTAGATAACCTCACATTTTGCCACATTATACTCCATCTGCCAAAGTTTTGCTTGCTCTCTTAACCTATCCATATCCCTTTGCAGATTGTTTGTGTCCTCCTCATAACTTGTTTTCTCACCTATTTTTGTATCGCCAACAAATTTGGCTACAATATATTATGTCCCTTCATCAAAATCATTAATATAGATTGTGTATAGTTGAGGCCCCAGCACTGATCCCTATGACACTCCACTAGTTACAGTTCCCCATTTATCCCGATTCTCTATTTCCTGTTAGTCAGCCATCCTCTATCCACAGAAATATATTCCTCCAACACCATGAACTCTTACCATGTGTCACAATCTTTTACTTAGCACCTTGCTGAACATTGTTTTCCTTTATTCACCTTGCCTTGTTACATCCTCAAAAAGCTCAGAAAAACTTGTTAAACACCAATTTCCTTTTATAAAACCCATGTTGGGTCTGCTTGACTGTATTATGCTTTTCTAAATTGCTCTGCTACTACTTTCTTAAGAACGGATTACAGTGTTTTCCAAATGTCAGGTATTAGGCTAGTTGGCTTACAGTTTCCTGCTTTCTGTCAACCTCAAACCCTGGAGCTCCCCCTCTAACAGCACCATGGGTATACCCACACTACATGGACTGAAACAGTTCAAGAATGCAGCTCACTATCACCTTCTTAAGGGCAATTAAGGCTGGGCTATAAATGCTTGCCTTGCCAATCATGTTTACATCCCTTGACCTAATAAAACAGTGACTACACTTCAAAAATCTTTCAAATTGAATCTGTTCTGATGAAGAGTCATACGGACTTGAAATGTTAATCCTGTCTTTCTCTCCACAGATGCCATCAGGCCTGTTGAGTTTTTCCAGCAATTTTTGTTTTTGTTTCAAAAGTCTTTTATTGGCTATAAAGCGCTTTGGGAAATTCTGAGGTCATGGAAAGCATTGTTTTTCCTCTATTGACCAAATTGACTCTCCTAGGTTCACATTGTTGTTTGTAGAATATGGCTATCTGCTAGAGCTAAAAGCTGCTGCCCAACTGATCTAAACCTCTTGCACAATAAAGTTAATTCTTCAATGAGAGATATAAGAGGGAATTTAAATGGCAAGCAGAGTTTGGATGAACAGGGAGACATACAAATATATAATAATATAATAACCCAATGTCAGTAGCATGCAGCCCAGGTCATTCTAATTCCCTGGATACCCCCATCAACTGTCCACCGAAATCATTGTGGCTCTATTAAAGCTGGAAATTGGTGAAAAAAATCATTTGTTAGGGTGCCGAAAGGCTCTGATCTGGTTGATTGCAATTTTAAGTTGCAGGCTGCAGGGACCATGGTGGCAATTCTGCGCAGCCTTCCTGAAAAGTATGCAGTTACAACTTCTATGACATCAAATCTGCTGGGGAGCAGCAACCAGAGTCAGAAGAGGCCCAGCAAATTAAGGTTGAAGTTTATTCTTTTAGTTTCCAAGAGCAGCTGCAAAGATCCTCTGGCCCCATGAAAAAGACTTGGGATTCTCCCGTAGTCTCCCAACTGGGATCACCCTCTTAGAACACTTACCTTGTGCCATGAGTTGTAACCAGTTGTTTTGGCCAGTAAACAGCATGTAATGAGGACCAGTTATTAAAATCAGCCAAACCTGCCTTCTGCCACTTACAGCTGTGTACTGTGCCTGCTTTAACACATTTCCATCTGGGAGTTCAAATCAAACACATGGGCCAGAATTTTCCCGTCGACGATTTGGGGGTGGGGCCAGCTCGCCAACAGGAAAATGACACGGGCTGACATCAGGAGGAACCCCCGATGTCATCCCAGTCCCTTTAAATTTCCAGGAAGGTGGGTGGACAGCACAATCAGTGGGATGAGGTTTCATGTTCCTTTTTAAAAACTTTAATAAATGTAATGTCATATTTATTAACATGTCCCATCTCGTGTGACATTGTCACATGAGGGGAACATGTTAATAATATTTTTATTTCTCTATTTTTAAAGTTTTTTAAACATTCAGCGCTCTCCCTGAGACAGCACTTAGTCTCAGGGAGCAGTGCGCTCTTTCACGTGCACGCGTGAAAGTGCGCACTTTGACAGCTGCTGAATCCCTTCCCCTCCCCGCATAGGAAGTGCATAGCGCTTCCTGTCGGGCAGGCCGCTGGGCCCATTGATCCGCCCACTCAAAATGGCGACGGCCCCCATTTCGGCGGCGGGTATCAGCCGCCCGCTTGCCGCCAAGCTGGTGGGGCCCACACACCCACCAAGGGCAAAATTCTGTGGAATTTTTCTCAAAGATAGAATGGAACAAAGAATGGTCATTTGATTCATCAGGCCTACTTCTTACAATCAACCATGTACATTTTATGCTGCTTTATACTGGACTCTGCAAATTAATTACTCTTCTGAAGGACATGAATGACTATGAAACTTCTCTCAAGAGAAGCAAAATACTGCGGATGCTGGAAATCTGAAGTAAAAACAAAAAGTGCTGGACGTACTCAGCAGATCTGGCAGTATCTGTAAACAGAATTAATATTTCTTTGACTTCACAGGCAACATTTCCCTTGCCTCTAGAAAAACCAATCATTGTAAAGAAATAGGAAGCTAAAGTTTTATCCCAATGCATCTGTGGAAGTAGATGTGAGTGCTTTACCGTTTAGCTCTCCATCATCAACACAAAATGGAGCCTGTTTCAGTCACAGACCTTGGAAACTTTTATTTCAGCCTTTGCACCAGCCCCACCCAAACCATATTAAATGCTGCAGCATCTACTTAGCGCCTATAAACCAGGTGAAACATCAATTAATTTCTAGACCATTATATGTGAATGTGGGTATAGGGTTATCGGAAAAATTTGCTCTCCTCCTTTCCTGAATATTCTGGCACCGAGTGCCCAGTATTCAAGCCTAACACCCTTCACCCAAGTGACCAAAAGCATTTCTGTGGTGGAGTGCTGTCTAAATTAGCTGACAGCTAAACTGCAGTGATCCAGTACTTGGCTCTGTGACCTTTGAGCCATGTTGCATGTAAACCCACATGAAGCAAATTATGGTGCTAAGTGTTATTTGGCAAGAATGTCCATCATCATTCACATTTAGTAATCGTAAACTTGATTCAGGCAGCAGCCCTGTATAAAACATAACATAATAATTTCAATCAGTAATGTAGGTCAACCTGCTGGAGGCAGATCAAAAATACAAACGATATGCACTTATGAAAGCTAATTATTTACATCCTGAAACATTTCACCTCAAATTTGGAGCCTGTATTGGCTGTGCTGCTTGTGCATGGCTTTGCCATTCTGTAACTTAAAATGAATAAAAGGGTTTTTATAATATTTCAGAATGCAGCTAGAAAAAAATGCACTGAACATTATCTTATCTAGTTAAGCTGTGGGGCCGATTTCCCACTGTGTGGCCCTGGCGAACAATGCTCTGTACCCAGAGTGTGCATTTGTAAAATTAGTCCTCAGAAGTTTATTTCGGTGCACTGATTCTTTTTCTGACCCTCCAATACTGACTGGCAGCTCCTGGGAATGTAGCACTTTTCTCAACTCCATTCTCATTACTTCCATTGGTACTGCAGGCCCCTTTCTGATGTCTTGGCTCGGATTTTCACAGGGGCAGGAAGATTCTGTGGATCTTTAAAAATGGGCGGGACCAGGATGTGGAATTCCTGCCAATTAATGCTAGTAGAAGTAAAGGAGGCCGGGTGTGTTTCACACAGGAGGAAAACTTGAACTCACCAGGTCCAAATGTCTTAGTGCTGAGTTCAAACTGACCCAATTTTGGCTGTTGCAAGGGCCTTAACCCATAATGCGGGAGCCATAAATTGATGGTACTGATGTAAACACTCTTGAAGGGTGGATAAGGGTTTGGATAACTGTCATAATCTGAAATTTTTTAAATCCCCTGCTCTTTGAACTTTAAAAATATTAGGCTTCAGCTGTTATTGAGGGTTTTGAAAAAATTCCTTGGCTGGACTGCTTTGATTGACAGGCCATCTGCTGCAGGTTAGGAAAAACACCCAACAGCTGGTTGTGTAGTTTAATTAGAGTTCTTTGTTGACATTCTCCCAAGGGCTATTATTAGGTCATTATGAAAGGTTGGCTGAGTTTTAAAAGCTACAATTATTTCAGCAGGGAGGATCTGAGTTCAGAGTTTGATTGACAGTTTAAAGAGGCTATTAAAGGGTTAGCTATCTTTGATCTGGTGTCTGAATAGAAGTTCCTTTTTATAAGAGGTTAACCAATTGAGATTTAAAAGCTTTGAATTGGTTTCATGAAAGGGAGTTTTTCACTATCAAGTGTGTAGGAGTCAGAGCTATATTAGATTGTCCACATGGCTCCTGAGGTCTGCCCATGGTGGACATTGGGTTAGTGGCTATGGAGATGACATGGGAGGTTTGTGGGGCCATGGGGGTGGGTGGGGTCATGAGTTGGCATTCATTTGGCTTCCAAGATATGAGTGGCCAGGGGGAGTAGATGAGGGTGAAGGGGTGAGATGAGTGAGGGTTAGAGGATCTAACAGCTTCTGAAACAATTGGAATGAAGTCCCAGAGAACTGAGGTGGACCTTCTAATCATCTCACCTCAACACTCACCCAGCTCCTTGGCTGGCTATTCGCTACTCCCAGGATCAGTGGGCCTAACTCCAAACCACACCCGCCCCAACCCACTCCACCAAGCAAAAATTGCAAGATTCAGGGTGCGTTTCACTGAGGTAGCTCTGGTGAGTTAGGAAATTTCAGTAATTGAAATTTAACAGCATAGTTAATCTACATTATGAACACCACACCAGTCCAATGTTACCTTGAATACACTGAAATCTGCTGCTATAATCCAGTTTTGCCATTCAATTTACTGGTGCTTCATATCAAAAAAAATAAAACCCTGGATATGTCACTACCTTCCTATTGTTCTTCTCCAACCTGTCTACCCATATCAGGTGGGTGTAAAATATCCCATGGCAATATTCAATATTTCATCAGTCTTGCTTTCTTTCTTTCTTTCTCTCTCTTCTCTCTCTTTCTCTCTCTGTCTCTCTCTCTTTCTCTCTCTTTCTCTTTCATTCTCTCTTTCTTCCCCTCTCTCTCTTTAAAAAAATGAAAAGTATTAAGTATTATGACAAAGTAGCACTTCATGGCAGCAGTCAGAGTGGTGTGAAAGAAGCTCATGAGCTTAAGAAGGAACTAGCAATAGGAGACTGAATATTTGAATTGGTTCAAGGATGATACTTGCCTCTGTGGTGTGTATAATTATTCAGGCGTTAACCTGAATGTCAGTTTAGAACTAGAATGTCAGCTATTTATAACCTGTCATTCTATTGCCAAAATGAATAAGGCTCATGATAAACTCTTTAATATTAACTCACAAATCTGTTCCAGGGAGTAACTCTGTCCGTTCAAAGCCAGGGGCCACTGACAATTGATTGCACTGCCTTGGGGGAGTTATACTGTTGGGTAGTAAAAAGGATAGGGCCCTATCTAGCTTTGCAAACAAGGTTTTGCCCTCATGCTTTTGGCAGTTTATTTGCTCGATGGCCCTGAGTTATACAACTTCAGGATGAGAACTGAGAAGAAGCAAAGCTAACCTAGTTGACATAAGGGGACACTAATTATCTGTCCTAAGTACTATTGACTTACTAAAGCTAAAGATAGCTGAGAATAATATCTATGGAGAAAAAAAGACTGACTGCAGCTAGAAAGTGCAGCTGAGTACATCTAAAGCCTGAGTACAGACTCCCTCACAGCACTAAACCAACAACAGGGTAATAAGGTGGGGGTTCAGGAAGGAAGGGGAGAAAGAATGCCATCCACTTCATCTGTGCAATGCCGTTGGTCAGGATTGATTTTAATGTGTATTAATGTTAAATTGATACACTGTGGGTTTCACTGGGAGAAATTTCAGTTTCTCTTTCCAAAGGTTTTAACTTAGGTTATTTGTCTCAAAAGATTAAACAACATCAGGAAAGCCCATGACAATATAAAGAGGTCTTACATAGAACTGGAAGAAGTGGGTTTAATTGACTCAGCAGATACTCCAATTTTATGTTATTAAAGTAACTTCTCATGAAGCTCAACACAGTCCAGGACAAAAGCAGCCTGTTTGATCAGTATCCCAATCATGACCTTAAACATCCATTCCCTCCACCACCTACGCACAGTGGCAGGAGTGTGTACCACCTACAAGGTGCACCTCACCATGGCTCCTTCGACAGCAGCTTCCAAACCTGTGACCTGAACCAGCTAGAAAGACAGGGGCAGAAGATACATGGGAACACCACCACCTGCAACTCACCTCCAAGTCACACACCATCTTGACTTGGAACTATATCACCATTCCTTCACTGACGCTGGGTCAAAGTCCTGAAACTCTTTTGACATAAGGAATGGATCGAAGTTGCAGTCTCAATACCACCAGTATTCTGCTCCAAAGATGAGAAACCTGTCCACATTGTTTAGTTTTAAAAATAAAAAAAGGCTTAAAATAATGGTGACAGCTTGAGGGTATTGGTGAAGTATGCCAAACATAATTTTCAAGATTATTTAAAATTGTTGCCTTTTTAATATGAAATATAAGCAGTAAGATGCCAGCACTGTCTGATTTTACTCATTCTCCACCCTTATCCTACTCATCCAGCCTAGTATCTTTACTTTAAGGCAAAAAAGAGCAGACGGTGTGGGTCAACGTTAAAGCACTGATTAACTCAAAGGGAGGGGCCTATGTCAAATATCAATCAACTTGTTTCGTCAGATTAAGTATTTATGTTTATATATATACATATTTATAATAAGTATATTAAGTATTTAAGTATTTGTCCCTTGGCGAAGCTGTTATGTAGAGGTCCACAAGGTAGCAGAACATTCCATCTTAGGTTGAGATAATGAAAATGCTATTAGGGCCGGAATCTGTGCGCAGCATTTTCAGGTTGTTGGGCGGGCACAGTGGGCAGGCCCAGGACCGGCTGTGAAACGGTCTCCGCCACCCATAATCAGCCCCTTAACCATGATTTCACACTGGCTGGCCAATTAACGGGCAGCCAGTGTAAATGCAGGCTGAAAGGCTCAGCCCTGCCAGGTGGAGGCGGGAGGAGGGCGAGCACTGAAGTCTGTGCGCACTGAAAGCTCCCTGATGACAGGGAGCTGAACAATTTTAAAATCGAGGATGAAGACTTCTAAAATCTGAAAAGGTGTATTGACATGGAACCAACACAATAAAATGAACAGAATAAAAATTCTGCCCAAATACTTATATTTACTTTTTATTTAATTATGCTGAAAGATCGAAAGGCCGCCTGGCCAATTTGCCCGCCCGCCAACCGTAAGGTTGGACAGGCAGTGAAAAATATGCTTAAATTAATTGATTAAGGGCCTTAATAGGCCTCTTAATTGTCGCCTGGCAAGCTGCCAACTGTCACGTGTGCCTGCCGACCAAAATATCACATGAGGGCGCGATGATGTCAGGACGCTCACCCAAAGCCATCGCGCACTATTTTAGGTCCGATCAGGTCAGGTGCACCCCCGCCCTTGAGATGCAAAATCCTGCTCTGTGTGCAGAGCTGTACCTCTTTAGGGTGATATGTAGCCAAGACTGTGAACTGGTCCATCTCATCTTCTGGTCGAATGATGGCAACAGAGATGATCTAATGGAGGAAATGCACACAATAAAAAGCTAGAGACATATTTTCACTGCATCTTTTCACATTAGAGATGTAATTTTTGAAGACAACCACACAGTCAGTAAGAAATTACTTGCTACATTTTAATATCTATACATAAAGATTTTAAATGTAGAAACCTGTCAAGGAATTCACAAGCCCAGCTGCTGAAATTTAAATTTAGACTTAAGTAGTTGGGTTGTTTACTCCTTTCAATGTTATAATGATGTTCTGAGAAACAGACAATAATAAAAATAATCAAGGGAATTTCCTGCATTTAATTATAAACAACACGCCAGAAATTCAAAACCTGCAAATGCCTGTAATCGTTCTTTTTGACCACAGAGTCTACTTAGCTAACCTAAAATAAAATGAATTCAGCTGCAACTGAGACACTGGACAGGATTTTTCAGATGGTGGGTTTTCTGGCCTGACACCCAGAGTCAGTGGAGAATGCATTCTCACCAACCAGGGCAGCCCCACAGCGATTTAATGCTCCATGGAACGTTAATTGACTTCCGCGCCTCACTCGGACAGAAAGCACGCCTCAGGGAGCTATCGGCCATCCTTGTAATCCCAACAGCACTGCTGGGAGCAGTGGCCAGGGCTGGGCCTGTAAAAAGTCCCTAGGTTCTAAGCCCCTGAGTCCAGGATTAGGTAAGTTCGGGGGGTCTCATGGTGGAGAGGGAGAAGGTGAGGCCGGGGGTGGGTGGCGGGTGGGGAGGGAGGGGGAGGGGTCCTTGATGCATGAGCTAGGGAGGATCGATCAGCCACAGGGGGTAGACCTTGAGGAGGCGCGCCTGATGAGAGGGGACCTTTGAGGGAGGCGCCCTCCCCTCCACGCAATCCCCCTCTGCCCCCCCACCATCCTTCCTTACTGCCTGTGGTTTGAGCAGGCCTGACCAGCCAGCCCCCTGCCCTTGAGCCCCTCCCGCCAGCCTCAGAATTGAGCCCTAGCGGGAAGTGGCTCTTAAGTGGCCTCAATTGGTTTGAGAGTGGAGGAGCCACCCTAGGCCTCGCTCCCCTCCCTACCACCCATCGCCCCCCCCCCACCCCACCCGTAAACCTGTGGACAGGTCAGGGGCAGCTGGAGAATTCCACAGCCACCTCCCCACTCCCACACACCCTCCTGCCAGCCTGTAAATCCACCAGTGGAGGAAGATAAAATTCTGCCCACCGCTCTCCCACACAACCAGAGCAATTTGACATTTTTCTCCAACATGCTTTTCAGAAACTCACACAGATAGAATGAATGTACTTAATTTCACTGAACAATTCAATTACTGCACGCTGTATCCCAATACTTTTGATTAAATGATGGGAAGAGCTCAGCCCCAGTCTTCACAGACTCAGGTGGGTCAGATAAGTGAACTGTGGTCAAAGCTTTTTCAAGAAGGCAATTATATTAATTTTACACAGTAGACAAATAACTGTTTAATTTGCATTCCTGTCTCTATGGAAGGCCTAGGGATACTGTTCCACTCTGCTCTTATCACTGAGTAACATGCATACCCCCATAGGACTTACTGCAGCCATTTGGCTATTGATATAATTGAACGGGGTATTAGCTGTCTGATACAGCAATGGTGCTGCTCAGAAAGCATATGTATCCTGTGCTCTCAGAACAATGAAATTTTAGCAGCCTTTTCTTTGTTGATAAATTTCAATTGCACTAATTGCCAAGAATTCAATGATGGCACTTTGAGACGGGGAGAGAGGGGAGAAATTAATAATAACAACCCTTGGTCTAGCAAGGTGCAACAACAGCAACAACAAAAATTGAATTTTCTAATGGGAACGTTACCATTTTTTACAGAGCTTAACAAGATTTTACAAGCTGTACCAATTTAAATAATTTTGTTTTACAATTGTTTGTTTCAATACATGGGGCTAGAAAACAAAACAAATTTCAAGTCAATTCTGTTGTTTTTTCTTTTGGGATAATTGTTAATTTCTTTGTTTTTTTATTTTGAAAATATTATATTGTTCAGGAGTGGAACAAATTTTGAAACTAAATGTAAAGGCAACCTTTTTGGTATGCTCTGGTAACTCAGAATCTTGTAAATTCAATACTTTCCTTGCCTTCAGTATAGCTAGTTATCCTTGTTTCTTGCCTCTTTAAAACACAAAGGAATTCTATTACATTTCCAAGTACAGTATTTTTAGCCAGATTTTCTATTCTTTCTGTAATAAAAAATGCAATAAAATATGAAGCAAAATATCTCAGAGTGCGAGGAAAATAATAAATGCTTTTCACATACCTTCATGTTATTCGATGAAAAATTAAAGTATGTTCTTGCTATTTGACAAGTTGTGGTCTAACACAGCTTCAAAGATTGTAGGGTTTATAAACTTTTCCAAGAATCTAGCCTCCCATTTATGATTTGTAACAGTTTAACCTTATTCTTCCTCATAGTGTTTATCATAACATTACAGAATATTGTGTTCCTGTCACAGAATGGAAAATACCTTTTGTGTCTGCAATGTACTGCCAGGAGATGAAAGGGTGAAAGGTGAGTTTAATATTCATAGGATTAATTCATCGGTTCTGCTTGTCCATATTTTAATATTTAGTTCAAGATCAATAATTTACAAAAATGCCTGCTATTTAACAAAACGAAAAGACTGGTTTCAAACGCTTACCCCGGCTACATCATCAAGCATCAGACCTTTTATAAGCTACACTGTTAAGCATCATTTACCAAGATTTTTTTCCCTATCTTATTTGTATTTAATTGTTTATCACACTTCACTTTTGAAGCAATCTGATCATAGAAGCCAACCTAACATATTTGCTTTGCTGTTCCATTGTATGACATCCTAAAATATCAGAATTTCTCTGATTTTTATATTATAGATAAAGAGGATTGATAACATCCCTGCATTACTGGCCATTTTCAATCTGCGTTTTGTTTGGTATTTTCACTGATACTTAGAGATAGGAACCCAACAGGTTATTAGATCTAAAGTGATTAATAGGATTCATAAGACACAGAGGCAGTGTCTCAGCTTTTTGATTTTCATACTGTGATCTTTCACTCATCATAAATCTATACATTTTCTGCATTTCCCTGAACCTTTCCTTGAATAATATGTTGGGTCGATAGCCAGTATTTACAAATCTGCTCATGATCTTTTCCCATGTGCTGAACAGTATAAGTATAATTAGAGGCGCAATAGGTACTTTCCTAATTGAATTATATCTTGAAGAAAAATAGTTCGAGACACATTTCTGTAAATTTCTTGTATGTGAGTTTTGAGAGTTGAACAGATGTAAACATTTAAAATCATATTATTATTAAAAACAGATGTAGACTTTTCTAATGGCAGGCAAGGCTTCCAGCAAGCAGCAACGCCCTGTAAAAAAGTCCTGTGTCTGAAACCCCTGTGTTAAGTTAACTGAACTCACTAAGGGCACTGCAGTTACCCATTGCCACTGAAAGATTTTAATCCACATCGCTATCCAGCAATTCCTGCTGAAGGTGTGCAAGTGTAGCTATTTGGGTGAGATCAGCGGGGTAGGATTCCTATGATGGTCCCCATGGTAAAACAACCTGCTGGCTCACATCAACACAAGGAGGGGAGTACAAGAGTGTAAACTGGCTGCCCAAGGGGAACTGTATCCCAGCAGGGAGTCAGTGACTTCAGGAAAGAAGGGGAGGAAGGAAAATGGAGAGGGAAGTTTAAAACAACTGGACCAGGTGGAGGATCCACCTCTTTAACAGTAGTGAATCGATGTAGATATCTTTTTGGAGATCATGTGCAGCACTTGTATCTCTGCTCTCTTTTAACACAACAAATGCAAGGCGTAAATTAACCTCCCCCCACCAAATCCAGTATGTTAAAAATATTTGGATCTTGACACCACAGTGAAATTGATGCAATCAATGAGGCGCAATGTTCAAGAGGTATGCAGGTTTGAAAGAAGGTTTATAATGCTACCTTCTCACCTGGGTTCCCTCTGAGCGCAAGGCTAGTGAAAATGTACTCTAATGTTGCTGCCTTTTCTCAAACCTGCCCTCCCTTTGAACACAGCTTCTGTGCTGGCCACTTAAGGCTGCCCAAAAGAATGATTAAAACTTGGAAAATGATTCAGCTTTTATAATCGTGAGCTTTCCTGATTATAAAGCATCAGTAATTTCCCTTATTGCTCCAAACTGTGATCAGTATTTGTTCTGTTATGTCCTGTATTTACAGTTAATGTTCAAAGGGAAAGCCTTTACAGCTCTTTTACATAGGCTGACATCAATTAGCAGGTGGGAGTGAATGCTACTTCTTCAAAGGAGACACCTAATCAGCAGGTTCAGTCCAAGGGTGCCATTAAACAATGATATTAGACAAAACCAAATTGCAAAATGCATCTCCTGTAATTGTGCTCCATTTGAAATCGAATACGGTAAACAATACCGGAGTAGCAGTGCTGCCTTTAATATGTTTCTTTTGGGAGGTGAAAGCATTTTAGATTAGCTTTTGTTACCTGGCGATATTGCAAATTCATGACTCGTTTGGCTATTTATGTTAACCTTTTCAGTGATTTCAAAAGTAATCTTTATTAAAGTCAGCAATTCATAACCAAAAGGTTCTCTCCCATCCCCAAAAGATAAAGTTCCAGGCCGTTTAACTAAAGCTGATTTTATATACTGCAACAGTGCACTACATATAAGTTCTTATGTATCAATTCTGTTTTATAGCACATTCTACTTAAAAAAAATAAATGGCTCATGGTGCTGATCAGCAACAAGGGACAATGAATGAATGAGATTTGCATCAAGGTTGTAATTCTGTGCATTTATGTAAATAGAAAGGAAACCATGTTGGCTTTTGCGGTCTCATATCTTTCTTGCTGATTGTTCTTTTGAAAAGAGAAGTGACAGCACTCTGGTTTCTTTTATATTATTCATGCCATTAAATATAAATAATTGAATAATTGAATATTAATATAAGCATTGACTAAAACCTAAGCACATAATGCACAGGATGTCTGCTCACAAATTATGGTGCTGATGGCAACATTTATCCTGCACTGCCATCTGCTGTTCAGTGGAAGTAAGAGCAGCCCCGGTGGGATGATAGGCTCAAGTCTACTGGGACAGTTTCTCAATTAGAATCACTGAGACAGATATACCCAATTCATTTCCCAATAAAATTATAATGCGAAATTTATTCTGCCAAAAAAGTATTAGAATCAGTTTGTGTAAGAGCATTTAAAAGTCATTGGACAACTGCCAAATAAAGCTTAGGCATGGATGTACAAGCATGTATAAGCTGTGTGCACGCTATGCTGTTTTATTGTGAGATGAGATTTGAAAAGATATTTTACTTGACATTCTCATCACTGATGAAGCTACTGATAGCTCGCACTGATTCTACATTGAGTATGTGAATGAAAATTAATTGTTCTCATCAGGAAGGGTAAAATGAAGATTGCTCATGTGCAGGAAGCTTGCCCTCCCTTAACAATTTCACTCCCTTTGCTACTCATCCTAGAATTTTGATCTCTCCATGGTTTCTGCTTAACAGGGGGAAAAGAATTCTCTCTGCACACTGTACACAGCAAACTCTGTAATCCATTTGTAAGGAACACTTTTGAAACAAATTACAACATATACCAGTTTGAGGAAATCTTCCCTCAGATTCTTGCATTGGAGTCTATCACTTCTCATTTCAGATAAACTACAGATTTGGAATTAGGCCTTAGTTTCAGTAATGATTTATGATTACGTGTGACTCTCAGACTAACAGCATGACTATTTTTATGTTCATTAAGAAAGCATTTCACTTAAGGTTGGCCCATAATATGTGGAAATGTTCCCATGTGTTACTGGTGCTGCGAGGAATTGTGAAATTCTCAACTTCTGTGACTTGTCATCTTGAGAGAAAATGACTTAGACTGTTTCATAATTTGCTGTCAATCCTCCTAGAGCAATGGAATGCACAAGAAAAAACACCCATTTTAAAAACAGTGCATGTTCTCGGCATTTATATATTTGTGTATACTTTCTTTATGTACTTTCCCCATGACATTTCCTGCTTCTCCCATATTAGTTTGTGACATTTGCCCTTTAGCACCGTGACTTCAGTATCAAAATGGCACAGCCAGCCTTCCATTACAGCAAATGTGTTATTGTAATACCATTAACGCTGCAAGATTTTTGCAGTTTTGGGAACACTTGCAAGCTATTTAAAATTGCGACAATACTGAATTCTATAATATGTGTACAAGCCTGTCTGCGTTTGAACAAAAATTATAAAAACACTGAACCTTTTGAAGATTTGAAACTTTTAGTGTTAGCATTAAAAGGTCAGTGACTGGTGAATATTGGCTATGATACTTGCACCTCAGGTGGCCCCTTGGGCACCTTGGTTCTCATCTAATACTGACAACCAATGCAATGTTAGAGGACAGCTCACTGTTGGACACACCATACTTTGGAATAGGTGCTAATTAAGTATTAATGTGGAGTCATCTTTTCAAAAAGAATATTTGCCAAATCTCCCATTCACTTGCAGGCAAATACGCAACACTGGTTCTAACACATCATTGTGGTTTGTGTGCATAACATTATGAAAATTAAACAAATCTCTGCTGGGTCTGCATATATAAAAAAAGTGTGTTGAGAAGATTTTTTTCAGGAGCGCGGTGCCTCTTTCAACTAAAGTCCAATCAACATGTGCTGCTGAGTAACAAAAATTCTCTTTTACCAACTGCAGAGAGTAGCTAAACTGAAGATTCAGTAATCATGGTGCTCTGCCCAATATTTCCCCAAGAAAAAAAAAATCCTTTCGATATCTTGCTTTAATGTCAATGCATGTGCAAGCTCATCAGGCTTTTGTAGTTAAATGGATAACAAAATAAAACATATCAAATGCTATCATTACAAATTTCCACTTGCTGTGGATTTTCTCCAGGTATAGTGTGAGTATATTGCCAACTTGTTCAAGTCATGACTCAGCTTGGAGTTCAACCTCCCATCTCCTGATACTTGATTAGAGAGGGCTGCTAGACCAATGTGATTTGAAGCTGAATGGGGAAATAGGCTGATTCAAATCTCCAGTTACTGTCTGCCTCAAGGAAAACCACAGCTCATGAAGTTGGGTTCGTAATCTAATACTATCCGGTGCATGAACTGTGCCAGGATAGGTATCAGTGTAAATCCTGAGAGTGCCTACAGTTTAGAGTGAAAATGGGCATCAAATACATTTTAAAAATGCCCTCCTATGGGGAATTAATATTTTGCCTCAGTCTTGAGACCTCACACATGGGGCTGAATAATACACTCCCAGATCAAGACTGATTCCCACGGTGCCGAATGTAATATCGGGCATGATGACATCAGGCAGCGGTTCTGATGTCATCACACTGGCTTGTAATAATACATTATGCACACAATGCTAAAAGCCAGAAACCCACCCGCGTTATTTAAATGTTGATTAAGAATGCAATTTACATCGTTAAGGACCCAATTGAGAGCCATTATATACTCTGAAAGCAATAATACGCCTTCAGGGTGAGAATCATGCCATGTGGGGAATCTGTTTTTGAATGGCAAAGCTTGTTGGCTGGGCTTAAAAGCTACAGCTGAGACCAGAGTCTCAGGAAACACAGACAGAGGCTGCAAGTAAATTACTGAGAGAGTAAAAATGGCTGCAGTAAATTTTCCAATCCCATCTCCAGTCCAACTGAAAAATGATGCATGGCAAAACTGGCAAAGTGGCAAAGCTATGAAATTGCAACAGACTTAGTGAATAAGCCTAAACTGATAAGAGTAGCTACACTCCTAACACTCCTGAGGAGGGACTGTTACAAAGTGTCTACCACCTAAATCTAACAGACAAGCCGAGAAAAAAGATGAGAGGGATTTTGAAAACCTTTGATCCCCAGATGAAAGTTACCTATGAACATTACGTATTCAATACTAAGAGTTCAGAGTGAAAATGAGACCATTGAATGGTACGTCACAGCAGTAATGCAGCTGGCAGAAGCATGTGAATTTGGACAGCCATAAGATTACCGGTTTAAAGATAGATTGGCCTTAGGCGTGAGAGACCCCCTCTGTGAGAGCAAGTCTACTGAAAGATGAGGAATTGACGCTAAAAAAAGCGATAGACATGAGTCAAAATGCAGAAGTTGTGAAATGTCAGCTAAAGTATATGCATGGCAGAGCAGACCAGGAGATAGGTTATGCTGAGAGACAGCCCAGAAGCTGTTGCAGATAAAAGGCAGGATGCAAAAAACTGCAGAGGACAGCATGTACAGGGAAAGAAGGATTGTCCAGCATGGGAAAACAGTGTTTTAACTGCAATGAGCTAAAAGCATTTCACACCGACGTGCTTGGTCAGAAGAAAAACAGGACAAGCCTCAACAAATGGCCACTGTGATGCCAGCAGAAGAGTCTGATGAAGAACTATACACAATAAAACAGGTTGGTTTGGTCAAGTCTATGGGCGACAAATGGTTTGTGACTGTTACAATGATGACCCCAGAAGGAGAGTATCAAGTGAACAAGAAGAGTCAGATAGACACTGGTGCATCATGCAACAGCATGACCTTCGCAGGCCTATGCAAAGTAACTCAACATGGTGATCCAAAAATGAAGCCCTCAAAAGTAAGGCTGTGGCTTGATACTCATGCCCAGAGGACAAATTAGTCTGACAGACCAGTGCAATGGCAAGAAGGAAGATCTGGAGTTCCAGATCATAGATGGGACACAATGGCTGCTCATTTCAGCTGAAGTCAGTCTAAAGCTTGGACTGATAACCCTGAACATGCCAAATGTTTGCAACGTGTCACAGCACACACAACCAAGGAAAGCAGAACAGGTACTAGGGAACTACGCCGATGTGTTTACAGGATTGGGATGTCTACCATGAGAATATCATCCAGAAGTCGATGAGAGTGTAAGACCCATTTAGCATCTGCCGAGAAGAGTTCCAGCTGCCCTCAAGTCAAACCTAAAAGACAAGATAGAAGAGCTGCAAAAGAGGGGAGTAATCAAGAAAGTGAAAACTCCTACTGACTGGATTAGCAGAATGATAGCAGTTAAATAGCCTGGAAAGCTGTGAGTATGCTTAGATCCAAAGGTTCTAAATAAAGTACTGAAGCGACCTCACTACCCCATGCCAACCATTGAATTAATTTTTCTGCAACTTGCCAAGACAAGTTCACTACCCAAATGCAAATAATGGTTACTGGCAAGTGAAGCTCGATGAAAGCAGAATCTTTCTAACTACATTCAGGATGCCATTCAGGAGATATAGATGGTTGTGCATGTTGTTTGGCATTTCCATGGCTCCAGAAGAGTATCAACACAGACGGCATGTGGTAGTCAGTGATCTTCCCAAAGTGGAATTCATAGTGGATGATCCACTAGTCTATGGATGAGAAGATACAATGGAAGAAATCATAGCTGACTGTGATCAGAATTTAAGCTGAACAAGGAAAAATTGCAACTAAAGATGCCTGAAGTCAAATACATAGGTCATAAGCAAAAGGTCTTCATCGGGATCCTGACAAGATGAGAGCTGTAGCAGCAACAGACAGACATGAAAGCAATACAATGATTTGTGGGATTTATGAAACATCTAGCAAATTTTTACCTAATTTGTCATTGGAGTGTGAAACATTACACAAGTTTACTGCCAAGGATGTGCTGTGGTATTGGGGAACAGAACAAGAAATGGTGTTCATTAAACTAGTTCATTAAACTAGTGAGAATGATGCCACTGTTGAAGTGCTATGATGACAATGGTGAAGTCATCTTGTCAGCAAGACGAGTCTGAGAGTAACTCTGTGACAGCAATGACAACCGGTCGTTTTTGCACCCAGGGCATGAATGCAAATGGAACGACGCTACGCTTAGATTGAGAAAGAGTGCTTGGTTATTGTTTTTGCCTGTGAATATTTTTTATCAGCACTTGCTTGTGAGAAACAAAGTAACAGTGGAGTACGGCCACAAGCTGCTTCAAAGCATTTTTCGCAAACGGCTACTATCTGCTCCAAAGTGACAGCAAAGGATGTAACTTTGCTTTCAAAGCTATCATCTGGATGTGACATACAAGCAAGAAACATTGCAGATATGCTATTGAGAGCAGCGCTCCTCATGAAGAAAGTTGAGGAGGCTACAACAGAATGTGAAATCTTCCAGATTCAACATGAAGCAACAACGAGACATGATCTGGAAGCCATCAAACCAGCAGAGACGTTGAATCTGATGGACAAACGTCTTGCTCAAATCAAGTGAACTAACCAACAAAATGCAACTTTACAAGCACTGCAGGAAGTGGTGATGAAAGGATGGCCTGAAAGCATCAAGGACACACCTGTGGTCAGAAGAGTGTATTGGGCATACTGGAATGAATTGACAGCTCAAGATGGCACCTTGTACAAAAGAAATAAAATCAACATCCCTAAGGAGATGAGAGGAGAGATGCTGAAGTGCGTCCATACAAGCCATCAAGGAATTGAACCAACTCTGAGAAAGGCAAGAGATGTACTATACCGGCCAAACATGAGCAGTGAAATTAAAGACCACATTGGCCAGGGCAGTGCGTGTAACAAGTACCAAGCTAAACAAGCTAGAGAGCAGTTGATGATGCATGACATCGCAGACAGACCATGGATGAAACTGGGAGTAGACCTTATCACTTTGGCAGGAACGGATCATTTTGCCACTGTAGACGACTACTCTAACCGCTGGGAGCTCGACCAGCTGACTTCGGCGACAGGAGGAATAGTAGAAAGCCTGAAATCACATTTCAGTCATTACGGCATTCCAGACATTGTGATGAGTGACAATGGCCCTCAGTTCATGAGTGAAGAATTCAGCCAATTCACAATGGATTGGGAAATTCAGCACTACTGATTGTCTCTGCACTATCCCCAGTCAAATGGAAAAGCTGAGGCAGCAGTGAAAATCACCAAATGACTTGTCAAGAAATCGAGCAAATCTAGTGCTGACATATACAATGTGATCCTTGAGTGGAGAAACACACCGACTGAAGGTATGGAAAGTAGCCCTGTCCAAAGATTAATGTCAGGCAGCACACAAACTACTCTTCCAAAAGCAAAGAAGCTACCAAAACCATAAGTAGTGACAGGTGTGAGTGAAAAGATCAAGGTGAAATGAAAGAAAGCCAAATTTCAGTTTGACAAGACTGCCAAACCATTGCCAGAGCTGAGCATTGGAGAGCCAACCTTCAAGTTTCTCAACAGAAGTCAGCCCATGTGGAATTCTGTCACATGCATAGAGAAATTATCACCTCGATCATACACAGTGGAAATGAGCAACCAAATATACTGGCGAAATGGCTGGCATGCCCGACCAACTAGTGAAGCTGTTCCCTCACAGCAATCTGGTGGTCAGGAAGAAGGAATCGCACCAGCTGTCCTAAGTACAGAACTACCATCAATCCCAGAGGTCCATGAGCCCCAAACAACAACAATGGAGCAACAGTCACCAAGGCAACAAGTGCCAAGGGAACGACACTCCCAGGACAAGAAATGTCACCCAGATGAACAATCGATGTCAATGCACATGCATTCCATTAAGAGGCCTCCACGGTTTAAAGACTGTGTACAATGCATGTGCAGAGACTGACTGGTGGACTAAACAGTTGTCAATGCATGAGAACAGTGGCTATATAGTGGGTAATTTGAGCAACTCAATCACACAGGGTTGTGCATGCAAATGTGTCTTCTGTTCGCTGGGGAAAAATATGTTGCATTTTTTAATATGAAAAGAGGGATGTTTGTATCTCTTTTATATGAAAGAGGGGATGCTTGGGTTTTGGAAATGCAATGCTGTACTGACTAACTGGCTTACCATAATCATGTGACTCTGCAATGAGGCACTTCCCCTCTGGGGGCAGATATCTTAGGTCAGTTCATTAAAGAATCTCACTGGGTACATGCTGAAAAAGTACAGCTGTCCTTATACTTAAAACACTGCAGCCGGTGAGGTTCCAGCAGCTGGGTGTGCAACAAGCTCCCAGTCCCCCTGTGGCCCTGGCTCTGTGCCCCTGAGCTCTGAGCCAGGGTGATGCTGTGCAGGTCAAACGCATCCCAGCAATTGTGTTTGCAATGTGCTCGGCTTGCTCCTCTAGGACAGGTGCCAGTCTGTCCATGGAGGAAGCTTGGTGCTCCAAAGAGTGGATGTGCAGTGCACATGGCCTGGATGGACATCTCCACATTCTGGCCCAGAGCACGCTGCCCCTCTGGAATACCAGCCAAATCCAGTGTCTGCCATCTCATGGACAACTCCAGAGGCTCATCATCTGCCTCATAACAGGTCTCTGGATCACCCTGGACTCTCCTCCAACTGCCCAAGGCCTGCTCCACCCCATTCCTCAGCAGCTGCATGTGTGAACGTGGGGTGCTCTCACTAGCACTGTCTGGCACAATAATCCCTGCTGAGTTGCCAGTACCTGTGATGGTGCTCGATGCTGAGAGAGGATGTGATGCTGTATCCTCCAAGGGTTCATCCTCCTCCTCCTTGGAGGGGAGTGGCAGCACAGATTCTCACCGAGAGGGAGTGGAAGAGGGTTCTCCTGTAATGGAGATGCATCAGTAAGGGGGTTTTTGCGTATCAAAGATCTAGCCACATCAGCCCTATCATACGATTCTCATCAACTGTTTTACTGTCCAAAATGAGCAAACGGACTCTGCAGACACAATGTATCCTTGACCGATCATGTGAAGCTTCAGATTATGAAGCTTGTCACGGTTCCAATGTGTGAACTATATTCACCAGCCAGATTGGATAATGCCTATCCTGCATCATCTCCCCACTAGCCCTTCCCCCTTTTCAATCAGTCTGAGCTTTTTGCCATCTGACCAGGCCCTCCTCCAATCTCACCTCTGTCTATACTCCTGGAGGAGTCAGGATCCATTAGCAACAGCATCCCCTTCACAAGGACTCAGGGCTTCCACATTGGGAACTCCCCTGCCGATATAGGCTCTCTTGTGGGTGACATGGGCTCAACTTCTCATGAAAAACCTGTGAGAGATCAGTCATCAACAATTTCAAAAACTCTTACAGTATGCCTCCAACCCAATCTCAGCTCAATGTGACCATGGAAGCTATGGTCATGCAGCATATGCTCATCCTGCAAACCAGCCACCCTTTAACTAGACCATTGCTTGATATGCACTGGTTGAGGACAGCTGTGTCCTTGTGGAATCATCTGTCTTTGAGGAGCAGCCAAACTCAGTTATCTCCTGCACTCTCAAGCGCAGCCTATAGCACACTAGGCCAAGATTGCTCATAATGAGGCCTTATTCACCCTGGCCTTTTCTGGCACTGGAACCAAGTTCTTCTGACCAAGCCCACGCTGTTGACCACTTTGGCCACATCCTCCCATGCAGCATACCTGGCTAGGCTTCCTCCTCTTGCCAGGAACTGGCATAAGGTGCTCACGTCTATCTGATACTGCATGCCGGAGGGCTCTGAATGAGTCCTCATTGAATCTAGGGGCTGGCTTGGCCCTTCTACTCGGCCTCTTCCCTCGCTCAGATGGTGCAGACATCTCTATATGGAAACATGTAACAGATCTACAACTCCTCCATGCCAAGAGGTGGGAGGCTCGCTGAAGTTTAAAAAGAATGCCACTGATGAAGAGTGACAAGGTTTGAAGACAATGACTGGAAATTAAACGCTGTCACCTTACAAGCCTGGAAACTGCACATTTCCTGGACTTTCAGACAAATCTAGAAGAAGATTAATCTGCTGGGTCACCTGACACTGTCCCATGCCAGGGAGCCCTTTATTTGGTGCTGGCCGTGACCTTGTTCCGAGCCATGGCCTACGACCTCAGAGACCAGACATCCTGCCTTCCAGCACTCATTGGGCAGGATGAAGACCTCTAACTGCTCTTGATGCTAATAAGCATCAATTTGCGTACTCTCGGGCAAGTTCCAATAGCGGGCCCGGAAGTTGGAACGCCACCAACTTCCGTGTGTGTCACCCACCCTCGGCGCATTGCTGTAATATTCAGCCCATGATCTTTAAAATACTGCCAAAGGAGAATGGGACCAAGAAGCTGTGGGTCTCTCAAGGTATTCTCACCATAGCCTGGTAGGAAAGCAGTGAAAAGCCCGGAAAGTAGGCCAGGATCCAGATACATCAAACTCTGGTCTTCCCCATTGCTTTCTGTGGGACTCTGTAAGGGACAGAAGCTCTGCCCTCTGCAAATAAGGACTTCAACATCAGGAAAAGAATTGCCAGGTGTGGGGTTTCCCACAACAGGGATTTCCTCACATCCAACTTGGCAGAACATTGTGGGGTCTGGTGCTGAGAGAGGTGGAGATATACCAGCCTGCCAACCAGCAGGAATACTGGAAATCCAGTCTGGACAACTTAAGATATTTTACAAATCAAGATATTTTCTGCAGCTGGAGCAGATACAATATCTCCCCAGAGGAAACCTTGATACTGTTCTCCCACTTCTGGAGCAGGCAATCTCCACTGCGTTTTATCACTTCCTTCTCTGTTGGCCGTCTGAGATGCACATGTTTCCCTGGCTTTTATCAATCGGGTGACTGCCTGACCCTACATGCCTTGGCCAGTGGACTTGGCCACCGATGGGTGCACAGGATCATAAAGATTCATAGAAAGACATTGCACAGAAGGAGACCATTCAGCCCATTGTGCCTGTCCCAGTTCTTTGAAACAAATCTTTGGACTCCTTTTCTTGCTCAATCTGGGCACATGGGTCTTGATGGATGACCCATAGATCGTTAGAGCCACTGTAAACAATAAACCCTCTAATGTAGAAAAATGTCTTGTGGCACCTCCCAGAGGGATAATCAAGAAAAAAAACTCATGAGAGCAATAAGAATACAGATGTCTGGTTTGTCTGTGTTAACATGAGTCTGACAGTCGTGGGTGCTATCTTTCAGAAATTTTACATAAACCGAATGCTATTGTACCAATTAATTAGTGTCAGCCTTGGCTCAATGGGAGCAGACTCACCTGTACGTCAAAGGTTCTGAGTTGAATTTCAAGGAGCTTGGGTGGAATCTTTTTGAGGCATTAGAGGTCTTGCCCGCCTGCTGGAGAGCCAGCAAGAGACCTGCGCTGCCTCTTTTCGAGAAGGCCTGCTGAACTGTAATATAAAGAGTTAACAGAAGGCATATGCTAATGTATGATGTAGATGATGATGTACCACTGACATCAGTCAGTCGTGGGTTAGACTCTTTCTCGAGAGGTTGGGACCATGCCTAGAAGCAATGTGCCCACTCTGCGGCCTGTTTAGATATAATACTAATAAACAAGAATTACGCAGTTACCAGAGCATGACTACAGTTTGCCTGCTAAACAAGCCCTAGGCCTAGAGTCCAAGACAGAAAGGTGCACTTCAGAACATGGTGACAACAATGTAGACATCAGTGTAAAAAAAAACACAATGATGTTATCGAAGGAATAATAGAGTGAAGAAAACTGATAGCAGCTTGTAAAATATCAGCGAAGAAGGAGACACACTGAAGAGATGTAATAATGACCATACCTGGTGAGCAGTCCTTGACCTTGCCCCATCCATTTGACTGCCTTGAGGGTCCGCAAAGAGGCCAACAATAGGAGTTATGGAAACTCCATTTTCTCCAGTACTGAACAGCATCAGGCCTTCATGAAATGGAGCCAAAGCTTCAGGTTGGTTCCTTTCTTTACATGGTAAACTCAGTAGCAGATGACATTCTCCTAAGGCAGAGTTGCAGAAGTTTACCATAGACTTTGTGTCCATTCTGAAAGCCTTTGACAGTTATTTTAGCCTGAAGCAGGACTTAACATTCAAATGAGCACGTTTTGACCAGTAGTTGAAATGACCTGGAGAATCGATTGAATTATTTCTAACTGGCCTATATCACCTAGCTAGCTTATGCAGATACGGGGAGCTGAAAGACGAGCTAATCTGTGACCACATAGCCATTGGTGTCCGGGGTGAAATTTGGTATAATTTGGCATGACTCTGAGGTTTCGCATGACTCTGAGGTTTCACATGACTCAATTAAATGGGTAGGCCCATTGGCAGTGGCTGCCCTCATAAGAAAGCCTGCCAAACCAAGCGAAAGAGTGAGAAACTCCACGCTGGCAGCCATTTTGAGATGCTTGTGTTGTGGCACGAAAACCCAACATAGATGCCAGACTGCCCAGCAGGAGGCGCAGAATGCTTGTAGTGTTGCAAAACTGAACAATTCAAGGCAAAATCTTTCAGTTGGTGGGCGGGCTCAGCTGGAGCAGGCAGGCGATTGGGTGCGCACCGTGATTTTTTGTGGGTGGGCAAATTAAGGCCTGCCCAGCGTAATTTGCAGCTCCCGAGGTCAGCAGAAAGGAATGTGCGGTGGCTGAAGGCCAGTGTCCACTGGGTCCAATGACGACCCTGCGGCCTATTCAAAAACAATGCAGGCAGCCATCCTAAGGCTGCCACTGATTTCGGCGAGTAGCTATATGATGGACTATGTCTTTGGAGAACAGGCCAGGCAAGAAGGCAGGACGGTGGGGCAGTCGGCACTGAGGCTCTCTGATGAGTGCCTTGCTGCCCTCCTCGAGGAGATGGCAGCATTCCGTGAGATCCTGGTACCAAGCGACGGGAGGAGGAGGACACCCAACCTAACAAAATATGCCATAGAAGAGGCGACATCATAGATGAGCTCCCACGATGTGGTGAGACGCTACTGGGTGCAGTGCCGCAAGCAATTGAATGACCTCTTGCAATGGGGAAGGGTGAGTACTATGTTGGCATGGTTGACTTAGCACAGCAATTAGGTTGCCCCCCCCGCCCACCCCCCCCCCCCCCCCCCCCCACCCCCCACCTCAGAATTTTGTTTTCGTATTCATTCATTCATGGGATGTGGCCTTCGCTGGCTGGGCCAGCATTTATTGCCCATCCCTAGTTGCCCATGAGAAGGCGGTTCTGAGCTGCCTTCTGGATCCACTGCATGTGGTGCAGGAACACACACTGCGCTGTTTTGGGGTGAGTTCCAGGATTTTGACCCAGCGACAGTGAAGAAACGGCGAAATATTTCCAAGTCATGATGCTGAGTGACTTGGAGGAGAACTTCCAGGTGGTGGTGTTCCCATCTATCTACAGCCCTTATCTTTGTAGGTAGTGTTTGGGGGTTTGGAATTTCTTAGAATATGAGTGGTGATTGTGATGGAGGCAGCATCTGGACAAGGGGGTCAGCCCTGGCTGTTTGGAGTGTATGGTGACTCCAGGGTCACTAATCGGTTGAGCCCTATGAGGTTTTCCTCAGGTGGGGGTGGCAAGGCTGCAGTGGTAATGCAGGTACAAGGTGGACTAATCAATGCTCCTCTCTCCTTTCAGGAGAAGACAGCGCACAATAATGCTGAGCGGCTGCGGACTGGCGGAGGGCAGCCCCACCTTCTCATCATCACCAGACACGAGCAGGAGGCACTGGAGCTGGAGAGGCACCATGCACCCAGGTCGACCGGCCGCGGTGAGGTCAGGGTGCCACTGGGAGGTAAGAGTGCCGTTCACTGAGGTCACAATGTCTGTCAGCGAAAACGTTCCACTGTTGACTGTATATTGATTTCAGCCTCCAACATGGGATCCCCATTGATTATGGAAGGCAGAGCGCATTCTGATCCGGGGACCAGGCTTGCACATTAACAGTGCAATAACTTCAACTAATCAAATGTCCTTGTTCTTCCTTTCAGCCTCACCAAAGCACGCCTGGACTCAGGAGGCAGAGGTACTGCCGCTGACCCCTGAGGGCACAGAGGACATTAACTCACCAGTGTTAGATCCTCTCAGCCAGGCAGGCATCAGCATTGATACCAGCACCCTGGTGGGAATAAAATCATCGGCTAATATCTCCGTGGCAGCTGCTGGAAGTCCATCAGGGTGTGCAGGAGGATCTGGCAGAGATGCATGAGGGAATGCGTGCCATGGTCTCCATGATGGAGGAGTCCATGTGGAGCATGAGCAATGCAATGACCCTCATGGCCGAGTGCATTGCCTCTTCCATGGAGAGAGTGGCAACTTTCATGGAGAGGCTCTTTCAGGAGAACAATCAGCACTTCCTGGTGATGCATTCGCATCTGCAAGTCCTCACAGCAGCAATGACTTCAGGTGGTCACTGCCAGTGCGGTGGATGGATTGGCCCCCAGTATTTCAGCTAGGTGCCCATCTATCAATGGTGAGCAGGAGGGTCCAGAGCCATCTCACGTTGCCGCACGAGCTGCTTGTCATCTCTGCGGGCTCCCCTCAGGTTGCTCCGGATGACAGCAGCAGCTCCTCCGCCCCTCTGCCAGTGACTGGGGAGATGCCAACCGTGTCACTGGCTGCTCCTCCCAGGCGGGGCCAGCACAGGTTCCATGGACCAGAGGATGCCTGCCAAGGTCATCAAGGCCACCAGGACAGCAGAGTGAGCAGACTGTCTCCAATGCTGGGACCAGCGAGGAGGGAGCACCTAGATGTGGCACCCGCAAGCGTAAACATAAATCATCTTAGGCACAACACGGGCTTATCACTGATGGTTTCCTTTTGCCCCACTTTTAAGTTGGTGTGATGTTCAACACCTTTTAATTTACTTTGATTTATGCATGCCAGGCTGCAAATCATTAAATGTTTTGGTTCTCTACAAGCCTCTGGTTGCTTCATTAATTCTGCAGGTAAAGGGGAACCCATGATGTTATGAGTGAGCTGTGTGACATTGAGCTTTATTGAAAAGGCACATAGTTCATGTTATTGACCAGGCAAATGTTGCTGTCAGGTATCGAGTATGGAGCCTGCACCCCTAGCGTGTGCTGAAGGTCCATATTTGGTGTGCTACCTGAAGGAGTGTTGGATCGAAGCCTCCTTGGTGTCCCTGCCTTCCTGCAGTATGCCCAGGTCAGCATCTACCCACTCAGCATTCTCCTGAGTGTGCTCATCCTCAGACTCACTATTGGACTCATCGTCTACTGCCAGGGCATCTGAGTCAACATCTCCTTCGTCCACTATGTCCCCCCTTTCCACTGTCAGATTGTGTAGAGCGCAGCATGCAACCACTATCAGTGACACATGATTCAGGGGGTACTGGAGTGCACCCCCGAACGATCTAGGCATCAGTAAAGCAACTTGAGAAAACCAATGTTTCTTTCCACCACCGCCCTTGTGGAGGCGTGGCTCCTACTGTAACGCTGCTTGACCTCTTTTCTTGGATGGTGGAGAGGCGTCATGAGCCACCTTCTGAGGGGGTAGCCCTTGTCACCCAGCAGCCATCCATCCAGCCGGGCTGGAGCACTGAAGAGCCTCAGCATCTGGGAGTATCTGAGGATGTAGGTATCGTGGGAGCTGCCAGGATACCTTGCACAGAATTATAGAATCTGCATCCTGTGATCACACACTATCTGCACGTTCATGGAGTGGAAGCCCTTCCTGTTGACGAAGGCACCGGACTCATCTGCTGGT
The DNA here is from genome assembly GCF_017639515.1 of Carcharodon carcharias. Taxonomy (NCBI): domain Eukaryota; kingdom Metazoa; phylum Chordata; class Chondrichthyes; order Lamniformes; family Lamnidae; genus Carcharodon; species Carcharodon carcharias. The sequence goes on along the minus strand of NC_054469.1, from coordinate 163,912,419 downwards.
GCCTTGATGGCCACATGTGTGCAGTCTATTGCACCTTGGACACGGGGGAAATCAGCAATGGCTGGGAAGCCTCTGGCTCGCTCTGTCTCATCCATGCGGTACTGAATGAAAGTCAATGCCTGAGTAGAGCGTCTGTCACCAGCTTGACACAACTGTGGACAGCTGATTGGGAGACTCTAAAAAGATCACCCACCGACCCCTGGAAAGAGCCACGGCATAGAACTTGAGGGAACCGAGACCTTCAGGGCTACTGGCATGGGATGACCACACATACAGTTGGAGCTGATCTCAGGGCCGATCATCTGACAGATGGATGTTACTGTCTCCCTTGAGAGACGGAGCCTCCTTCGGCACTGCATCTCAGACATATTGAGGTAGCTGCATTGCTGCCTGTAAACCCTGGCAGCAGGATAGTGGTGCCTTCTGCAACCCCTTCCACCTTGGACTTCCTGTTGGCCCTGCTCCCCTTGTGCCTGCACTTGGCCTCCCATAGGTGGCTCCCCTGGAGGCAGAATAGGGACTCCTGGCCTCCGTACCCTTCTGGCCCTCTTCCTCAGAGCATGTGCCTCCAGTAGAGTTCACAATCCCCATTCCCAGTGTAAGGGAAGGCTGTCTGATACCTGGAAGGACCCAAGCGTTATGACTCCACCAGAGTCCTGAACTGAAGCCTGTTGTTTCTATCAAAGCAGCTCTGAAGCGAAATTAAGTTGCCCTGTTCGCACAAGCAAGTAGCAGTAAGTAATAGACTTAAGTTCTAACAACTTGCATTAGAGAGCCCACTCACCCGTTATCCCGTCCGTGGATGAGGGTTCTTAAAACATGGCCTGTTCATTGTGCCCATCCGACGCACTGAAAATTGCATGGACTGCAAAAATTAATATTCAATTTCAAGGGCTTTAACTAGCCTGTTAGTTAATGGTGGGCGCGCCTCTGAACTCATATTGTTCCTCTTAGCTACAAGAGGCAGCAGACCATTCTTCACAATCAAGGTATATCCTATTGAGTGGCAATGTTGACATTCTTCTAGGCATCCGAGCAAAACCAGATGATGCTCACCATTAGAATGACTCACTGTCTTTTGTGAAACAATCTTCAACCTTTCACGTGGAACCAGTGGAACTTCAGCCTTCAGAAATTGACGAAGTGTATATACTCAGCAGTAAGTTCCCATCACTTACTGCTACTTGCTGTTGTGAACAGGACAACTTCATTTCGCTTCAGAGCTGCTTTAATAGAAATAACAGGCTTCAGTTCAGGACTGAACCTGAATGGGGTCTTCCTAGAGAGTAATGAGGAAGACTCCCTTGCAGCACTGAGTAATCTGTTGGAGGTTGAAGTCCTGGAGGATGATTCATCTTTCCAGTTGATGGATGCACCTAATGAAGACTGTGCTGTCTTTTTAGCAAAGTCAGCTGTGTTTTTAGTGACTGAGCACCATTCAGACCTTAGTTCCACTGAACCTAACAATACATTGCTTAGCCTGTCTCCTGTTGTCCATGAAGAGTTTTGACTCAGGCAAGGCATTCCCTGTGGCAGGCTCTTCACGGACAACAGGAGATAGGCTAAGCAGTACATTGGTAGGTTCAGTGGAAGGGTGAGGTCACTGGTGGGCCTTCCCCTGGAATCAAGACCCCAGAGCAGAGAAGACCTGTCGTCCAGTCAAAGGCTGGCAGCTCTTGCGCTCACCAGCATCACAGAGGAGGCCATGGTTTCTGTCAGAAAAACATTCCCAGAGTCGCAGGATCACCTGGCGGTCCAGGACTAAGTGAAGTGTGGTAGAGGGGGTGTGAGGTTTCACGGGGTAGGGATCATGAGGGGAGGGGTGTAGATGGTTCAGAAGCAAGGGCAGGAGGATAGCCCCTTCCCATTGTCCAGTCTCTCGCTCAGGCACTGAGCACCATTGATCAAGGAAACCCCATGCCCCCAGCCCCTACCAGCCCAGTGGTGGCAAGCTGCCTGAGGGTAGCAGTGTCATGCAGCTGGGTTTATACCAACAGTGGAAGGGTGAGACCCTTAATTGGCCACTTTAGGGCCTCAAATGTTGGGAAGATGAGAAAGTCAACCATGGACCTTCTCACCCAGAAGTTAATTTGGGTGGAGGCAGGAAAGCAGCATCACCACCCCGCCTAAGTACATGCCCTTGCACTTCCAAGCTTGCCAATAGTGAGAGCACAAGATTCCACCCCTTGTATTACAATCCCCATGGGATTCCATCAGCCAAAAAAGACAAATTTACAAAATGGCCCTCGAATGAAGAAATCTAACAAATGAGATTTCACTTTTTGTAACTTATACTTTAACACAAATCAGAATTAAGGTAAATTAAACAAATTAACAATCAGATCACAGTCAATGCAAACTATAAATTATATAAGGAATAGCAGATAACACAAAGACCATGGCTGGGGTTTTCTGGCCCCATCACAGGCGGGACCCGCCGTGGGGAAGCGGCGCTCCAGCCAGAAGTCCATTGACTTGCAGTGGGACCGGAAGATCCCGCCAGTGGGTTGGTGCAGAAAATCCCACCCTATATCTCAGAATTTCTATGTGGTCCACTCAGCCTATATGGCCAGTATTTTCAGCAACACAGTTCTTCCGAGCTGAGATCTTCTTAGGGCTGAATTCCAGTCACTTTACTTCAAGGGCTTAGCCGATTCTGCCCAGGCAGCAGCTTCAGCTTAAACAGGGTTTCACCTGTACAACCTTCCACACAATGGCGCTCTTCTTCCCAGAACCTTCTAAACGCTCAGCTCCTGTCGGTCATGGTAGCATGGATCTAGCCGAACCACTCTCCCCTTTCCTCTTTTCTGTCTGCCACGCAGCATCCGTACTTTAACTTCCTTCCTGTTGGCACTGCTTCCAGGTCACATAGACCAGTATTTCTTATTATCCAAAAGTTATATTGGATCCAATTACAATTGATACAAACTTATAAAAGTCCTTCGCAAACATTTTTTAAAAATTACAAATTCCCTAAACCTTTTAAAGTAATTACTACTTTTCCTTACTTTTACTACTTACAGGTCAGAGATTGTCACACTTTCCCCTGGAAAAAAGAGAGCTTTACCATAGTAAAGTTTTCTTTACACCATTGTTTGAAAGGCAGCAAGTTCTTAACATCATAAACACTTTAATATATAGCGTATTATATATTACACCATTATCAACAATGATGCACCATATTTACAAATCAAACTTCATAAAAACATACAGTGTTATTTCAAAATCTTATAAAACCCAATACGTTCACCTGGCTTTGTTACAGTCTCCTGTTAATTAAACTTGTCAGAGGGTATCCACTGCTGCTGCTGCTGGGCAACAAGCACAATTTTTACTGTAAATGGCTATAGCACCAAACTCTACCAAAACAGCCTTTGTTTCTTGGTTTTGAAGTTTTCTAGGAACACCAGTGGGGTGTGGTAGTTACAGACGATGCCTCTCCCTGCACCCCCACATTATTTCACATTTCACCATTAAACATTTACCGTGGCAACATTATAAGTCTTAACCCATAACGATCAGCTGCAAATGACAATTATGATTTAAAGTCCAGCTTGTGTATGCTCTCTTACAAGCCAGAGTTTATTTTACTAATGGTCAATTCACTTTCTTTCAATCTCTGCAAATCATCTCTTCATTTTGTGCAGTTGATATAGCTTTTCCATATCCTTGGTTAAAATTATCCCTGGTTGATAGCTCAGTTTCTCTGATCCATGCTGTCAATTGCACATTGTTTATTTACACAAGGTTAAGAGATTTTGAGTGCCCACAGGTTCAGCTATTGAAGCTTTAAAGGATCTGGATGATTTACACCTTTATTGCCCTGCAGTAAATAGGAGAGGTTTTTTTTAAAGAAAGTTATCAATGAATGACTTTATTTAAAGCTTTTCTTTACACATACTGCTGTCACTATGGGGTTCATTCCATCTATATAGTGCTCAGTAGGTGATGGGACATGGAAATGCCTCGGTTTTACATGGGAATCATGAGGGGTCATAAGGGTTATTTTGGGGAAATTGCCATGGCATGGGGGGCATAGGGAGTGCATAGCTTGGCATGGGAGGCATGAGGGACTATAGTGGGAGGGTGGGGGCATACTTTGGCAAGGGGTCAGAGATGGCACGGGTGGGTCATAGGGATTGTTGGGTGGGTGAGGGCTGGTGGGCCTTTTTGTTTTTATGAAGTCCCACAGCACTAAGGTGGGTTTTTAAACAGCCTTCCTCTGCACCCTGCAGACCCACTGGCTCCAGCCTGCACCTCCCCCACCCCCCGCGACAATGAAAATCCTGTCTTTGCGGGCACCTTCTCCTGAGGAAGACGGACCAGGTGGGAGTTTTCCTAACTCCCACTACCTACCCCAAGGATGAAAATCCAGGTCTAGGTGTTTCCTTATCATCAGGGAAGGCCATCCATGGGCTTTCCCACCATGGACTTAATTGGGATGGAGGTAGGGAGTTGGCAGACACCCCCATCACCCACCCTCCTGCCTGATTAAATACTCTCTGCCACCAAACTTGCCATGTTCGCTACTTATTACTATGTTTTTGGTTTCTGGATGTTTTTCTGTTTTCTTCTTTAGTTCAGATTACATTTGTTCTCTATTACAGATGTTAAGCTATACTCTATAGTTCCCTGGACATGTTTTATCTCCATTCCTGAATATAAATCTAAAAATTAATAGTCTGTTGCCTGGAACTACACATTTTTCCAATGAATTATTAAATATCTGAAATAGTGCCTCTTCTATCTCTTCCCTAGATTCTCTTAAAATGCTTGGATCCAATCCATCTGGACCAGAGGTCTTACCCTCTTTGAATTTGATTAGTCTATTGAATACTTACCTTTTTAAATTTTAAATACAGTTATATCATTTCCAAATTTATCTTCCTATGTCATGTCCACCTGATCTGTCTCCCTGGCGAATATTGAAGCAAGGTAACTATGTAACATTTCTGCAGTTTTTGTCTTTCTGCCTGTGATTTTATCCTAACCATCCCTTAGAGACCTGGGACAGAATTTTCCAGTCAGCATGTGGGGGTGGGGGGGACCAGACATGCCGATGCCTAAAATGGCGCACAATGATGTCGGGCATACGTCCCAACGTCATCGCACGCCATCGTGATATTTAATTCGGTGGACACGGGCCGGAATCGGTTGCGGACCCGCCGAAATGTAAATGGTCTATTAAGGCCATTAAGGAATTAATTAAACCATTTGTGAACGCTGCCCGTCCAACCTTAAGGTTGATAGGCAGGCGAAAAGCCCAAGCGGCCTTTGTATTTTTCAGGAAACATCTTCCATGATGTCACATGAGAGGACATGTTTAAATAAATTTTTACATCATTTCTTTGATAATGTTAATATCCATTCAATCTCCCTGAGGCAGCTCTGTGCATGTAGCATGTGTGAAAGAGTGCTGGCCCCGACCCTCCCTCCTCCCCCAGCCCGCACAGGTAGCGCTGAGCGCTACCGATTGTGTATTATGCTTGGTAGTCCTTAATTGGCCCACCCACGTAAAATAGTAGCACAAAGCCAATCACGGGCGGCGATCGGCTCTGTGCCCGCTCCCACCCACTCCAACCCAGCCCGCCCACCATATGAAAAATCCCGCCCCTTCTTCCCATCATTATTTTTATGTATATGCTTGCAGAATTTTATTTTTAATTTCATGGCTTTTTGATGCTTTCCTAATTGTGTTTTTGGTCCTGCCCATGCCATGCTCTTCCAGCTGTACAGGCACTTAGCGCGAGCTGAATTTTAACTCTGAAAAATCGAACAGTTAGGGTCATATCAGAGGTTAAAATGAAAGAAATCTGAAACAAAAACTCCACCTGCCTTGAACCTGCCCACTTTCTATCCTGACAGAGGCCGAACGAGAACAGGGTGACCAAGCAACTCGCACAAAGTGGTTGTTCATTTAAATAATACAATGAGGCTGGGTGCCTTCATTCTAATAATCATTCTGTGTTTAACCACAGGCAGCTGGCTTTCCCAGGTCTTGGGAAAGCTTGAATCCATAAGGTACGTACCTTAATAGAGCTGTTTGTGGGTAGCATGACCAGCAGTCCTTCCTCTCTAGACCAAACAAACTACTCAATAAACCTCCTTCCCAATACTATCTGGATCCCCTTCCTGTATTCCGGATCCAGCCCAACCACAATATGGCCCCTCCCCTCAATCTGGACCCCCCCGTAGTCCAAATTTCCCCATGATATCTGGACACCCCTGCAATCGCACCACTGCCACCAATTATCCAGAGATTCAGAACTCCTCTTATTACTTCCCTCACTACCCCACATACCTGCTTTCATAGACATCAGCCCTGTGAAGCAGGCTTCCCATCCAAACATTTTCCAGCCTGTCAGTAAGCCTGCCTGTGGGTGAGAGCCACACTTAAAGGTGACTCATAGTTAAATTCTGCAGAACAATTGGGAAACCCATTTTTTTGGGGTTTCCTGATCTCAAAATAACCACCTTCCCCCTTTTCCCACAACACATGAAAACAATGCACTAAGCCCCAGTCAAGTCAAGGCCTGTATCTCTTATCCTCAGTTTTTCTCTTAGACCTTTATTCCCTTTATTCCACATGGTGTCTCGTTCATGTTTAGTATTTTTTAAGCAGAATAGATTTTTTTTCTGAGCCCTTTGGAACACTGTTTTAAATAGTTCCCTTTGTTGTTCTATGTCTTTGTTTACCAATATTGTTGTCTATTTTATTTTCTTAAACTCCATTCACAGCCACTCAAAAACAGTTTATCTCTAATGTATTCCTCTGGGCTCTTTCATGCTTCTGTCCTTCTGAATTATGATCCAAAACCATATTATTTCATGGTCTTATATAGATGTTTCCCTAATTTTAGATTATCTGGATGTGATTATTTCTTGTTGCCAGGCTTAGCTATGTGCAAATTGGCTGACACATTTCCTGCATTACAATGGGCAGAATTTTTACCTCATCAGGTGGGCGCGGCAGGCGGGCCCGGGAGCGGCCATGAAACTGACCATCACCCGTGGTCGGACCCCGACCGCGATTTCACACCAGCTGGCTAATAATTGGCCAGCCAGCGTGAAATGCGCACTAAGACCCTCAGCGCTGCCGGGGTGGGGGTGGGAGGAGTGTGATCGCTGAAGTGTGTGTGTGCGCGGGGGTGGGCTCAGTGAAAGCTCCCTGAGGTCACAGAGCTGCCTCAGGGAGCTGAAGATTTTGCTCATGACAAATAAAGAATCTAAAAAAAGGGAAAACATGTCTCCACATGTGACTCTGTCACATGAAGAGGGACATGTGAAACATGAGCTTTAAACATTTTTATAGATTTTTTAGTCACTGTTCAAAACCTTGTCCCACCCATGGATGAGGTTTCGTTAAAAACACAAAGGCCGCCTGCCCTATTCACTTGCCCCCTCCCCTCCCCCACAATCAAACGGTTGGACGGGCAGCAAAAAATTGAATTAATTAATTAAGGGCCTTAATAGGCCATTTAACTGTCAGCATGCGCAATGCCACCTCTTGCGCCCGCCCGCTGACCGTAAGATCGCGAGAGTGTACGATGATGTCTGGAAACTCACCCGATATCATTGAGCACTATTCCTGTTCAGGTCGGGCACGCGCCCGCCCGCGGGACATAAAATTTTGCCCAATGAATATCTTTCAAAAACACTTCATCTTCTATAAAGCACTTTGGGATATCCTGAGTTTTTGAAAGGTACCATATAAATGCAAGCTGTTAGGCCATTTCCAGTTACAAATTACAGATATAAGAATGCTCTGTTCAACCCTGGTAAGGTTACTTTACTAGATATTATGCATGTACACTATATAATGAACAACCCTTTGTGTTGTGCCTGAGGGAATTATTTCAGCCAAAAATTGGTACATTCATATCATTTGCAACTATTGTAAACAACAAGCCTATTCAGGAAGTTGCTTGAAATACTTAGGAATAGAAGGAGTAGAACATTCGGCCCCTTGAACCTGTTCCACCATTTAACTAGATCATGGCTGGTCTTCTAACTATACATCACTTGATATCTTTAATCTCTAGAAATATCTCAATCTCTGTCTTGAATATAATCAACAACTGAGCCTTTACATCCCTTTGGGGTAGAGATTTCCAAAGATTCGCCACCCTCTGAGTGAATAAATCTCTTCTCACCTCAGTCCTAAATAGCCTATCTCTAATCCTGAGACAGTGTCCCCTGGTTCCAGAAACCCCAGCCAGGGGAAACATCCTTTCTGCATCTACCCTGTTGAGCCCTGTAAGAATTTTGTATGTTTCCATGAGATCACTTCCCATTCTTCTAAACTCTAGAGAATATAAATACAGTCTGCTCAATCGCTGCTCATAGGATAATCCCGTCATCCCAGGGATCAATCCGGTGAACCTTCATTGCAATCCCTCTATGGCAAATATGTCCTTTCTTAGGTAAGGACCCCAAAACTGTACACAATACACTGGGTACGGTCTGACCAAGTCCTGTGCAATTGCAGCAAGACACCTTTACTCCTGTACTCAAATTCTCATTTACCTTCCTAATTTCTTGCTGCGCTTGCGAGTTAGCTTTCAGTGACTCATGAGTGAGAACACCCAGGTCCCTTTGGACATCAATACTTCCCAACATCTCACCATTTAAGAAATTACTCTACATTTTTGTTTTTCTTACCAAAGTGGACATTTTCACGTTTTTCCACATTTATATTCCATCTGCCGTGTTTTTGCCCACTCACTTAGCCTGCCTAAATCTCCTTGAAGCCTCTTTGCATCTCCTCACAACTCATATTCCCATCTAGTTTTGTGTCATCGGCAAACTTGGAAATATTACATTTGGTATCCATTCAAATCATTGATATAGACTGTGAATAGCTGGGGCCTAGTACTGATCCTTACAGTACCCCATTAGCCACACCCTGCCAATGTGCGAATGACCCATTCATTCCTGCTCTCTGTTTTCTGTCCATTAACCATTTCTCAATCAATGCCAGTATATTATCTCCAAACCCATGAGCTCTAATTTTGCTTATTAACCTGCCGAGTGGAACGTTATTGAAAACCTTATGAAAACCCAAATACTCCACATCCACTGGTCCCCCCTTATCTATTCTACTAGTTACAGAATCACAGAATCACAGAACCTTAATGGCACAGAAGGAGGTCATTTGGCCCATCATGTCTGCACCAGCTCTCCAAATGAGCATTATAACCTAGTGCCATTGCCCTGTATTTTCCCTGTACCCTTGCACATTGTTTCTATTCAAATAATCATCTAATGCCCTCTTGAATGCCATGGATTGAACCTGCTTCCACCACAATTTCAGGCAGTGCATTCCAGACCCGAACCATTCTTTGTGTGAAGAAGTTTTTTTCTCACATCAAACTTGCTTCTTTTGCAAATCAGTTAAAATCTGTACCCTGTCATTCTTAATTCTTTTACAATTGGGAACATCTTGTCCCTATCTATTCTGTCCAGCCCACTCATGATTTTGAACACCTCTATCAAATCCCCTCTTAGCCTTCTTCTCTCCAAGAAGAACAGTCCCAACCTCTCCAATTGATCCTCAAAGCTGAAGTTTCTCATCCCTGGAACATTCTTGTAAACTGCTTCTGCACTCAGTCCAATGTACTCACATCTTTCCAGTAATATGGTGCCCAGAACTGTGAATAATACTCCAGCTGAGGTCTAATGAGTGTCTTATATAAATTCAGCAGAACCTCTTTGCTCTTGTACTCTATGTCCCTATTAATAAAGCCCACTATATGCTTTATTAACTGCTTTCCACCTGTCCTGCCACCTTCAATGATCTATCAGATACACCCAGGTCTTTCTACTCATGCAACCCCTTCAAAATTTTATATTGTCTGTCCATGTTCTTCTTACCAAATTACATACCTCACACTTCTCCACATTGAACTTCATCTGCCACCTATCTGCCCACTCCATCAACTTGTCTATGTCCCCTTGAAGTTCCACACCATCTTCCTCGCAGTTCACAACGCCCCAAGCTTCGTATCATTCACAATTTTGAAATTGTCCCCTGCACACCATGATCTAGATCATTAATATATATCAGAAAAAGCAAGAGTCCCACTTACATTTACATCGTCAAAAAACTCCATCAGGTTTGTCAAATATAATTTCCCTTTCATAAATACATGTTGACTCTACCCAATCCTACTATAATTTTCTAAGTGTCCAGATATCACATCCTTTGTAATAGATTCCAGCATTTTTCCAACTACTGATGTCAGGATAACAGGTCTACAGTACATCATTTTCTCTCTCCCTCCTGTCTTAGATGGCAGGATTACATTTGCTATCTTCCGATCTGCAGAAATCATTCCAGAATATATAGAATTTTGAAGGATGACCACCAATGCATCCATCTCTCAGCTATCTTTTCAGCACTCTGGGATGTAGATCATTGGGTCCAGGGGATTTATTAACTTTCAATTCCATGACTATCCCAGGACTACTTTTTTTACTAATACTAATTTATCTCAGTTCCTTATTCTTGCTGGTCCTGTGGTTCTCTAGTTTTTTTTATTCATTAATGGGATGTGGGCTTCGCTGGTTGGGCCAGCATTTATTGCCCATCCCTAGTTGCCCTTGAGAAGGTGGTGGTGAGCTGCCTTCTTGAACCGTTGCAGTCCATGTGGTGTAGGTACACCCACAGTGCTGTTAGGAACAGAGTTCCGGGATTTTGAACCAGTGACAGTGAAGGAAAGGCAATATATTTCCAAGTCAAGGTGAACGACTTGGAGGGAAACTTCCTTTGAGGTTTTTTGTATCTTCCTCTGTGAAGGCAGACACAAAGTACTTGTTTAGTTTCTCTGCCATCCCCCTATTCCCCATTATATATTCCCTTGTATCTGCCTATAGTGGGCCCACATTTGTCTTTGCCAATCTTTTCCTTTTTACATATGTAGAGAAGCTTTTATAGTCAGTTATTATGTTTCTCACTAGTTAACTTTCATATTCTACTTTCAACTTCCTTATTAGTTTCTTGGTCCTGCTTTGCTGAATTCTATAATGCTCCCATTGCTCAGGCTTACTTTTTTTGATAACTTTATAAGTTTCTTCCTTTGATCTGATACAATCTTTAAATTTTCTTGTTAGCCATATTTGGACGACCTTTCCTGCTGGGTTTTTATACCTCAAACAAATGTAAGTTTGTTGTAAACAATGTATTAATTCTTTAAATTCTAGCCATTGCCTGTCTACCATCATCCCTTTCAACATAGTTTCCCAATCTACCACAGCAAATTTGCTGCTTATACGTTTGTAGTTTCCTTTCTTTAGATTTAAGATCCTAGTTTCAACCTTAATGTAAAATTCTATTATATTATGGTCACTCTTCCCGAGAAACTCCTTTACAATAAGATTATTAATTAGGCCTTTCCCATTGCACAAAATGGAAAATGTGCAGTGTCCTCTACAGAGCATCTGGAATCTGCGGGAATATAACAACTGTGCTGCTCCTTAGCCAATCAGGTTGAAGAATTGTGAAATAAACAATACAAGGAGTGAGATGGGAGTATAAGTTAAAGTTGGGTTGCTTCAATGTTAAACCAGGTGCAGAAAGAGAAATAAAGAGAGGGAATAAAATATTGGGAAAGTGGGTAGTGGAGTCATGATAAATACCTCAGCTCGGGGACATCCCCATGTGATTTTTTTTGCTGTTGGGAGCGAAACTCATATTGAAACACATTGAAGTGTCAGGTGCCAGTTTTAACACCTTTTCACAGTATCTCAGAAAAAGGACAGCTGCTGTTTGGGATGTGAAGGCAAAGATGCTACTGCTGTCGGGAAGCAGGTGAACTGCTTTATGGTAACAACCAAACAGGATGTTTGTGATAGTTTGGTTTCTGTTAAAAAGGAAGGGAACAGAACAGATGGAACTGGAGTGTTTAAGGGACAGGAAATTGCTGAGCTGTGCTTTGTTGGTGATAATCAGGTCCAGAAAACTAGAAAATGGAGTGGAATGGTTGTTAAAGGACACTGGAACTTTCAGTCTGACAGGGAGGAGTGAACCTCCACTGGTGAGCTGGGAGTGACTGTAAGACAGTTCTTGTAATGTTACATATCTGCCAGAAGTGAGGCGTTACATAAAAACGTTTCATACAAAGTACTTCTGTTGCAATAATTAGTTAATGCAAAAGTACCTTTACTTTAGTATGATGTATTAATGCTGTTATGATCCTTGGCCAGACCCCCAAGTTGTTGATGAGGCTCAGTTAGAGACCAATAATGTTGTGTTTAAAGTAGACAACATTTGAGATTCAAGACACTTACTCAGTGAATAAAGCCACAAGAATCCTTAGGTTTCGAACAAATGAAAATAAACTTTAATACATAAGGTTAGAAAGATAAAACAAGTTGCAATATCTATCTTATACCCTAATGTTCAAGGTAAATATGAGGTGCATGTGAATTAACGAGCAAACTGGTCAAACATGCCACGCTACACAATAAGTGACAGATGCAACCAAGAGTTCATAGATTTTTCAAAACCTCGCCCCTCACCCCAGACATCAGTAACACTGAGTCAACCAATCTCACTGGAGCTCATCCCTTTCATGAGAGATTTCAAAATTCACCTTCATAGAGCTCACCTTGGAATCCTTTCCAAAAGTCGCTCCAAGCCAGACGGCATCAATGACAGCCCACCTTGTAGGGTTCCAATCTCACCTCTCAAGATATTGTTCCCTTGGATTCCCGAGTCTACACTTAAAAACCAACTCACAAGCACAACTTCAGTTCTTCAGCCATGCCAAGCAGAACACCACTGCTCCAAAGGGGTACCTTTGCCCTCATGGCCTGGAGCACGGAGTTGCCAACCTTTGGCTGCCTTCTTGGATTTTCAGGGCTTCGACTGAGCCCTTGTCAATTATCAGGGCTTTCCTTGAGCTCCCTTCACTTAAAGTCTGTTACCCACAGCCCTTTCTCTAATTTGGAACATTTTGTTCTCTGATCCTCTCTTTTTAACTTAACTTGGACCTTTTCCTATCACTGTCCTCACCCTGAGACTCTTCTTTTGGGATGTCTCACTGCCCCCTCTCCTTTTTGGACCTTCCTCCATCCTCTCTCTCCTGTATGCTGCCTTGGACACTTGCTGGCTATGGTGCTCTGCTCCTAGTTACCTGACCTGGGTTTTCACGTCTTTTTTTTTGCTGACCAGAAATGCATTGCACATGTACAATAAGTCAGATGTCCGTTGGAACTTTAAGTTCTTGACCTTTGTTCTCAATGTTAAGGTAAGTTTATGTTTCGTAACAGTGGCCTGTTAAGCAATGCTTGACATATGGGGAGGCAGTGGCATGGTGGTATTGTCACTGGACTGGTAATCCAGAGGCCCAGGCTGCTGCTTTGGGGACACAAATTCAAACCTCATGATGGCTGTTGGTGCAATTTAAATTCACTTAATAAATCAAGCAACTCTCATTAATGGTAACCATGAAAACAATATTGATTATCATTAAACCCATCTGTTTCAATATTGGGCAGAATAGTCCCAGATTTGCACTAAGTGTGGTAGCAGGTGGGCAAAAGGGCATTTTACCCACTGGACGCAATGGCAAGTTTTCATGCCACATCGTCCCATTCCTGCCCCTTAATAATGCATTCCCAGTAAACCCGCCATTTCGTTGCAGGTGGCCTCCGATTTTCATGCCATGCTGTCACCTCACTGGCTCCTCACGCCAGGCACCATATTTAAAGTGCAGCAGTGTGCACACCTCTCAGTGCTTCCAGCCCAGGACTGCTGCACAGAAGGCATGGCCACGAAAGTCAAGAAGACTGCAGCCCCTGATTCAGTGACAGGGATGGGAGACCTTCTGGATGCCGAGGAGGCACGCCATAATGTCCTCTACCCCCACCCATGCCACAGGGGGAACAGCAACATCAACAATCCGTTTTGGGAGGTGGTGGCAGCAGCGGTCAAAGCCAGTGCTACCCACAAGCGGTCAGCCACCCTGTGAAGAAAGAGGTTGAACGATCTCATCTGTGCCACCGGGGTAAGTCAACCATCTCAACTCTCTAATCTCACCCACTCCCAAGCCCATCAGACATTCACTGACATCTCACTCACTGCCAGTTCAAGGGACATGACCACTCACTCTCTCACACACCCTCACATCTCCATCTGGCCTCATCTCCTCTGGAGATCAGCTCCTCTTCCCATCCATGGCTCCACTCAGTGCACACGCACGCATATCTGCCATCCTTCTCATTTGGCTGGGCATGCACCTTTCTCACACTCTCTCCATCTGTCTTTGAGTAGAACAAGACCGCACACAATAAATGTGAGAAGCCCCAGACCAGGGGTAGAATGCCAAACATCAGGCCCTCACTCTCCTCGAAGACCACTCGGAGCTCACCGGAAGGACATAGAGCATTCCTGCGGTGACAGTGAAGTCAGTGCTAAACATCGTGACCCAGTTCATCCCCTTGGCAACTCAACTGTGAGTCCACTGTTCTGTGTACAACAGCTGCTATGCACTAATAACAGCCCCCACTTTCTCTCATCGGCACATCTGCCACATCGCTCTCAGGCAACCTTGGCCCTGAATCCAGCACTGACAGCACCTTGAATGAGGACCCAGAGGACAGCACCTTTGAAGACCCATCACAACACTCATCTGCACCCTCCAACAGCACAACAACATACACTTCGGTGGGACCTACATATACAGCAGGCTTACCTTCACTACCTGGTGAGCACAGCACACAGGCTGTTCCACAGCAGGCGGAGGCAGGGACACTTGATGTCACCGGCACCCTGAGGACTGCTGGAGGCAAGGAATCTGCTGAGTGCAAGTCATATGATGAACCGCTGGACTCAGTCCTCAATCAGTTGTTGGAGCTGCAGTGACAAACAGGGGAACATCAGGAAGGGATGGCAGCTGCACTCGTCAGATTGCAAGGGACGATGGAGAAGTCTGTCCACCTTCAGTCCGAGGTTATCACGCCGTCATCCTAAGACACTGAGGTCAACACCGGTGGTATGGCAGCCACATTGGAGACATTGGGCCAGAACATCAGTCCTGCACTGCTGCATGGGCTAAACTCCATCACTGACGTCATAGTTGCCCTCCAACAGTGTCAACACCAGAGGGGTGCAGGGCAGCCTAATCTCACTCCAGCTACCCGTTCTCCTCTAGGAGTCAGCCAGGGACCTCAGGCACCGATAGGGAGGAGGATCAGCAGGTGCACACCCTTTAGCCATCCACCCAGGTGACTCCAGGAGTGTCCGTCCAGTCCATCTGAACCCCATCTTCCTGTGACCTCAGCAGCTCCAGCTCCACAGGCTGAGAAGGGTGCCACTGCCACACAGCAGGACCCTGAAAGTAGGCCAGAGCCCGCCAGGTCTTGGCCGTCTAGAGGATGCCTGTCAAGGTCATCACAGACAGTGTGTAGCAGTCTGCAGGCTGCCTCCACCTCCACTATGGATGCTGGAGGAGCACCAAGATGTAGCAGCAGGGTTAGGAAGGTTAAGAAGATGTAGTTGCACAGGCTAGGCATGGGTGTTGATTTCTTGAACATAATGTTCACTATAGTAAATTAACTCTCAAGAATGTCTCCTTGCCTATGGCTCCTTGTTCTGATGAGCAGTGTTCGTGTCTCTCAGATGTGAAACCTTCATCCCTGCACATGATAAAGGCATGTGTCTCAGTCCAGGGCCCCTTCTCTGTCCTTAGTGAAATCTTCCCAGAGCACTGATGGTGCGCCTTCACAGTCACTGGTCACATCAGTCATGCCTGCATGTCACGAGGCTATTAATGTATATAATGTCATTGGAAATTATTTTTTTAAAATAGAGGTTTAGTCTGTGGTTGTGTCTCTGTATGTTTTAATTGGGTTAAAGCCAGTTAACCTGGGTGCTTTTGAGATGTAAACAGAAAGGTAAAGGTACATTTGCATTTTGTTGAATGGGACATTTAAGAAGGGGAGTAAAATCTTGCACCCAGCTAGAAGAGACCAAGCAATGTTTATATTACTAATAAAATTGGTAATATGAAAGGGGTTTTATTGTTAGAAGAGGTGGAGTTCAAAGGGCCTGGTGACATAGGTCTGGCATCAAAGGGCTTTGGACTGTGGTGGGAGTGTTTGGAGTGGAATAAGGCCCCTAGTATAATTAGTATTTTTTAAAGGGAGTAACTAATAAGCTTAATCTAAAGGGAAGTCATGGCAGCAAAGCTCACACCAGTGATATGCTCCTCCTGCCCAGTGTCCCTGGCGACCATGTGTACAGAAAATGTGTCCAGCTGCAGCTACTGGCTCACCACACTTTGGAGCTGGAGCTGCAGGTGGATTCACTGTGGAGCATCCATGATGCTGAGATTATTGTGGACGGCATGTTCAGTGAGGTAGTCACACCGAGATAAAGATTGAACAGGCGGAAAGGGGACGGGTGACCACCAGGTAGAATAGAGGAAGGCAGGTAGTACAGGAATGCCCTGTGGCTGTCTCCCTCTCTGACAGATATACCGTTTTGGATACTGTTGGGGGAGATGACTTCTCAAGGGAAAGCAGCAGGAGCCAAGTCCATGGCACCATGGGTGGCTCTGCTGCACAAGAGAGGAGGAAAAAGAGTGGCTGGGCTATAGTGATAGGGGATTCAATAGTAAGGGGAATAAATAGGCATTTCTGCAGTTGCATAAGAAACTCCAGGATGGTATGTTGCCTCCCTGGTGCCAGGGTCAAGGATGTATTGATTCTGAAGGGGGAGGGCGTACATATTGACACCAACAATATAGATTTAAAAAAGGGATGAGGTCCTACAAGCTGAATGTAGGGAGTTAGGATTTAAATTAAAAAGAAGGATCTCAAAGGTAATAATCTCAGGATTACTACCAGTGCCATGTGCTAGCGAGAGTAGAAATAACAAGATATATCAGATTAATACGTGGCTGAAGAAATGATGTAGGAGAGAGGGATTCAGATTCCTGGGACATTGGGACCGGCTCTGGGACAAGTACATACAGGACGGGTTGCATCTGGGCAGCACTGGGACCAATGTCCTTGGCAGGGGTTGGGGGGGGATGGCGGGAACGGGAGGGGCAAAGTTTGCTAGTGCAGCCGGGGGAGGGGGAGGGGATTTAAACGAGAATGGCAGGGAGATGGGAACCTGAGCAGGGAAACAGAGGGGATGGTGGATGGGGGGGGTGTGGGAAACAAGGATAGAAACAGAAGACAGAAAAGTAAGAAGCAGGAGTGGAAGGCAGAAAAAAAAAGGATGAGAAATGAATAGGGTCATCGAACAAAATAAAGATAAGATAACTAACTAGGTTAAAAAGGCAAGCCCAAAGGCATTGTATCTTAATGCTCAGAGCATTCTCAATAAGGCAGATGAATTAACAGCGCAAATAGATATAAACTGTTATGATGTAGTTGCAATTACCAAGGATGGGAACTGAGCATCCAGGGGTGTTCAGTATTTAGGAAGGACAGACAAATAGGGAAAGGAGGTGGGGTAGCATTGTTAGTAAAGGACGAAATCAATGCAATAGTGAGGAAGGATATTTGCTCAGAAAATCATGATGTGGAATCTGTTTGGGTGGAGATAAGAATCACCAAGGGGCAGAAAACGTTAGTGGGTTGTCTATAAACCCCCAAACAATAATGGATATATAAGGGAAGGCGTTAAGCAGGAAATTAGAGACGCATGTAATAAGGGTACAATGGTAATCCTGTGCGACTTTAATCTACATACAGATTGGATAAAGCAAACTAGCAATAATACTGTGGAGGAGTATTTCCTGGGATGTGGTTTTTTAGACCAATATGTTGAGGAATCAACTGAAGAGCAGGCTACCCTAGACTGAGTATTGAGCAATGAGAAAGGATTAATTAACAATCTTGTTGTGCAGGGTCCCTTGGGAAAGAGCGACCATAAAATGATATGATTGTTCATTAGAATGGAGAGTGAAAAAGTTGAATCCAAAACTAGGGTCCTGAATCTAAATAAAGGGAATTACGAGGGTATGAGGCACAAATTGGCAATGATGGATTGGGGAACCTTACTAAAAAGGTTGACAGTGGATAGGCAATGGCTAATATTTAAGCATGAATATTTATGCATGAAGTACAACAATTATTAATTCCTGTCTGGCACAAAAATAAAAGAGGAAAGGTGGCTCAACCATGGCTTACAAAATAAATTAGGGTTAGTATTAGATCCAAAGAGGAGACTATAAAATTGCAAGAAGAAACAGTAAGCCTGTGGATTCAGAGCAGTTTAGAATTCATCAAATGTGGACAAAAGGTTGATCAAGAAGGGGGAAATGGAGTATGAGACTAAACTTGCAAGGAACACAAAAACTGACTGTAAAAGCTTCTATAAATATGTGAAGAGAAAAAGATTAGCAAAGACAAATGTAGGTCCCTTAGACTCAGAAACGAGTGAAATTATAATGGGGTACAAAGAAATGGCAGAAGAATTGAACACATATTTTGGTTCTCTCTTCACAAAAGGGGACACAAATAATTTCCCAGAAATGTTAGGGAACTAAGTATCTAGTGAGGGGGAGGAATTAAAGAAAATCAGTATTAGTTAAAAAAAAAGGTTCTAGAGAAATTAGTGGGGTAAGAGACTGAAAAATCCCCAGGACCTGATAATCTATATCCCAGAGTACTAAAGGAAGTGTCCCTGGAAATATTGGATGCATTGGTGGTCATCTTCCAAAATTCCACAGACTCTGGAGCAGTTCCTACAGATTGGAGGGTGGCAAATGCAACCCCACTATTTTAAAAAGTAGGGAGAGAAAAAACAGAGAATTGCAGACCAGTTAGCCTAACATGGGGGAAATGTTAGAGTCTATTATAAAAGATCTGGTAACAGAACACTTGGAAAGCATTAATGGGTTTAGACAAAGTCAGCATGGGTTTATGAAAAGGAAATCATGCTTAACTAATCTACTGGAATATTTTGAGGATGTAACTCATAGAATAGATAAGGGAGAACCAGTGGATATTTGGATTTCAAGGAGGCTTTTGATAAGGTCCCACATAAGAGGCTAGAGGGCAAAATTATAGCACAAGGGATTGTGGGTAATATACTGGCACAGTTGACAGACCAGAAGCAGAGTGGGAATAAATGGGTATTTTTCCAGGTGGCAGGCGGTGACGAGTGGTGTACCTCAGGGATCAGTGCTTGGACCCCAGCTATTCACAATATATGTAAATGACTTGGAAATATTGTATTCAGTTTCCTCATCCAAGTTTGCTGATGACACAAAACCGGACATGGTAGTCAGTTGTGAGGAGGATGCAAGGAGGCTTCAGGGCGATTTAGATAAGTTGCGTGTGTGGGCAAACCCATGGCAGATGCAGTATAACATGGATAAATTATACATTTTGGTGTGAAAAACAGAAAGGCAGAGTATTACTTAAATGGTGATATATTGGGAAATGTGGACGTACCAAGGGTGTCCTTGTACACCAGTCAATGAAAGTAAACAGGCAGGTACAGCAAGCAATTAGGAAGGTAAATTGTCTGTTGGTCTTCATTGTGAGAGGATTTGAGTTCAGAAGTAGGGATGTCTTACTGCAGTTATACAAGGCCTTGGTGAGACCACACCTGGAGTATTGTGTACAGTTTTGGTCTCCCTACCTAAGAAAGGAAGGAGTGCAGTGAAGGTTCTTTAGGCTGATACCGTGGATGGCAGGACTGTCATATGAGTAGAGATTGCTTTGACTGGGCCTGTATTCACTAGTGTTTAGAAGAATGAGAGGGAATTTGATTGAAACATATAAAATTCTAACAGGGCTAGACAGACTGGATGCAGGGAGGATGTTTCTCCTGGTTGGGGAGGCTAGAACCAGGGGCCATGGTGTCAGGATACGGGACAGGCCATTTAGGACTGAGATGAAGAAATATTTCTTCACTCTGAGTGTGGTCAACCTGTGGAATTCTCTACCACTGAAGGCTATGGAGGCTGGGTCACTGGGTATAATCAAGAAAGAAATTGATAAAATTTTGGGATATTAGGGGCTTCTAGGGATATGGAGAGAAAGCAGGAATATGGCATTGAGATAAAGGATCAACCGTGATCATACTGAATGGTGGAGCAGGCTCGAAGAGCCGAATGGCCTACTCCTGCTCCTGGTTTCTATGTTTCTATGATACAATGAGAATTTACATTCAAAGAGAAGCGTTGGGTATAACAGAAAGCAATTTTGTGTGTGCAGGACAGAGGCATGTAACATCAAAGCAGTTGTAAGCCTACAACTGCCTACAAAGGAACCAAAGTGAAAGGAAGCTTATTTTGAACTTGTACAATGAAAATGCTTTGCCTGGTGTTTGGTTAAGTCTATGGGTTGCTGTTGCCTTAATGGAGATTAGCTTGGGAATTTGTTAAAAGTTATAATAGTAGTAATTTGTAGCCATGTGTACATATTTAACTTATGTAAATTAATAAATGTCTCATGTAGTTTGAAAAGAACTGGTGGTCTGATTCCTGAATTTAGAGCTGCATCTCAAACATACCACATGAAAATATAGATTATGACAGTTGTTTAAAGTTTGTCCCTGGGATTTTAAATAACAGCTTTTACCAACTGCTATGTTATAACACGTGAAAGAGACATTGGTGTAGTGATATTGTCACTGGACCAGTAATCTAAAGACCCAGGATAATATTCCGGGGACAAAAACAAAAATACCTGGATAACCTCAGCAGGTCTGGCAGCATCTGCAGAGAGGAGCACAGTTAACGTTTCAAGTCCGAATGACCCTTCAACAGAACTAAGTAAAAATAGAAGGGACGTGAAATATAAGCTGGTTTAAGGGGGCGGGGGGGTGGTGGGACAAGTAGAGCTGGATAGAGGGCCAGTGATAGGTGGAGATAACCAAAAGATGTCACATCAGAAGGACAAAAGAGGTGTTGAAGGTGGTGATATTATCTAAGGAATGTGCTAATTAAGGGTAGAAAGCAGGACAAGCAAGGTACAGATAGCCTTAGTGGGGATGGGTTGGGATGAAGGAATCAAAAAAGGCTAAAAGGTAGAGATAAAACAATGGATGGAAATGCATTTAAAATAATGGAAGTCGGTGGGAAAAGAAAAATCTATATAAATTATTGGAAAAAAAAGTGGGGGGGAATCGGAAAGGGGGTGGGGATGGAGGAGAGAGTTCATGATCTAAAATTGTTGAACTCAATATTCAGTCTGGAAGGCTGTAAAGTGCTTAGTCGGAAGATGAGGTGCTGTTCCTCCAGTTTACGTTGAGCTTCACTGGAACAATGCAGCAGGCCAAGGACGGACATGTGGGCATGAGAGCCGGGTGGAGTGTTGAAATGGCAATCTACAGGGAGGTCTGTGTAAAGTGATCACCCAGTCTGCGTTTGGTCTCTCCATTGTAGAGGAAACTGCAATAGGAGCAACGAATGCAGTAAACTAAATTGAGGGAAGTGCAAGTGAAATGCTGCTTCACTTGAAAGGAGTGTTTGGGCCCTTGGATGGTGAGGAGAGGGGGAGTAAAGGGGCAGGTGTTGCACCTTCTGTGGTTGCATGGGAAGGTGCCGTGGGAGGGGGTTGAGGTGTAGGGGGTGATGGAGGAGTGGACCAGTGTGTCCCGGAGAGAATGATCCCTGCGGAATGCTGCCGGGTGGTGGCGGGGGGCAGGGGGGGTTGTGGGGAGGTGAAGGGAAAGATGTGTTTGGTGGTGGCATCATGCTGGAGTTGGTGGAATTGGCGGAGGATGTTCGAATCCTGCCATGGCAGGGTGGTGGAATTTGAATTCAATAAAAAACCCATCTGGTTCATTAATGTCTTTTAGGGAAGGAGAACTGATGTACTTACTCGACTGCAGACCCACAGCAATGTGGTTGACTCTGAAATGGCCTAAAAAACAACTCAGTTGTAACAAACTGCTACAAAGTCACAATAAAGGAATGGAACAAGGCAGACCACCTGGCATCGACCTAGGCACTGGAAACAACCATGGCAATCTCAATCTCACCAAATGCTGACCCCGCAAAGTCCTCCTTACTAACATCTGGGGGCTAGTGCCAAAAGTGGGACAGCTGTCTCACAGACTAGACAAGCAACAGCCTGACATAGTCATCCTCATGGAATTATATCTTACAGATAATGTCCCACACACCACCATCATCATCCCTGAGTATCTGGCCCAGCAGAGGTGGTGGCACAATGATATACAGCCTAGGGAGTTGGCCTGGGAGTCTTCAACTTCAATTCTGGACCCCATGAAGTCGCATGACATCGGGGCAAGGAATCCACCTTCTGATCACCATGTACAGCCGTTGCTCAGCTGATGAATCAGTGCACCTCCATGTTGAACACCACTTGGAGGAAGCTGCAAGGGGTATTCTGGCAAGGGCACAGGATGTACTCGGGGAGGGGACTTCAATGTCCAATCACCAGTTGCACCACTACTGACCGAGCTGGCTGAGTCCTAAATGACATAACTGTTAGACTGGGCCTGCAGCAGGTGATGAGGGAACCAACAAGAGGGAAAAACATACTTGACCTCATCCTCATCAACCTGCCTGCCGCAGATGCATCTGTCCATGACAGTATTAGTAGGAGTGACCACCGCACAGTCATTGTGAAGACGAAGGCCCGCCTTCACATTGAGGATACCCTCCATCGTGTTGTGTGGCACCACCAATGTGCTAAATGGGATAGCTTTGAATGGATCTGGCAACTCAAAACTGGGAATCCATGGGATGCTGCAGACTATTAGCAGCAGCAGAATTGTACTCGAACACAATCTGTAACCTCATGGCCTGGCATATCCCCCCCTCTACCATTACCATCAAGCCAGTGATCAACCCTGATTCAATGATAAGTGCAGGAGGGCATGCCAGGAGCAGCACCAGGCATACCTAAAAATGAGGTGTCAACCTGGTGAAGCCATAACACAGGACTACTTGTGTGCCAAACAGCATTAGCAGCAAGTGAGCAAGTGATAGACAGAGTTAAGCGATCCCACACCAATGGATCAGATCTAAACTCTGCAGTCCTGCCACATCCAGTCATGAATGGTGGTGGACAATTAAACAACTCACTGGAGGAGGAGACTCCACAAATATCCCCACCCTTAATGATGGGGGAGCCCAGCACATCAGTGCAAAAGATAAGGCTGAAGCATTTGCTACAATCTTCAGCCAGAAATGCTGAGTGGATGATCCATCTCGACCTCCTCCTGAGGTCCCCAGCATCACAGATGTTGGTCTTCAGCCACTTCGATTCACTCCACATGATATCAGGAAATGGCTGAAAGCACTGCATAGTGCAAAGGCAATGGGCCCTGACAATATTCTGGCAATAGTACTGAAGACTTGTGCTCCAGAACTTGTCACACCCCTAGCTAAGCTGATCCAGTACAGCTACAACACTGGCATCTACCCGACTATGTGGAAACTTGTCCTGCTATGTCCTGTACACAAAAAGCAGGACAAATCCAACCCAACCAATTACCGCCCCATCAGTCTACTCTCCATCATCAGTAAAGTAATGGAAGGGGTCATCAATAGTGCTATCAAGCGACACTTGCTTAGCAATAAGCTGCTCACTGAAGCCCAGTTTGGGTTCCGCCAGGGCCACTCAGCTCTTGACCTCATTACAGCCTTGGTTCAAACATGAACAAAAGAGCTGAACTCTCGAGGTGAGGTGAGAGTGACTGCCCTTGACATCAAGGCTGCATTTGACAAAGTGTGGCATCAGGAACCATGGCAAACTGGCGTCCATAGGAATCAGGGGGAAAGCTCTCTACTGATTGGAGTCATACCTAGCACAAAGGAAGATGGTTGTGTTTGTTGGAGGTCAGTCATCTCAGTTCCAGGACATCACCACAAGAGTTCCTCGGGGCAGTGTCCTTGGCCCAAACACCTTCAGCTGCTTTATGAATGAGTTTCCATCCATCATAAGGTCAGAAGCGGGGATGTTCACTGATGATTGCACAATATTCAGCTCCATTTGTGACCCCTCTGATACTGAAGAGTCCATGTTGAAATGCAGCAAGACCTGAACAATATCCATGCTTGGGCTGACAAGTGGCAAGTAACATTTGTGCCACAAAAGTGTCAGGCAATGGCCATCTCCAACAAGGGACAATCCAACCATTGGCCCTTGATGTTCAATGGCATTACCTTCACTGAATCCCCCACTGTCGACATCCTTGGGGTTACCATTGACCAGAAATTGAACTGGACTAGTCATACAAATACTGTGGCTACAAGAGCAGGTCAGAGGCTAGGAACCGTGCGATGAGTAACCCACCTCCTGACTCCCTAAAGCCTGTACACCATCTACAAGGCACAAGTCAGGAATGTGATGGAATACTCCCCACTAGCCTGGATGAGTACAGCTCCCACAACACTGAAGAAGCTTGACACAGTCCAGGAGAAAGCAGTCCGCTTGATTGGCACCACATCCACAAACATTCACTCCCTCCACCACTAGCGCATAGTAGCAGCAGTGTGTACCATCTACAGCAGGAATTCACCAAGGCTCCTTCAACAGCACCTTCCAAACCCACGACCGCTACCACCTAGAAGGACAAGGGCAACAGAAACATGGAAACGCCACCTCCTGGAAGTTACTCTCCAAGTCACTTACCATCCTGACTTGGAAATATATCACCGTTCCTTCACTGTCGCTGGGTCAAAATCCTGGAACTCCCTCCCTAACAGCACTGTGGGTGTATCTGCACCACATGGACTGCAGTGGCTCAAGAAGGCAGCTCACCACCACCTTCTCAAATGCAACTAAGGATGTGCAATAAGTGCTGGCCCAGTCAGCGAAGCATAATAAAAAAAAATAAGAAGAAGAATAATAAAAAAGAATAATAAAAAAAAAACCACCTCGATGGGGCTTATCATTGCTGCCAGATTTTCTTGGGCCAGCGGCAAAGAGTTCCATCATTCTCTCTGTGTGCTCTCAGCATCTTTGAGGTGCAGCCCCCCCATCACATCAGCATCTGTGTCCAGCGACTGTGTGGTCCTGAAGGGTTCAGCTCATGAAGGATGTCATAGGATCAGGAGAAGTTAAAGTTTCCCCACTGCATCTCCATGATATGACCTTGATCACAGAGCCCAAGCAATCTACCTTCAGCCAGACAGGAGTCAGACATTCACATAAGTTTTTGTGGGGTCTTACGGAGTGTCCAAACTGCACGTCGTCATCATTCTCCTGGAATGTAGGGACTTTGGGCATCTGTTGCGTCTCCATGACAGGAGCCTTATCACAGAGGGTATGTGTGCTGCCATCAGCGAGACAGGAGTCAAACATTCACAGATGCAATGTGAGGATCTATGGTGTCTCCTCACTGCATGTCATCATCACCCTCCACGAATTTAGTAGCTACAAGAACCTCCCAAGCACGCCTGCCTCACCAGACCAGTATGATGGCCTCACTGCCGTCATCCTCGCCTTTGAGGACCTTCTTACCCTCACCCCTGTCGTCATCCTCTTCATCGAAGGAGACGTGCAGCTCCTCCATCTCTTCCTCAGCCACATCCTCTCCTTGTTGCAGCGCCAGGTTGTAAAGGGCGCAGCAGATGATGAT
This sequence comes from Carcharodon carcharias, assembly GCF_017639515.1. Taxonomy (NCBI): domain Eukaryota; kingdom Metazoa; phylum Chordata; class Chondrichthyes; order Lamniformes; family Lamnidae; genus Carcharodon; species Carcharodon carcharias. The sequence continues at coordinate 163,886,891 of NC_054469.1, read as the reverse complement.
GCATGACACCCTCTGTGGACTATATTGCAGGGCTCCATCAGACCGGTCCAGGCACCAGAACCCCAGTTTCAACATCCTGATGATTTGTTCCACCGAGGTGCAAGTTGCAGCATGAGCCTCATTATACCTTCTCTCTGCTGCCATCTGAGGCCACTGTTTGGGCACCATCAACCACATTCTCTGCTGATAGCCCTTGTCCCCTAAGAGCCAACTCTGGAGCCTCTCTGGACCCTGAAAGATGTCAAGAATCTGAGACTTACTGAGAATGTAGGAGTTGTAGACACTCCCTGGGAACCTTTTGCTGTGGTCGCACACCAGCTGAAAATTCAGCGAATGGAAGCCCTTGTGGTTGGCATAGTTGACTGCTTGTTGCTATGGAGATCTGAGCATCATGTGAATGCAGGCGATGGCACCCTGCACCTGTGGGAAACCTGAGATCTGGGCAAATCCCAGCGCTCTTGCAGCCAGGCTTTCCTGGTCCCTGGCAAAATGCACAAAGTTATGTGCCTTCGCAACGGTGCAGTCCGTGACCTCATGGATGATTTTGTGCATGAAGGCTTGCGATATCCCATTGAGGTCACCTGTGGAGCCCTGAAAGGAGCCGCTGGCCTAAAAATTGAGCACCACAGTCACTTTCATGGCCACTGGATTCTCGCCATGTCCCAATAGCGCCAAATCCTGCAGCAGGTGGCAAATGTCACCAACCAGCTCCCTAGACATGCACAGCTTTATTGACACTGGTTCTTGGTCATCTGCAGGAATGTTAGGCGCTACTTGTAGACCCTGGGCATAGTTAGGCGCTGACTAGCGACAGCTCGCTGTGGCTCTTCGGCAGCATGTACGGGAGCCTCAGCCACCCCTTCTTCTTGAGGGTGCTGCTCTGCCCTCTATCTAGCCAGGTGCCTCCGTCACTCTCTTTTCTTTCATCTCCTCTCCCTGTAAGCCAAAGGGCATACAGCTAGATCACCAGGCTCCATGCTCCTGATATACTCCTCCTGCAGGATGAAATAAAGAGATGTATGGGTTAGCCTGGGTGTATAGGAATCTCTCTTGGTTAAGTCTGAAGGCCCCTTAATGCATCCCAAAGAGTTGTGGCCACGACCTGGATGGCCAGAGTTTAGTGCGCTACTTGGCTACCTGAAAACCCACCCCCTCCATCCCACTCCACCTGACCGATTGACGGCAGCTTTGCCCACTGGACTGCATGCAGTGCTCTCAGCTCAGGCACAGACATTCCCCTAACCCACACTGTAAGGCTGCACTGTTAGCTTGAACCATTGAGCCTCGATCCAACACTCCTTCAGCTAAGCTGAAAAATAAGTGCTACCGGTTCACAGCAGGGCTGCCGCCTCCATCCCAGATGTCTGAAATGTCCCTTTCATTTTCACCTAAAGTCCACTCAGTGTCTATGCAATCAGGTTTTGAGTCATCCACGTCCAGCATTACATGCTGGCGTACCCTGCACCACATTAAATAAAAAAAGATGAAGCATACTTAGGCCATTATGACAAAAGCAAATTTAGCTCATGTTGACAGCCAAAACAAATTAACAGAACCTTCTCTGATCTTCAACCCACATCAGTTACAATAAACAAAACATTGCACAACAAAAGAACATCTGCGACCTGTCCCTTTTGTGCTTATGATGCCTTAAACTTACATTTGTGATTGCCAAGTCTTGGTGCTCCCCACTCGCTGGTACCGATATTGGAGACAGCCTGCTGACTCTGTGCTGTTGGCCTTGATGACCTTGGCAGTTGTCCTCTGGCCAATGGACCCTGTGCTGGCCCCACCTGGGAGGGGGCAGCCAATGCAACGGTTGGCTTCTGTTTAGTTGCTGCAACGTCATCAGATGCCATAGTCACTGGCAGAGAGGTGAAGGGGCTGCTGCCATCACCCAGCGTGCCCTGAGAGGAACCCGCAGAGATGACAGGCAGCTCGTGTGCCAACATGAGGTCACCCTGGATCTCCCTGCTCATCACTGATGGACAGGCACATAGCTGGGATACTGGGTGCCTCATCCATTTCCCACATGGACAATGACCACCTGAGGTCACACTGACCACCTTGCAGGTCTAAGAGCAAATCCAGGAACCTTTCATTCTGTTTCTGGAGCTGCATCTCTATGAGAGTCGCCACTCTCTCAATGGAGGAGGCAGTGTACTCGGCCATGAGGCTTAATGCAGTGCTCATGCTCCACGTGGACTTCTCCATAACGGAGACCATGGCATGCACACCCTCATGGATCTCCGCCAGATCCTCTCGCACATCTCACTAGACATCCAGCATCAGCTGCCTAATGGATAACTCCAGAGGCTCATCATCAGCCTTCAACTGAGCATCGTCCTGGTCTCCAGCAGTCCTCCAACTGCTAGCACCCTGGGCACTCTCCATCTCTGCCTGCAGCTCAAGAGAGTGCGAAGAGCCCTCATCACTGTGCACTGGCATTCTAGCCAGAAATCTAACATGCACTGAAGTGCTGGTATCTGCTCTGGTGCCTGGTTCAGAGAGTGGGAGTGATGCAGGTACATCTGGAACCCAGCGGTCCTCTGGAATCAGGGATGGGTCTTCAGGGTCCTGCAATTGGGTGTGGTGGAAAACTTAAGGGAAAACAACCACCTGTCATTAGTTTAAGTCATCACACTGTCACTGTGCATGCCAGGCACCCTGGTGAGACCATGGAGATCTGCATCATGGTGCCATTGTCTTTCAATAATCAATGGGGACTCCAGGTTCGAGGCTCCCATCAATTATGAGACTATACAAGAATGTTTGCATAATCCGAACTCTCACCTCTGTGCACTGTACACTTACCTTCATCAGACTTTCCATGACCGGCTGATCGAGCGCCTCTCCAGCTACAAGGCATCCTGCTCAAATCTGAATAGGATTAGAAGGCTAGCGAGGCATCCGCTGGTCCATGACCTTTCAATGTTGTTACTGGCCATCTTCTCTTGAAAGGATAGAGGAGAATTGATCAGTCCACTCTCTACCTACAACACCATTGCAGCCTGGTCAACCCCAGCTGAGGGCACCTTGCAAGGCATATCCGAGTCATGGCCCTCGAGCTACAAGACACTCAGTCCAAGCAGACAATCGTGGGTGGCAAGCCATTTCCCACCTGTTCCTGGGCCTGCCCGTCAACTCAAAATTATGGCCATGATACCCACAACAACATGAAAGGTTTTGCTTTCAATCACTACAGGCCCTGACAATATTCCAGCAACAGTAAACTTGTGCTCCAGAACTAGCTGCGCCCTTAGCCAAGATGTTCCATAACAGCTACAACATTGGCATCTACCCGACAATGTAGAAAATTGCCCAGGTATGTCCTGCACACAAAAAGCAAGACAAATCCAACCTCATTTACTGAGCATTTACTGCCCCATCAGTCTACTCTTGATCATCAGCAAAGAAATGGAATTTGTCACAGACAGTGTCATCAAGCAGCACTTACTCAGCAATAACTTGCTCACTGATGCTCAGTTTAGGTTCTGCCAGGACCACTCAGCTCCTGGCCTCTCAGTCCAAACACAGGCAAAAGGGTTGAACTCAAGAGATGAGGTGAGAATGACTATCCTTGACATCAAAGCAGCATTTGACTGAATTTGGCATCAAGGAGCCATAGTAAACCTGAGGTGAATAAGAGTCAGGGGGGAAATCTCTTCACTGATTGGAGTTATATCTGGTTCAAGGGAAGATGATTGTGGTTGTTGGAGGTCAGTCATCTCAGTCCCAGGACATCATTGCAGGGGTTCCTCAGGGTCATGTACTTGGCCCAACCATCTTCAGCTGCTTCATCAGCTGCTTCATCAATAATCTTCCCTTCATCATAAGGTCAGAAGTGGAGACCTTTGCTGATGCTTATACAATATTCATTACCATTTGTGATTTCTCAGATACTGAAACAGTTTGTGTCTATATGCAGCAAGACCTGGACAACATTCAGACTTGGGCTGATTGGTGGCAATTAATATTTGCGCCACGCAAATGCCAGGGAATGACCATTTCCAACAAGAGAAAATTTAATCTCCCTTGACATTCAAAGGCATTACCATCACTGAATCCCCCACTATCCCCATCCATGGTGTTACTTTTGACCAGAGGCTTAACTGGACCAGCCATAAAATATTGTGGCTACAGGAACAGGTCAAAGGCTGGGATTTCTGCAATGAGTAAGTCACCTCCTGACTCCTCAAAACCTGTGCACCATCTACAAGGCACAAGTCAGGAGTGTGCTGGAATATTCTCCATTTACCTGGATGAGTGCAGCCCCAACAACACTGAAGAAGCTTAACACCATCCAGGACAAAGCAAGCCCCCTTGATTGGCACCCAATTCACTGCCTTAAACATTCACTCCCTCCACCACCGATGCACAGTGGCAGCAATGTGTACCACATACAAGATGCACTGCAGGAACTCATCCAGGATTCTTCAACAGCACTTCCCAAATCCACAAACTCTACCACCTAGAAAGACTCGATGCATGGGAATATCACCGCCTGCAAGTTCCCCTCCAAGCCACACCCCATCCCGGTTTGGGACTACATTGCCTTTCCTTCACTGTCGCTGGGTCAAAATCCTGGAACTCCCTCCCTAACAGCACTGTGGGTGTACCTAATCCATATGGACTGCAGCAGTTGAAGGCAGCAGCTCACCATCGCCTCTTCAAGGGCAATTAGGTATGGGCAATAAATTATGGCCTAGCCAGTGATGCCCCCTGTGAAAGAATAAGAAAAAAAAAAATGTTGATTTTAGTTTGTTTTTGCAGTAAAATCCTTAAAACATGAAATTTTGTCCTTCCGTCAGTCACCGGAAAATTCATCTGTTGTTTAAAAAGTTATTAGTCTCTGTGAGGATTGTAAATTGTAAATTCATGTGAGAAAAACTACAAATATACAGTAAGCTGGTTAACAGTTTGTTTATTAACTGTACCTTTTCTACATATGTATTAATTGCCTGCTTCTCTATCAAATTGTTAATTTGATGTTCTGTGGTCATAAAGCTGATGTGACTATAATTTTTGGTTAGTCAAGGGTTTTTCTAAAGGACATTCCATTTTACAAAACAGAATCTGCTCTGTACAATGACAGTGACACTCATTTGCAAGCAAAGAAATTGTAGCATAAAAGAGCAGTTGGTTGGATTCTGCCCCTCGGGATCTTATTTCTTTTTCATATTGTTCATTAAAAGTTTCATTATCAGCATTTGTTGAAAATTAATTCAGACTTTTTTTTTCATTTATACCCCCAGAGGGATTGGTGAGATTTGTCCTCATCAAGGTGAGATTGGACATTGAGGAACTGAGTTACTTTATCCTCTATTTGCATTAAGTGCGAGAATCAAGCCATTATCTGCATCATGTATTGTTAGGTAGGCTTTGAAAATTCCCTCTCGGCTGCTACTGTGCCCTAATCTGGAACTCAAAAAAATAATGTCCTATTGTATACCAAGATGAGATTTCACATTTGTCTATCAGAACGACCACTGAACAAGCCTACTTAATCTTAGACAAAAGGAATAAAATGCAGTTTTGGTTACAGGTGAGTATTTAAATATGTTCATCAACGTTGTGAAAATATGAATTGTACAGGGTACTTTTAAAACAAAAATTGAATGCTTACTCATATAGCTCACATTTCATTAATTTTGCTTATTAAATGCAGATTGACTTGATTAACTTAAACTTCTTTTAATTTTAATTTTAATTTTAAGCAATAGTGATGTATCTCCCACCAGGGGCTATTTTAATTTGAAAATAATTTCCTTCAGTTTTTCATTTCCAAAATCATTATGGTTTTCTGAGGCTTCTCCGTCAACATTCAACTTTGTGACTTCCCTGAGCATTGGAGCCCAGTATTGGTGGGTTATCATAATATTTACATTTAAAATGTTTGCGCTGTGACCGGTTATGTTTTAGCTCCTTTGTAAATTGAGGACATTTTAATGAAAAAAGTTACAACAATAACCTTTAAGTTCATACAGAAAAGTAATTAATCCCCTTAATGTTTCTTGGTCACCTGTAACAGTTTTCAACCTTGTAACTCTTTCCAGTACAAACCCGTTTCCATCTGTTTCAGATGAAGTTACATTATTTCATAGTTTGCCATTGTGAGATTTGAACTCTTTGGGGTTACAAACCCAGTACCATAACCACTTGGCTATTTAGGCCAAGCTTTTCAACCTTGTAGCTGAAAGCAAGAAGGCAAGACAAAAATATCTTATAGAGCTCAACTGCAATTGGCCCATTATCACTGGAGCAAAACAATAAGCAACGGTTACAAGTTTCAGTTATTCCTCAAAAAAGTATTTAACATCCAAACCAGGCACAGGTGATTGTCTTCAAGGGGTGATGCGAGTTCTGCCTATGCAGCAATAATGAGAACAAGTTGCTTATCGAACTTCAAAACATTTCACAACACCTCCAAAGGGAGTATTAGACACCAAACAGGAGTTAGAGGGAAAATTAGGCAGAGTAATCAAACATACAGTTGCAGGACTTGGTCTTGGGGTGTCTTTTGAAGGTGGGAGGCATGGTGGTAAAACAAATACATTTGGAATGGAAATTCCAGAGTGCAACAACATGGTGGCTGTAGGCTGAAGGGGAACGCACAATAAACCAGAATGACAGAAATGCTGGCTACGTGGGTACGCCTTGGAGTTGAAGAAGATTGCAGAGAATGATTGGATCAAGATTATGGAAAGAGTTGACAATAAAGGTGATGCTGAGGAATTTGAGGTTAATGCACCAGTGGAGGCAAGGAACCAATGGGCATACGTGCTGACAGTTTAATAGAGTAAAACCATATGCAAAATAGGATTCAATCCACAGGGATTCGTGATTTCAGATTTCAGATTGTCATCAATTCTCATGCCACACCACCAGATGGTGCACTTCACCATAATGGAACACTATATTGGTAATGGGGTGCAAGATCCATATAAGGGAAACATGTCCTCTTTACCTTGCAAAAAGGGTGTGTCCTTATGGTACATGATTGAGCAACATTGATGGTGACGTGCAGAATTTGACATTATGGACTGTGCCATTTTCTCAATGAGAAACATACAAACCATTTACTTTATACAAAGGCTGGGCCATGATAATAACTTCAACAACAACTTATATTTATAAAGTGCCTTCAATGTAATGACATGTCCCAAGGTGCTTAACAAGAGCATTATAAAATAAAGTATAACACTGAGCCACGTAAGGAGATACTAGCTCAGATGACCAAAAGCTTGGTCAAAGAGATAGGTTTTAACAAGTGACTGAAAGGAGAAAAGGTAGACAGGCGGAGAGGTGTAGGGAGGGAATTCCAGAGATAATACATAGAGAATTACAGGAGATAACATTAGCCGTGACTGGAAGGTATGAACGTTTATACAAGTGTTACCTGAATCCTCAGAATTGTTTTCCTTTAAATAAACACACTCTTGTCTTGCATTAGGTAAAACTGGTCTTCATGGAGCTGCTTTAGTCCATTTTCAGTGAATTTTCATGGCCATGATCTCCCAGTCAGTAGCAATGCTGGGGCGATCATCACTGACTGTGAAGGGCTTTGCACCCTGATCATTTTGCATCCTTCCTGCTGGGCCTTCCTGTCTCGGCTGCAGCAGCAATGCTTCAGCTCAGCCATCCACAGAAAGGAATGGCAAAGAGGAGCAGCACAGAGGACACACCACCTTTTTACAACATCAGCTGTCATATTCAAGTAAGTGCTTATAGATCGCGAAGGCTTTCATTGGATGATTGGGCAGTAGCAAGTGGGGCAGAGTGAGTGAATAACTGGGTGGGGGACCGAGTGGAAGCGTGTGGGGAGCGAGTTCGCGGGTGAGTGGGTGAGTGGAGGAGTGAACGGGGGAACGAGTATTGGAGTGGATGGGGAACAAGTGGGGAGTGAGTGGGGGACCAAGTCAGGGGGCGAGTGGGGGAGCGAGTGGGTGAGCAAGTGAGTGGGTGGGTAGGTGAGTGGTAGAGTGAATGGGTGAATGGGTGAATGGGGGAGTGAGTCGGTGAGTAAGTGAGTGGGTGAGCAAGTGGGCGAGCGGGCAAGTGAGTGGGTGGGTGTCAAGGGACATGTGAGGGGGGCGATTGAGTTATGCTGCTAATCACTAAGCTACACCAGGGATTACAGCATAACAATTCCAGGGTTAGTACTAAGGCACATAATGCATATCTATCTGAAAACCCTGGCACCGAAATCAGTGTAAAAGACATTCACAGGGGGTCCCAGCACAAATCAGCCCATTGGTAATTTAAACTTCCTGGGCAACTACAGCGCTTGTGCATGCGTATGGACTTCTGAACACAACAGTGGCAGACGCGTCATCATTTGCCGCTGTTGGCATCAGTAGATCTGGCTCATTGTGTCAGAGTAGGCAAGATGGAAACAGACTGTAAACGGGCCCAAATTATTGACTTGCATTACCTGCAGTGAAATAATATTGTACCTAATTTTCTGAATTGCTATTACATCAGGAAGGATTTTAACTCCTGAGTGATTGGTTGGTGGATCACATGGGTGAATGTGGGAAGATTACCCGGGAGGTACAACTGGAGGCTGGGTCCATGTTAAAAGCTTGGGATGCTTTAAATGGAACTGGTGAAATACCAGTTACATTATGGACTGGGTTTTCGAGCTGACCCTGAAGGTCTTAAAAAAATGGCTGGCAGGACATGGTTGCAGAAGCCCATTCAGGCAGATCTGGTTTCTGATGGCACAATGATGACACAGGTAGGAAACCTGAACTTAACAGGACCATTTAAGATTAGTGCTGAGTTTAAACAGACCTTGTTTTCACTGTTTCATGGATCTTAACCTGAAATGTGGGAACCATGATTTTATGGAAGAGGCATAAATGCTCCAGATGGGTGGATAAGGTCTGTTTAAGTGTCATGATTTAAAGTTATTTAAATCCCCAGCCCTTTAAATAAAAGCCTGCAGCTTTCATTTAGAGCAAAAAAACACCCACCTGCTGCTGGAGTGCATTGATTAACAGGCCATCTGGTGTAGCTTAGAAAAATTCATTAGCTCCACCTCTTCCTCTAGTTTCAGGCGTCATTGTTGACATTTCCCAAGGGCCTTCTTATCCGCCTGCCTCAGCACTCACCTGCCTCCCTGGCTGCATACGAATTGTCTCCAGAGGTGGCGGGCCTGACTTCATCCCACACCCATCTCACCAGAATGAAACTATGTGGTGGACGGGGGCCCTTTAGATGGAGATGAATCTGCCAAGTCAGGACAGTTTTGTTGGGCAGAGGGAAATCCTCCCAATAAGTATGATTTTATCTCACATGTATTGTGTATAAATAAATAATCATTCTCGTTTAAAATAAGCTTAGGGTTTCCTGTCTATAGTGTTGAATAATTTGTTCATTCATATGACTTCCTTTTCTCCAGTGTTTTGTTGTAGCTATTAGCTCATTTAGAATAAGCATAATGTTTTGGTGCCCTAGGAGGTATGGGGGAATAAGGGGGCATGGAAGTGGCATGTAGCTTATGAGGGGGCATGTAGGTGGCATGGGGGTGAGTGGGGGTTGAGGAGTATGAAGGTTAACGGTTAGAGGGCCTTACAGCCTTTTGTTACAGCCAGGATGATGTCTCAGAGAACCGAGGTGGGCCTTCTAACCAGCCGCCTCAGCACTTGCCTGCCTCTGTGGCCATTTCCAAACAGCCAGAGTCAGCTGGCCTGACTTTTTCCTGCCCCCCGCACCCTTCCCTGCCCCAGAATAAAATATGGCATGAAGGGGTCCTTTTGAAGGAGACCAGTCTGCCAAGCCAGTAAATTTTCTGATTATCTCCCCACCTCAATGGTGAAAACCTGGCCCTTAGACTCCACAACCAGCAGAAATAGTTTCTCTTCATCCATCCTATTGGTTCTCCTTAACATCTTGAAAATTTTGATCAAATCACTCTTTAACCTTCTAAATTCCAGGGAACGCAGCCCTACTTTGTGTAATCTCTCTTTATAATTTAATCTGTAGAGCCCAGCTTTCATTTTGATAAACCTACTCTGCATTCCCTCCAAGGCCTGGTGCCCAGAGCTGCTCACCGCAAAACAAATATTATCTAACTTGGGTTTTGTGTTGCTGTATTCAAATCCTCTCAATATAAAGGCCAGCATTCCATTAGCCTTTTTGATTATTTTCATGACATTTTAAGTCTATTTACCTGGGCCCCAAAGGTTTTTTTTTTGGATTTCCACTGTTCCTGACTTTTCACCATTTCAAAAGTACTCTGTTCTATCCCTTATAGGTCCAAAGTGAGCAACCTCACATTTGCTTGCATTGAAATCCATTTGCCACAGTTTTGCCCATTCATTTCATCTATTAATATCCCTTTGTAATTTTATGCTTTCATCTACACTGCTTACAATGCTGCCTGTCATTGTGTCATTCGCAGACTTGGATATATGTCTTTCTATGCATCATCTAAGTCATCAATAAATACGGTGAATAGATGTGGCCCTGAAAGGACACTAACAATCAGATCCTGCTAGTTAGACTGCCAGTTCATCATTCCTACTCTGTCTTCGTCGGTTCTTTCAACTTTAGCTAAAAGTTTCTTGTGAAGAGTTTATCAAATGTCTTCTGGAAGCCCATATAACATGCTTAGACATTCCCCTGCCTACTGCTTTGAAAATCTTGAATTCAGGCAGGTTTTTTTTTATCTTGGTTTGCTTGGTAGAGTCAGGATAGCAAACCACAGCAATGTGATAGGGCAAAGATTTGTGCCTATAATTTCTCAACATGGCAATTACTGCTTCTGTGTACATTATCGGGATTGGTGTGTATGTAGACTTCCCATACAAAAATGGAAAAATTAGAGTGCTAGAAATTCTATATTCTACTCATTTAACCTCAACAGCTAGCTTAAAAACAGAATTAACAAAAACCTGGAGAAAGCAAATAGTGGAGGCCCAGACAGCAATCCATGTCACCTCCTTTGTGGGAGGCCCACCCTATTAAGCGCCAGTCAGCCACTTAGGTGGCCAGTGGTGGGTCTTCTTCAGGATCAAGGATCCTGGGAGGGCAGAAACCCTGTTTCTGAGAGCTGCTGGCCAATCATAGACTCACAGGGATGCTACAACACAGAGGAAGCCATTTGCCCTGTATCATCTGCGCAGGCTCTTCAAAGAAGCAACTTACCTAGTGCCACTCCCTTGCCACCCCCCCATAACCCTACACGTTCTTCCTCTTCTTCTCAATCCTTCCACCTATGGGAACAATTTCTCCCCATCTGCTCTGTCCAGACCCCTCATGAATTTCAATACTTTTATCAAATCTCCCCTCAACTATCTCTTCTCCAAGGAAACCAGTCCCACCTTCTCCAATCTATCCATTTATTTAATTGAAGTTCCTCATCCCAGGGGCCATTGACATGAATCTTTTCTGCACTCTCCTTAATGCCTTCACATCTTTCCTAAAGTGTGGCGCACAGAACTGGACATTATATTCCAGCTGAGGCTGAACCGGTGTTTTATACAAATTTAACATAAATTCTTTGTTTTTACACCCTACGCAACTTTAATAAAACCTAGGATGCTGTATGCTTTCTTAACTGCTCTCAGAGGCCAGCAGCTCCTCACTGCTCTCAGTGCCATTGAGGGATCAGTGGTAGCTGCCAGCAATGCACACACCAGAGGCCCAAGATCAGCAAGGGACCAGGCCACAGTAGAATGATAGAGGGATGGGTGTCATAGGGACAGGGCCACTGGCTGGGGCTGAGGGAGGTTGGGGTGGGGGTGGGGGGAGGTGGTGTTGGGTTCAGGGGTGTCAGATGAAAAGGGCAGGGGTTGGTTCTCAGAAGGACCCCCACTCCCAATGACAGGTCCCCCTGAGTGCCTGACAATGAGGGGCCCCCAAACCCCTCACCACCTCCCCCCCATTCCTCCCCCCACCCCCGCCAGGTGCTTGAAAGCAAACCTGACAGGGATTTGCTTCTCAGATTCCCCACATGGTAACTGTCCTACCCTCTGATGGTTGAAAAGACAGACTGTTTTTTCAAACTTCAGTTGTCACATTATTGCACGTCTGTCTGTTAGTTGACAAACAACATTCACAAAATATCCCTCATTTGGTGGAGTTGGACAACAATTTTTTTACCATACATATTAATTCAGTTCCAAGTTAATTTTAGGTGGCTTTTTTCCTGTATTATGTTTCCTAAATGGCTTCCCTCCTATGAGTTTGGGAAAGATTTCCAGCATTTACTATTTATTGCAAGACCATAATTGTGTTTCTTTCTACACACATTTACAAATAACAGTAATCTATCCTCATTTCACCTAAATGCAACTCAACCCTTCTTATAATGTCATGCATTGGTAGGGGGTAGGAAGCAAAGGGATATCCAATTTATTCCATGAAAAAGATGAAAGCTTTTAACTGCAGTAAAATAAAATCATAGCCATGTTGTGGAGGCCTTCCTCACTTGTGGATTAAACAGAATTTCACGATTCTCCACTTGTGTTATCATCCTCATGAAGAAAAGTCTCTTGGACATGTTTGAAAGTGGAACCAGTACCTTTGCATTGCCATACACATGAGCAAGAAGTCAATGCCTTCAAGTAGTAAGAAAGGGAAAACTGGACAAAACCGGCTCCAGAAAGCAGGATCATTTTAATTCTGTGCGATAGTGTATAACAGGTGATAATGAATCAGCAGCCCATTTTACAACTCTCCTGAATTTTATTTCCATTGAAGTCAGCATGCCCTAAAGGAAAATTGCTCCATATTGAAAGGCTATCACATTACATGAGTGGTAAATTCCTACCCTGCATATCAATAAGACATCACAGCAGAGGCAGCATATTACTTCTTGGTACTGACAGGCAAGCTGCTGTATAGTTGACCTTCAAGATACCAAACTTTCAATACAATATTTCCACATCTTTGTCTATTCACTTTATGTATCAAAATTCCTTTGCAACTTTCTGCTCTCATCTAACACTATTTACTATGCTACCTAACTTAGTGCTGTTACAACCTTAGATGTATCTCTGTTCCTTCATTTACATCATGTACAAATATAGTGAAAAGCTGAGACCATAGCACAGATCCCAAGGATACCACAAATCGTATCTTGCCAACTTGAGTACATAAGGTTGGTTGAGGTTGGTTAGATGAGGAATTCTCTGCCACAAACTTACTGAAGCAGAATGCAAAAATTCTTTTAAAGGGGAATTAGTTGTTTGAAAAAAATAAAAGGCATGGGGAGTAAGCGAGGAGCTGGGATGAGACTAGATGGCTCATGGAGAAAATCACTAACACAGCCTGTATTGGTGTTATAGTATTCTATGTTTCTATAACATGATACCAATCTAGAATCAGGTTTGAGGGCAATAATCTTTTCAACTGGTTTTGCAACAGGATAGATTAATTAGCCCAAAAAGAAATAATAGTTAATACTAAAAGCTTGAAAATAAAAACAGAAATGCTAGGAATACACGAGTCAGAAGTTGAACGAGAAAGACGGTCATATTTTAGATGAGATCCTTTGTCAGGCCAGGCATCGTGAGGAAGACTTAATATTGCAAAGATTGGAGACAGAACCTCAGGCAGCAGTCAGGATTATTTTAACAAAAATGCTATTGAGGGGTTTGGTAGCCTGAAAATAATTTCATCAGGTTTTTTTAAAACTGGACACCTGAAAATATAATGGAATTTAGAAAGATTTATAGAAGATTGTATACACATGCGGAAGGATATCAACGAGTCCGTGTAAAACTAATGCAAATTCCACTTCCTTATTTATGGTGTTCTCTGATCACTGTTGAATTAGAATAACAATAAATCAGAAAGTGACCAGCACAAGGTGTAGCAAATGGTATTTGGTTACACTATTTTCATTTCTATCAATGGCTTTATGTGTTTTCCTTTTACCCTGCAGCCACCAGGTGACTGATATTCTTCATAAGACATTGCAAAAGGGCAATGGGATCACTATGCTGCTGTTTTGTTTATGGAGTCCTGTAGTTTACTCGCACAGCTTTGTTTTCAAGAAGATGTAGAAATCATTAAATGTCCCTGGGTATGAATTTAATAAAACCTTAAACAGATAATTTGTGTCGCTATTTCTACAACACACCTGTCATCAAGACTTTCATAGAACTAGGTGAAGTTCTGGTCATTGGCATAATGTTTCCCTGTTCTTCATATGTTCACACATGCCAAAAATGGGGGTTTTGTTGATTCAATTTCATATCACGCGTTTGGTCAAATTCAGAGGGACAGTGAGGACATTACTATTTAGGGTAACAAAGTCTGATTATTTTTCTACATGAATTTACATCATATGCTTTGTTACAAATAGCAGATTAGTAGTCTTCCCTCTGTATTTCATCCTTCTTCCTTATAAAGATTTTGTGATTGTATTTCAGAAGGGTTAGTGTCATGGGAATTCTGGATAAAGGTTTCTTGTCTAAACAATTCACTATTTCTTCAGCTGTCACAGGGTCATAGCTCCAGCAGCAGAAATAAAGACCAATCTTTGACACTGTGTTATGCTACCAATCAGCTTCAACACAAAAATGCGCTGAAACCCTTATCACAAGGTGATAGAAAACATCACAATGTGAAGCCAAAAACATTGCACATTATAAAAGCTGCATTATTGTTCTGTGAGAGACTGTTTGCATTGCATTGGATACTTGAACTGTTGCAGATGTTCAGTTATATTTTGAGTTAACAACATTTTTATTCAAGATGATGTAATGTTGTCGTTGGGTCCTCAGCAGCACCATTATACACAACATGTCGATCAACACCGGAATGAGACTTGCAGGATATTTTCAAATGTTATCTGTGCCCTGTATTTGCTAAACTACAATAGTCACCTTTCTCTATTTGGGGAAATTAGCTATTCCCACTGCTTCACATTGCCTGCAGCCACAAAACTACAAAAACTTAAAATTCACCTCCTTTTGAAATCCAATGATCCAATTGCTATTACAGCTTTGCGAAGGATATCTCTTAGTTGAGTATGCTGCTATTTAATTAGACACTTGTTATCCCTTTCAATTTGTTTTGCAAATACATGTGCAAATAAAGTCAACTTGACTTTGAATGTCTACAAAGAAAAACAATCAGGCGAGGAAAGGCTGAATTAGATATCCCAGACAAATGGGACATATTTAATAACAAAAGGTCGAAACAAACAAGATAAACAGGTTGAAGGAGACTCACATTTTTTATTATTCACAGCTGCTGAATAAAATAAATCGAAGCTCCAAGTGAATTTTGACCTGGGTTTCATTCTTGGCATTCCGTAACGAACAGAGCATGATAAAAGATGGATAGGATGTATTCTAGTAAAAAGTACAACCGTTGATTACAGATCCCAAGTAAAATTGTCATCCAATAATATAAGGTTTCTACCAAAACCATAGGTGCAAAGCCAGTTTAAGTGGGCACTAATCCATCTGACACTTTAAATTGTCCTCAAGGTGGGAAAGGGATAAAAACCTGCAGTGTTACAACAAACCCCAGTGTGATCTTATTAGTATCTTGATGAAAACTGCAGGTATCAAACAAAGCAACTTATATCGATTGTTCTTTTGCCTTTCTTGGCTGTAATGAACTTGTTATTCACACTCTGTATTGCATGCATGGTAAAAGAGCAACATTATTGCCTTATTCAGCAGCATCATAATTTGCATTATTGTTTAGAAAATTACCAAAATGTTCAGCAGACTAATGGAGTAATGTGGCCATGTGCAGGTTATTTGAAGAAATGGTACAATTGGTACAATTTCACCAAATTGATGACAGAGGTGGATGTGGGGGTACATTTTTCTCTGTGTTCAGGGTCAGAGGAAAATTATCATAATAAACCTTCCCAATTTAATGAAAGATTTTTTCTTTAACTTTTCTCAAGCAACAAAATATACTTGTTGATGTCAAAAGCTGAGGCTTAGATCATCATTTTAAATGGCAAATTTTAGATAAGGTTGTCACATTTTCCACTGCCAACATATTCTCCTCTATTTTGTGCAACTCATAAATGAAAGCTATACAATACAGCCTCAAAATGACCACAGCAAGGAGAAAAGCTAACACCAATTAGTAAACCTAGAACTTTACTTACATTCTTGCATCGGATTTGTGACATTATGGTAAATGAACATTAAACTTACGCCTGCCCTCATATACTGTCGGTGGGCGTTTACAATGTGATTTGTGGTTATTAGAAAGTCCAACCAATGTGGTTCCCCCTACATCTGGAATCTGAACGAACAAGTCATGCAACAATGTGGCTTCTTAACTAATCTGACTGCAGAATCCTTACTAAAAAACACTGACCCTGATTTTAACATTGCAGTAATTGAGGTGCAACATGCACTTGAAAATCCACTGGCACTTGAAGGGACAAATCTTAATTTTTTCTGGTGTTTAGTACATATCTTGTGGGTAAGTACCACAATCCATGCCATTCATTTCTATGAATTGCAAATCTCTCAGCAAAATGCCATAGGAATGAAGCTTCAGAAGGAGCAGCGCAATTCAAGACAGCAACTTCTTGATTTCCTCATTTAATTGTGCTTTTTGTGGACAGATGTCATGCCTGATTTATTCTGAAATGCTGTTAGCCTCACCGTTATTCTTACCACAAAAACCAGGCCATAGATGGAAATTGGTCAAACAATCCCAGAACAGTGTGACCAGGGATGTGCTTGATACATTAGGCATCAATGTCTCTATGGTTAATATGAGGTGGAGGGGTGAACGAGAAAACTCTGGAAGATTGAGCAGATAAAGTCAGGTCATGATGAAGGCCAATCAAATTTCTTCTACTAGTTGGAGGTGATAGATCAGCTGTTATATACAAATGCCCTTGTTGTATTGACTTAGGTGAAGGATTACTGGAAGGAAGCTTTGGGAGAATACTTGCTTTCCAAGTCATAAGGTTTGCAATAGGTGAGTTCATTCTTTGACTTGTGCACATGAGAATATCCAGTGATTCTTTTTTGCCCCCAGAATCAGTTCAGGAGTACCAGAGCTGATATTGCAACATGCACTCTGTTCCTGCTCCAAAAGATTGCTTTTGCTTGAATTATTTTTTGTTTTGTTAGCCAAAGGATTTGTGTTCTCTTTTGACTATGCAGTCAAAATACAATATGACAATATTAGAGCTCTAACTATGGCAAAAACGAGTAACATACTTACATAATTTGATTAATTGAATGAGGTGTTTTCGAGAGTGTAAGGGAGGCAAGCCATCAATAATGAAACTTAGAAACCTGCGTATTACTGCTGAAATAGTTTGCTAATTAAGAAGTCACTGCCAGGGGAACCAAGTAATGATTGCAGCCTACCTCCAAGTGCTGCCAGCCCGATCACCGAATGGTGAACCCTGCTGAGGTGGCAGTGTGAGGGAGAGTGTGCCTCAAATGAGGGGTGCCCTTGAAGAAAGGTGACAGATGCCAGGGCAAGGTAGGCACAGATCGGAGGGGGTGGGTTGAGTGCCAGTCACGGCTGCCGGAGGGCCCTCACCTGGAACCCACTGGGAGCCCATCAGGTTTCACCCAGCAAGACTCCTGATGTAGCAGCAGACCCAGCTAACATGGACAAAATGCTAGTGCAAGTGGGAAGTGGCCCTTAATTGGTTCAATTAGCCACCCAGTAGGTGGAAGAGTCACCAATTTTTTTGCCACTGGCAATGTGGGATGGCAGCAGGAAGACATCAGTCTCCCCTTCCCTCCTGCTCCCACCATGTTGTCAGACCTCCTGCCTCCCAACTTGTTCCAATGGGCCATAAAAATTCAGCTCAGAGTTAACATTTCAGGTCAATGACCCTTCATCAGAAATGAGAAAAGTTAGAAGTCATCGACCCTAATGCTGGGCCAGATTTTTCTGCAGGAGGTCAGGAAATGGGAGGAAGGTTCAATTCTGGGTCACGAAACTGGAGCTGGTAGTGCCTTTCCCGAATCAGAGCCGCAATCTAATTTGGCTGCCAGGGCGTGCGAATGGATGTACAATGCCTCTGGAGTGGGCAGGGTCAAAGGGCATCTGGAAAAGGGTTCTGTTGTTCCTAAATCTAAGATAGTAGACTTGCTGCTGTCAAACCATGCTGTCAGCCAATCATCAACAAACACAGTTTTCTTGGTAAACTCCTCCAGCCATTTCTAAACCCAAAATCCAAGAGAACGTTAAAACAAAAAATACTCAGCAGGTCAGGCATCTGTTCTCTGGGCAAAGGACTTTAATGTCCACATTGGCAGGTAAAATCAAAGAAAGTCCGAAAGTGTTTCACCAGTATGTGACCCACAAATTACCGTGGACAAAGAGTCTATCAGAGATGTCCATGGTAATTTGTGGGTTGATGCAGAAGATGTGGGCAGGGTTCTCAATGAGTACTTTGTCTCTATCTTTACTAAGGAGAGGGATGATGCAGACATTCTAGTTAAAGAGGAGGAGTGTGAAATATTAGGTACAAGAAGCATAGTGAGAGAGAAAGTACTGGAGGGACTGGCATCCTTGAAGGTGGATAAATCACCAGAGCCAGATGGATTGTATCCCAGGCTGTTGGAGGAAGCCAGGGAAGAAATAGAAACTCACCAAGGCTCTTTAGGCAGCACCTTCCAAACCTATGACCACTACCATCTAGAAGGACATGGGCAGCAAATAGAAGGGAACACCACCACCTGGAAGTTCTCCTCCAAGCCACTCACTATCCTGACTTGGAAATATATCACCGTCCCTTCAGTGTCGCTGGGTCAAAATCCTGGAACTCCCTTCCTAACAGCACAGCGGGTATACATGGACTGCAGGTGGTTCAAGAAGACAGCTCACCACCACCTTCTCAAGGGCAACTATGGATGGGCAACAAACACCCTAGCCAGCAACACCCCCATCTCGTAAATGAAGAAAAACAAATCTGTGGATAGCAAGAATTAACATTTCAGGTCAATGACCTTTCATCTGAACTGTTTCTCTCCACAGATACTGTCTGACCCGCTGACTATTTCCAGCATTTTATGACCGGAATTTTACCTTTAGCGGGCACGCGCAATCGACAGGCCCTGGAGTGGTTGGGAAATGCACCGCTGACCATGATCAGCCCCAGACCGCGATTTCACACTGGCTGGCCAATTATCAGAGAGTCAGCGTGAAATGCACTCTGAAAAGCTCAGCGCTGCTGGGGTGGGGGCAGGAAGAGAGCGGGTGATGACAGTTCTGTGGGCATGGTTGAGTGCTGTGAGTGCCTCAGGGAGCTGCTGACCTGAAAATACTAAAATAAAGGTTTAAAAAGCAGCAAAAAAATGTTCATGCATCATAATCGATCACCTGAAAATATAGCTGATAAAAGTGCTGTCCACAGATATTTTCATTTTATTTTATAACGGAAATTTCATCTCACCCTTGGATGAGGTTTGATGAAAATCCAAAGGCCACCTAGCCGATTCGTCTGTCTGCCAACCGTACGGTTGGATGGGTCACAAAAAACTGGAGACCGTTGCACCATTAATGGGCTTAATTGTCTTCTTAATTGTTGGCTGGTGAGGTTCCAATTTTTGCATGCATCCACCGAGTGAAATATCGGGTGAGCACGCAGTGATGTCAGGACGCTCGCCTGGTGTCTTGTCAGGTGATTTTACAACCAATCTGGTCAGGTGCGCGCCTCTGGGGCATAAATTTCAGCCCTATGTTTATATTTCAGATTTTCAGAATGCGCTGTATTTTGCTTTTATCCTAGAGAACATTGCAGTACGTCCATCACAGTAGCCATGGGTGAGCTCCTGCAGTGGCAACGCAGGAGGGAAGCAAGGAATCTTGACATCTCTCCAGGCGATCCTTCTCCTCAAAGAGTCAGGCCAAGGTGCTCGGGCATCCGAAGGGACAAGGAGTGACAGATGGACACCTCTTGGGTCATCCACTCAGGAATCTCAGAAGCTGCCCCTTCCTTCCAAGTCCCCTTTGCTTGTGACCCTCATCAACCTCGTCCACTGTCACCACAGAGGGAGCAGCTGATCCATAGGAGGACAGCCAAAGCAAGCCTCACGGCCTCGCCTCTCCAGAGGATGCTCGCCGAAGTCACCAGAGTCAATTGGGCCAACCATTGCACAGGCTGGTCTCCACACCTCCTGTGGATGTTAGGGCAGTACCTAGAAGAAGTGGTAAGCTTAGAAAAATTAAAAACTTATGATCACAAGTGGTTGCATGGGTGAACAAATTTTGTTACTTTATAATCTGAAAATATATTCACTTTCACTAAATAATGTGTAATCGTGACTTTCAGATTCATTTATAGGCTTCTCGAGCCTGTCCCCTGCATCCCCCCAGCTTTGTGCAGCTGGACCACAAGTGATGCTAGAGGGAGAAGTGTTTGTTTGGCAGGACCATTTGGAGACTCATGCAATGACTCTCCTATACACAGGAGTCTTCCTCCATCAAACTCATCCCAATGTCCTGAGCATTTTCAATGCTGTCTGCAGGGGTTCCCTTTCAGTTGTCCATCTGAGCTGACCTGCATCTCCACCTGCCCACTGATCACACTCCTATGGAGCACCTGTGCCCATTCAACATAATGGTCCTCTCGTTTTCGACTTTGACAGCCATGGTCGTCATTACATTTCTACTCAGCTCCCCTCTCCTCTCCCCTCCTCGAGTAATCCATGTCCTTTCCCCCAACACTGTTGACCCCCGGCATCACCTTCCACCTCCCCACAGTCACCTAGCAACTAGAGCCCTTGTCATTCCAGAATATCCAGGTGAACTTGCATATTCCCTACCTTCCTGAGAATCCCATCCCACCATTCACAATGACCTCCCCAACATCCTCTTTCCCACGCGGAGGGTCTATGTCTGCCTCCGAATCCCCACCAAACACCCTCACCTTTCCTTCTACTGCTACCATTGCACATCCAGCCTCCCACCCTTCCAGCTCACTCTGCCCCCTTCATACTCACCATTGCCTCCTACCACCCCTGCCCTCAGTCCAGTCCCCAGGTCATTGACACCACAGACACCACCCTTGCATGTTCACCTGGACATACCCCCCCAACTTACTTCCTCCTCCACCCTTAGACCCTCCTACACCCTTACCCCCTCCTACCCCTAGACTCTGTCACCCCTCCGAACTCCTTCCTACACTTGGACTCCTTCATCCCCCGGATTCCTTCCTCCCCCAGGAACTCCTTCTTCCCCCTGACTCCTTCCCCTTCTGAACTCCTTCCTTACCATCCCCCCAACCCCCCACTGGAGTGGGAAAGGAAGGAGTTCAGAGGGGAGAGAAAGCACTTCAGAGGGGAGAAAGGAAGGAGTTGAAACTTCTTCCTCCCCCAAACTCCTTCCACCCCAGAAGACTTTCTCCCCTCTAAGCTCTTTCCTTTACACCGATCTCCCCAATTTCTGCACTCCCCGTTAGACGCTCCTCCTCCCTATATTCCCTCCCACCCCAACCTCACCCCCCACGACACCTTTGTTTTCCCCCCTTCCAACCTTATTCCCCCCATGATACCTTCATTCCTCCCCTCCAAACCTATCCCAACTGACCCCCGCCCCCACCCCAGTACACCTTCCTCTCCCAGTCAAACCTAGACCTTCTTCTCCCATGGGATTAGGGGTAGTGTATTGAGATGGATAGAAAACTGGTTGGCAGACAGGAAACCAAGTGTAGGAATAAACGGGTCTTTTTCCGAATAGCAGGCAGTGACTAGTGAGGTACCGCAGGGATCAGTGCTGGGGCCCCAGCTATTCACAATATATATTAATGATTTACATGAGTGAACTAAATGTAATATCTCCAAATTTGCAGATGACACAAAGCTGGGTGGGAGGGTGAGCTGTGAAGAGGATGCAGAGATGCTTCAGGGTGATTTGGACAAGCTGAGTGAGTGGGGAAATGCATAGCAGATGCAGTATAGTGTGGATAAATGTGAGGTTATCCACCCTGGTAGCAAAAATGGAAAGGCAGATTATTATCTGAATGGCTATAAATTGAGGGAGGGAAATGTGCAACGAGACCTGGGTGTCCTCCAGTCACTGAAGGTAAGCATGCAGGTGCGGCAGGCTGTAAAGAAGGCAAATGGTATGTTGGACTTCATAGCCAGAGGATTTGAGTACAGGATCAGGGATGTCTTGCTACAATTAAACAGGGTCATGGTGAGACCACACCTGGAATATTGTGTGCAGTTTTGGTCTCCTTTTCTGAGGAAGGATGTTCTTGCTATAGAGAGAGTGCAATGAAGGTTTACCAGACTGATTCCTGGGATGGCGGGACTGACAGATGAAGGGAGATTGAGTTGGTTAGGATTATATTTGCTGGTGTTCAGAATAATGGCCCCACAACTGTCTTTCCACCCATCCATCTAGGACACCGACGTGATGAGATCATCTCTACATTTGATATTGAAATGGGTGGGTATATAATGAGTTCAACTGAATGCAAAATCATGTGGGGTGTAAAATCCTATCAGTTTCCCATTGCGGAGGGTGAATTAAAATTACCCTCACCAGTCAGCCCTTTAAGCTTGCTTTTGCTGTCCAATTAGATCATGGATGATCTGCTCATCAACTCAATTTTCCCATCTTAACTCAACATCCCTTGATGCCCACACACAATGAGAAAATAATCTACTGTAAAAGCAATACAGTTTAAAAATAGAGTGTTAAAGAAAGTTACAACCCAATAATTTAACCACAGTAGAAAGCAGGAACATTTTCAAAGACATTTGTGTACAATATAATATTTATCAATTGATGGTCTGAACACATGCAATGTAATTGCTCAATTTTATTTAAAAATATTCTGACGCATTATGTACAAGTCTGATAATGTGACCATTGTTCATTAGATTTTACAGTCAATCAGCTTTCAAAGGATTTACGTACAGCACTGATCATTTCTGTTTGTTTTTTTGCTTAGTCATACATTCTTTGCTGCAGGCTAGCTAACCTTATATATTCATTACTATTACTTGCTTATGGTAACCTTTTACCACAATTATCTTTATATGCACAAAGGGTAGAATTTTACCTACAGAGTGCAGGCTGGGCGGAAGCAGCCAGAGGCAGGCGCGGAAGCAATCGCCACCCGCAATCGGCTGCACACTGTCATTTTACGCAGGCGGGCCAATTAAGGCTCGCCCAGCGTAATGCACGGTTGGTAGCGGTGCTACCTGTGTGGGTGGGGCTGGAGGGGGTGTCAGAGTCTGCGCTCTTTTGCGCATGTGCGCGAAAGAACACAGCAATCTCTCTGAGGCACGGAGCTGCCTCATGGAGATTAAGTAGGTAACAAAAGATTTTAAAAAATAAAGTGAAAAATTATCTAAACATGTCCCCTCATGCGACAGTGTCACATGAGCTGGGCTATGTTTGTGAAGTTTACAAAATTTATTTATCAATTTTATAAAACCTTCAGGAAATCTCATCCCATGCATGGATGAGGTTTCCTGGAAAACGCAAAGGTCGCTTGCACTCTTCGCCTGCCCACAAACCTTAAGATTGGACGGCAGCATTGTTAATAAGGTAAATTACTTTCTTCATGGCCTTGATAGGCCATTCACAGTTCAGCGGGCATGCAGCCGCCTTCAGCGCGCGTCCGCCGAATGCAATATCGAAATGACGTGCGATAATGTCACCTCGCGTCATTTTACACGTCGGCGTATCAGGCCCACCCCTGCACGCTGACGGCAATATTCTGCCCATTAGGTACAACAAAAACACAACTGTTCCATGAGAGTTTCGTCATACTCTATTTGAGAATGTGGCATATAAATTTACCTATTTCCAACCAAGAAGAAGAAATTTAATTTAAACATTATCATTCAAGAAAGGAGTTTCTCCATTTCTCAGAACAAAATGAATATGACAAAAATCATCACTGCCTCAGTTCAAATTGATCCACGGTTTATTCTGTGCCTTCCTCAAGCTCAACTGCATTCCACTGGCAGAGACATATTTTTCATATATGCTGACAATTCTATATTCAGCAAATGAAACATGATTGAAGGGACCACACAGAACAATCGCAGACTGTTGCTGGCTATGGTTGTAGACAAGTGACAGCTACAAATTCAGGTGCTGTGATTCTGGAAGATTGTAAAACAGAAGATTTCGATAAGACCCTTAGGTGGTTTGCAAAACGTTTTTTTTGTTCTTTGAACCAAAGGGTAAAACATTTGGAGCCAGTACTCTATTATCCAATGATAAATTTTGATAAATAATCTAACATTTCAGTATTATACACACAGTAAGATCACAGGCAGAATGAATATCAGAGACATGCAGAATTAATAAAGTTATTTACAGCTATTTAGTGCATTAATAATCAGCCTCTGCCTATTCCATTCTGTAACTAGCCACAATAAGATAGCCAAAATTATCAATGCAGGTGGCTTCCTCTGATTTTTATCCTTCCTTGTGTTTTGAATCCACACAAAGACAGATCTTACACAGATAACTCACCACATGGAGGATTAGAGATATTTTCCACCATTTTTCTGTATGCCACCTACTTTTCTAAAAAAAAGTGAAGATACTCCTCCTTCGTGTACATGGAGGCGCAGGTAATAAACCCTAGATTTTGCTCTCAACAAGCAAAAGCAGCACTTGCCATTCACTCCACTGACTGTTGCCACAGACTTTTTGTGGGCTTGTCAGCAGGTATTTCCTTTAAATTGGTGTCTGACCCAATGTGCCATCCTATGCAGGAGTTCCCTGATGTCTGTGGACAGGGCCAGTAGTGGAGAGGTTCTTTAACAAATCAAGCTGAAGAATCCTCACTGAGACACGCAGACTCTAAATCATGAAATTTAAAGCAGAAATTGTAAATTAGATTTAATGATGTATAGAAAGTAAAATAAAGATTGTTAAATACGGATGGGATAAAGGGAAAAAGATAGAAAAGGCAAACAAACCCTTTTACTTAAATATCTACCACATTTTTTCCAGAGAGAATGGTGATCCACAATTGCAAAATTATTTTTACAGAGCCAGAGAGGTTGCTCAAAAGTAATTATCGCTTATCACACCCTTAAAAACACATTTACACCTAAATAAATCAGCTCCAATTATGTCAGTCATTTTTAGTACAGAACTAAAGGATAAATTTCAGTCATTTCAATGCCAATTCTATCAATGAGACTGTAGAAACACATCTCATGGAGGAGTGGGATGTATCTGACAGCAGCCTCTAAATTTCCTTGTATACCAGAAGTTGCTGTCAGATTCCCCCCATTATAACAGCAAATAGCCTCACCATTATACTTAACTAAAAATCTAGTCAACTGCATACAAAAGAAGCATATGCTGCTGACAGGACACCAGAAGCCAATGTTTCCTGAATTCATTATTGAATCCTCTGTCAGCCCAGATGACAAGGATCTCCTTCCCTTGCGATGATTCCCAACTTTCAACTCATCAAGCACCCATTAAATTGGTACAAATTCAAAAAGTTTTTAACCAAATATGGAACAACATAGATAAAGTAGAAACCGCATTAAGATATTTAATTAGTTATTTAGTGTACAGCATCATCCTTTCAAATGAAATGAAATTGATTTCTACCCATTCCTACCCAGAAGAAATATCTGTGATCGCATATAATCCCTAACCTTCTTCATGTATCAAGGGCAATGAAAGTAAGGCACCTTCGGAACAGGATTATAGGAACAGAAATAAACCATTTAGCCCTTGAGCCTGTTCAATGAGATGGTGGCTGATCTGCATTTTCCCTAGACCCCTTAGTACATTTGGATAATAAAAATCTATCAATCTCAGATCTAAAATTTATAATTGATTTAGCATCATTTTTGGTAGAGTTCCAAATGTCTACCATCCTTTTTGCATAGAAGTGTTTCCAATTTCACTCCTGCAAGGCTTGTTTCTAATGTCTAGGTTATGCCTAGACTCCCTAACCAGCAGAAATAGCTTCTATCACCTATCCTATCTGTTCCCTTAACACCTTGAAAACTTCATTTAAATTATCTCTTAACCTTCTAAATTGCAGGGAATAAATTCAACCCTAGTTTGTATAATCTCTCTTCATTATGTAACACCTGATGATCAGGTATCATTCTAGCAAATCTATGCTGCACTCCCTCCAAGGCCAATATATCCTTTCTACTGTCTGGTGCTCAGAATTGCTCACAGTACTCCAGGTGTGGTCTAACCACGGTTTTGTATAGGTGAAGCATGACTTCTACCCCTTTGTTTTAATTCCTCTAGATATATGGTTCAGCATTCCATTAGCCTCTTTTGATTATTTTCTGTACCAACTCATGATACTTCAATGATATATGTACCTGGATCATGAAGTCTCTTTGGACCTTTACTGTTTTCAGCTTTTCATCATTTAGAAAGTGCCATGTTCCATCTTTTTTTGGGTCCACAGTGGATGACCTCATATTTGCCCGCATTGAAACCTATTTGCCACAGTTTTGCCCATTCGCTTAATCTATCAATGCCTCTGTGTAATTTTATGTTCCCCTGGATGCTGGGGCATTTGCTGCAAACTCTCTACTCACTTAGCCTGGCTGGGCTCGTCCATACGGAAATCAAAAAATGTCATTACCTGCCTGAACAGAGCTTCTGGAACCAGTCTGACACAACTGTGGACAACTGATTGGGACACTCCACAAAAATCCCCCACTGACCCCTGGAAAGAGCCAGAGGCATAGAAATTGAGGACTGCTGTGACCTTTAGAGCCAGTGGCATCAGGTTTCTATCCACAAAGTTGGAGCTGATCTCAGACCCAATCATATGACAAATGGAGGTCACTATGCCTCCTTTGGCATTGCACCTTGGACATTTTGAGGTAGCTGCATCGCTGCCTGTAAACCGTGGCAGTAGGATAATGCAGCCCTTTACACCTTGGACTACCTGTTGGCCTTGCGGTCCTTGTGACTGCACCACTCCTCCCACAGGTTGCTCCCCTGGAAGCTGCATTGGGACACCTGGCCTACTCTCCTTTCTGCCCCTTTCTTCCTCTTCAGAAGAGGTGTCTACAGCAGGGAGCACAATCTCCATTATCAGGGTAACAGAAGGTTGTGTGTTACCTGGAAGGGTCCACACAGTCAAAATCCTCTGGGGGCCTTGGAGACCTGGAATGAAGCCCGAAAATGCTAAGAATGTAGCTCAGAATGGAGATGAAGATGTCAAGTTCAAATAAGCAACCAGCAGCAAACTATCTCCTAAAGTCCTCACTACTCACAATGGCAATGCTGCTGACCCTTTTTATCCCACCCTGGAATGAGGTTTTACAAAAAGTGGGCTGCCCACTTGCCCGTTTTGCCCATGTGATGAGCGTGAAACTGCATGTGCAACATAAAATTGGTATCAATTGTATTTTTTAATGGCCTTAAGTAGTCTTTTAATTGTTGGTGGGTGTGGCTACAACACCCGCATACGCCTGCTGACCTGAAGGTTACATGCAGGCGTGATGATGTCACATGATTTTACATCCAATCAGGTCAGGCGAAGGACTTTCAAGACTTACCTGCCAGTTGACACTGCCTCCAGCACTGGAGAGGACCACAGGAGATGGTCCATACAGGAGATGAGCTGGTGGGGGCGGGTGTTGATGTAGGAGACACGAAGGGGGAATTGGTGGAAGACGTGAAGGGGGGTGCGGTTGATACAGTGACGGGGGCAGGAAGGCATGAAGAGGAAGGGGCAGGGAGGGAAGAAAGGCATGAAGAGAAAACAGGGAGTGAGCAGGGAAGGGGTTGGGTGAGGGAAGAGTGTTTCAGAGGGTAGGGTCAGTTGAGTCAATGTTGGAATCCTGGCAGGAAAACTGAAGGTGCTGATGATAAGAAGGAAAGGTGACTGTGAGAGGGGGAAGTGGGATGCAGTAGGGTGGTCAGGACAGCGTTTGGGTATGACGGGTATGGTTTTCATCCGGGGAATCAGTGAGAGGGACAAAAATGATGGCAGAGAGTACGGGAGTTGGCAGGACCAGGGTGGACATGGGCACTGTTACTGGTGTGGGCTCAGTGGGGTGGGGAGGCATGTCCAGGTTGACAGTGATAGGGTCCAGGGTGATGGAGGGAGGCTCAAGTGTTACTGAGGGCAGAGTGAAGGTTACACTGGTGGGCCGGGGTGGGGTGGGGGGGGGTGGGGGGTGGGGGGGGGGGGGGGGGGGGTGGGGTGCGGGGGGAGGTGGGGTCGATGGTGATGGGGGAGTTGGTGGGCTATAGGAGGGCGAAAATGGTGGAAATGGTCTCAAATTTTACACGGGTCATCCTGAGACACAGGCAGCTCACCAGAAAGGCAACGTCCTCTATGTCCAACTGCAAAACATTGAGGTGAGTGGAGAGTCTTCTTGGGTGGGTGGAGCTAGAGGTCAGCATGACTGGACAACTAAAGGAAATCCCTAATAATCATGTGGAGACTGTATGAGAGTTTTATGCTTTGAAAATACTCACTGTCTGGTGAAGGCCACATGACAGCAGGTCTGGCCCAGCTGGTTCTCATTACAACTTCCCAGCAAGGTGTAGAGCTGCCTTTCACTCTGAGGCATTTTCCATCAGCTCCAATCAGAGTTAAGGAAGAAGGGAGAGAAGGAAGGGGGTTTCCTACAAGGGGCGTGTAGATGAATGGCAGTCAACTCACGACTGCAAACCTCCATCTTCCCAGGACCTGCCTGAAAATGGCTTATGTGGTTAGACTTTTTATTATGAAAAGGCAAAGGTCCCTGTATAGAGTCTCGAGGGCAGTGGAGGCAAGCAGAATAGTGTGAGTGAGAGGCTTCTCTCACATGGCTCTCATCACCCTTGTCAAAGAGTGATATCCCCATGAACAGCTATGGATTAGGGGAAGAGGACTTACCCTTGGTCCCCCTGTATATCCTTCACACGGAAAGGTGGATAGCGTGTAATCATTACAACAACTAGCAGCAAGAATGAATCCAGAGACTTCCAATCAGTGCAAGCTATCATATATTTACAAGTACCAAAACTATATACAATAATTGTACATCCATGCCACCACCGCCATGGAGTCCCAGGCTCATTCAAAACGTCTTACTTTTTCTAACTCTACCACTTCATCTAGATGCATTCCTGACATCTGCAGCAGAGCCTGCTGACTACTATGTCCACTTGTCTGTGATGACTTTGGCAGGCCTCTCTGAAGGTATGGACCTAGAGTGCCCTGGCTTTCTTTGTGTCTCCTACTCAGGGGCAGGTGCGCCCTCCGCAGCCTGAGCAGTTGGAGATGATGGGATCACAGGCAGCAGAAATTGGGAACATCTGGATACCTTTGGAGTGTCCTGGGTGCATGCCCCGGGGTCTATGCATGATGTTCTTCCTCCCTTTGGGTGCCTGAGGACACCTCCCTGATTGCTTGAGGAGATAGGGCTCCTGGAGAGTGGTCAAGGTGCCCCGTCCCCCTCTCGCCTAACCACTGCAGAAACGCACCCACAACTAGAGCGATGGAGTGCAGGTCGGAGCGCATTTCTGACAAAAACTGTGCATTCTGCTGGACCTGCTTCCCCATGGCATCCACCATGGGGACACCACCGCCTGCATGTTGCCTTCTGCTCCACACCCCATGGCTGTGCCTTTTAAATATGGCACCCAGACAATGCGGTGAAGTGTGCGACTTCCTTCCCGCCCTGTCATGAGGCTTGACGTGAACTACACGGCTGAATAATTAATCAGAAGATCACACACGATTCGGCCTGCTCTTCTGCCCCGTTCTACAGCGGAAGCCATTCCGACTTCTCACCCCTGCCACAGAATTTAGTCCCAGAGCAGAAAATTCCGACCCATTAATTTCCTGACAACAAATGTTAGGTCAACTGGTCTATAATTCCTTGGTTTCCTTCTGTCACATTTAAATAGAGAAGAGGCATGCACAATTTTCCTAAGTTAGGAGAAATTCAGAAAATTATAGTTAGGGCATCTATAGTGTTCTTACAGCTATTCCTTTTACATTCCTGGCTGGAAGCCATTTGGCCTTGGGATTTTGTTACTCTTTCGTGCCATTTTTTTCATCGCTGTTATCTTGTTTTTGTTAATTTATGAGAATCCCTGTCCGACTCAATAATAGTTTGCTGGGATTTTTTGTAGGCTCTGCTGCTACTGTAAATGCTGACATGAAGTAATCATTCAACATGTCCACCATTTCCTTATTTTCATTGACAATACCATCGCTATTAGTTTTCAAAAGACCTACAATTCACCTAACCATCCTCTTTTCCCTAATATAATTGTAAAAGTATTTTGTGTTGATGTTGATATCTTTTGCGAATTTCTGTTCATATTCCCTTTCTGCAGTCCTTACTATTTGTTTTGTCATTATCTTTGTATGGTTTGCATTTGCTAGGATCTGTGGCATTTCTTTCTTTTTTGAATGCTTTTTGTTGTAGTTTTATGTTAACTCTTTTCTCTTAAATTACCCATAGATGCTTTATCTTTTTTGTTAAGTACAATTCTTGCCCCTTAGCATAGCAATTTTTTTTACACCTTCGAATCATTGTCTGTCATTTTAACCATTAACAGACATGTCCAGTTTACTGCTGTAGTAATTGTAGCTTTAAGGAATGCAGTGACTGTAACTAAGGCTTATTGTGTTGTATAGTATCATGTGACAGTGTGACCGAATCAGCTCTAAGCGTGGGAAACCTTAGGTTGGGAGTTCTCCCCCTAGTTGGGGAGATTGATGGAAGCATATAACTGCTGCTGCAGCCTGTAAATAAAGTTCATTATTTCTTAAGAGGAACTTGTCTGTAAAATTGAGTCCATAACAACGCCAAACAGGATCTACCTCGTTGCATTGAAGTCAGCCTTACCTAAATCTAGAACCCTAAGTAGCTGTTTTACATTTCTCCCTTTCAAATATCATGCTGATGTTCATATTATGATTACTATTAGGTAAATGTTTACTCACTGTTATATTTAACTAAATCTGGCTCATTACCCATTGCTAAAAGTAATTTGGCACGCCCCCTTGTTGGTTCTATGACATATACCACAAAAATATCCCGTACACACTTAAGAAATTGAATTATTTTCTGACGTGTGCTAACTTGTTTGTTTCAATCTATATGAAAGTGTAAACTCACAATAAACCACTTTGCATTTGCTAGCTGTTTGTCTAATCTCCGAATTTATGCAACCTTCCGCTTTACAGCTACTACCAAAGTGCTCATATATAGCTCCCACGACAGTCTTAAATTCTTTTCTATTTCTTAGTTTGACCTATAAAGTTTCTGCTGCCTGTTTATGTCTCGTTATATCCTCTCCCATCATTGAAGTGATATCATTGTCAATCACTAAGGCTACTCCTTGCCATTTACTATTTTCCCCATCTTTCCCATAGACATTCTAACCTGGTATATTCAGGTCCAAGTTATGACTCAATAATGGCCACCAGGTCATAACCTCCAAGTTGAGTTGCACCAGCAATTCATTCAATTTGCTCCTTATATTTTGTATAAAGAATGCTTATTTGGACCACTTACCCTAATTTGTCCTTCAGCTCTAAATATTCATGTTTCTTATTTCACTCTCCTATTTAATCACATTACATCCTTTAGGTTTCTCTTTGCGTGTAACACCTAAAATACAATTTCAAACTGTACCCTCTTCCATTTCAATTGTTTTAGAAGTATTATTAATACTGCCTTTTCTATGTGAGCCCTCTCCTCATTTACTATTTTAACATACCATTTATCATTTCCTATATGACTATGGTTCCAGTTTGGTTGAAGTAAAGCTCATCCCACTGGCACAGTTTTTACCATCCCCAATACTGATGCCAGTGTCTAATGAATTGTAACCGCTTTTTCCGACAGCACTCCAAGAGGTGTTTACCTTCCTCATCAGCTTATTCCCATGTCAATGATTCTGGTGCTTATTCCGACATTATAACACTTTGACTGGAAATTAATGCTCCTCACAGAGGTGAGCTGGGAGGTGGTGGAGGGGCTGTATAATTAGGTGGAAAGGTGCAGGGTGAAGGCCCATTGCTTTCCTGACTCCCCCCACAATTAAACCTGGGGAGGAAAGGATCAAAGGCGACTTTCCAACCCGGGATCCAATTGACGCCCTTAAGTGGCCACTTAAAGGGCTCATCCTGCCACCACTGGTATTCATCCAGTGGCAGGCAGGGGCCGCATGATACAGGTAACCTGCCAGGTAAACCCTGGCAGTATGCCTGTGGCCGTGTGCAGGAGATCCCTTCTATTCAGGCAGCCCATGCCTAGAGACACATGGCAGCGGCAAAGGCTGATCATGGGTGAAGACTCCGACTGCCCTTAAAGCTAACTCCCTCCCTCCTCCACCCCTCCCCACCCCTGCTGGGGTCTCCTTGACTGGGCCTGGTGAGACCACTTCACCTATCTTCAATCCAGGCTCCAGCGATGACCTTGCATCCTGGGCTTCCTGAGTACCCTATTGGCCACCACTCCCGGTGGCACCATCAGTTTTGGAGAGCAGCTGGCCTCTTGTTGGCCGGCAACTCTCAGGGGCAGGAAAATTCCCCTGACCACAATGAGGACCCCAATGCTAACCAGCTAACTGTCTGATTGGTGTTAAGTTGGGTTGGGGGGGGCGGTGGGTCGGTTGTGGGCTCAGAATGGCTGCAGCGATGTTGCCACTAACTCTCCAGCTGGTAGATGAGAACACCGTCATGAGCATTTAAATTCTGACCCTGGTGTCCAGTTTTCTCAGTTAGTTCAGATTGCTCTCTGAACAGAGCCTCTTGCATGTTCTTTCCAATTTTGTTAGTACCAATAAGTGGATCCTACCACTCCAATATCCTCTCAAGGAGGTTTGAGATGCCCCATCACCCTGGCACCAGACAGGCAATGTGCTATGTGGAACTATTGATCCTGCTTACAAAGGATGCTAGCTGCATCAGTCATTATTGATTTACTTACAACTCACAGCTCATCATTATCATCTTTATCATCATCTCATCCTCCTCTCCCACCTCCTTCTTCTCTAAAAACTAGAAAGTTAAATTGAATTTCAGTTAGACACCACTCACTCAGTACTACTTACCAGAGAATCCAATTTGCACCAATTTCCCAACTTTTATCCTAAGTACTCCTGCATTATGAAGCAATTGTGAATGATGGCAGCGTAACTGTCTCAAATGACCACATTCTATATGCTTTTGCTTTTCTACCACTATGGGCGGAATCATCCCAGATTTGTACAAACTGAGGTTGGGGTTGGAGGGGGGAAGAATATTTTACCTGCCAGCCACAATGGCAGGTTTTCACACTGTATTGTCCCATTCCCGGAACATCCCACCTTATTAATAACGCATTCATGGGAAACATGCCAGATTGCTGGCGGGCAGGTGCATGCCTTCTTCATGTCTACAGACCAGGACAGCTCAAGGCAAATGATGGCCCCAAAAGCAAAGAAGACTGCAGCCCCCAAATTCAGTGATCTGGGACACCTGTTGTGCTCAATGGAAGGCCCCTGCGATCTCCCCTACCCCCACTCTGGCCGCAGGAGGTCCACCAGAGTCACCAGTCTGGCCTGGGAGGTGGTGGCTGTGGCTGTCAGTGCCATCGGAGCACAGAGGAGGTGAAGCATTCAGTGCATGAAGAGGATAATTGTTTCTCATCCATAAGTCAACCACTTCATCACCCTCATTCACATGCTCACAAACCCATCACACATCTACAGGGATCTCACATGTAAGGGACAACACCACTAACTCTCATACACACCCTCACATCTCCATCAGGCTCATATCTTCTGGAGCTCGCATCCTCATCCCGTCCACCCCTCACCACACAAACAGTCCACACAGTACAATGAATCCTTCTCACACTCTCTCCATCTGCTTTCATGTAGGATAAGCTGGCTCACAACAGTGGGGAGAGGTCCCAGACTGTGGGTGGAGTGACCCACATGGGGCCCCTCACTCACTTTGAGGATCACAAAATTGCACTGACTGCTAAGGATGTGGACCTTGCCTGCAGCGACAGTGAGGTTGACGGCGAATACCCACATGAGGATCCTGCACCACATCATCCCTTTCTCAACGCTACTATGAGTACTTTCTCTCTTGCTTCTGGCTTTGCTGCCATGCACTAATTATTGCTACATTGATTGAGAGGCAGCACTGCCAAGCAACTGACACCCTCAGCCAGACAGTCCCCCAGCTCCATTCAGAACTTCACCTCCAGCCATGAGGACACCTCCTCCATTGAAGAGCTGGAACATTAGCAGCCTGGAAGACCCTCACAGTGCTTACCCACACTCCCCACCAGTGCAGAGACACACATCTCAATGGGACCTACATCTAGAGCGGGCTTGGGTTCATAGTCTGGTGATTATCACACAGACACGTGTCCGCAGTAGGAGGAGGTAGTTTCAGCTGAGCTCCCTGGCACTTGGAGGACTGCTGGAGAAGAGGCATCTGTGATGTCCAAGTCAAATGATGAACCTCTGGATTCGGTCTTCCAACTCATTTTGGAGAGTCAGCAGAAGGCAGGGGAACATCATGCAGAACTGTTGGGAGCCCTCAACAGAGTGGCAGGTGAGTTGGAGGAGTACTACTGTCTGCTCCCTGATGAAGTGGTGCCCACATGTATGCGTATGGAGGTCTCAGTGTAAAGGATGGTGGACGCCATGGAGGCCCTGGTCCAGCAGAACCTGGAGATGCGTGCAGACCTGTACTCCATCACAGGGGCCATGGGTGAGTTTCTGCAGTGGCAATGCGAAGGGGAAAAGTCCCTCCATATGCTCCATCTTCTCAAGGAATCAGACAACACCTCTGGCACCTGAAGGGAAGAGGAGCAGCAGCTGGATGCCCCTGGGTCATCCACTCAGGAATCTCAGAGGCTGTCCTCACCCTCTGAGTCCCCTTTGCCTTTGGCTCCCTCAACCTCATCCACTGTCACCACAGAGGGAGCCACTGGCCCACAGGAGGACAACCAAAGTGAGCTGAGGCCCTCAATGCCTCGGCTCTCCAGGAGACACACGCCAAAGTGATCAGAGGCAACAGAGCCAACCATTGCACAGGCTGGCACCCCATCTGCGAATGTCATGGCAGTGCCTAGAAAAGTTACATGGGTGAACACATTTTGTCACTTTATAACATGAAAATATATTCACTTTCACTGAATAATACATGATGTTGTCTTTCAGCTTCATTTACAGGCTTCGCAAGTCCTCCTACTGCATCTCCCCCACACCCTACAAGCAGTTCAGCTGCATGTAGCTGGACCAGAAGTGATTCTTGAGGGAGAAGTGTGTTTGTGAGGCAGAGCCTTTTGGAGCCTGGTACAAGTTCTCTCCCATGCACGCAGAACCTTCATTCGTCACACTCATCTCACTGCCCCGAGCATTTTCAGTGCTGTCTGCTGGGGTTCTCTTTCAGTTGTCCATCTGAGCTGAGCTGCATCTCCGCTCACCCACTGATCACACTCCCATGTAGCACCTGTGCCCGTCCAACATAAGATTCTAGCATAAAAGCAAAATACTCCGGATGCTGGAGATCTGAACCAAAACCAAAATACCTGGAAAAAGTCAGCAGGTCTGACAGCATCTACGGAGAGGAATACAGTTAATGTTTCAAGTCCATATGACTCTTCATCAGAACTGAGGGAATATAGAAATGAGGTGAAACATAAGCTGGTAGAGGGGGTTGGAAGAGGTAAAGCTGGATAGAGGGCCAGTGCTAAGTGGAGACAAAGGAGAGATAGCCAAAAATGTCATAGACAAAAGGACAAAGGGGTGTTGATGGAGGTGATATTATCTAAGGAATGTGCTAATGGGGACATGAAGGGTAGCCAGCAGGACAAGCTAATGGCAGGTGGCCCTAGTGGGGGTGGGGTGGGGGAAAGGGATCGAAATATGCTAAAAGGTGGAGAAACAAGTTTAAAAATAGATTTCAAAATAGATGGGAAAGGAAAATATATATATTTTTTATTATAAATTTATGGAAAAAGGGGAATCAGAAAGGGGGTGGGGATGGAGGAGAGAGTTCATGATCTGAAATTGTTGAACTCAATATTAAATCCAGAAGGCTGGAAAGTGCCCAGTTGGAAGATGAGGTGCTGTTCCATGATCTGAGCAAGGCCCTAATGGTAAGTCCCAACTTCTGTGCCTCACACTTGTCCAGATGTGTCCTGGGTCGATGTGTTTTCCCACCAATGTAACGGTAAATCTGGCATGGGGGGCGATTCCGATTGGGCCTCACTTTACATCCCATTAGTGGAATGCAAAGTGGATTCACGCGGCCTCCAGCAGGATTAGCGTTCCACCATAATGGACACAATCGGATGATCCCGATGTGCTTTCATGCTGGTGTGAAACTGATTTTCGGCCTTCTCGCTATATTGTGCCCAATGCCAATGGGGCAGGAAAATTCTGGCCGATTTTATTCTCCTTCAAATATATCCTGTTGTTGTCTGTCTGAGATGGGTCGAGCAAAATCTATTGTGTTCTGTAATCTTGACATAAACTTATCATTCTGCAAAGATACGGCAGACTTTCTTCAAGCTAGATTGCAACTTGAATTTTCTTTTTCAAAATTCCAAAGGTTCTGTCTGTAATAATCATTTGATTTGTTGTGCTAAATTATATTACTCTTGAAGTCTAAGGGTTTGGCACCGGTAATGAAACATGAAGAAAATATAATAACATCAAAAATTATTGCTTCAATCGTCAGTCAATTTTCTAGTCTTGGACAGGCTGTTTGAGCAGGATTGCGGAAAGATTACAGGGAAGACCTGAAAAAGCCTCTGCTGAGATTACAGGCATTATTCCAGGATACTAAATGGAAGAATTGCTTTCCTATTTCTAAAACTAAAGAGATGATTATCAGATGTTGAGCTGTGGAGTAGTTGCAAGAAAGAATGCAAAAGACAGTTACAATGGAGGGGAACTTGGGAATAGTGGTTAAGTAAAATAATGAAGGCAGTTTTGTGGAAAGAAATACTGAATTAGACAATAAAATACAATCTACAAGGTGTTAGAACTACAGACTGATGTAAGGAATGAAAAGAATAGAGACTCCAGTAGAAAGGGTAGATGTTAGGTCAAGCTATGAATTTAGAGAGCAGGAGCTACAAGGCAGGCATCAGAATGGTGAGGGGAGCAATGATTATGATGGAGAAGATAAAGCATTGGCTAAGACAGTTAGAAGGACTAAGCAAATGAATGTCCACTTTCTATATTGCAATTAAGATGTTTTTTTTTAATTTAGCTTTGTAAGGAGTGCACTGTTTAGGACATTTTGATTCATGCTAGGTTGACACTGTTAGAATGTGCATAAAATCGAGGAACCAATCAGAACATCCCTGCAGTAATGCTTCTGAGTAACACATTATATATTAAGTAAACCATTTCACTTGGATAAACCAGCTGTGAAGTGAGCAAAAGTATCTGACAAGCGATGAAGCAAAGAAAATTCATTTTGCTGATGAGATGTTGCAGGTCTAAAAAGCACAATGAGTGGCAAATATTCTCAAATGGGTGAAAGCAATGTCTCCTCTAACTTCCCCTCACGATGCGTGGTCTGTTTATTGCACTGCGCATTCCCATTTGGATTGTCGAACGGCCACACATGCATCCATCATAAAGGGAACACTGTTTGAGCATAGCTGGTTTCTCCCCTGTGCATCAAATTCCTGATTGCTGTGGAGGCCCCTTTGGATACAAGGGCACCTGGTCAGCTGCCAAAGACTATACCCAGGCATAGAGAGGAATTTTAGAGGGTTAAGTTGATATTGTGCATTTTTTGAACATGGCAAGCAAAATTTCAAATGGTCTTCTGGCGCCAGCTCAACACTTAAGTGAATTAGTGAAGTAGATCATATGCATAAATGACAAGAACTTCCTGAACTTGAAATATTTGAGCATAATAGGAAGTTACAGATAACAGAAGTATAAAGCTAAATATTCAACTTAAGTTGTGTGATACTATCCATAATAACTCAGAGATCTGCTGCAGGCTTACATTGTTCGTACACAATGCATTCTAAGTCAATGCAAACTGTTCCCTTTCCAGAAGGTCAAATCCAACAGATGTAAGCAGCTGTGGACAGATGGTGCATTATGGGTGAGAGCCTGCATCAGTTTGGAGGTTTCTGTGGTCCATCAACTAGCTATCCAATCTAATCTTGAAGGTTGTCATTGCGTCTGTTCCAACCACGAAACCTGCAAGTGAATCGCAAAGCCTCACACCTCTCTACATAAAAAATGTTTCTTCTATAATTGGTTCTAAATTTCTTATATTTGATCTTACATCTATGGTCCCTTGTTCTGCTTCAACTACTGAAAAATGTCTCTACTCACTAGCTAGTTTCATTTCTTCATAGTTTTAAACATTTCTATCATATCACTCCATAATTTGCTGTAGCTCAATGCTGAAGCAAGAAAGAAAAAAAATGAACTTCTTAGAATCATAGAAGCTTACAATATAGTAGGAGGCCATTTGGCCTAGTGTGTCTGTACTGGATCTTTGAAACAGCAGTTGTATATAGACTTATACATTGGCTTTCTGTCAGTAATTCTCTAAGTTCCTCTTCTTTATATACCTAGCTATTAAAATTATTTATGGAACCAGCTTTCCATCACCTGTTCAGGTGCAGCTTTCCACATACAATGTGAAAATATCCTCATCTCCGCTCTGGACCTTTGTCAATGATTTTGAATCTATTGCCTCTGGTTATTGTTCCATTCACCAGAGAGAATAGTTTTTCTTCATCTACTCTATCAAAACTTGTTATTTTGAAAAGCTTTAATTGGTCACCTCCGAAGCTCCCCTGTTCCCAGGAGAACAGTGCTACCTTTTCCCATCTCTCCTCATAGCTGAAGTCTCTCATCCCAGGTAACATCCTGGTAGTACCATCTCTGTACTTTTTCTCAGGACTTCACATCTTTCCTGAAATCTGGTGCCCAGAATTGCCCACAATACTACAGCTGAGGCCTAATCTGTGATTCATAAATATCTTGCATGATCTCTTTGCTTTTATATTCCATTAGTTTATTTATAAGCCCAAGTAACCTAAATGCTTCATTAACCACCTTATTGACTTACCTAACCAATTTTAAGGATTTATGTATATGGACATCAAGATCTTCTGCTCCTCTACACCTTGGATAGGAAGATAGCACATATGAATAGCATGAGTTACAAGTCCTCCCATTGCATTGAACTCCATCTGCCATGCATCTGCACATTAAAGCACCCTGTCTATGTCACCCTGAAACCTACAGCTACCCTAATCACAATCTACTGTGTTACGAACTTTCATTTCACTCACAAAGGTTGTATTGCTGCTCCTTACACACACATTTAAGTTGTTCATAAAAATTGAAAATATTACTGAATTTAAAATTGCACCCCGGGAAACAGCACTGCAAACCACCCGCAAACCTGGAAACACCCATTCACTATCACCCTCTTCTTCCTGTCATTGAACCAAGGGCATGTTCATATTAGCAATTTCCTCTTAATTTCATGGCCTTCTATCTTGTTAACAAGCCTACAGTGTGGTATTTTGTTAAATGCCTTTTGAAATACAATGTGCTCATCTGCTCATGTCTGATATTCAACCAAACTTTTTATATGCTCTTGAAGTCTATCACTATCCTCCTCACCATTCACATACTTCCAAGTTTTGTGTCATCTGTAAATTTAGAATTTGTATTTTATACACCATTGAAATCTAAGGCTGGGATTTTGTCGTGGCGGGACCAGCCGCAGGAGATTCGGTGACCCAACCAAAAGTCCATTGACTTTCAGCAGCAGCGGACGACCCCAGCAGTGGGGGGGCGGGTGAGGGGCTGGAAAATCCCATCCTATGTCATGAATATATACCATAAAATCAGTGGTCCTAGGACTGAGCCAGGGATTGTTCCCTGTACACTCAAATTTAAGTCATGACTACATATCAAGAAAAGCGGTGATCCTAGTACTGACTCAGGAGGAACACAACTATATATTCTCCTTCATTCTGAAGAACAAGTGTTTACCACCGCTACGGTAACATAGTAGGTTGTGATGAGGGTAGCTGTAGGTTTCAGGGTGACATAGACAGGGTGCTTCAATGTGCAGATGCATGGCAAATGGAGTTCAATGCATAGAAGTGTGAAGTGAGCTATTTTGGGAGGTCTTGTAACTCATGCTATTTATATGTGCTATCTTCCTTTCCAATGTATTTTCTGTCATTCAACCAGCTTTGTATCCATCCCTTTTATTCCATGGACCTCAAATTTGCTGACAAGCTTATTATGTTATCCTTTATTAAATGCCATTTAGAAGTCCATATACAGCACATCAACTGCATTAACTTTGTTATGGACAGGAGGTGGGGGGGGTGGGAGGAGGGGTGTGGGTGGTGTGCAGTTAATTTAAACAACCCTGATTTCTCCGCTCACCTCCCATCCATAAACAGAAAGGTATTTTAATTTTAACTTCCCCCTTTATAAGCAGTGATGAATTTCCCAATCCTTCAGTTTTGGTGTGATCCAATTTCTATTAGTAGCCCCACAGCAAACTCAAGATAGGGTAAACTCAGCAGGTTAGTTTATTCACACATACATTCAAAACGTAGGACAGAGTCACTATGTAAACCCCTGCACATTCATGCAATAAAAGAGGGATAGAGAGAGAAATGTTTACAGGGCAGAAACCACAGAAAAAAGAATGAGTGTCTCCTGTGAATCCAGAGTCCAGACTCAAAAGTCCCATGGTGTATTCCTTCACAGAGGCTGGCAGACTGTAAACTGTTGCTGGATAATTAACATTTCCAGTGGAGATGACTTCCATGTGAGACAGGCATGCAGAGATGAATCAGTCTTGTTGGTGATGGAATAAAACTTCTAGCAGTTTCAGTAGAAACAGTGTAGGTGGGGCCAGGCATTTAAACTTGGACAGAGCCCTGTTTCTGTGCTACTGCTTGGTAGATGGAAAAATGCCAGACTGAACATTTCACCTCCACAAGGCAATATTAAAGGTTCCACCAGCTTGCAAGGGGGGATGTGGGGGTCACGTCACTTTACCCCCATCTCTCTACTTTGGCTTTGACAAAGCAAAGGAGGTTGGGTCTCTTTCTTCTGATTCCTGAGATTGTTAATTTTCCAACCATTAAGTCTTAACTAGAGGTTGCATGGTCCTTTGTCCTAGCAGACTGAGAGACTCTGATTTGCCGGCCTGGATCCTGAAATGCAGATGGCCTTTGATTAGTTCCCTTTGAATTTGGCCTCTGTAGCCCACAGTTAGCAGTTGCATCTCTTTAGAGGTAATGAGGTGCAAGTTTCTGCAATACTGCCAAATAGTTGGTATTGTTTGAGGATCCCAAATAGACATAGCTTCAGCCATTAAAAAACAATCTCTTAGTACAGTTTTTAATAATTTAGTGTGAGGTCTTAGCCATATTATAATTTCATCAGCTGTTACCTGATCAAAGCACTCAATCAATTTAGTTAAGCAGAATTTGCCTTAACAAATCTATGCTGGCTTTCCTTAATTTATCCACCCTTGTCCAAGTGACTGATAGTTTTGTCCCTAATTATCATTTCTAAAAGCTTTTCCACTGCTAAGGCTAAAAAGTAACTGACCTGTAATTAATGAGTTTATCCTTGCATTCTTTTTTTGAAAATAGGTCGCATTTGCA
Source organism: Carcharodon carcharias (assembly GCF_017639515.1). Taxonomy (NCBI): domain Eukaryota; kingdom Metazoa; phylum Chordata; class Chondrichthyes; order Lamniformes; family Lamnidae; genus Carcharodon; species Carcharodon carcharias. Next base: position 163,845,345 of record NC_054469.1, on the reverse strand, counting down.
ATTCTCCAGAACTCTTTCCTACCAGTGAAAGTGATGTATGTTATGATGTACATGTGCCTTTCAGGGTTTGTATCTTAAACTGCTGTCCATCACTATTCACCACAAGACAGGATGTGATGTTAAATCCCATGACTCTGAACAAAACGCAGCAGCAGGCTTACAGGTCAGACATGTCTACACAGCCAACCAGTTTACCATTGTCTGTATAGAGTTTTATCTTCAAATAAAGAACTCATGTTATTGTTTTACCAACCCTTGTTGTATGATCAGTATGTTTGTGATAAACAGAAGAACACAACATGGTGGAAGTGGTAACCCAGCTTGGCAGCAGTGGTGGCGCTAGCCAATGATTTTTAAAGAGTCAACTGAGAAATATACAACCCTTTCATAGCCTTGGTGAGACCGCATCTAGAGTACTGTACAATTTTGGTTTCCTTACTTAAGAAGGAATATAATTACATAAGAAGCAGTAGAGAGAAGGTTCAGTGCACTGATTCCTGGAATTAAGAGGTTAGTTTACGAGAAAATATTGAGCAGCTTGGACCTGTGTCTTTTGGAGTTTAGAAGAATGAAAGGGAATCTTACTGAAACATGAGATCCTGAGGAGGCTTAACAGGGTAAATGCTGAGAGGGTGTTTCCTCTTTTGGAGAACTGGGGTCACATCTTAAATGGTCCTTACCTTTAAATTGAGATGAGGAGATTTTTTTACCTCAGAGGGTCGTTAGTCTGTGGAATTGTCTTTCCCAGAGAGCAATATAGATTAGGCCATTGAATATATTCAAGGTTGAGTTAGATAGATGTTTGATCAACAAGGGGTCAAGGGTTATGGAGGGCAAACAGGTAAGTAGAGGTGAAGCCACAATCAGATCAGCCATTATCTTATCAAATGGCAGAGCAGGCTCAATGGACTGAGCAACTTACTCCTGCTTTTAATTCCTGTGTTCTTTTCTGTTGTGTTCATACAAGAAACCACTAAGAAAGCACAAGGAAAAGAAAAACACAACAACCATTATCTGTATATTTTCTTACCTTCAAGTAAAGAATCCACATTTTTTTTAACCAATCCTTGTTGTATGATTGGAGGAGAACAAGCAAACAAGCAACGAGGAGACCATATTTTAACTCCCACACTCTGGTCATCATGGGAAGGCTCATATAATGACTTAACATACTAGACAGCTTTCTGCTTGAAACAGATAATTTTATTACAGTGAGCTTTTCAAAAGCCATATGCTGAACCAATTCCTCGACTAGAAAAATAACACCCCTGGATTAACCATGTTTAGGGCACATTGGTCGGAGTCTCCAAAAACAATCATGTGATCCCTGATAGGCAGTAGGAAAGGCTATACTTTCAATTACTACAGGGCATCACTTTGAGGGCATGGCCACTAGTCAGGCTGGAGTGACTATTTATGTTTGTGCCTGCATAAATAGTCCTCCTTTCCTTAACCAACTTCTCTCTCAAACAATCCCTTCTGATCCCCCTGGAGTTCTCTGGACCTGATGGCCTGTGTCCTACAGTCCCTAAGGAAGTGACTGTAGAGATAGTGGATGCATTGATTCAAATTTTCCAAAGTCCTTAGATTCTGGAAGGTCCCAATGGATGTAACATTACTATTCAAGAAAGGAGGGAGACAGAAAGCAGGGAACTATAGGCAGTTTGTCTGACATCTATCATTGGGAAAATGCCAAAATCCATTATTAAGGAAGTAACAACAGAACATTTAGAAAAGCATAATGCAATGAAGCAGAGTCAGCATGGTTTTGTGAAAGAGAAATTGTGTTCAACAAATTTATTAGAGTTCTTTGATGTTGTAACAAGAAGGTTGGATAAAGGGAACTAGTAGATGTGGAGTATTTGGATTTCTAAAAGGCATTCAATAAAGTGCCACATAAAATATTACTGCATAAGGGTTCATGGTGTTGGGAGTGATATATTAGCACAGATAGAGGAGTTGCTAATAACAGGGAACAGAGTGTCAGGATAAATGGGTCATTTTCAAGTTAGCAGATGGTAATTAGTGGAGTGGCACAGGGATCAGTCTGGGGCTTCAACAATTTACAATCTATATTAATGACTTGGATGAAGGGACCGACTGTATGTAGCCAAATTTGCTGATGATACAAAGGTAAGTAGGAAAGCGTGTTGTGAGGGAGACATTGGGTGGAATTTTCTGCCCCTGGTCAGCCCACAAGCATGGGCTCCACTGAAATGGAGACTCTGCGGTGGTGTTGGTCCAGCAGCAGCCATGGCCTCCTCCATAGCGCTGCCAAATGCAAGAGCTACCGGCCTCTGGTTAGCTGGCAGCTCTAGATGGAGGGGACATCATATTCTGGGGTCCTCAGTCAGGAGGAAGGCCTGCCGCTGTCCTCTTAACTGCCTGATGGGCAGAATATATGGTGGGCCTCCTTCTTGAGAGTCAATGAGGGTGTCTCGCTGCTTTTTCAGGTAGCACACAAGATAGCCACTGAAATGGAGATTCTGCCCAAAGTCTGCAAAGGGCTATAGATAGGTTAAGTGAGTGGATAAAAATTTGGCAGACAAAGTTGTTATTGACTTGATTTTCCAAATAGGTTTCTCATAAGAAAGAGTGAACTTTATTTACAGGGCTTCAGCAGCAGTTACATCCATCATGATCAACAACTAGACACAAACTCCCCCTTAAGGCTCCCCGTGGTTTGGGCTGATTTGTTCACATACAGTACAAGAAGTCTTAAAGCTACAGTCATTACATTCCTTATAGCTACAGTTACTATATTACTCCACCTTTAAATTCTTTTTTAATGATTTGTTATTTACAAGAACAACTACATTCATGATATTACAAATATATACATGGGTTATGAAATTAGAAGTTCAGCCTCTCAGGTGGTTTCCTGATCCAGGTGGAATGTCATGGCTCCATGATTTTAGAATCTCTCACTGAATCTTCATTTTCTGGAACCGCAGCAACATCAGGTACCTCCTTAGGCACAGGGAGCTCAAAGTTATCCAATCTGACAGAGACATCTGGCATGTCTATCCATGGTTGACCTATCACAATGGGGACCATAGGTTCTACAATGGTTTCAGGTGGAACATCGGACTGTTGATGTATCGCCCTTCTTGTCAAATGATCCACGTGTTTTCAGGTGATCCGGCCCCCCACTTCTGTGTGGAATGACAATGGCCCAGTCACGGAAACTGTTACACCAGGTAACCAACTCGATCCACCACTGAAGTTTTGTACAAATAATGTTTCAGCAATGGTTATTCTCACTCTTGACTATGCAAATCATGAGTCACCTTTTGATTTCCTTGAACGTTCTCTACCTTCCCCTCCAAATTGGGAAGTACCAGGGTTAATCTCATATAAAGGTGGCACTTCATAAATAATTCTGAAGGTATTGAAGCTGTAGTAGTGTGGGGGGTCATTCTATAGTGAAACAGGAAACGTGAAAGTTTAGTCGCCAATGATCCTCCCAATAATATTTTATCCCTACTTTAAAAGCTCATACTACTTTCTTAGTCAATCCGCTAGACGACAGACAATATGGTGCTGTCTTTACGCGTTTGATACCATTTAGGCTTATGAATCTTTGAAACTGAGCACTAGTAAATATGGTACCATTGTCTGAGACAATGACTCCTGACAATCCATCGATAGAAAAACTTTGGCGTAATCTTTCTATAGCCGCACCTGACATTGGCGATCTAACTTCATTCACATCTAGCCATTTGGAATGTGCATCAATAATTAGTAGAAACATGGTGCCTGGAAATGGACCTACATAACCTATGTGCAGTCTCACCCAGAGTCGACCAGGCCATTCCCACAGGTACAGTGGGGCTGCAACAGGTAATTGCTGTAGCTGCTGGCACTGGAGACAGTGTTTAACCATTTTATCTATATCACTGTCTATACCTGGCCACCAGATATAGCTTCTTGCAAGCATTTTTATTTTGGAAATTCCAGGATGCATGCTATGCAACTCAGTTAAGAGAGTTTCCCTTCTTTGTGAAGGAACGATGACACGTGCATCCCATAATAGGATACCATCCTGACTATGAGTGAAGAATAGCTTCAATTCTTCAGGGGCTGGTTCCTAGGATCATCCTTTCAATACTTGGTCTCGTGCTCTAGACAAGACTGGATCATGGTTCATCCAGTTTCTTATTTGTCTTGCGCAGACTAGCGAAGAATCCAGGAAATTCACCACCAATACGATCTCTTGGGGAGCTGGAGCATGTTCAGTGCTCTCCTGCAAAGGAAGTTGACTTAGGGAATCTGCATTGGCTATATGCATCCCTGGTCTGTGCTTGAAAATATATTTGCATGCTGATGTAATCAAAGCCCATCTTTGAATTCTTGCGGAAGCTATGGAAGGGAAAGCTTTTTCTTTACTGAACAGACCCAAGAATCTTTGTGATCAAATACTATAGTAAAGTGTCAGCCATGTACATACTGATGGAATATTTTAACTCCAAAAATAATCAATAATCTTTCTTTCTTGATTTGTCAATAACTCTTCTTGGCCGTAGAGAGGGTTCTGGATACATAGCCTATTGGCCTTTCTGAACCGTCGTCCATCTTGAGAGATAGTACCACTCCCACGCCATGAGGGGGGTGTCGCAAGTCAGCACCAATTCTTTTGTCGGGGCGTAGTGTACTAACAAGTTTGAAGAGTGCATGAGCTGTTTAAATTTCATGAAGATTTATTCATAAGGTAACTTCCAAAACAAACGTTAGTTTTTCTTTAATAATGAGTGTAAAGGGTCTAGGACCATTGACAAGTTGGGTAGGAATCGACCATAATAATTTAACCTTCCCAAGAATGACTTGAGCTCTGAGACATTTGTAGGCGAGGGTGCCTCCTTAATAGCATTAGCTTTTTATTCTACCAGGTGTAACCCTTGGGCATCCACACAGTGGCCCAAGTAAATGACCTCAGTTGACTGAAAGGTACACATTTTCCTTTTTCAAGTGAATCCCTGCTTCCAAGAATCGTTTTAAGACTTCCACCAAGTGTTCCACTTCTGTTAGCCCAGTTACTAGGATGTTGTCTAGGTATCCACGACTTGAGGTAATTATTGTAGCAAGCTCTCCATTGTCCTCTGGAAAATCACACAAGCCGAAGAAACACAAAATTCAGGTGTGTGTATTGATACAACCCTTTGTGTCTGTTAATGGTTACAAATCCTCTGGATGCTCTGCTGATAAGCGTGACTTGTATCTAATTTAGTGTCAGTTCTCCCTCCTGCTAATTTGGCATACAGATCCTCACTCCTGGGGATAGGGTACTTGTCCAATTTGGCAACCTTGCTAATTGTTAACTTTAATCCCCACAGATGCTGATGGTCTGATCTGGTTTTAAGACAGGAACTAGGGGTGCCGCCCTCTCCAAAAATTGAACCGGTTGAATAATACCCAGCTTCTTTAAACAATTAAATTCACCTTCTCTCTTAGGGCATAAGAGTCTGTTCCCACTCCAACTGGAATAATGCACCATTTTGTACACCATGTAAGGCCTGCAAATCCTGCTTGGCACTTTTCATTGCAAACGTTATTTCCAGTGCTCTTTTAAAATCAATACTTACTTCAGCTAATAACCATTGTTGAATGGCATCATCATGAATGGCACACCTCGGACCAAACAATCCCTAAACATAAACAAAAATACCTGGAAAAATTCAGCAGGTCTGACAGCATCTGCGGAGAGGAATACAGTTAACGTTTTGAGTCCAAATGACTCTTCATCAGAACTAAGGAAAAACAGAAAAGAATGAAATATAAGCTGGTTTAAGGGGGGGTCATGGAACAGGTAATGCTGGATAGAGGGCCAGTGATAGGTGGAGAATGCCAAAAGATGTCATAGTCAAAAGGACAAAGAGGTGTTGACGGTGGTGATATTAGTTAAGAAATGTGCTAATGATGACATTAAGGGTAGAAAGCAGGATGAGCAAGGTACAGATAGCCCTAATGGGGGTGGGGTGGGGGGAAGGGATCGAAATAGGCTAAAAAGTAGAGATAAAGCAATGGATGGAAATACATTTAAAAATAATGGAAATAGGTGGGAAAAGAAAAATATATATACATTATTGGGAAAAGGGGAATCGGAAAGGGGGTGGGGATGGGGGAAAGAGTTCATGATCTAAAGTTGTTGAACTCAGCATTCAGTCTGGAAGGCTGTAAAGTGCCTAGTCGGAAGATGAGGTGCTGTTACTCCAGTTTGCATTGAGTTTCACTGGAACATTGCAGCAGGCCAAGGACGGACATGTGGGCATGAGAGCAGGGTTGTGTGTTGAAATGGCAAGAGACAGGGAGGTCTGGGTCATGCTTATAGATAGACTGAAGGTGTTCCGCAAAGCAGTCACCCAGTCTGCGTTTGCTCTCTCCAATGTAGAGGAAACCGCATTGGGAACAGCTAATGCAGTAGACTAAATTGAGGGAAGTGTAAATGAAATGCTGCTTCACTTGAAAGGATTGTTTGGGCGCTTGGACGGTGAGGAGGGGAGGAAGTAAAGGAGCAGGTGTTGCACCTTCTGTGGTTGCATGGGAAGGTGCCATGGTAGGGGCCTGAGGTGTAGGGGGTGATGGAGGAGTGGACCAGGGTGTCCGGAGGGAATGATCCCTGTGGAATGTCATCGGGGGGGTGAAGGGAAGATGTGTTTGGTGGTGGCATCATTCTGGAGTTGGTGGAAATGGCAGAGGATGATCCTTTGAATGCGGAGGCTGGTGGGGTGATAAGTGAGGACAAGGGGGACCCTATATGGTTCTGGGAGGGAGAGGAAGGTGTGAGGGCGGATGCGCAGGAGATGGGCCGGACACGGTTGAGGGCCCTGTCAACCACCGTGGGTGGAAAATCTCGCTTAAGGAAGAAGGAAGACATGTCAGAGGAATTGTTTTTGAAAGTGGCATCATCAGAACAGATGCGACGGAGGTGAAGGAACTGAGAGAATGGGATGGAGTCCTTACAGGAAGCGGGGTGTGAGGAGCTGTTGTCGAGGTAGCTGTGGGAGTCGGTAGGCTTATAATGAATATTGGTGGACAGTCTATCACCAGAAATTGAGACAGAGAGGTCAAGGAAGGGAAGGGATGTGTCAGAGATGAACCATGTGAAAATCTTGGAGGGGTGGAAATTTGAAGCAAAATTAATAAATTTTTCCAGGTCCAGATGAGAGCATGAAGCAGCACCAAAGCAGTCATCAATGTACCAAAGAATTCCCCGAAGTCACAATGTTTAGTTAGCTGTTTCAACTTTGCTACATATATTGCTATCGTCTCCCCCATGTCTCTTACTCTTAAATTAAACTTGAACCTCTTCGTGATTATGGAGGGTTTGGGTTGAAGATGACCCTTTACGTGGACTACAAATTTGCTGAAGGTCTTCAAATTGGGAGCGTTTGGCGCAGTCAAACTATGGATTAAGTTATAAGTTTTACTCCCACAGATGCTTAAGAGAATTGCTTTTCTTTTTTCCTCCACCGTTATTTCATTTGCTTGGAAAAGTAAACCGAGGCGGTCTATATATTGACTCCAATCCTCTGTGGATGAGTCGAAGGAATTGATCCTACCAAAAAGTGGCATACCTGGTGACTGTATTTTCCCCTTCTTCTGTTTAAAATAAGAGTATTGTGCGCATTTCTCATCACCACATTACAGGAAGGACGAAATAGCTCTGGAGAGAGTGCAGAGGAGGTTTACAAGAATGTTGCCAGGGTTAGAAAAGTGTAGCTATGAGGAGAGATTAGATAGGTTGGGGTTATTTTCCCTGGAACAAAGAAGGCTGAGAGGTGACTTGATTGAGATGTACAAAATTATGAGGTGAATAGATAGACTGGATAGGATAAAATTGTTTCCTTTGATGGAGAATTCTAGAACCAAGGGACAAAGATTCAAGATAAGTGGCAGAAGGTGTAGGGGGTACATGAGGTAGGACTTTTTTATGCAGAGGGTAGTGGGTGTCTGGAATTCGCTGCACAAGTTGGTGGTAGAGGCAGAAACTTTAAACTCTTTTAAAAAAGTACCTGGATCTGCACCTAAAGTGCTGTAAGCTGCAGGGCTATGAGCCGGGTGCAGGAAGGTGGGATTAGAAAGGGAACCTGGGTGTCCTCGGGCTGGCATGGACAATATGGGCTGAATGGCCTCCTTCTGTGCTGTAACTTTTCTATGTTTCTATGGTTCTATACTCACATTCACTGTGCGAGGGAAAGCGCCGGAACCAATTTATCCTCATCGCCAGTTGTTATAGACTTAATTTTCCAGACAGGTTTCTTATAAATAAAGTGAACTTTATTTACAGGGCTTCAACAGCAGTGACATGGTTCTGTCAAGAACGAAAACTAAACACAAACTCCACCCTTTATGTTCCCCGCCCTTCAGGCTGATTTGTTCACACTGTCACGTGATGCTACACAGTACAATAAGTCTTAAAGCTACATTCTTTAAAGCTAGTTAATACAAAAGTATAATGTGGGAAAGTGTGAGGTTGTCCACTTTGTCAGGAAGAATAGAAAAGGAGAAGGTAACCAAATGGAGAGGGACTGCAGATGCTGCAGTACAGAGAAACCTGGGTGCCCTTGTACCTGAATCATAAAAAGTCAGCATGTAGGTACATCAAGTAGGTAGGAAGCCATATGTTGGCTTTATTGCAAGGGAGATGGAGTATAAAAGTAGGGAAGTCTTGCTACAACTGTACAGGACATTGGTGAAACCTGGAGTACTATGTACAGTTTTGGTCTCCTTACATAAGGAGGGATATACTTGATTGGAAGAAATTCAGAGAAGGTTCACTCGGCTGATTCCTGGGATGAAGTGGTCATCTCAGGAGGAAAAATCTCAGAATTTTAACAACACAGGAAGGAGGCTATTCTGTCCATCATATCTGCACCGGCTCTCCAAAAGAGCATTATAACCTAGTGCCATTTCCCTGCCTTTTCCCCATATCCCTGCACATTGTTTCTATTCAAATAATCATCTAATGCCCTCTTGAATGCTTCGATTGAACCTGCCTCCACCATATTTCCAGGCAGTGCATTCCAGACCCGAACCACTCGTTGTGGGAAAAAGATTTTTCTAATGTCACATTTGCTTCTTTTGCAAATCACTTTAAATCTGTGCCCTCTTGTCCTTGATCCTTTTACAAGCGGGAACAGCTTTCCCCTATCTACTTTATCCAGCCCCCTCATGATTTTGAACATCTCTCTCAAATCTTCTCATAGCCTTCTTCTCTCCAAGGAGAACTGTCCGAACCTCTCCAATCTATTTTCGTAACTGAAGTTTCTCATCCCTGGAACCATTCTCGTAAACCTCTTCGGCACTCCCTCCAATGTGTTCACATCGTTCCTATAGTGTGGCACCCAGTACACAATACTCCAGCTGAGGTCAAACAAGTGTCTTCAGCAGATTCTCCTTGCTCTCGTACTCTATGCCCCTATCAATAAAGCCCAGGATACTATATGCTTTATTAACTGCTCTCTCCACCTCTCCTGCCACCTTCAATGATCTATGCACATATACACCCAAGTCTTTCTGCTCCTGCAACCCCTTCAAAATTTCACCCCTTATTTTATATTGTCTGTTCATATTCTTCCTACCAAAATGCATCACCTCACACTTCAAGGTTGAGCAAGTTGGGCCGATACTCATTGGAATTTAGAAGAATGGGAGATGATCTTATTGAAACATAAAATTCTGAGGAAGCTTGACGAGATAGGTGTTGAGAGGATGTTTCCTCTCATGGGGGAAATCTAGCACTAGGGGGCACAGCTTAAAGGTAAGGGGTCTCTCATTTAAGATGGAGATTAGGAGGAATTACATTTCTCAGAGGGTTGTTAGTCTCTGTAATTCACTTCCACAAATAGCAGTGGAGGCTGAGGCATTGAATATGTTCAAGGTTGAATTAGGCAGATATTTGATCTGCAAATGAGTCAAGCATTATGAGGGACAGACAAGAAAGTGGAGTTTATGCCACAATCAAATCATCCATGATTTTGTTGACTGGTGGAGCAGGCTATATGGACCAATTGGCTTACTCTTGCTCCTATTTTTTTATGGTCTGATGACACTCTCTCTTTCTCTCTGCAGATGGGGTAAGCCCATACTTCTCACTTTCTTCTCTCCTCTCATCATAACCCAACCCTTGTCCCTTTTTTAGTCCAGATGCCCAGGAACAGGAGCCTTCCCAGTCAGTGGAAAAAGAGGAAGAGTGAAGATGAAGTGAAATTGTCACCTGATCTTACACTCAGTCATCAGCTCAGAGACTGACACTGTGAATAAAGCTAAGATAGAAGGGGTGCACTAGAAACTCTTCCAGAAATACTGGATGCAATGTGAAAACCTTGCAAGAGTCCAGAACCAACTGGGCACAGGGATTTGTGCAAAGCTTGCAGTTCATCCTTTCTAACATGCAACAATTGGTCACTTCCACTAGCTCACCATGATTCAAAATCTGAAAGCCGATAGCATAGCTCATATTGCAGGTTTCCACTGAAGCATAAATAGACTCCATTGAAAGGTGGCTTGCTGCATTGGAAGCTCAGGCCTTGTGAGTGCAGCCTGCTGCCAACGTGGCTCTGGATACCACTGCTTAAAAGGAACTTCTGGGCATCACATTAGTACAGTTGGTTCTCCAAGAGATCAGTAGGGTTGCTGAGTTACTCTGGAAGAATGGCAGTGACTCAATAGTATTGCTGATGTGCTGACTTGGGAGAGTGGCACTGGCTCCATGGAACAGGAACCTGCTGCTCCCTTTTATAATGACAGCATTCCTACTCTCACCTCTAGCACTCTTCGAGTGCCCTGCCTGTCAGCCAGCGACCCAGGATGAGATGGGGTACAGTCTGGATCTAGATATTGAAAGCCCAGAGCTACTTGAGGTTGCCTTCCAAGTCATCTTCAAATCCCCAATTAAATATCAGCAGCTTTCTACCCATGCTGCAACCAACAGAGAAACACATTATAAGAGCACTAGCATATAGCTGAAAAACAGTCACAAAGGTAAGGGTCGATAACACTTGTAGTTCAGAAAGACAGCCTTTTACATGCTGCAATGGGACAGGTGCCACAGAGAATTGAAGGAATTGTGACTGCTGTCAGGATTATGGGCATTGGCCTGTGTAATGCCCTATCTGTGCTGACACACCAGATGCACACTGAGGTTGTGAAATGCCTTTTTGTTCTTGAAAATTCTCAACTTAACATGAGGCTCATGAAGACACATGAAGCTAGTAACGGAAGTAAATCTTTCTGCTTGCTTCATCTGTTTGTTTCTGGCAAACGTGAAAGAGCTGAAATGGTCTCTTGTGTGTAAAGATACTCAATGATATCCGTTATGCAACAGTGCACTGTGAATTTCAAGACATTGCTGTTTCCAGCAGCAATCTGTAAGGAACCCAGTGTATAAAAGTTAAGAGCCATTTTTAAAAGTAAAGGCAATGCAGTCCTTGCCCTGCTTTGAGGTTGAAGTTGTGACTGCAGCAGATTTCAGACTTGACCTGCCCAATGAAATTGAAGTAAGAGAACTGCTTCCTAAAGACCATTGATGGAAATGGTTTCCTGTTGAGAGCACCTTCTCCTCCTTGTCCTTCTCCCTCTTCTAGCAGCTTCTATGTGGTGTCTCTTCGGTCTCCAAGAATGTTCAATTCCCAGAGGAAAACCTACCAGGCCAACCATGTCTGGAAGCAACTTGTTTCAGCATAAACTCATAAATCAATAAAGAAATACTTCAGCATAAGCACAGCACACCCTGGAGTCTATTCAAATTTTAAGCAAGTATAAGAAAGCTCCAAAAAACACATAGGGCAGAATTTCACCCATGTCAGGCAGGCTCAGTGGGGGCGGGCGGGGCAGCTGGGAAGCTGGCTGCCACTCGCAGTCAGGACTGGATGGCAGTTTCACACTGGCAGGTCAATTAAGGCCCGCGCAGCATGAAACGCGAGTGGCAGCACTCAGCATTGCCTGTGCGGGTGGTGGGGGGAGTGCGAGCGGCACAGAGATGAGTCAGGGAGATGAAGAGATATGAAAAAAACATTTTTAAATATAATGAAACATATCCCCTCATGTGACTCTATCACATAAGCAGGGGCATGTTATTAATGAAATGGGCAGAATTTTGCCCTTGGTGGGCGTGCGGGCCCCACCGGCTCAGTGGCGGGCATACAGCTGACCCCCGCCACTGAAATGGGGCCTGCCGCCATTTTCAGTGGGTGGGCCAATTAAGGCCCACCCAGCGGCCTGCCCAAAAGGTAGCGCATAGCGCTTCCTGTGCAGGGGGAGGGATTCCCCATCTGTCAAAGTGTGCTGTTTCACGCATGAGCGTGAAAGAGCACACTGCTTCCTGAGACAAAGTGCTGTCTCAGAGAGATTATTGACAGTCCAGAAAACTTTAAAAATAGAAAAATTAAAAAATTATTAACATGTTCCCCTCATGTGACAATGTAACACGAGATGGGACATGTTAATAAATATCACGTAAAATGTATTAAAGATTTTAAAAACGGACATGAAACCTCATCCCGAGAGTGGATGAGGTTTCATGTATTATCAGAAGCCCGCCGGAGCTCCTGGCCTGCCCGCCAGCCTTAAGGTTGGACGGGCAGGTCTTTAATTATCTTAATTACTCTGTCAATGGCCTCAATTGGCCATTGAAAGGTTGGCGGGTGGACAGCTAATTTCGCTGTCCACCCGCCTTCCTAAAAATTTAAAGGGACCGGATGACATTGGGGGTTCCTCCCAACATCATCCCACATTATTTTCCTGTCGGCGAGCGGGCCCCGCCCCCAAATCGCCGACGGGAAAATTCAGGCCATTAAAGCTTTAAATTTATTTTTATTCGATTTTGGAAACCTCATCCCGCCCGTGGATGAGGTTTCCAAAAAAGTGCCAAGGCTGCTTGGCCTTTCCATCTGCCCACCAGCCATAAGGTTGGACGGGCAGTGAAAAATTGATTTGAATTAACTTTTTAATGGCCTTAATAGGCCTTTTAATTGTCGGCGAGTGCACTGTCGATTCCGGCACATACCCACCAACCAACATATTGCACGTATATGCAATGATGTCGGAATGCTTGCCTGATGTCATCGCACATCATTTTACGCTTGGTCGGGTCGGTTGTCCAACAACCCGTTGAGATAAAAGTTTTATCCATACAATTGCAGTAGCAATAATCCAGCAACTAACCTGCTAATGGGAGGTGGTGGCATAATGGTATTGTCACTGGACTATTATTCCAGAGACCTAGGGTAATGCTTCGGGGATCCAGGTTTGAATCCCACCATGGCAGACGATGAAAGTTGAATTCAATATTGAAAACCCATCTGGTTCACAAATGCTCTCTAGAGAAGGAAATCTGCTGTCCTTACCTAATCTGGCCTATGTGTGACTCAAGACCCACTGCAATGTGGTTGACTCTTAAATGCTTTCTGAACAAGGGCAATAAATGCTGCCGAATACAAAAAAAGTAGTTCATGATCTACTTGTTTGGGGCACCTTCATTCCATTTAATGTCAATTTCAGCCAAGCGAAGTTACCAAAGAGCTTTGCCGGAGTGTGTAGTTGGAAAACAGCATCATTGGTGACAAATCAGCATTACACACTGACTCATATCATGATCTGTCTGCTAGTAGCACATCCCCAATTTCCTCAAGATGGTGTCCTGTGCATTTCCTGCACTGCTCTATCATTAGTTATGAGGTAGCATTGTTCCCTTGTGCAATTTGCCAGCTTCCAACATTCCTTTACTTGGATTTTATTGTTCATTATTGATACAATGAGGAAGACCAAATCTTTGTAATTTTCATTAAAGAAACTTTTAACTTACTCTTAGGTGCACGTGAATCTTGTACCCCATTTTCAAGCATTGTATGACCATGTAGCACCAAAACATAGAACTACATGTCCCAATCAAAACACAGAACTACATGTCCCAATCTATTGCTCCACACCTCCAACCACCTGTCAGCCTAGATTACACACAAGCCCTTTGAGAGAGGCTTGAGCCCAAAGTCTTCTGATTCAGAGGCATGCACACTACCATGAAGTCAAGGTTGACATTTGAAGGCTGTGTTGGCAGTTGTGTGTTGAAATAGGCAACTGCTGCCTCTTTGGTGCTGCATAACATACTGACAACACCAGGGATAATTCCACTGGATGATTAAAAATAACTCTTATGGTATGGAAGTTCAGGGCTAGGAGGTTAACAGATAGTGAAGTTATGGGTGTGGTAGCATAGTGGTTATGCTTCTGGATTCGTAATTCAGAGCCTGGATCAGTGATCCAGTGACATGAGTTCAAATTGCATCACAGTAGAAAAGCTAGGATTAGTAAATTTCCAGATTGTTGTAAAAAATCCATCCTTTAAGGAAGGAAATCTGCCATCCTTAACTCATCTGACTGATGTGACTCCAGACCTACAGCAAAGTGATTGATTCTTAATATCTCTTTGAACACAATATTCAGCTGTATTCAAGAAGATGGCTTGACACCACCTTCTCAAGGGCATTAAACAATAAATGCTGGTCTTTCCAGTAATGACCAAAAAAGTGTCAGTGATGGCCTTCATACTGAGTGAGATGTTCTTCAGCCAGTTTTCCTCAGAAACCTGATTCTGTTGTGGTATAGCCAGGTTGGATTGGTCTACTAGTCTTGCCTTTTGGCTCTGGGCTACTCTCCCCCGCCTGTTATACTTGCGTTCCTTCAAAATGTCAATCAATGTGGCACTGGGTGTTGTGCCCATACTGTCACACTCTCAAATGTTCTGACCTGTCACTAGCTGTGAGGCAGCAATGATCCCTTGTGCAATTTGCCAGCTTTCTACATTCCTTTACTGTTGGATTTTATTGTTCATTATTGATACAATATTATGAGGAAGACCAAATCTTTGTAATTTCCATAAAAGAAACCCTTAATTTACCATTAACGAGAATTAAAATAGTTAAATCTCACTTGTTTTGTGGCCATTCATAACTACTCATTACACAGTGGAGGAATTTCAAATAAGGCACTGGATGCAATAAGAATTATAGCATAAACACTGTAAAGTTCCTGCAAATTAATGTTCAATTTGTGCTTGAGAAAAAAGTAAACACAGGGAGGGAAAATGTCTCTCCTTAGTTGTCATCAGACTCCAATAATAGTTAGAATTGAGTCTTCTTTGAACATGTGCTAAAACGTCTAAATGTTCACTCTCATCGTTTGGTAATGTTTCAGATCAGGATTCCATTTGCAAAGTAACCAATAAAATAAAACCTTTGAAAGAATTGAGCTTTATTAAAAAGGTTCAAGTCATCACTCAAAAGAGAGATCAAAAAAGCTCTCAGTCCAGGTGCTTTGAAGTATATTTCTTCTTAAGATTCCTTGAAAGCCAGATAAGCTCTTTATTCACAGTCTAAAAATTATTGAGTGGTTTCTGCTCCATATTAACTCTAAATCCATTGAACAAATTCATAAAAATTAAATCCTTCTGGATAAACAGCCTAACAAACTTAAAAGTAACTGTCAAGTTCAACCTAAGCAATATATTTCTCAATATACCAATTCAAACGTTTCTTAATTTTCAATCAGAGCTGCAAGTGTATCAATAGAAAATAATGATCTCTGTCTTTTTGTTGGCCAATAGCTTTCAACAATTTTGCAGAGATCTGTAGCAGTGATTCCACCAAGCTACAAATTAATACCATTAAAACATTTAGATGCTTTACATAGGAGACTAGATCCAAGTCAATATTGACATCCTTCAAGCACCATGACTCATGGCAAATCATTTAGTGCTTAGAATTTATGGTATTCAAAATAAATTCAGTATCACTGATTGAAAACTCACTCCTCCCTATTTCTGTCATACAACCCACCGAGATATGTGCTCCTTCAATTTTGTCATCGTGCACATCCCCGATTTATTTACACACTATTGGCAACCATGCCTGCAGCTGTCAAGGCCATAAGCTCTAAAATTACCTCCCTAAACCTCTGTGACCACTGTCTCCTCCTTTAAGGCTCTACTTAAAACCCACCTCATTGACCAGCTTTTAGTCACCTGTTCTAATCTCTCCTTATGTGGCTGATTGTCAAATCCTGTTTGATCGCTCTTCTGTGAAACTGCTTGGGATGTTTCACTAAGTTAAAGGAGCTATATAAATGCAAATTGTTATTGAGGTTAGTGTACTACTTTCCTGCCTTTTTAAATGCAAATTTACTGGAGCCTATTCTAAGCTCTTTGCTTCCATCCACATGATAAAGTCACAACTGCTTCTTTTGCATCTAAGTGCCCAAATAAGTGAACGTTTAATTACCTGGTATCTAAATTACCCTCCCTCCTGTTGCCCTCACATTTTTCAACTTCTAGAGTTAAATACATCATTTTTAATAGGAAGCCGACTTCAAAGTAAAATTCATTCAGACTTTAGAACCTAAAAAACACTTAAGTTCTGACAGAGGAAACAAAAAGAATTATTGTATTAAAGAAGTGATAATGAGTCAAATCTCATTTTACATAATAGCTATTTAGTGTTTTGCATTTGGCAAAGCCAAGAGACAACAATAAACAAAAATCGTAGAGCAATGTCACAGGACAGTAGCTGAGTGGTTGATTAGTGAGTATTACCATTATCTTTCTTTCCTCTAAATTGGAGCACTGAACTAAACTAACTTCTATACAACTTTAGGTCTTGAGCTCCCTCCTCCATCCCCACCCCCTTTCTGTTTCCTCCTTCCTTTTGTTTTTTTTCCAATAAATTATATAGATTTTTCTTTTCCCACCTATTTCCATTATTTTTAAATATTTTTAAATCTTTTATGCTCTCCCCACCCCCACTAGAGTTATACCTTGAGTGCCCTACCATCCATTCTTAATTAGCACATTCGTTTAGATAATATCACTAACTTTAACACCTATGTGTTCTTTTGTTCAGTTGTTGGTGACATCTTTTGATGATCTGCTTCTATCACTGCTTGTTTGTCCCTACAACCACACCAACCCCCTCCATTTCTCTCTCTCTCTCTCTCTCCCCACCCAACCCCCCCCACACACCTTAAACCAGCTTAAATTTCAACTCTTTCTTGGACTCGAACTCAAGTTCTGTCGAAGGGTCATGAGGACTCGAAACGTCAACTCTTTTCTTCTCCGCCGATGCTGCCAGACCTGCTGAGTTTTTCCAAGTAATTCTGTTTTTGTTTTGTTACTAAACTAAGAAAGTTAGTTAGTAGTCTAATAAATAAGAGCATGGCAGGGAAACTCGGTCCCATGGGATGGAGATGCAGTGTTAGGTGGAAACTTCAGGATGTTTCTCAAGTGCTGGTCAACCACAGTGCAGCGAGTGTCATCAGCCGGAGAAGCCTGAGCTCTGGATTTTGGAGCAGCATCAGTGCATCAATAAGGCTGAGTGCTGGGAGGATACAACATTCCAGGAGGTGGCCAATCTGTGGCTTTAAAATGCATAGGGCAAGAGGGAATGGGTGACCGCAGACAGACAAGTAATGAGAGATTTCAAATCCCCTAATATTAATTAGGATTAAACCAGTAGAAGAGGTATAGAGGGAGCAGAATTCTTAAAATGGACTCAGGGGAACTTTTTATCAGTATATAGCAAGCCCAAAAAGACACAGGGCAGTTTGATTTATTTTTTGGGAATGAAGCTGGGCAGGTGAAAGGTATGGGGGAGAATTCTAGTGATAGTGATCATAATTCAGTCAGATTTAGCATAGTAATGGAAAAGAACAAAGAAAGGCCATGAATAAAAGGTTTTAAATTAGGGAAAAGTCAATGGGCGGAATTTTCCTTGCCTGTTGGCAGTGGGCATTTGGCGGCATAAGTGGACAATATGCCGAGAAGGCCAAAAATCAGTTTCACAATGTAGTGAAACCAGTTAGCAATCGTCCGCGCTGCCCGTCAATGACAGGCCATGTTGCCCGCCATCGATTGTCGGGAACTTCATTTTAATACATCTGCCTATCATTATAAGCCCTGCTCGCTGGAATCATCCCCCTACACTGGATCAACCGAGCGCATTGGCGTGCAATCACGCCGACGTGTTTCACAACTGTACATAAGGGATGTGCACCTGGCAAGATGCACTTCTCTCAGGACTTAGAGGTTTGCTTGCCTATTTTGTTTTGGGCAGCATTCACTGTCACCAGCACCAGGCTTCACAGACAGCACCACATCACTATTGGGGGGCTCATGGGCATGTCCCTACATACCAGACCAGACATACAGCAGGGGTGGCTTCTCAATGGCTGCAGAGCTAGGGCTTACTTGGGGAAGGGGGAGAAGTGGCCTCAGGCAAGGGAAGAGGCTGCAGGGTGAGGGCTGTACTGAGGAAGGGTGTATCCCAGGTTGTGTGTGGGGGCACAAGTTGATCTGTTCAAGTAGCCTCAAGCTGGTGAGCACTGAGGAGGCAGTCTCAAGAGGAGATGAGGCAAGATGGAAATGTGAGGGTATGTGTGAGAGAGTGAGTGGTGATGTCTCTTGAGCTGGTAGAGAGTGAGATGCCAGTGAATGTGTGATGGGCTTGAGTGTGTGAGTTTAGAATGATGAGATGATTGCCTTACCCTGGTGGCACAATCAAATCATTCATTCTCTTTTTGCATTGGATGTCCAACCACTTTTTTTGTAGCATTGACACTGCCATCACCTACCAAGCCGGAGTGCTGAGATTGCTGGACCTGCTGCAGCCAGAGCTGGGATAAAAGACATCACAGTGGGCCTCCATGATGTCCAAAAGGCATTCCAGGGACCCGTCACTAAATCGGGGGGCTTCAGTCTTCTTGCATGTCTTTTGTGCAGCAGTCCCAGGCTGGAAGCACTGAGAGGTGTGCGCGCAACTGCAGTTTTAGTATGGTGCCTTGCATGAGGAAGCGGCGAGGTGATGGTTTGGTGGGCAAATGAGAGCCTGCCCGCCATTTAAACGGCACGTTTACCGGGAATGCATGATTAATGAGGCATTTCCATTTCTGACCTTATGATGGAAGGAAGGCCATTGATGAAGCAGCTGAAGATGGTTGGGCCTAGAACAATACCGTAAGTAAATCCTGCACTGATTCTTGGAACTGAGATGATTGCACTCCAACAACCACAACTATCTTCCTTTGTGCTAGGTATGACTCCAACCAGTGGAGAGTTTTCCTCCTGATTCCCACCAACTCCAGTTTTGCTAGAGCTCCCTGGTGCCACACTCGGTCAAATGCTGCCTTGGTGTCAAGGGCAGTTGTTCTCACCTCACCTCAATTAGAGATCAAAAACCTAGCTGAATGTTGAGGCAGAAGGTGGATTCTTAGTGCCTATCTTCACAAAAGCAGATAAATCACTAGGTGCAGTCAGGGCAAACAAATTTAGTGAAGGAGACATCTGTGATGAATATCTAGTTCATTGTTCATGTTAATATTTTAGAGGTATTGTTTAGTTCTGGGAAGATTGTTGTTGTAAAGGTATGGTAATTAAAATGCTGGTCTTTAGAGATTACCAGAACACATAAAAGAAAAGTTCAGAAGGTTACCCATGTTTGTTTAATAAACTCAGGATAGAAAAGGTGGAGCCATAAAGCAGCAGGTGGACTTACTTAACTGGAGAACTAGAGACACTATGTCTACACTGCTTACAAAGAAGTGCCGTTCAGAGAGATGCTTTGTTTTCAGAGTTGGAACTAGAGAGTTTAAAAGGATCCAGTGAACCTTCAAAGGCATCATGGAGATGGGTAGAGCTTAAGAAGGGTCGCTGGCTTAAATTTATCTGTGTGTTTGCTGGACGGTTTGCAGTTTCTGTTATTGTTGGGTTGTCTCAGAAGACATTGGGTGCCTTACTCTAATAAGGGATCTGGCTGGAGGCAAGATCTCCCTCTAAAAGTACTTTTATTATAATAACTAACTGTGTGTAAGATTACAGACAATCAGGACAGAAATATACTCCTCTTCTCTTAGGTTCTTCTCACTCATCTCTCTGAGTGGCATCATAATGTCAGCTCCTTTTGTACATCCTCGGTAACTATTATTACAGTAGTGTTTGAGTTAACCCTTTATTCTACCGTTTGGACCTCATATGGTTTGCAGCTCAGAGAGAAGCCCCAGGACCTGTTAGCAAGCGTCAGGCTGTTAGGGCTCAGTAAAGCCCTGGGAGCCATTTACAGCTTGGTACAGCTGGGAGACTGTGTTCGGAGAAACCCAGGGTCAGTGCCAGCTTAGTAAAGCTAGCAGTCTGTGAAAGAGTTGGAAGTGTGCCAGAGGTGGGAGTGCAATTTTGTGAACCCTGTGGACTGCAGTCTCAAGTAAAGAGATTGAACTATCGGGAGGTGAGCAGTTACTGTGGCAGTCTGTTTCAGAATGGCTTTAGAGGGCATTCATGTGCTAGACCTTTAAAAGTAAAGAATTGAAATCCCTTCTGATGGAGACAGAGTTTTAATGAGTGGTCACTGACATCTGGGTGGGTTGCTGACAAATCCATGGGATCTGTCTTGGTCCCCATCTGCCATGTCATGTGGAGTATGGTGTGGCTGACCACAGTTTATCTGTTAATTCATCTTTATCCAATGTTAATTCTGAATGTTAGGGTATAAGATAGATATTGTAAATTATTTTACTTTTCTGTCTTTGTATAGTAAAAAAATTATTTTGTTTGTTTAAAACTGGAATCTTGTGGCTTTATACCACTAGTATGTATCTGGGATTTCAAACATTTTCTACCATAAACAGAAAATTACTGGTCCCTAACTTGATAGTAACACATCAAATGAGCATTTGTGTTGACTGGCTTTGGGCACCTCTTTTGAAGCCTAAACCAAGATAGGGTGCGAGGCATTTCCAGCTCAGAATGTACATGGGCACACTGCCCACCATGTTGGTCTCTTCCAAAATCAAAATACTGCAGATACTGTAAACCCAAAATAAAAATAGAAAGTGCTGGAAATACTGAGAAGGTCAGGTAACGTCTGTGGAGAGAGAAATAGAAATCATTTATATTGGTGATCTTCCATCTGAACACATACTGACTTCTTTGGTGCATATTTTGCACCTGTAAATTGGCCACAGCATCAACAAACCTCCAGGCTACATGAACTGATTTGGCAAAATATAGATCTTCTAGCTAATCTAAAAATAACCAAATTCAGGTCAATGGAAATTAGAATAACCCACGCTCTTTCCATTTAGATCATTAATTACATTTCAAACTGTTAAACACCCAGCCAAAATGGCTTTTATTTATTGTGCTGTAGGCATTTTGGGAGTATTGAAGTATTTTGTTGAAAGGCAGTGAAATTCTCATATTTCTTTTCTTTCTTAATAGAGAATGTACTACATTCATAGATTTTCACTAACAAACTTCCTTCCCTTGGCACTTTCTGCTGCTGAAAACTACTGATCTACTCACACATTAACCCGCCTTTTGGAAAGTGATCAAATCCTACAAGTGACTGTGCAGGCAGTGCATGTGGAAAGTCTTCAGTTTTATGAAGGTCAAGACAACCAAACAGGCAACTGATAGTAACCTGATAACATTGTTTCTTTATTGATAAATTCACCCCTTCAGTTCAGGCAGTAAGACAGCCACATAAAAACAGCCTGATTATCATACGTCTTGTGACCTGGAGCAGCAGGGATTGTGGTAAATATTTACCTTTTTTTATTTTTGCAATACTTGGAGCCGTAATTCCCTGAGGCAGCTAGTGCTGGCATTGGATGCCTCAGGGTAAACCTAAGCTGCAGTAGGAACTGAATTAGGTATTAGGCCCTTTAATTGCATCAGCTTCAGGCATTTCTTCTTCTTTCACATGATGTGGGCACCACTGGCTAGGCCAGCATTTGTTGCCCATCCCTAACTGCTCTTGAAAGAGTAGCGATGAGCCACATTCTTAAACTGTTGTAGTCCATGTAAACCAGACACACCCATAATTCTGTTACAAAGGGAGTTCCAGGATTTTGACCCAGTGACAGTGAAGGAACAGTGATTTGGTTCCAAGTCAGGATGGTGTGTGCCTTGGAGGGGAACTTGCAGGTGGTGGTGTTCTCATGCGTCTGCTGCCCTTGTCCTTCTAGCTAGTAGAGCTCGCGGGTTTGGAAGGTGCTGTTGAAGGAGCCTTGGTGAGTTGCTGCAGTGCATCTTGTAGATGGAACACACTGTTGCTATTGTGCGGTGGTGGAGGGAGTAAATATTTAAAAGGTGGTGGGTGGGGTGCCAATCAAGTGGGCTGTTCCATCCAGAATGGTGTTAAACTTCTTCACTATTGTTGGAACTACACTTATCCAGGCAAGGGGAGAATATTCCATCATATTCCTGACTTGTGCCTTGTGAAAGGTGGACAGACTTTGGGGAGTCAGAATGTGAATTATTTACCACAGAATTCCAGCTTCTGACCTGTTCTTGTAGCCATAGTATTTATATGGCCAGTCCAGTTCAGTTTCTGGTCAATGGCAAAGCCCAGAATGTTAAGGATTCAGTGATGGTAATGCCATGGAATTTCAAGGGGAGATGGTTAGATTCTTTCTTGTTGGAGATGGTCATTGCCTGGCGCTTGTGTGGCATTAATGTTACTTGCCCATTATCAGTCCAAGCCTGAATGTTGTCCACTCCTTGCTGCATACAGGCTGTTTCAGTATCATGAATGGCACTGAACATTGTGAAATCACCAGTGAACATCCCACTTCTGACCTTAAGAAGGAGGGGGCGTCATTGATGAAGTATGAACATAGGATGCCTCTTGTTTGTGTTTTTCCAATATTGTGGCAGCACATATCTTGTCAGAAGTGTGTACATTTTTCATGATCACCAATCTGGGGACTTAGGAGGTCACATAGCTCCTAAAAATGAGTATTGCACAGCCAATTTAACCCCCAAACAATTTGCAGAGAAATGAAGAAAAAAGGACTACACTATTTTTTGCATAAGATGTGGATAATCACCAAACATCTACAATCTTTATATAGTGCAATATAATTACACATGTACACACCCAGAATATGGAATTCAATCTTTTAAATTTGAACTTCAGATACAATTCTTAATTATGATGATGTACATTCTGGTTGAATCTGACATAGCATATCATTTTACAGGGGTGTGACATTGGTCATAAAGTTGCTCAAGAAACTCAGTTTGAGAATTTAGCAGTTATACATGTTATCAAAGAGATACAAGAAGTAGTAGCTTAATGCCTGAGGAAAACTGCTGGCTGCCATATTGACAGTCCTATTATCTGTGAGTAGCAGATCACTCAAACTTTCCAGGAGAACTGGTATTGTTATACTCCCTATCCGGTGAATGATTATTGAGAGGATCCAAAGGCAATTTTTGAAGTTGAAACACCTATCATTGAACCATTCAGCACAATACAACTTCAATTTCTGATTCACCATTTATCACCCATTTCAGTTGTTCAAAACTTTCCCTCGGTAACATTTACCATGTATTTCTCAGCTTATGTCCTTCTTTAAATTAGGAATTAAAATGGATTCCATGTAGCAATACGTTCTCAACTTCGTAAAGGTTTTGTGCAACACATTCTTATTGAAATTCCAGTTAGGTGTCAGATTCCAAAGATTTTCTGAATACCTTTTGCCCCTAATTATACTTAATGCTTTAGCAGAGATACATTCTGTTGCTTTCTTCCTGTTTTAGTTTACCATGCTGTAATATGTTCCATGAAAGTGCAAATTCTTTGCATTCTCATCAGTTCATTTAACCTTGGAGTTTAAAAAAATATTGGCCCAAATCTTCCAGTCTCTGGATCATCAGGGACTGCACATAAGACAGAAGATGTGTGTCAGGACCCTGTGGAAGTCCTGATACATGGACACATTTGGGAATTGCCCGGGCAGTTTAAGCTTCTATGGGCCATTGCCTGCTGCCCGGGACCCTGTGCAAACATCTCTGAATCTGAGCTAGAGTCGGGGGAGAAATCATAGCAGATTTGCACGAAATGAGGTAACGGGTGGGAAAATCATTTTACCCGCCGACTGCAGTGGCGGTTTCTCACGCTGTAGCATCCCAAGCCCACCAAACAAATTGTTGTTAATCAACTACCTCTATGCCATTTTTCCCCCACTATCCCTATATCCCTAAATGTCATTATTATCCAGAAGTCTATCAATTTCTGTCTTGAACATGCTCAATATAATATGGTTTCCCCATCAGGGCGATGAGCATCTTGAAAATAGACCAATGAACTTATTAGTATAGGTCCTGCCACTATAACGCCATGCATTATATTTGTACGTATTGATGTGGCTGAGGATAACATGGAGTACTGTATGATCCATGTGTGCCATGAATCCTTTAGGTTGCATTTGTATTAGCAATACTGTCTGAATGGGCATGTGAAAAATTAATTCAATTCCTGTATATGTATAGCTTTTTTTTGATTCTTCATAGCTCCAAAATATATTTTTCCTTCAGTTTTCTCTCTATTTCTTTTTTCCTGACCTGGAGGCCTTGGCTGCTGCTTGGGTATAGCTCAAAAGTCACCAATGTCTCTCTGATGTATTGCCTTCAGTGAATTTCTCTGTGGGATCCTGAAGAGTAAAGTGTTGGCACTCTTTATGAATGGGCATCATCCTAGTCAAACCTGATTCTATTTTTACCTCATGATCATATGCACAATTTCCTCACATAGATCAGGAGCAAATCAGAATCCTGATTGATATTTTTCTCACTAGTCTATGGAACTGAATCCAGTTGTTACACTCAAGCTATTTCCCCATCAGAAACCTTCTAATTGTCTACTTTCCATCAGTTAGCTTCATCTGATAAGTTGAAGGATGAGGAGGTAGGAGCCCATTTAATCTACTACATACATTTAAATATCTACTGATCTACATGCCTCAGTCAGAAACTGCAATGAACCCCTTGTAATATTGGAGGATAATTTGGCTTCTATTAAGAAAGCATAAATAATGCATGATGATGTGACTTGTATACTAGATTTTACTACATTTTCTTCTCCCTGTACTACTTAATATTTACCATATTTAGCTATTGCATGGTAGTACCACTATACATTTGATCAACTCTATCAAACTGGTGTTAGCAAGACTATTGTTGCCTTTCATTGTTTGAGCAGCAATAAATTTGATATATTGATAAGGTTTTATTTCTATAGTGACTTCAAACTAAAGGGTTCTTCACTAATCCTATGACTTAGTTAAAGGTTGTTTGAAGGCTTTCCTGTGAGAACAGTAACTTTGAGGAAGATAAAATTATTGTCATACTATGTATGATTTTATTCTTAAAACAGCAACTGTTGCCGAAAAAGAGTTTTTTTAGGAAAACTGATAGGCCTCAACATTTTAAGCAGTATGTTCTATTGATCATCTGGAGGAATAGCTGGAAGAGGCAAAAGAGATGGTAACATGTTGTAACATGCCTTTAAGGGATAGCAATATGATATCACTAGAAAGGGAGTGTGCCATGCAATCTAGCTTTAGTTTCACTTTTGCTGCTGATGTCTTCAAGCTTTCTGCCTAAGTATATCTATTCTCATGTGCCCAGTCTAAATAAGTGAACCCACAACGTGGTTGCACAATCCCTTATGAGTGTTTGGTACTTAAATCATTACAACAACATGCCATGATGCTCAACGGTGGTCAGACTGGCAGCAAGATTAGGTACAGGTACAACATGGTGACGAGCCTCAGGTCATACTACATCGTATGAGGCGAACCTCAATGTTCTGGTCAGATCGCAGCAGAGTCGCAGTGGCAGACAGTGTTGGAACCACAGGTGGAACCACAGAAAAGCTTTGAAGACACAGTGCTAGGATAGTCCTCAAATAAAGAGCTGGCAAACAGACAGATCCCTTGTGGTGACATTGCAGCACACAGCCTGAGAGTTCAGAGAGTGGGACAGTGCATCAAGAGTACCAGCACCAGGTTAGCTCAGTTGGGAAAGGCAAGTGACCACAGTGTGGACTGGATCGATAGCAAGCAAGGGAGAATCAAACAAAAAAAACAAAACCGTCATAAAAATCAGTCCAGAGAAAGTTGTGATTATAATGGGTGGAGCTTCAGAAAAGCATGTGAAAACGGAAGTCTTCCTTGATACTCTAGGAGAAGGAAGGTCAAACCGATGCTATCAGAATGTCCACAAAATTCCCCAGTTCCAATTGGGATGCAGCTGACCTATTAAACAAAGTCAAAATATTTAAACAGAATACAGATCTATAGTTTCTTGATTCAGTTGTGTCTGACAAGCAAGCCATAGAAATTCACCTAGCAATTGGGAATGAAGGTCTACACAGACAGAACACGTCAGGGCTAACAAAAGAAGAGCAAAGGATCTGAGCGACATTGAAAGACTGGACCAGACTCAGGATAACCTTCCACATTCAATGACTAGAGTTCATGTCATTTCAACAACAACCCTTAGAATCCATGGACCACTTTGTCAGCAGATGCAGAGAAAAAGGTACATGTTATGATTTTTCAAATGCAGAGCTAGCAGGTAGAATCATTGAGTTGGCAATCGCATCCACTCCCATGGAAGCATTTCAGAAAGATTGGCTAGACAAGCCCAAAAGGTATAGTGTTTTAATTTCCAGCGGAGGTTATCACTGGATAAGTCTGATTCCAAGGTGGAACCCAGCTTGATAGATCATAACTTTTATTTTTTTTGTTTAGATTTGTGGAGAGGAGCTACTGAAAAGGGTCACCAGAGTCAGCTAATTAACTTTTGACAAAAAGAATAAAACATTTATTAAACAAGTAAAGATGAACTATATTACAATACTCCTTCACCCACAACTGTACCTTTACAGATGTATACAGATTTGTAAGGATAATACAAGTTACAAAATCTATTTTGTACTCCAATGCCCACAGTAAGTACACAGTCCATGTACCAATTGACGACCCTGTGGTCAGACACACCACACACTGAAACCAAGTGACAGTTGCCACCTCAACAAGATGTTATGGCTCCCCACCACCACCATCCACCCCCCTCCACCTCCAGATACTTGTCACATCAATCTCCATCTTTCACACAAGGGTTTCCAATCTCCAATCTCCAAGGACTCATGAATGTTCTCCCAAACCAATACTTTCGGACACCTTCCGCATGGGT
Source organism: Carcharodon carcharias (assembly GCF_017639515.1). NCBI lineage: Eukaryota > Metazoa > Chordata > Chondrichthyes > Lamniformes > Lamnidae > Carcharodon > Carcharodon carcharias. The sequence continues at coordinate 163,818,320 of NC_054469.1, read as the reverse complement.
TCACCTCCCAGGTTTTGAACCCACCTTCCGATGTTCCTCTCCCCTGGGTCACCACATGATTGAAGCTGTCTTCCATGCACTCTCTCTCACTGACTCAGCCGTCAACAATAGTACTGCTTCACATGCCCATAGCAAAAGAGTTACATACTGTCAGTCGTCTCTTTGGACCTTCTGGCGTCTTGCAAGCTGCTTTCACTTTAAATCTGCTTTCTGCAGCTTTTGTCTCTTTAAATCTGAAGCTTGGAGCCTTTCTCTCTGCCCTCACTCTTAACTTCACTTAACAGGACCTTTTCCAGGTTCCTGTCCTTCCTTTGACTAGAAGGTCTGCATGGGACTTTCTGTGATTCCATTCCCCTGGATTTTGGGGCATTTTCTATAGCTTGGGACTGGCCATCTGTCCCCTTTGCTCCAGTCTCTCCTGGCAGCTACTTTCAAAACCAACTGAACTCAAACAGCTTCCAAATCAAACTGCTGCTTTTAGTTTCTTCTGTGTTTGCCTGTGGGAGGGGCCTGCCTCTCTGGACCCCTATCGCTAAGCAACAGCCCTGGTTTCTTTTACTCTTGTTTGCTCTACTTAGCTTACAATTGTAAAATTCTCATTAGAAATGCAGGCATCTTTTAAAGTGAAACTAAAACTTAACTTGACTTTTCTTAACAAACAAATACAGAAATACAAATCAAACTTAAACTTCAAAGCTAAAACTAATTTCTATTGCCCACAAAATACAAATATCGCTTACTTAAAATATCTCCATTTCCTAACAATAGCATAAAAGAGCTACTCAGGGGTGGACATAAGTACAAAGTAATCCTCACAGGTTGACAAATCTTACAGGTCCTAAGTACAGCCCCAAATGTTGACACGCTCACTAGAATACCTAAACCTAGCCAGACATGCAGAAGGTGTGACCTTCTGCATGTACCAAGGAAATGCTCGGCTTTCCAAGCATGTGGCAGAAAGGGCCATTGGCAGTAGCAGTGAACTACAGCAAAGGCTGATGAGGCTACAAAAAGCCGGGCATTGATCCAAACAGACCATACACAATGGGTACCTTCAAGCAATAGAAATGACTATCTGGTATCCTGTCAGAAACATATACATGAGATGATTGACAAACCAGAAAATGACGCTGATGTGCACGATGAGATGATAAGCAGTGAACACAGGTTTCACACTGTCAATCTCATGGAAAACGTAGGTGCCATCACACCATCAGAAATGTTTGCCAACATTCAAAATACCTGCCCTGAGAAATTTGGTAACTACTCATTATTGGCCAAGATTGGCATAGGCGCAAGTGCTGACATACTACCTCTGCGGATTCTAAAAGACATGTATCTGCAGACATAGAGGTTCATGGCAAAACCTACTGCTGCAAAACGTTTAGCATAAACTTTTACTCCATGTGCGGGATCCATAGTCCTGGAGTGCAACTACGATCAATCCTCCTGCGTCACAGATGTTCTGCATCGTGGAATTTAAAGGCTCAGCAATTGCTGGTTTACTGGCGTGCTATGACCTCACACTAGGCACAATCCATGGAATCAGTCAGACCTTACACAGCAGATCAACCTCAGAAACTATTCCTATTGTCTCAATTCACAACTACGATCCGTGATGTTTATAACACAGCTTTAAAACATTGTCCTCATAAAATACCCACATTAGAAGGGTTAAATCTGAGATTTGCAGGTGCAAAATGTTTCTCAAAGTTTGATGCCAAGCATTGCTACTGGTCAGTACAACTCACAGGGAGGCCCAGGAGCTTACTACATTTTGTACCCAATTCAGACGATACTGTATTCAATGATTTCCTTTCAGGCTATCAGTTAGCCAGGAGCACTTTCAAGCTCACATGGACAGCATTACATGCACTGTGCCAGGATGCATCTGTATTGGCAATGGCATTGCCCTTGTGGGAAGAAAAAAGCAAGAACATGACCATAATCTGCACCTGTTGATGCAAGTGGCACATAATGAAGCATTAGTATATAACTGTTTGAAATGTGCCATCAATGTGCAGCAGATCAATTTATTCAGTTCTGTTTATTCCAATGCTGGTATATGTTCCAATCAAAGTAAAACAGAGGATATTAAAGCCATTCCAACTCCTCAAGATAAGGGCAGTCTTCAAGAATGTCTAGATCCTTTAATTTCCTATCTCAATGCATTCCCAATTTCACTCAAAATTGATCCTCACTAAGGGAATTCTTAAGAAAGGATGTGCCTTTCCTATGGCACAAAGGCCACCAGTACATCTTCAAAGCATTGGACCAGTCATTATCAGAAGTATTGACATTGCAATTTTATGATCCTAGAGAGACAACTACCCTGCAGATAGATGCCTCACAGAAAGTTCTGAGAGCATGCATACCACAAAAAGGCAAAGCCATTGCATTTGCTTCAAAATCCCTGTCTGTAAAGCATTTGAACTACTCCAACATCGAGCAGGAAACATTAACTTTGGAATCACATGTTTTAATACCTATATATTTGACAAACATTTGTGGTAGAGACCAACCACAAGACACTGGAGATGATTTGACGAAAACCATTGACCAGTGCACTGCCAAGATTACAATATGTCTTGATAAAGATTCAAGATTATGACTGTGAGATTAGTTACAAGCCAGGTAACTTGATGATCCCATCAGATATACTTAACAGACTGCATAATCCAGCAAAAACAGAAGATATATCCTTGGATGTACAAGTTCAGCTGATCGACATCAAACTTGGAGATGTTTTCAAATTGATCTGGTACACTTTCCACAACATAAATGCTAGCAGCTAGAAGAAGAAACAATGGATTCCACACTGTGGAAACTGTAGAAAATTATCATTGAAGGATGGCCTGATTCAATTCAACATGTCTGTGAATATATGAGACCATTTTTGCCCCATCAAAATGAGCTAGGCATCTCCCGAGGAGTCATTTTTAAAGGCAGGTAGGTCATCACACCAGAATGTTTGCGATATGATCTTCTACCATAACTTCATCTCTCACACATGGGCATAAACCAGACGGGAAGACTTGCAAGAGAGACAGTCTATTGGCCAGGTATGAATAATGACATTGAAGCCATCATCAAGAAGTGTGAGCCATGTCAAGACCACATGCCAAGGCATTAATTCCACATGAAGTTCCTACCCATCCTTGGTCCAAAATCGTATCCAACCTCTTTCATTCGCTTGGTACTGACTTCATTGTCATCATCGACTGCTTTACCAAGTACCCCATTATTTGACAATTGCACAATACCTCTGGCACAACTGTCGTACATACTCTAAGTGTTGTCATCAGTTTATTTAGTGTGCCTAGAGAGATCATTATGGATAATGGTTTGCAATTTTTCTTTAAGCTATTTTGTGATATGTGTGTGAAGTGTAATATTGATCACACTACTTCTTCTCTTCATTACCATAGATCTAAAGGAGTAGCAGAATGAATGATTCTCACAGTGAAACCTTAAATTCTCAAATGTGGACAGACCAAGCAAGATCTACACATTGTAACGTTATGTCTGAGAGCGACAACTTTTAGTGCAACTATTCCCCCACCAGCAGAGCTCATGTTTGACAGACCTACTCTGACCCATTCTATTCTCTTAGAACCTAGAGAGCAACTTTTCAAACTGCAAGAGGAGATGCCAACATGCATGATAAAAATTCAGGTACAGAATTGCCAAGTTTACAGTTGGGGCAACAAGTTGGCAACCAGGGTCCCACAGAATGTGGCAACCGGCCAAAGTGAAAAGGATTTGTTCAGAACATATGTCCTATGAAGCCACTACACACAAAGGGGCAGTGGTGAGGCATAACCGAGGGAAAAATCAGATCCATCCAGCTTCTCAACCACCATTTAGTCCTATCACATCAAGGACTAGATACCAAATGCAACCAGGAACAATATCCAAGAATGGCAATCCCACAGATCACTGTGAGCAATTCAAGAATCCTCCAGACAAGGTAGCCATTACAAGATCTGGGCATATGAGCTGATTACCTCTATGCTTTAGAGCCTCATAGATTCACCAGTCCTTACATGTATGTACTGGTAACTAAACATGAATGTGTTTTGTAAATAGTCATACTTCTTTGGAAGGGGGGAAGTATCCTTAAAAAGAAAGGTGGTTGTTGTAATTTGCCTTTAAGGTATAGCAGCATGACATCCCTAGAAGGAAAGTGTGTCATGCGATCCAGTTTAGTTTCACTTTTGCCTTTGAGCAAGACACAGCTCTGCTGCTGATGTCTTCAAGCTTTCTATCCATGTGTATCTGTTCTCTTGTGCCTAGTCTAAATAAATGAATCCACAATGTGTTTACCAATCGCTTATGAGTGATTGGTGCTTATATCATTATAACAACATGACACTATATGGTGCAGGATGGCAATTTGGGAAGGGTCTTACTACTGATTGGTCAGGCTATTGTGTTTGTAATAGGTCAGTTCATGCTAACATTCTTACTGCTGATTAGTTGACTGTGTAGAATGGCTGATAATGTGTTTCTTGAGTAAGGGTAGCCAGATGTTGCTGATGAGAAGGCCACTGTCTTGGGGGAGGTATGGTGTTGGTAGAACTGCATAGTCTCCCTTTTATGTTTTGTGTGCCAATGTGTGATGGATGAGATATGTTTAGAATTGGACCTCTGGATGTGGCGGTCAATAAAGATCTCACCCGTATCCCCCCTCTACATTCAACTATATCTTTCACCTGTCCTAGTCATTCCAGCAGATGATGGGTAGAGTATGCTGCCTGAAACTTTGAGGCCTATCAGTTCTTCAAAAGAACTCTTTTAACGTAGCAACTGCTCTTTTCAGAGCAAAATTTTACGTGGTGAACTATGAATTTGTCTTCCTCAATATTGATACTATAACTTGTTTAGCAGAGTAGTATTTTGAGGCCACAACAGCCCTATGAACTGAATACTATACTTATGTCTAGCACAAATGTTGCACAGAAATGTTTAAAGGAACATTTTTAATGTAATAAAGTAGAATCATAAATCTTCCTGTTGTAAGTTTATCCTCTGATCTGTAGGTCAAAGATCATGGCCCTAACTGGAATTACAGGCTGTCTGACTTTGATAACCAGTGGGAAATGTTGGAAGCAATCCACATTACTCTTAAGACCTTTCCTATTTTGCCACTTCATTAGGAAGCCACTAATCTCTTTACTCAATGAGATAGATAAGGTTTTGCTAATACACCCGACAGTCAGAGTTCAATCAAACTCCAATCTTTGATGCTTAACTTCCAGAAGTTTCTGGCTGTTCTTCAGAGAATTTTATCTCACATTCCTTGCTTACTTTCTCCAATACTCATCATGATGGGAAGCCTATTGCTACAGCTTATTGCAGATAACAAATCCCATTGCCTAGACAGGGCTGATCATACTAGCTTGCTTCTGATAAACAACTGTTTGAAAGTATTTAACTATTTTATCACCAGCCAGACTACTCCTTTTAAGAACATTTTGTGTAGCATAGCATAAAAATCTTGCACTTTGAATTCTATAGAAAGTTGTTAAGTTATTCTGTTACTGAAATGTTGAAAGAAAATTTCATTCAATTGGAAAATTTAAGTTAAAATGTATTTATAACATTCTGAATTTCTGTTTCTCTGTTTAAAGGCTGAAAATAGGACTCAAGAAAAACATTTCATCAGTGCCCATTAAACCTGCTTCCTGGGTCACTAGTCATTATGCAGCAAAGGATGTGGGGGTGGAGTGGGGGAGTGGGAGGGGATGGCGTTGGTGGGTGGGGAGGTGGGGTGTGGATGGGGAGGTAGGAATTTTGGTGGGTTGGGGCAAAGTCATGTTTCTGTAGCTTTCTTTGACCCCTGCCACATCTCTTCTGCAAGTGTCAACCTCTTAATGGAAATATGGTGCAACATGCAACATGCTATTCTTCTGCTAATTCACTCTGATTCAAGCTGCTCCTGAAGTTGAAACACAGTTGGGACATTATTGTAGGAAGCCTTTTCCTGTGGGATTTAGGAGTTCAACAGAAATACCAAGAGAAATATTTGGGCCAGGTAACTCACATTTTGTAAGAGCCAATATTGAACCCTGCCTTTCTCTTCAATGAAAGAACCTTTAACCACATCAAGATGTAAGCATTGAACATTTTCTAAGAAACAAACATTAATTTGAATTTTTTTGCTATCTGAAATGCATTCTGCTTATTAAAACTAGCCCAAAATGCATGCTTTATGTCAAAAGCATTTACTTTAGGATGCATAATTGGTAAGATTGGATCCATTTCCGGTGAGTGCTGCATATCATTGTTGAACTTGACATTTGTCACTATGTGGCAGAAAAGGATATGTTAGCTTAGTGATGCCATGTGCATGGCTAATGCAAGTGGTGTTTTCTGTTTGTGCTAGAAAGCAACCAATGACAAGATGGTGATCACTTTCACTTCTACAGAGTATCACTCAGAAGTTCGTCAGTGGCTCTGGGTCATGTTCTGGAGCAGACACAGATCTGAGACTTGTATGCTTGTGAGGGCACAGCCTCCTTAATCAATATTTCTCCATTCCTGATTAAGGTCCATGTTCGTGACACATCAATGGTACTCTTACCATTTTAATTAGTTCCAAATCCTTAAATTTTACTTCCTATGGCTTTGAATCTCTTGATCTTGGTCTCTTGCTGGTCCCCCTTCTCTGGAATAACTAGCATTGTTAAACTTGATGTCAATGCCAAACTGCAAAGTTCATGAAACAGCTCTTGCCACAGGCATTATCTTCTTCTTAAATGGTGGAATAAATGTAGTGAGAATTAAGTAAATGCTGATTAAATTTGCATCTTAACAAGCAAAATAAATTAGCTACATTGGTTCTAAGCATTAATTTCCACTCAAAACATTTACATGAAAAACCAGGTTTAGGAGCACAGGCAAAACTTAATGCCTGCTGAATGTATGTCAAATGCAAAACTGCTACCACTCAAAGCACAGTTACCACATGTTGCCTTGAATGCAGAAGTTCTTTTCTTTATTAATTTTCTCTCAGCAAGTTATTCTGTTTTGTCATATTGCATATCGGGCCTTCATTTAGTCTGCAAGGCTAGTTTTCCAAGCCTTTACTCTCGGAATGGAGCATTCCCTGCCAACAATACAGGTCAGGAAATGATGGGCGTGTTCCCCCAAATTTTCCGCTCAGTACTTTAAATTGTGAAAAGTGTGCATGCAAATTCCTACTATGTACTTTCAATGGATAAGGCTCCACAGCAGGAGCACACATTCAGCATTTTTTTTCACACGTTTTGGGCATCACTGTCTAGGCCAGCATTTATTACCTATCCTTAATTGCCCTTGAGAAGCTGGTGGTGAGCTGCCTTCTTGAACTGCTGCAATCCATGTGGTATAATTACACCCACAGTGCTATTAGAGAGAAAGTTCTAGGATTTTGACCAAGGGACACTGAAGGAATGGCGATATATTTCCAAGTCAGGATGGTGAGTGACTTGGAGGGGAACTTGCAGATGGTGGTGCTCCCATGTATCTGATACACTTATCCTTCTATGTGGTAGAAATCGTGGGAAGGTCCTGTCCAAGGACCATTGGTGAGTTGCTGCAGTGCCTCTTGTAGATGGTACACGCTGCTGCAGCTGTGCTTTGGTGGTAGAGGAAGTGATTGATCAAGGTGGAGGATGGAGTACCAAGCAAGCAGGCTGCTTTGTTCTGGATTGTTTTAAGCTTCTTGAGTGGTGTTGGAGCCGCACTCATCCAGGTAAGTGAACAGTATTCCATCATAGCCCTAACTTGTGCCTTGTACATGGTGGACAGGTTTAGGGGAGTGAGAAGGAGAGTTACTCTCTGCAGAATTCCCAGCCTCTAACCTGCTCTAATAGCCACTGTATTTATATATCTGGTCCAGTTTCTAGTCAATGGTAACCCCCAGTATATTTTTATTGGGGATTCTGTGATGGTAAATGCCATTGAATGTCAAGGGTTGGGTTCTCTTTTGTTGGAGATTGTCGTTGCCTGACACTTGTGTGGCGCGAATGTTACTTGCCACTTATCAGCCCAAGCCTGAATGATTCCAGGTCTTGCTAAATATGGGCATGGGCTGCTTCAGTATCTGAGGAGCTCTGAATGGTGCTGAACATTGTGCAATCATCAGTGAATATCCCCACTTCTGATCTTATGATGGAAGGAAGGTCATTGATGAAGCAGCTGAAAGTGGTTAGGCCGAGGACACCACCCTGGGGAACTCCTGCAGTGATGTCCTGGGACTGAGATGATTGACCTCCAGCAACCACAAGCATCTTCCTTTGCCAGGCATGACTCCAAACAGTAGAGAGGCATCCCCTTGATTCCCACAGACTGTAGTTTTGCTAGGGCTCCTTGATGTCAAATGCTGCCTTGATGTCACGGGCAGTTACTCTCTCCTCATCTCTGGAGTTCAGCTCTTTTGTCCATGTTTGGACCAAGGCTGTAATGAGGTCAGGAGCTGAGTGGCCCTGGCCGAACACAAACTGAGCATCATTGAGCAGGTTATTGCTGAGCAAGTGCTGCTAGATAATACTGTTGTCTGCACCTTCCTTCACTTCGCTGATGATCGAGAGTAGGCTGATGGGGCGGTAATTGGCCATGTTGGATTTATCTTGCTTTTTATCTACAGGGCATACCTGTAGATTTTCCATATTGTCAGGTAGAAACCAATGTTTTAGCTGCACTGGAACAGCTTGGCTAGGGGTGTGCCTAATACTGGAGTACAAGTCTTCAGTAATATTGCTGGAATGTTGTCAGGGCTTATAGAGTGAATTGAATTGGCTGAAGACTGGCATCTGTGATGTTAGGGACCTCAGGAGGAGGTCAAGGTGGATCATCCACTCGGCACTTCTGGCTGAAGATAGATGCGAATCCTTCAGCCTTATCTTTTGCACTGGTGTGCTGGGCTCCCCTTCATTGGGGTTGCAGATATTTGTGGAGCCTCCTCCTCTAGTGAATGGTTTAATTTTCCAGTACCATTCACGGCTGAATGTGGCAGGACTGCAGAACTTAGATCTGATCTGTTGGTTGTCGGATCACTTAGCTCTAGCTATTGCATGTTGCTTCCACTGTTTAGCATGCAAACAGTACCATTTTGTAGCTTCGCCAGGTTGATACCTAATTTTTAGGTATGCCCGGTGCTGCTCTTGGCATGCCCTCCTGCACTCTTCATTGAATTAGGGTAGATTCCCCAGCTTGATGGTAATGGTAGAGTGGGGGATATGTCAGGCCATGAGGTTACAGATGGTGGGTACAATTCTACGACTATTGATGGCCCACATCACCTCATGCATGCCCAGGTTTTTAGTTGCTAGATCTGTGCCAACTCTATTCCATTTAGCATGATACGATGGAGAGTATCCTTAATGTAAAGATGAGACTTGGTCTCCAAAAGGAGTTTGCAGTGATCACTGCTACAGTCATGGACAGAATCATCTGTGACAGGTAGATTGGTAAAGAGGAGGTCAAATACGTTTTTCCCTCTATTAGTAGTGGTGCTACCAAGCCACTCTTGGTGATGGACATTGAAGTCCCCCAGAGCTCATTCTGTGCCCTTATCACCCTCAGTACTTTTTCCAAGTGGTTTTCAAAATGGATGAGTGCTGATTTATCAGCTAAGGGATTCAGTAGGTGGTAAACAGCAGGATGTTTCCTTGCCCATGTTTGACCTGATGTCATGAGACTTCATGTGATCCAGAGTCAATGTTGAGGACTCCCAGGCAACTCCCTGTTGACTGTATACCACTGTGCCAAATCTGGTGGGTCTTCACTGCCAGCGGACAGGACATACAGAGAGATGGTGACAGTGGTGTCTGGGACATTGTCTATAAGGTATGATTCAATGAGTACGATTATATCAGGCTGTTGCTTGACTAGTCTGGGAGACAGCTTTTCAAATTTTGGCCCCAAATGTTAGTAAGGAGGACTTTGTAGGGTCGACATGGATGTGCCGTTGTAGTTCACAGTGCGTAGGTCGATCTGTGTGGTCCATCTGGTTTCATTCCTTTTAGACTTCACAGCAGTTTGATACTATTTAGTGGTTTGCTAGGCCACTTTAGATGGCACTTAAGAGTCAACTACATTGCTATGGATTTTGGAGTTACATGTAGGCCAGACCAGGCAAGGATGGCAGATTTCCTTCCCTAAAGAGTATTAGTGAACCAAACGTATTTTTTGAACAATTGACAATGATTTAATGGTCACTATTATTGAATCTAGCTTTTAATTCCAGAATTATTAATCAAATTTAAATTCCATCAGCTGCCATGGTGGGATTTGAATCCACGGCACCAGACCGGTGGCCTAGGCCTCTGGATTTTTAGTCCAGTGACATTAGGTCAGGCCACCACCACCCCCGGCTCCCAACTAGCCCCAAAGAACAAATTAAATCCCTGTGTGCATTATAACAAAAAAATAAACTAATTGCATACATATTGGGATCACAAATAGTAAGTCTACAGAAGAATCACTGTATCTTCATGACACCCAGCTCTACCTCTCCACCACGTCTCTCGACACCTCCACTGTCTCTAACTTGTCAGACTGCTCGTTCAACATTCAGTACTGGATGAGCAAAAATTTCCTCCAATTAAATTTTGAGAAGACTGAGGCCATTGTTTTGACCCAAGCTCCAAACTCTGTTCTCTAATTATCAACTCCTTTCCTCTCCATGACAAAATCTGAGATTAAACCAGACCATTCACAACTTTGATATCATATGTGACCCTCAGATGAGCTTCTGACCAATTATCTGCACCATCACTAAGACTGCCTATTCCCACCTGTGTAACATCATCTGACTTCAACCCTGTCTCAGTTTATCTGCTGCTGAAACCTTCATTCATGACTTTGTTACCTCGAGACTTGATTATTCTAACACACTCTTGGCTGGCCTTCCGCATTCTAGCCTTTATAAACTTTAGGTCATCCAAAAAAACTCTGCTGTTCATGGCTTAACTCACACCAATTCCCATCACCTATCTCCCTGTATTCACTGACCTACATTGGTTCCATGTCACGCAACTTCTCCATTTTAAAATTCTGATCCTTGTTTATAAGTCCCTTCGTGGCCTCTCCCCTCCCTATCTCTGTAATCTCTTCCACTCCCACAATCACAATCATAGTGTCATAGTCATAGAATACAGCACAGCAAAAGGCCCTTCGGCCCATCGAGTCTGTGCCAGTCAAACAAGTACCTAACTATTCTAATCTCATTTTCCAGCACTAGGCCCATAGCTTTGTATGCCATGGCATCACAAGTGCACATCCAAATGCTTCTTAAATGTTATGAGGGTTTCTGCCTCTGCCACCCTTTCAGGCAGTGAGTTCCAGATTCCCACCACCCTCTGGATGAAAAAATTCTTCCTCACATCCCCTCTAAACCTCCTGCCCCTTACCTTAAATCTATGCCCCCGGTTATTGACCTCTCCACCAAGGGGAAAGGTTCCTCCCTGTTGACCCTATCTATGCCCCTCATAATTTTATAATCCTCTGAGTTATCTTTGCGCACCTAATTTAGGCGCACCAAACAAGCATAATTTAAATGAGGGAGACTGAGGAATGTGACTGTGCAAATGTACAGTAGTGACAGCAGAGTTAGCATGCAGGTGCAGCAATAGCATAAGGAGGAAAACAACATGTTGGTTTTATCAGTGGCCTCTTGGGCATCACTGATTTTAATTACTCCACAATAGATGGCCTTGCCTCTAGTGATATATAAATCCTAACCTCTGGAATACCATCCCTGAACTCTTCATCTCTCTACCTCTCTTTCTTCCTTGAAGGCATTCATTAAAACAAGCCTCTTTGACAAAGATTTTTGCCAACTGCCCTCTTATTTCCTTATGTGATTCAGTGCCTAATTTTGCTTCATAATTCTCCTATGAAGTGCCTTGAACACTTACTATATTAAAGACAACACATAAGTTGTTATTGTTGAACTTAAGAGAACTAAAAACTCCTTTTTGGTGATATGCTTCTCACTTGTCATAACTGACTTCAGATTATTTCTTGTTAACTCCTTTGCAGAAAGATGAACTACAATTTATTAAAATAGAGGAACCCTCTATACATGCTATAATTTTGCACCAATTTAATGCCAAAAAGTTTTTTTTTAGCAATAATCATAGTCTTGGACAGATGATTGAGACCACTTTTTTCACTGCTGATATAACCTATCAGATGGTGACTATCAAAGCTGAATTATAATTGTTAGTTAGTATACGGGGTAAGTTGTAGAGAGAGAGACAGATGAAGAGAGAGAGACTCATGTTTGATATAGTAAGGGTACATTTTATTCTTTTTTTTACTCTCTGGGCATTACAAATGGCTTGAGTAAGGCATAGAAAGGAAACCTGGCATAGAAATTCACATGCTCTTCTATGACCTGGCAGATTTTCCTTCCATTGCTTTCAATGGAAAGAAAATCTGATGTTACTGTTACTTATGTTTGCTGTACCTGATTTTGTTTCCTGTTCTCTGCCTAGGTAATGATGAAAATGGCATCCTTCCATTTTCCATGTTTTTAAATAGTGTGCTATAGACAATTGTAAACCAATATGAACTATGTCTTATTTATGCTTTTAGAGAAATCAATGCATTTCCAACAATTACTGTAAATATGATTCACATTAGAAAATTGGTCTGTCAGTAGAGGAACAATAAGAACCAGGACTGCAACCAACAAGAAAGCAGTCAATTGAGAAACATCTTATCCCAATCACACGGTGCATTGTACAAGGATAAATTGCATGGGTTTGTCAGAGGACCAGTGCATATAGAGGTTAAAGCTTAATAGAACAGTACTAAAAAAAAAATCAGTCAGATAATGAAACTAGTCTTTGATTCACATCAACTCTGCCTTTGGCTTTTAATGCAGTGTGAGCTATACATTCTTATGCCACAGGCTCCTTCCAAGCAATTGCGGACTACAATAACATTGCACAGTGAACCATCTGTATTCAAGAGGTGATTGATGCACTGATCAAGCTGGATGACCACTTTCTACATTCCCACAGATGTGTGAAGAAAGAGTTAGCCACGATGAAAATAGTGTGCAACTGTTGAATTTCCCGCACTACAAGGGATGGTAGCCTGTGTCAAGACAAGCATGGAAAAGTCACGAATTGCCCATTCCCTCGAAATCCAGATAAGATTCATATATTAGTCCTTCTTATGATATGGGCATCACAGACAAGACTGTCCAAGATAGGCCAGAGTTTGTAACAATAGCAGTTTTCCTGCCCTAAAGGACATTTAAGAACCATTTGGGTTTCTATAGCAAGCTGACAGTTTCATGGCCACTTTTTCTGATAATTCTGGATTTTAGAGTGGGAATTAAACCTGTATATCTTCTGGACTGCTAATCCAATTACAAAACCACTATACTGCCATACACTGTCTTTAATTTGTCCATATCCAGCTAAGATGTTAAACTGAAGCCTGGCCAATCTTTTTAGTTGGGCAAGAAAGATCCTCTGGTACAATCCAAGGAAGTGTACGGAAGTTCTCCTAATATCCTGGCCAACATTCATCCCTCAGCCAACATCACTGAAACACTTTACCTGGTTAGTTATCTCATTATTGTTTGTGTATAAACTGGCTGCAACATTTGCCTACATAACTACATTGACTACATTCCCAAAGTATTAAATTATCCAGCTTTCTGTGTTTGGTTTACAAAAATAGGTCTGGCTTCTGAAGGAAAGAATATGATATGAAACTACAAATGATGATGCCTACCAGACTGCTCAGAAAAAGCAAATGCACAAACACACACAAATCATTGTAGAAAGGAGTTTCAGGATCTTATGTAGTAAATTGATGCTTAGACCACTCTGGAAGTGGCTTACAGCAAGCAAAGTGGTGAAATTATATGATATGTTGCATTCTGTATAACTTGGCAATTCAGGGACGTTCCATTGTGAAGTTCATGGATGACCATTTCCACAATATTGCTATGGATGAAATAGGTTTTGAATAGTTCGTAGCAGTTTCATAGTAAGAGATTTGTACCAATCTAACTGGAGCACATTTCAGATGAGGACAATTTTTTCGCCGCAACTGCGTAAGTCACTCTAAACTTTAGAAATATGGAGCTGAATTTTTAGCTCATTGGGCGGGTGCACGCCCAACCCGACTGAGCGTAAAATGACACATGATATTTCGGTCGGCAGATGCGCGCCTGATTCGGCAGTAATGGTAATCATCAGAGGGAAAACTCTCCACTGGTCGGAGTCATATCTAGTGCAAAGGAACAGGTAACTGGAGACCAATCATCTCAGGCCAAGGGTATCACTGCAGGAGTTCCTCAGGGTAGTGTCCTACATCTAACCATCTTTAGCTGCTTCATGAATGACCTTCCCTCCATCATATGGTCAGAAATGGGCACATTCATTGATGATTGCAGTGTTCAAAGCCATTTGCAATTCCTCAGAGACTGAAGCAGTCTGTGCCCACATGTAACAAAGCCTGGACAACATTCAGGTTTGGGCTGATAAGTGGCAAGTGACATTCATGCCATACAAATGCTAGGAAATGACCGTTTCCAATGAGAACTTAACCATCGCTCCTTCACATTCAATAGCCTTACCATTGCAGAATCCCCCACCATCAACATCTTGGGGTTACCATTGACTAGCAACATAATTGGACTAGCCATAGTTGTGGCTGCAACAGCAAGTCAGAGGTTGGGAATTCTGTGACAAGTAACTCACCTCCTGACACCTCAAAGCCTGTCCACCATCTACAAGATGCAAGTCAGGAGTACAATGGAATGCTTTCCACTTGCCTGAAGGAGAGCAGCTCCAGCAACACTTAAAATATTCAACACCACAGAGAGCCAAGCAGCCCACTGGATTGGCACCCCGCCCAACATCTAAAACATTAATTCCCTCCACCACAAGTATAGCAGTGTGTATTATCTACGAGATGTAATGCAGCAACTCGCCAAGGCTCCTTCAACAGCAGCTTCTAAACTCACGACCTCTACCATTTAGAAGGACAAGGGTAGCAGATGCAGGGGAACAGAACACTACCATCTGCGGGTTTGCCTCCAAGCCAACCACTGTCCTGACTCGGGAATATATTGCAATTCCTTCACTATTGCTGGGTCAAAATCCCTTCCCTTCCTAACAGCACAGTGGATGTACCCACTTCACATGGACTGTTGTGATTCATGAAGGTGGCTGACCACTACCTTCTTGATGGCAATTAGGGATGGGTAACAAATTCTGGACATGCCAACGACACTCACATACCATGAAAGGATATAAAGAATGATTTCATGAGAGGAGACGGGTTGTTTGGGGTGATTGAGGACTGGACCAGAGTGTTTCAGAGCCAATGGCCCCTTCAGAAAACTGAAAGGGGAGGAGATTATGAGTTTGGTGGTGGAATCTTGCTGGAGGTGGAGGAAATTGTGGAAGATGATTCATTGAAATTAGGTCTGCTGTGGTGGAAGGTGAAAACAAGGGGAAATCTATTGTCTGTGAGGGAGGGAAGGGGTAGTAAGAACAGAACTCTGTGAAAAGGAATGGACATGGTCAAGGGGTCTGTCACCTAGGTGGAGGGGAATGTTTGGTTGAGGCAAAAGAGGTACATACCAAAAGCACAGATTTAAAAGATGGCATTGTCGGAATAGATGTCGGAATGATCGAGACATAGGGCAGGATTTTTTCCTCGTCGGGAGAGCGTCCTGACATCATGGTGCACTTGCACGATATTTCGGTCGGCGGGCATGTGCAAGAGTCGGCAGCATGCCTGCCAACAGTTAAGAGAGCTGTTAAGCCCATTAATTAATTGATTTAATGAGTTTTTCCCTGCCCGTACAACCTTACGGTTGGTGGGTGGGCGAATAGGCCAAGTGGCTTTTGCATTTTTTGTGAAGCCTCATCCACGGGCAGGATGAGGTTTCGACCAGTGATTAAGAAAAAATACAAGCATTTAAAACTCATTTTTAACATGTCCCTTCTCATGTGTCAGAGTCAGGGGACATGTTTTCCTTATTTTTCAATTCTTTATTTTTCACGTTAGAAATCTTCAGCTCCCTGAGGCAGCTCTGTGCCTACAGGTAGCTTTCTGTGAGCGCACCCATGTGCATACGCTGACTTCCGAGCTCGCCCTCCCCCCTGAACCCAGGCAGTGCTGAGCATTTCAGTGCATGATTCACACTGGCTGGCTGTTAATTGGCCAGCCTGCGTGAAATCGCAGTCGGCACCCAATGCAGGCGGCGATCAGTTTCGCAGCCGCTCCCAGGCCTGCCTGCCCGACAAGGTAAAAATCCTGCCCATAGAAACTGAGCAAATGAAATGGAATCTTTACAGGAAGCAGTGTGGGAATAGGTGTAGCTGTGTGAGTCAGGAAATATTTTCAAAACACTGAATTAGATTCTGTTCAATCAAAATTGCTATTAAGAGGAATGCTTAGCAATTCAGCAGTAAAATGTTGAGTAAACTGGCATTATATAATTGAGATTGGGAAGTGGCTATATTTGTGATGCTTGTCACTTTGACAATTATTTGTCTGCAAGAGATGTTCATCAGAAATATTGTTGCTTGCTCTAAAGAAGAAAAAAAATAAACTGCTAATTCTTTGCTTCACTTTTGGTTACAGACTGGACTCAACATTTAGTTTTCAAATCTTTCAGCAAGTGGAAGAAAAAATTGCCAAAGTTCATACATCTCTAGGCTGACCCCAGTCAATTGATTTATTAGGAGGTTCGCAAATCCCATAAATGTTATTTTCCATTAGTTTGAAATTGTAGCCCAGAAAGGATGACTAACACCGATAGTGGAGTTTTAAATTAAAGCCCTTCCCTTTTTTACTAGGCAGTTAAGATATCTATCCCCAAATCACAGTGTTGCAGCATCTTCACAAGTTCTCTTAATCAAAGAGCAGTGCTCAGACTAATCAAAGATCCTAAATAACTGGAGCTTCTGACATAGGGCATCAGGGATTAAAAATCCAGTAGCCAGTACTTGCTTCTTCGATCGGAGTATCTGCACTTAATGAGAATTCCCTAAAGCTGGAGATCACAGCCAAGTCCCTGCCTACTGTTGTGCAGAGTGGAAAACAGCTTTAATTCCTTTAGAGATCCTATCTAGATAGATGAAAATAGATATTGTCCTCTGTGTGCTCGATGATTAAAAGAATGGAAGAGGATTAAAAGAAAGGCACTGAAAGCTCAGAGTGTCTCATTTACATCATATTACGGTTGACTGACAAGTGTTAATAACACAGAGTACCTTTAGGCAATGTTATGTGTGAATTAAACCCTGCATTTATTCACTCAGACCTTAACAGATTTAAAGAAATTCCAGTTATTAAATGTTGTGCCTGTGAAACACTCAGGCAACATTGTGTTTATCAAATATAAAATTATTCAGATGTTTTGTTTCAATAAACCTATATTTTATCAAACTTGTTTTTATTTCTTAATTTAATTCCTTGTTCTCCCTCTTTGCTATTATTATTTACTATTTGACAGTAATTCTTTCAATTCTCAAGATTGGAAATTGAATGAATTGCCCTATGGCAAGCTTACTGTTCAGTTATCAGGTACCCATGTAGCTTTTGTAACATAGGACTGGATTTTAGCTTTCAGAAACAGATCAGTCGGTGTCCAGCTAGAGGTTAAAATTTCAACAATCTAAAATCCATTCCCAACCTGTATCCTGTGTGTTTCTGGGTTTGATGGAGGTGGGAAAATGGGCAAGGAGCAAACACGCTCTCCGTGGGCAGGTTATCAACTTAAATATTTTAATGGGTCTGGCAACCCCTGATTTAACCTGTTTTACACTTTTAGGTTGATTTTTCCAGGCCATTGGAAAGCCAGCAGTTAAAGGAAGTTGAGGGGAGCTTCAGGCAAAAGTGCCTTTACAGCACTGATTGTATGCCAGAAAAAACATAGGTACTTCCCTCAGCTCCTCAAGATCCCAATACATCAAACAGTGCCTCACAAAGAGCCCCCTGGGGAAATGGGAATGCGCCCTTCCCCCAACCAAAATAATAGATCGGACTTACCTGGTCCCAAGGCCTGTTCCACCCTGCCCAATTGGAAACCTGTCTGTCAAGGACAAAAGATAATAGACTTTGGCCACTAAAGGCCATAGACTTTGACTTTTAAAATGGAGTCTTGAGTCAAAGTATTCAAACTCAAGAATGTCCATGAGCTCTGCAAGAGAGCATAAAGCCTCACCTCCTCTCAAAATCCCTCACCTTACTCAGTTCACTAAAGAGGTTAAACAGGGAAAAATACATTACTTGGATCAGAGTGAAAATGTCCCAAAAGAAAACAGGAGGTTACCATGGAAATGAGGTGTACAGGGCAGTCAGTATGCATAAAATCACTTCCCCAACCCCTGGCAAGTCGGTGTAGCAAAAAATCTCAATAATCTTACCAGGGCAGGCTGGGTGAGCCAGAAGCAACTTGAACAAACGCACTGTGCAAATCAACAATGTACAGTCGCCTACTATCACTGTGTTTTAAAGTGACTGATTACTTAGCATTAACATCCAACAGACATCATGGTGCCTTTTACACCTTAACCTTCAGCTGCAAATATTCCTCCCCTCATAGTCTTACCTGAAATCACTCCACTAAAATGTTCTTCAATTGAATGGTATATGTATTTGTTACTGCCTTCTGACATTTGACTTTTAGTTTCTTTTGTTACCCAAAGGTAATTCTAATTTTTTCCATTCTTTTCAAAGACAAAACAGCTCCTAATAACAGGGTAAGAAATATTACAGATTTCCTGCTCTTGCCTCATAAAAGGTGGAAGATCTCACTAGGGAAAGAGTGTTTTAAATGGGCAGCAGGAGGAACAATGCTGGCTGCAGGTTCTCCTTTCAGTCCTTATTTTTCTTTTTTATTCTTCTATACTTCGTATTTCACATTGAAAACTGTGTCATGGAACCTTCAGGCCATTTCTACTAGCACCTTCTACTGAAAGTAACAGGAATATTGCTCCTCAGCAACCTATTCTTGTCTCCTTTTCTCCTGTAGCTGTAGCCAAACTTACAAACACGGGAAAAAGAACTGTGCCCATCTGCATTGGGTTTTGTCAGCACTTCAGAGCATCTGCCATCAGTCACTTTGCCTCTCAGAAGCACCAACAGAGACATTTGTTTGAACTTTACTGGTCTCCAGTGACAGGAACGGAGTTGTGGCAGGCCAGTAAAATAACAGGGAGCAGCACTGGGAAGGGTCGCTGATGCATTCCTACCATCGGGGAGTTTCCCAGCAGTGTGCAGGAGGTAGAGCGGGCTATTTGTATAACTAAGCCCCCAATAGGGGCTATTAAGCAGGCCCACCGGCATTTTGCCAATGGCGGGGCAGCTCCCCACCATATAGGGAAGGTGGCCAGAGGCTCCATTACTCAAAGGCACTTGTGTGCTATGCATATGACTTGCCACTTATCAGCCCAAACATGGATGTTGCCCAGGCCTTGCTGCATGCTTCTCAAAGAAATTACAAATGGAACTGAACGCTGCCATCAGTGAATGTCTCCACTTCTGACCATTTGATGGAGGGAAGGTCACTGATGAAGCAGTTGAATATGGTTGGGTCTAGGACACTACCCAGACAAACTCCTGCAGTGTTATTATGAGGCTGAGCTCATTGTCTTCAACAACCACAGTCTTTTGCGCTAGGTATGACTGAAGGCAGTGCCAAGTTTCCTTTCCCCCCTGGTTCCCATTAACTTCAATTTTACTAGTCCTTCTTGATGCTTGACTTGGTCAAATGCTGCTGCGATGGTGAAAGCAGTCACTCTCGCATCACCTTTGGAATTCAGCTCTTCGGCTCATACTTGAGCTGAGGCTGCAATGAGGTTTGGTACTGAGTTCCTGGCAGAAACCAAACTGAGCATCAATAAACAGCTTATTGATCAGTTGAGTAAATTAGCACTGTTAACAATATCCTTCCATCACTTTGATGATTGAGAGTAGACTGATGGGGGCTGTGCTGACCGGTTTGGATTTGTCCTGCTTTTTGGGAACTAGACATGCCTGGGCAATTTTCCACATTGTCAGGTAGAGTGTCATAACTGTACAAGAACAGCGATGCTGCCAGACCTGCTGAGTTTTTCCAGGTAATTCTGTTTTTGTTTTGGTTAGGAGTGAGGCTAGTTTTGGAGCACAAATCTTCATGGAAACTTGCTGGGACCCTTAACTTTTATTTGTCCAGTACACTCAGCATTTTTGTGGTATCACATGCAATGAATTCTATCTAAAGTCTAGCTTTTCTTTAATTTAGCAATTAACTAAAAGCTGCTGTTAGGGTTGGAGGAAGGTGATTTTCAGACCAGCTTTAAAACAGGGCTCATGTAGGCTCTGCTTGCAGCTACAACTAGTTAATTAGATAACTGGCTTAATCAGGTTTTCAGAGGCTAGGTTCAGAGAGTATTAAAATAGGATATCTTATAGTGCTGACTTTGTCTGCACTGGAGTGTTGTTTTTGGCTGCAGTCAAGTGCTTCAGTTGGAGTTTGGTGAGAAGGGAAGAGGTGCTCCTTTCTTTTTCTACCTTTCCCCAGAAAGAAGAGCAGCAGCTTTGGTAAGTAGGAACTGGTGAGTGAATTAGAAAAGTGTAATATTTTTAAACAAGATGCTATAGTTGGGTTTAATTGAGAGGTGCCAGGAATAAGGGAAATTTAGAGCCAATATAATAAAGTAATATAAATAATCCAAAGTAGAATAAAGTTGACATAAGGGAAGTAGAGTTAAGACATGACAGGGCAGCTCAGTCGAGTAGAATGCGTGTCCTATAATATGTGCAAAGTCGTGGACGCTACCAGTGTTCTGGCTGACCACATGTGCAGGAAGTACTGTCAGCTGCAGAAACTTGAGCTCCGGGTTTCAGAGCTTGATCGGTGGCTGGAGTCACTGTGGCACATCCGCGAGGCTGAGAGCTATGTGGATAGTGCATTCAGAGAGGTGGTCACACTGCAGCTGGAGACAGAGATGGAATGGGTGACCACCAGGCAGTCCAAGAGTAGTAGGCTGGTGGTGCAGGGGTCCCCTGAGGTCCTTCTCACAAATCTGTTTTCTGGAAGCTGGTGAGGGAGCTAGCTCCTCAGAGGGGTGCAGCCAGAGCCAAGTTTGTGGCACCCCGAGTGGCTTGGCTGTACAGGAGGAGAGGAAAAAGAAAGGAAGAGTAATAGTGATAGGGGATTCATTGATTAGGGGAATAGACAGGCATTTCTGTGGCCGTAGACATGACTCCGGGATGGTATGTTGCCTCTCTGGTGCCAGGGTCAAGGATGTCACAGAGTGGCTGCAGGACATTCTTCAGGGGGAGGGTGGTCAACAAGAGGTCATGCTCCCCATTGGTACCAATGACTTAGGTAGGAAG
Source organism: Carcharodon carcharias (assembly GCF_017639515.1). NCBI lineage: Eukaryota > Metazoa > Chordata > Chondrichthyes > Lamniformes > Lamnidae > Carcharodon > Carcharodon carcharias. Next base: position 163,796,963 of record NC_054469.1, on the reverse strand, counting down.
GGGGATGTGGTCCTGCAGTCAGAATTTAGGGAGCTCGGTAGAAAATTGGCAAGCAGGACTTCAAATGTAGTAATCTCCAGTTAACTCCCAGTGCCACATGCCAGCGAGTACAGAAATAGGAGGATAAGGCAGATGTATGTGTGGTTGGAAAGATGGTGCAGGAGGGACGCCTTTAGATTCCTGGGACACTAGGACTGGCTCTGTGGGAGATGGCATCTGCACAAGCCAGGTGGGTTGCACCTAATAACTGGAACTGAGTTCCTTGTGGGGCGTTTTCTAGTGCTGTTGGGAGGGCTTTAAACTAACTCAGCAGGGGTGTGGGAACTGAGAGAAAGTATTAGCGAGGAATACCAGGGTGCACAAAATACTGGGAGGGACGGATAGCACCAGCATAGAGAATAGTAAATTAATAGGTAAAGCCGGGGTAAGGGAGAAAGTAACAAAATCTAAATCAGGGTTAATATGCATGTGTGTGAATGCATGGAGTATAGTAAATAAGATTGGGGAGATTGCCATGTGGAAATATAATGTTGTGGCAATAACAGAGAACTCGCTCAAGGGAGGGCAGAACAGGGCGTTAAATATTCCCAGGTACAAGGTGTTCAGAAGAGATAGGAAAGGAAGGAAAGGAGGAGGGGTGGCAGAATTGGTTAAGGAGAGCATTACAGTGCTGGAGAAAGAGGATGTCCCAGAGGGTTTAAGGTTAGAATCAATTTGACTAGAGCTAAGGAACAAAAAGGGTGTAATTACATTGCTTGGTGTAGTCTGTAGACCACCAAATAGCGAGAAGGACGTAGAAGAACAAATCTGCAGGGAAATTACAGAGAAATGCAAGTATTATAGCTTTGTTATAATGGGGGACTTTAATTACCTGAATGTAGACTGGGAAAGTGGTAGTGCAAAGGGTGGAGAGGGGCAGAAGGTCTAGATTGTGTTCAGGAGAATTTTCTACAGCAGTATGTGTCCAATTCAACAAGAAAAGATGCACTGTTGGACCTGGTTCTTGGAAATGAAATGGGCCAAGTAGGTCAAGTGTCAGTGGGGGAACATTTAGGAGACAGAGATCATTGTATTGTATGTTTTAGGATGATGATAGAAAAGGGCAATAGGCAATCAAGCTTAAGAATAATTAACTGGACAAGAGCCAATTTCGAAGGGGCAAGAATGGAGCTGGGCCAGAGAGACTGGAACAAAAGATTGGCAGGAAAAACTAGCTGAACAAAGGGCTACTTTCAAAAAAATAATTGGTTCAGACACAGTCAAGATATATTCCATCGAAAGAGAAAGGTAGGGCATACAAATCCAGAGCTCTCAATCTCCCAAAGGAGATTGAAATTAAGATAAAGAAGAAAAACTGCACTTATGAAAGGTGTCAGGTAGAAAATACAATTGAGAACCAAGAGGAATACAGAAGGTTCAAAGGGGAGGTGAAAAGGTATATTAGAGAAGCGAAGAGGGATTATGAGAAAAAAGTGGCAGCCAACATCAATGGGAATCCCAAATTCTTCTATAGACATATAAATAGCAAAAGGTTGGTAGAAGACAGGGTAGGGCTGATTAGGGACCCAAAAGGGAATTTACACGTGGATGAAGGGGCCATGGCTGAGATATTAAATGAATACTTTACCAAGGATTTAGATGCTACCCATGCCTTGGTGACAGATGAGGAAACTGTCAATAGAAGGGTTCAAAACTGACCAGGAGGAAGTGTTCAATAGACTGTTGGTACTTAAAGTTGACAAGGCACCAGGACCGGATGAAATGCACCCAGGGTTATTGATGGAAGTGTGAGTAGAAATTGCAGGGGTACTGGCCATAATCTATCAGTCTTCCCTAAACTCAGTGTGGTGCTAGGGGACTGGAGAATTGCAAACATTACGCCCTTGTTCAAAAAAAGCTATAAGGATAAGCCCAGCAATTACAGACCAGTCAGTTTAACTTCAGTGGTGGGCAAGATTCTAGAAACAATTATTCGGGATAGAATTTGTAGTCACGTGGAAAAATATGGGTTGATAAGGAAGAGCCAGCATGGGAAAGGGGAAATCATGTTAACTAACTTGCTGGAGTTTTTTGAAGAGGTAACAGAAAAGGTCAATGATGGTACTCTGTTGATGTGGTGTACATGGACTTTCAAAAGGCATTTGTCACAGTGCCACACAACAGCCTTGTGAGCAAAGTTATTGTTCATGGAATAAAAGGGGGACAGCAGCAACATGGATACAAAATTGACTGAAAAATAGGAAGCATAGAACAATGGTCAATGGATATTTTTCGGGCTAGAGGAAGGTTTGTAGCGGAGTTCCCCAGGGGTCGGTATTGGGACCCTTGCTTTTCCTGATATATATTAATGTGTGTGCTGGGGACAATTTCAAAGATGCAGATGATATGAAACTTAGGAGTGGTGTGAACTGTGAGGAGGATGGTGTGGAACTTCAAGAAGACATAGACAAGTTGGTGGAGTGGGCAGATTGGTGGCGGATGAAATTCAACGTGGAGAAGTCCATTTTGGTAGGAAGAACATGGATAGACAATATTAAATAAGAGTGAAATTTTGAAGGGGGTGCTGGAGCAGAAAGATGTCGGTGTATATACGCATAGTTCATCGAAGATGGCAGGACAGGTGGGAAGGGCAATTAATAAAGCATATAGTATACTGGGCTTTATTAATAGGGACATAGAGTACAAGAGCATTGAGGTTCTGCTGAATTTACATAAGACTCTCATTAGACCTCAACTGGAGTGCTATGTACAGTGCTGGGCGCCAAATTATAGGAAGGATGTGAACACATTGGAGTGAGTGCAGAAGAGGTTTACAAGAATTGTTCCAGGGATGAGAATCTTCAGCTATGAGAATAGATTGAAGAAGTTGGGACTATTCTCCTTGGAGAGAAGAAGGCTAAGAGGAGATTTGAGAGAGATGTTAAAAATCATGAGGGGGCTGAACAGAGGCAATAGGGAGAAGTTGTTCCTGCTTGTAAATGGATCAAGAATGAGAGGTCACAGATTTAAAGTGATTTGCAAAAGAAGCAAATGCGAGTGAGAAAAAACTTTTTCAAACAACAAGTGGCTCGTATCTGGAATGCACTGCCTGGAAGTATGGTGGAGGCAGGTTCAATTGAGACATTCAAGAGGGTATTAGATGATTATTTGAATAGAAATAATGTGCAAAGGGAAAATGCAGGGCAATGACACTAGTTCCTAATGCTCTTCTGGAGAGTGGTGCAGACACAATGGGCCAAACGGCCTCCATCCATGCCATTAAAATTCTGTGATTCTGCAAATTGAATTGTCTGAAGACTCATCTGTGATAGCAGGGACCACAGAAGGAGGCAGAAGTGAATCACCCACTCGGCACTTCTGGCTAAAGATGGTTGCAAAGCTTCCAGTCCTCTGTTTTGTGCTCATACGCCGGGCTCTGCCATCTTTGAAGATGGGGATGGTCATGAAATCACCACCTTCCTTTAGAAGTTTAATTGTCTACCACCATTCCTGACAGATTTGACAAGACTGCAGAGCTTTGTCCTGATCCTGAGATTGTGGGATCGCTTAGCTTTTGTATCACATATTGCTTCCACTGTTTAGTGTGCATCCAGTCCTGTGCTGTAGCTTCACTTGGTTAGCACCTCACTTTTAGGTATACATGGTGCTGCTTCTGGCATTTTCTTCCATACTTGTCATTGAACTAGGCTTGGTCTCCTCACTTGATGGTAATGGGAGGGTGAGGGATATGCCAGCTCATAAGGCTACAGATTGTGGTGGAATTGAATTCTGTTGCACCTGCCGATGGCCCACAATGCCTCATGGATGTCCAGTTTTGAGCTGCTTGATCTGGTCTGAATCTATTATGTTTAGCACAGTGGTAGCACCGCACAGCAAGATGGAGGGTGTCCTCATTGTGGAGGCAGGCCTTTGTATGCACAAGGAGTGTCCAGTGGTCACTCCTACAATACTGTCTTGGACAGATACATCTACAGTGGGTGGACTTATGAGCACAAGGTCAAGTAGTTTTTCCCACATGTTCTATCTCTCACCACCTGCCGTAGGTCCAGTGTCCTTCAGGACTTGATCAGGTTGGTCAGTAGTGGTGTTACTGAGCCAGTCTTGGTAATGGACATTGAAGTCCCTCAGCCAGAGTGTATCCTGTGTCCTTCCAACTGCTTCTTCCAAGTGGTCAACATGGAAGAGTACTGCTTCTTCAGCTGAAGTAGAGCGCTAGGTGGTAATCAGCAGGTTTTCCTACTCATATTTTACTGATGCTATGAGGCTTCAAGGGGTCCATGGTTAGTGTTCAGGACTTCCAGGGCCATTCCGTCCTGACTGTACACTACTGTGACACCAGTGTGCCACCACTTTTGGCGGCTCTGTCCTATTGGTGGAACTGGGTATACCTAAGGATAGTGATGCAAATGTCTGGGACTTTACCTGATACCTATAGTCACAGCTTTTTTCCAAACTATTGCTTAACTTGTCTGTGGGATAGCTCTCCCAATGTTGGCACATGCCCCAGATGTTAGTGAATGGGATGTTTCATGATTGACAGGCAGATGTGCTTTTGTCATGTTTCAATACAATGCCTAGAAATGCCAGCTAGTTGTTTGCTTTTACTTATATTCTAGTTTTTTTCTCTTGGTTTTACACAACTGAGTGGCTTGCTAGGCAATTTCAGAGTCAGCTGAGAGTCAACCACATTGCTGTGGATCTGGTGTCACATGTAGGCCAGAATAGGCAAGGACAATAGGTTTCCTTCCCATTTGAGAACATGGCTTCATGGTCAATTTACTCATTCTAGGCTTTATTCCAGATTTAATTAACTGAATTTAAATTCACAAGCTAGCATGGTGGGAGTTATACTCATGTCACCAGATTATTAGCTCAGGCCTCTTGATTGTCAATCCAGTAACATAACCCAATGCTGCTGTAGCTGTTCATCATGGCTTTGCAATGGGCAATGCAGAAAATAAACACTTTACTGACACACAATAAATTGCAATCAATAATTAAGTATCAGTTTGATTCTAGGTATTCCTCTTGCCTTTTAGTCAGAAGGTTGTATGTTTGGATCTTAGTTAAGAGAATAGATTTTAACACCAATCAAAGGAGTGCACTGCCTGGCTGGTCAATAAATACATTTTTTCAGCGATGTCCTGAGAACATGCAATATAAATGCAGGTCCTTTTATTCCTTTCTTAGAATAATGATGCTTAAATGCATCCTCATTTTTACTGTATAATTAGTATTAAAGATGGGCTTTTATCAACTAGTGACTTGAATGTTCTAACATACTTGTTTGTTCTTCATTAATCTGTTACAGTGTAACTCTATCACTGCTGGTGAATGCAACATGACCTGCTGTCCTCCATCAATAGAGTTTTAATAGATATGGTTTGAAAATTACCAAATGTTGAAGAAGTTATAAAAGTTTGATCAAGTACTTTCAATATATTGCTGTAAAGAGAAACATGTTGTCAAAGTTTTTCATCTTGCACTCATCAGGACAATTGCAACAATGCCAAATTTCAAACAATCACAGCATTTTATGCGACAGGAGAAAAGGTTGCTGATTGGTTGACAAGTTGAAACTGATTGGCTGGGACATTGCCATGAAGAAAGCAATGGGGAACTATAGGTTCCCCAATCTCCTGGGTAATTTAAAAAATTGAAAATATTCCTTTTGTTTGCAGGGAACATGTCCCTGTGCATCCATGAATATCACATCTAGCAAGCATAAATGAGCTATGTTACGAGCTCGACTAATTATCTTAAAATGATTGTTAGTGTAGCTATTAGTGCAGTCAGGAATGTTCAGCAAATGCTGCCTAATTGTGGAATCACATCTAACAGTACGCATTTTGGTTTTTTTTTGCAAGCACAGGCTGGTTGTGTACAGTCTGTACTCTGCCTATTACGAACCACCGAAGGAACATGCTGTATGGTTCAATTGGCTAATCTTTCAGGTGTAAAGACTATGTAACTGGCATCACACCAGCACTGAAATTCAATGAAAAGCTGCCACTTTTGGACCTGAAGTGTCCAGTCTATCTCAACTTACTATTGAATGGCAAAGTATCTCAAAAATTTCAACAACAGGTTAAGCAAGCGGTTTCATGTTAATACTGGGCAGTGGCTACATGAAAGGTATTCTCCATTAACAAGATGCTGCTATCAATCCAAAAAGACGTTCTGCCTACCACACAATTAAGCAACATCATGTATGAATTTCAGTGCCAGTGCGTTAAAGTATATGTTCATGCATGTTAACTATAAGTTAAATATTTGTTAATGACATAGGGCAGAAATTTTCATCCCACAGGTGCATACGCGACCTGAACAGGAGTAAAATAGTGTGTGATGACAATGGGTGAGTGTCCCAACATCATCGCGCACTTGCATGATATTTCACTCAGTGAGGGCATGCAGGTGCCAGAGTGACACCCACGGCTGCTGGTGTAGCGCCCACCATTAATTAAGCAGCCACTTAAGGCCCTTAACAGTTCAATTGACTGTGATTGTTCCTTGCCCGTTCCTGGTTTCTGCTCATTGCATGGGCAAAACGGGCAGGCAGCCAGCCGACATTTTCACAAATGTCATCCAAGGGTGGGATAAAAAGGGTCAGCACCATTGCCAGTGTGAATAGTGAAGAGTTTTGGAGATAGTTTGCAGCTGGTTGCTTATTGATACTTGTCAGCTTCATCTCTGTTCGGGGCTTCGTTCTTAGCATTTCCAGGCTTCACTTCAGGACTCATTGCTGTTAGCTAGGCCCCTGGAGGATCCAGACAGTGTGGACCCTTCAGGGGGAGCACTACATACCCCCCAGAGTGGGTATCACTGATCATGGTTGCATGCTGCATTCTCCACAATCTGGCACTGGCAAGGGTGGGGGAGGGTCCCACTGAAGGAAGAGAACCTTGAGGCAGCTGCACAGGCCACAGATGATGAGTCAAGTAGTGAGTCCAAAGATGAGCATGGTGAAGGGAATGCTGAGGGTATGAAGACAGACCTCAGTAACCTGCAGGAAGGCAGGGACACCAGGAATGTCTTGATCCAACACTCCTTCTGCTAGGTTACCAAAGATCAGCTTCAAACACATGCCAGGGCTGCCACCTCTATCGTGGATGCCTGAAAGGACACTTTCATTTGAACACAGAGAACACTCAGTGGCTGTGCAATAAAGTTCAGAGTCACCTACATCATTACATACTGGCATTCACCGCACCAATGAAATAAAAAGGTGAAGCATACTCAGGCCATGAAGACAAAAACATAATTTGTGCCATTCTGACAATTAAATAATCTTAACAGAAACGTTTCTGGTATTCAACATCGGACCAGTGTACATAAAGTTAGCAAAAATGAACATAAAATCCCCTGTCACCTGTCCCACTTGTGCTCATGGTACCTTTAACTTATGTTTGTGAATGCTATGTCTAGGTGCGCCCCCCTCAATGGCACCGGTACTGGAGACAGCTTGCTGACTGTGCTGTCTTGTTGGCCTTGAGGACCTTGGCGATCATTCTCTGGACAGTGGAGCCTGCGCTGGATCTGCCTGGGAGGAAGTGGCCAGTGCCATGGCTGGCATCTCTCCAGTCATTGCAGCCTCATCAAATGCCATGGTGACTGGCGGAGGGGTGGAGGAGCTGCTGCCGACAACCTGAGCACCCTGAGAGGAGCACACAAAGACGACAAGCAGCTCATGCGCCAATGTGAAGTCACCGTGGCCCTACTTGCACACCATTGATGGATGTGGACCTAGCTGTGATACTGGGTACCGAATCCATCTCCCACGCTGGCACTGACCACCTGAACCCAATGCCTGTTTGAGGGATTACAGGTCTGTGTGCAATTCCAGGGAGCCCTTATTCTGTCCCTGGAGCTGCCTCACCGTGAGAGTCACCACTCTCTCTTAATGGAAGAGGCTGTGCGCTCAGCCATGACAGTCAATGCAGTGCTCACGCTCCGCATGGACCCCTCCATCATGAAGACCATGGCACACAGACCCTCATGGATCTCTGCCAGATCTTCCCGCACATCCCACTGGATCTGCCGCCTAATGAATGACTCCAGGGGCTCATCATCAGCCTTCAACTGAGCATCGTCCTGGTCCTCAGCAGTCCTCCAACTGCCATCGACCTAGGCACTCTCTGCCTCCACCTGCACCTCAAGCGAGTGTGAAGTGGCCTCACCAATGTGCACCTATATACCAACCACCACTCTAATGTCCACCGAGGTGCTCGTATCTGCACTGGTGCCTGCTTCAGAGAGTGGGTGTGACTCAGGTGCAAATGACGCCTGGTGGTCCTCCAGTGTCAGGGGTGGCTCTTCGGGGTCCAGAGATCGAATGTCTGCTGACAAACCTAAAAGGGAGAAGAAGGATATATCATTAGTTAAAGTCATCACACGGTCACTGTGCATGCCAGGCACCTTGGTGAGACAATGGAGATCTGCATCATGGTGCCCTCATTCCAATGACCAGTGGGGACTTTAGGTTCAAGCTCACATCAATGAAGAGAGCACACTAGGATGGTTGCACAAGTGGAAATTCTCTGTGCACTGCACTCTTACCTTCGTCTGGCATCCCTGCCTCTCCACGCCTGGTTGCAGGTGGGGTGTGCCAGCTCTCAAACTGCAGGGCATCTTGCTCATACCTCGAAATGATTGAGAAGCTAGTGGGGCTTCTGCTAGTCCGTGACCTCTCTATATTGTTGTGGGCAGTCTTCTGAAACAACTGAGGAGCATTGATTAGTCCACTCTCTACCTGCAGTGCCATTGCAGCTTGGCCAACCCTAGCTGAGGAGCACCTGGCAGGGCACTTCCAAGCCTTGGCTCCCAAGCCGCAAGGCAACCAGTCCAAGCAGATGGGGCTCACCCGCTTTGTCAGCTCTGGCATGATTGACAGTTGGTGCTCAGACTCTAGCATCCCTGAGGTCCACTGGGGGATGGCCAGGCCTCAATACATCTGCACACTGATCCATGACAACATGGTACCCACCCTTCCTGAGCACAGCATGTCATTGAAGTGCTTCCGCCACTGCACTCAGGAGAGTTGCACCATGCTGACCAGCGCTGCCACCTCCTCCCATGCCCTCTTGGTGACGTGTAGTGGTCTCCTCCTCCCATCCCTGGGGACAAAGGTGTCCCTCCTGGTAGTCACCTCCTCCAGGAGGACGGCCAGGCACTCATCAGAAATGTTGGGGGATGGGGTGGCGGGGATGAGTGCCCACCCAACCTGCCCTTTCCTCCTTGCTCGAACAGCCTGGAGGAGTATCAGTAAACCAGGATCGTCCTTCAATCATGCCAATTGATGTCCTATTTCTCAGGTCTCCCTCTGTGCTGCCTGTGTGAAGGATTCCATTTGACAGAGTGCTGGCAACCCTTTATATATAGTGCCAGGGCAACCAGTGGCATGATTTCACACAGCCCACCCTGTCTGAGTGAACAGTTCCTCCACCTCTCACCAGTTAATTGACTGGCTGCACTTTAATTGTAAACATTACCCTGCTCCTGTTTCTGGTCCCAACACCAGGATCCGGGGCCTTTTCAGATATCAGAATCCAATTCCTATGTCCTATAACAGCAAACTGTTTCTAATTTGGTATTAAATTACAAATTTCACTCATGGAGGTCAAAAAGATGGGCGATGTAGAAAACGTAAATTACAATAGGTGTGCTCCTGGGACCGCATTGACACAGAATTGAGAGAACTTTACTTGCCAGTATTGTTGGCACTTAAAGTGATACAGTACTTCCTTTCATTCTATGTCCTCTAACATCCTTCGACTTGTTAACACATTTGAGTGTCATGTTTTTCCTTTTTTAGTCTACGCAGTTTCTGGGTATAACATTGATTTTAAAAAAAGTCTGTCTTAAATGAATTAGAAAGTTAACAAGTGAAAATATTTTGAAGGGCTTGTGCCTTCAATTTTTCTTTTAACAAAGACATTTGTTTCCTTTGTTTTTATAAATATGAGAAGTGGAAGTGGTAGGGCAAATAGTGAAGATAGGACTCAAGCAAAGGGAGGATCATAATAGATCTGAAACAGGAGCAAAATGTACATACAAAGAGGTGTTTCTGCTACTGTCCTAGGTTCCCGTAGCAACTGCTGGAGTAGTGAGAAAATTAGGTGAGAGGAGTTATCCTGTCCTATCAATAAGCTTATATTTCTAGTTACTCAAAAGACTGAATGCATTGATAATATGTTCAATTTTATCAAAACATGTTCCTCACATTCTTCATTGTTTCCAGAGAGTGGAATTGTTCATAAGGCAAAAAAGAGATCCTATGTTTTAGTTGTAGTTTGAGGAAGAAGCATAGCCAATAAAGTTCAAGGTTAAGTAAGTAGTCTGAAGCCCTTACAATAAAATTAACCTTAAACTGTGTTGAAAGTGTATTAGAGCTCAGAATAATTTAATATTATTACCTGTGTGAGGACTGATCCCCCAAGTAAAAAAAGAACATACTTAACTACATTTTATATAATCACTTTAGAGTTTTGTTATACAGTTTTTACAGAGCACAATTGTCATGTTTCTAGTTGTTGGAATGGTTCTGTACACACTGAGAAATGCACATTGTTTAAGGTCCAGGATATTTTAACAAGAGTCCCTGTGGTTGGCTATGTGGCAGAGAATATCAAAGATACTTAAGACCTGCAAGGTTTAGGTCATGGCCATTTTTACAACACTGGAAGGGTTTGTGTTAGTTTGCTTCGTTCTGTTGAAGGTTCACGAGGACTCGAAACATCAACTCTTTTCTTCTCCGCCGATGCTGCCAGATCTGCTGAGTTTTTCCAGGTAATTCTATTTTTGTTTTGCTTCATTCTGTGTTTGGTGTGCATGTGGGTGGTCTCTGAGTCAAGTGGGTTTCCAAGAAAGGCCTTCATGCTGCCTGGTAGCTTTCAGTTCCCATATATTACCCATTCCTAAATCCTACAGGGTCCATCGATGCTTTCGCTGATCTGGTAAAATGGGAAATCCCTGATGCCAAAATTGGAATGATGAAGGCATCACTAGGCAAGTCTAACTCCTCAACAGGCCACCTCATTCCCTACCAATAACTTTGGCAAATGAATTCCACCTCACCCAACACAATCTGAATATTTATTACACCCCACAGTTTCATCTATGCCTAATTGTCTTCATTGATATATAAACATGTTACGAATTTGCATTCCTTGCACATAGCTTTGCTGGCCAGAATTACAAATTGGTAATTTGAGCATGGACAGAACAACATTCCTTGTGAGGCTTTTAAAAAGAATTGAGCACTGAGATCACATTCCAAATACCTATTCATCCTTGTGGGAAAGAAATCTACTGATCTTAACTTCTATTTGAGGCTCCTTAGTTTTATTAATTTGGGCTCTGTAGTACTGAACTCACAATTCAAGTTAAATAACTCAGGGGGAGGTGGTGGCGTGGTGGTGATGTCACTGGACAAGTAATCCAAAGGCCCAGGCTAATGCCCTGGGGCAATGGGTTCAGCTGGTGGAATTTGAATTCAGGTAATACATCTGGAATATAAAGCTAGTTTCATAGCTAGTTTCATAGCTAGCAAGGTCATCCCTTGAAAGAATACAAAAAAAACCTTGCACCAACAAAATCCACTCCTTTCAAAATTTTACAAACTTGAATTTCTCTCTATTTTGTCTTCTTTAATGAAATCATTTGAATTTTATGAGACTCTCATCAGTACTTAAGGCCCTGAATCCTGAAATAATCCCATTTTCTTTCCTCTAAAATTCTCTGTCATGCATTGCTAGCAACGTAGAATGTCCAAAGCTTCCTCTTTCTAATGACTTACACAAAGTTTGAATAATTTATTTTGAAATCTAGATCCCGGATTTTCACTCCAGGATTTGAGCACACAAATCAGAGTTCATGTTCCAGTGCAGTGCTTAAGGAATGGTTAGAGGTGCTGTCTTTTGGATGAGATGTTAAACCGAATACTTGTCTGCAATTTGGGTTGGGGGGTGTGCGGCGGGGATGGAAAATTTCCCATGGTACTATTTTGAAGAACAACTGGTGCCCTGGACAATATTTACCCCTCATTTGCATCACAAAAGCTGATTTTCTGGTCATTGTCACATTGTTGTTTGTGGGAGTTTGCTGTCTGTAACTTGGCTGCCATGTTTCCAACATTACAACAATGACTATGCTTCAAAATTACTTCATTGGCTGTAATTATAACTTCTTGCCTATTCTGCTTTAATGGAAGCAGATCAGAAGAGGGGAAGCCAATCCACTCTCAGGACTTGAGCAAGTGACGAAAACATTTTAAAGAGGCTCCTTAACGTACCTCCATTTTAAATAAAATTTGATTGTATCTGCACGTAGGGTATCTCAATCAGCAGAAAAGCTGACAGCTGAAGGGAAGTGGAAGGGGCTGAACCATCAGGTGTGTGTCTTTCCAACATTTCTTGTGAACCAGGAGGAAGAGAAGTGCTTTCCCTGGCCCACCAAGCTATCTGTTTGGTACCTACAATTGGACATCATGATTGTTGGACCTCCCCATGTCCTGCCAAGGGACACCTTCCATCATATAATCCTTCCAACGGTGTCTCACTCCCCAATAACTTCTGACTACTCCACACCCATTTTGCATGTTTCACTCTCCTGCACCCTCCCCCACAATATCTCACACTTCCCAACAGTCCCCCGTCATGGCTCATTACCCCGCACCCTCCTGCATGGTGTTTCAATTCTCCCCCCTCCCCTGTGATGCCTCATTCTCCCGCCCCCTCCTATAATATCCGACTCCCATGACCCTCGCTGATGGTCAACTCCTCAAGCCCTCAATTGCTTCCCGCCCCTGATGTCAGACTTAACCCTAATCTGCTGACCAGCTCTTTTTCAGTCCAACAGACAATGAGACAGTCCAGCTGGGCTGGGTGTCAGGCAGGAAAGCTGTTGAAAGAATTTAAAGCAGACCTTATTAAATCAGCAAGATCGATGGGAAATGCTAACTTCTGCATTTCTCAGCTGCAAACTCTCTGCCAGCCCCGTTCACTTCCCACCTCAGAATTATTATTGGGGCCTTAAAGTCTGTGCGCTAATGTTTACTAGATTCTCCAGTGCCAAGTTCTCAACATCAGCTGGGCTACCAGAGAAGCAATGAATTTGGAAGGGGTAAAGTGATTCACCAATCGCCACTCATGACTACTGATTACTAGCTGCTTGTGTACTTCTTACCATCTGATAACAATAGCACTGGGAGATACCTGGCAGCAGGTCACCGACCATCTTATTTGCTGACTGTTGTTTGTCATGCAGAAATTTTAAGAACAGGAAAAGAACTTGGGGTGGGGTGGGAAGAGTTAAACTAAGAAAATAATTCTATCATTGACAGCATTTCATGCACATATCTTCTAAATACATATTAGTGAATACCACAGTAAACACTTGCATCTTTTGTAACATGGCATGCTGTTATTTGAGTACTTTATTCAAATATGTTTAATATTAAGGGTAAAGATAAAGTAGGAGAGTAATTTCATCAGCCCTGCACTCCCACCAGCAAGCCACATTCAAAAGGAATGGATGTTGGAGAAAGTGCTACAAGACTGTAGTGTTGATGCTTTGAGCACATTGATACTTTAAGCCATGCTCCTGTAAGTGCAGCTCCCCACTGACTTTACTCTACAATTGTATCAGTCCTTGTTGTGAATGGCGATTGACTCAATTTGTTTGTATTAATCTAATGAAACCAGAATCAAAATTAAATTATATTGTTTCAACTTGTCCTCACCAATCTTTATTTTTAATAGAGATTGCAGAAATAAACATGGCAATTCAACTGTTGATTTTGTCTGTTAATATTAATGCAGCCAACTAAGTAATTTGCCAATTAGTTCCTCATTTTCCTTTCAAGACACATGGGAAGGGGGAAATGCTTTGAAACATATTTTTAATCTGGATCTGACAAGTCAGTTTACTGTCATGTTATAGACTTCTAACTTTAACATTTTTATGTCTTCCTGGCAGGTTATTAAAATAAATGAGGGTGCTTTGGACTGCCATTGCACTTTTCCCTAATGGGATTTCTGGAATCTCAGAGCCAACAGCATAAATTGACTGATCGTGAAGACTGAAGGAAATCAGCTAAAGTGGACAATTAGGATGACTATTTTGCACAGTTGAATGAAATATTCCTTGTTATTTTAATAATGCAGGCACAAACTAATTTTCTGAGCCTGATTTTGTCAAGATAATGTGCCTTGTGCTCATCTCCTTGTCACTTTTAACTCAATCCCCACACATTACAGCCAGGACCTGCCTGACAAAGATGAAAATTATTCACTGGGGGATTTTTAAGTCAAAATACAATTTCCCGGTTTATCATTTTTAAATTGATTAAGTCACAAAAGATCCAAATATTCTACAATCATTGTGCTTGATTTTTATTGTGCATTAGACTTAAGAATGGTGAAAAAATATTGATTTTCTTTTATTTTGTGATGAATTGGATTTTATTAATTAAAGGAACAATTCTGTAGCTAAGTGCATCTAAAAGTCATTTAAGGACTTGCAGCTAATAGGGGGAAAACATACTTCACCAGTGCTTTGCCCTTGTCACGTAATTGTTTTGCAGCTGATAGCAAGTGAGTATTATAATATTATTCAGATGGACCTTTGGTGCCTCCTTTATCTATGAAATACTCAATTATTTGTTCTGACTTGTGTAATTCTCATATTCCAACCTTGTTAATGTCATTACAGGGCTGAAATAAAGTGATTACTTTAAATGAGTATTTATCCCGTAGCCTCTGGCTGCCAGGGAATGATTATTAATGTTGAGCCCTGCCCCTGTCAGGAAAGAGTAGGCATTGTTATACATTTGGAGACTGTAAAATACCGTCAGACAGAAAAGTACACGCTTACTGGCATATTTTTAAACTAATGACCGCTGTTTCCACCCACAGCCATTGATGACAGCTTGAACTAACAGATAATGGCATGCCAGACTGTTGAGCTGGGCAGTTATTTGATTTCACTTGACAAGGTTCTAAAGAAGTCCTAATTTTTTTGACATTTGACCATGGAAATGTGCTTCCTGCTGCATTATTCCACATGTATACCTTTTCAGTCTTGCTGTTTTAAATCTGCTACTGATGCAAGAGGCTTGAGATGAAAGGCCATAAGGATAGGACAAAGTTAAAGATGAAATTAAAAGCTGAATTTAATGCCAATTCAACATTTACATCTTGCAGCTGACCTTCCAGAGACAGACAGAACTGTTACTTCTGGCAAAAAAAAGCAAAAGAACTATTTTATAAAATAAACATAGATGATTGGGCTTTCACTGAATGTGCTCAATTATTTCATACAGAAACCAAATTGCAATCCCTCATTAGAATTTGAAAGCAAAGTGTTAAGTAAACTTCAGGTCTAACTTTGAAATATTTACATCAGATAGCATTTATTTAAAGGAGAAAACAAGAGGTCAGCGATAGTAGGGAAGATGCTTGGCCTAACAATAAAGGGGCAATTCACACTGCCTTTCTGCTTGTTTCTATCAGTATCTCTCCAACAAATAGTTTGCTTTCACCACAACAATATTTATCACATTACGAAAGTGTTATGCCATTTCTACGCTGCAGCTAGTAAGTGTTGAGTCTGCTTCTGTTCGTGGCAATGTTCTAGTTGATCTGATATCCAAACAAAATAAAGAAGGGCACTGCATATGGTGTGATATGGTATTGAGTGCCGCTGGATGAATGGATAAACCATCATTTGCACGCAATTGCAGAAAGCATTTGTGCTGCCGCCATCATTTTCTCGCAAGAATGCAGGTTAAGGAAGAGGTTCCGTTGGTAGCAGAAAATTTAAGGGGTTAAAGGGGCGGCCACGTAGTCTGCCAGCAGGAACCTCAACCACAAGCATGTGAAAAAGTAAAATCAACAGAGTTGTTGCAGAGCTCCTGCAATGTCAGGAACAGGTCCCTGTCTAGATGTTATTTTCCTTCGCTGGCTGAAATTGAAAGTAACAACATCACAGAAAACAAATTTAATACTGAAAGTTTGAATAGAACATTAATCATCAAACAAAAGTTGATAAACTTGTTTTTTCCTTTTTACATATCTCTCACACCCAAGACTGAAATGATTCTAATCTCTTCCTTTCTCCCCTTTTTAAAGTCTCTAATATGTATCGAAATGTCAGTCATATATTTTCCTGTCATCAACAATGCAATTGCCTGCATTCGAACATTACAAAGGGGCATCACTGAAATATAACTGAGGCTGCAATGCAACAACAGGAGGTTCTGTAAGCAAGGAATGACATTTAATTATTTAAACAATACCTCTCCAGTTTAATGTCACACATTCCTGTCCTCGCCTTTTACAAAAGGGCAGTCGGTTTGAACCCGATTCGCCGGGTTACAAAAAGTGAACGGGAAATCACGAGTTAACGTGACTGAAAGTTTAACTGCTGAAAATTCCTTTTAATTAAAAACTCTTACTTGTTTTCTTTCCAGATTATAAGAGAACTGATCAGCCTTCCTTTACTGTTTGAATCTAATTGCATCAGCGCTTTTAAACAGCAATACTGCCGCAGTAAATGGCAAATGGTTGTAAAGTTTTTACGAACTGTGAGAATTCCAACCCCCTGAAAGGCATACGGTAAAAGGGAACGTGATAAAGGGCAGGTTACTAATATTTCCTTCACCTTCTTTCCAGCCGTGGCTGAAAGACGATTCAAATATAGCTGCCCGAAAGAGATGACATGTTAAATGTGTTATGAGCTGTACCTATATTATTGATTTCAATGGAGATTCCAAGTGATTAGCTCACCTGCCTGATAAAGGCACCTGCCCTTATTAAGGGTCTCCTGTTTGAATAGTGGGCATTGACGAAGAATATCATGTGTTCAGACTACATACATGCAAATATAACTTTCCATTTGTATCACCTAAGATTGCATCATATTTGCAACCTAAGTAACACTGCAGTGCAAAGAAAGCATTACTATTTCCTTTATTGAGTGTCAATTAAATTGCTGGATTTATGGTATTAACATAAATTTATTTGCTGCTGCCATTTAGTGCTCGTAATTCATGTCATAAGCTGTTGCTTGGTGTCTCACTAAGAGGTCTGGTTCAATATAAATTGTTTATTGCTATAACTATATGCATATCTCCAAGTACAGACCCACCTAGGTACTATCTTCATGTCTACTTCTCTCAGACTCTCCCTGCATGCAGGCTACTATCATTTGACCCTCTACATCACAATGTGGGCAATGCCATTCTCCATTCCCACATTAACCTTTGCTATACCAAACAACTTTCTACTACATAAGCAACCTGATCATTTATGATTCTGATACGATTCTTGTTTGGAGGACCGTGAAAGGAATAATGAAGCTGTGAAGTCTCACTCCAGCAGGTAGTGAATTGTTCTGAGAGGTTTTTTGGACTTTTTAATCTGTCTTCAAAGATTTTTGTGCCAGTCACACCATCCATGCTCCCACAGCTGTTGGAAAGCAAACATTTTCAAAGCTGCTTTGACACTCTGGAATGCAAATTACGGAGTTTTTTTAAAGGAAGTAATTTTGGGATAGAATATATGTGTAATTTAAGACATGACTTCAGAAGTGTAGCAAGTTTGGAAGGAGAAAATGATTTAGGAGCTATGGTCTCCAAAGCTCTCCACCACTGATGTTTCCCTTGTGTCAGTGTTGGGCTTGTTGTAGACTAATTGATAGAAATTGATTGCTCTGATTAGTCAACATTTCCATTATCATTGTTCCATATGACAACCAGGATGGTATGATGCAACCTGGATGGACCATGCTTTTTACCACCTACTTCATGATGGATAGGGCTATTAGTTCTATTCCTCATGGGTCAAAATAGTTTGTTCATTTTGCACACCTACTCTGCCATTCAATTCTCAAGATCAGGCTGAAATATTCGCAACAATCTTCAGCCAGAAGTGTCGAGTGGTTGAACCATTCCGACCTCCTCTGGAGGTTCCCCAGCATCACGGATGACAGTCTTCAGCCAATTTGATTCACTCTATGTGATATCAAGAAACAGCTGAAGGCACTGGATACAGCAAAGGCTATGGGTCCTGACAATATTCCAGCAACAGTACTGAAGACTTGTGCTCCAGAACTTGCTGCGCTCCTAGCCAAGCTGCTCCAGTACAGCTACAACACTGGCAACTACCCGGCAATGTGGAAAATTGCGCAGGTATGTCCTGTACACAAAAAGCAGGACAAATCCAGCCTGGCCAATTCTACTCTCAGACCATCAATCTACTCTTGATCATCAGTAAAGTGATAAGTGGGTTATCAGCACTGCCATCAAGCGACATTTGCTTAACAGTAACCTGCTCACTGAAGCTCAGTTTGAGTTCTGCTAGGGTCACTCAGCTTCTGACCTCATTACAACCTTGGCTCAAACATGGACAAAACAGCTGAACTGCAGAGGTGGGGTGAAAGCGACTGCCCTTGACATCAAGGCCACATTTGACCAAGTATGGCATCAAGGATCACTAGCAAAATTGGAATCAATGGGAATCAGGCTGAAAGCTCTCTGCTGGTTGGAGTCACACCTAGCACAAAGGAAGATGATTGTGGTTGTTAGACTCTCAGTTCCAGGACATCACTGCAGGAGTTCCTCAGGGTTGTGTCCTAGACCAAACCATCTTCAGCAGCTTCATCAATGACCTTCCTTACATCATTAGGTCAGGAGTGGGGATGTTCAGTGATGCTTGCACAATTTTCAGCACCATTCGCAAATCCTCCAATCCTGAAGCAGACCATGTCCAAATGCAGCATGACCTGGACAATATCCAGGCTTGGGCTGACAAGTGGCAAGCAACATTCATGCCACACACTTGCCAGGCAATGACCATCTCCAACAAGAGAGAATCTGACAATCGCCCCTTGACATTCAATGGCATTACAATTGCTGAATCCCCCACTATCAACATCCTGGGGGTTACCATTGAGTAGAAACTGGACTAGCCAGTCAGAGGGCAAGTAGAGGCTAGGAATCCCACGGCGAGTAACTTACCTCCTGAGTCCCCAAGACCTGTCCACGTCAAAGGGCTACATCAAAGATAATTGCAGAAAATAAAAGCTCATGGTGTAGGGGTTAACATGTTGGCATGGATAGAAGATTCACTGGCTAACAGGAAGAAGAAAGTAGGCAAAAATGGGTATTTTTCTGGTTGGCAGGTTGTAATGACTGGTGTGCCATGGGGATCAGTGCTGGGATCTCAACTGTTTACAATTTATATAAATGACTTGGATGAAGGGACAGATGGGATGATTGCCAAATTTGCTGATGACACAAAGATAGGTAGGAAAGTAAGTTGTGAAGAGGACATAAGGAGGATACAAAGGGATATTGATTGGTTAAGCAAGTGGACAAAGACCTGGCAAATGGAGTATAATGTGGGAAAATGTGAAATTGTCCATTTTGACAGGAAGAACAAAAGAGAAGCATATTGTCTAAATGGTGAGCTATGGCAGAGTTCTGAGAGGCAGAGGGATCTGGGTGTCTTAGTGCATGGATAGCAAAAGGCTACTATGCAGATATGACAAGTAATTAGGAAAACTAATAGAATGTTATTGTTTATTGCAAGTGGAATTGAATGCATAAGTAGAAATATTATGCTTCAGCTATACAGATTACTAATGAGGTCACTGTAGAGTACTGTGTTTTGGTATTGGTTACCTTATTTAAGGAAGGATGTAAGTTCATTGTAAGCAGTTCAGAGAAGGTTTACAAGACTAGTATCTGGGTTGTCTTTTGAGGAAAGCCTTGTTTTTGCTGGAGTTTAGGAGACTAAGAGATGACTTGATTGAAACATATAAGATCCTGAGGGGTCTTGACAGGGCTTATGTGGAGAGGATGTTTCCTCTTGCGGGAGAATCTAGAACCAGGGGTCACTGTTTTGAAATAGGGGGTCATCCATTTAAAACGAAGATCAGGCAAAAAATTTTCTCTCAGGTTTATGAGACTTTGGAACTCTCTTCCAGAAAAGGTGGTGGAAGCAGAGTCTTTGAATATTTTCAAGGTAGAGTTGGATAGGTTCTTGGTAAGCAAGGGGGTGATAGCTTATCGGGGGTAGGCAGGATGCAGATGTGTGGTTATTATCAGATCAGCCTTGATCTTATTAAATGGTGGAGCAGGCTCAAGGGGATGAATGGCCAATCTTGCTCATTGTTCGTATGTTCATATTGCCACCATCTACAAAGTAAAAGTCAGGAATGTGATGGAATACTCTCCACTTGCCTGGATGAGTGCAGCTCCAACGAGACTCAAGAAGCTTGACACCATCCAGGACAAAGCAGCCCACTTGATAGGCACACCTTCCACAAACATTCACTACCTCCACCACCAACGAACAGTGGCAGCAGGATGTACCATCTGGTCTGCAGAAACTCATCAAAGCTCCTTAGGCAGCACCTTCCGAACCCAAAACTTCTACCATCTAGAAGGACAAGGGCAGCAAGCACATGGGGCACTACCACCTGGAAGCCACTCACCATCCTGACTTGGAAATATATCACCTTCACTGTCACTGGGTCAAAATCCTGGAACTCCCTCTCTAACAGCACTGTGGGTATACCTACACCACATGGATTGCAGCGGTTCAAGAAGGCAGCTCACCACCACCTTCTCAAAGGCAACTGGGGGTGGATAATAAATGCTGGCCCAGCCACATCCCATAAATGAACTAAAAAAGGACCAAAACAAAAATTCCCAAGCACAATTGGATTACAATATCCTCTTTTTCTGGTAATTCTTCCTTGTTTCTTCTTCTCTTTTTCTCTCCATCCTTTCTTTCCACCACTTTATCTTTCTGTACCTAATTTGGCTCTAATCCAGCCTATTTTGTTTGTCATTCTTCATTATGTTTATCATTTTCTTTCATTGGTTAAGGAGACAGACCATGTGGCACAACTTTCATAAGGTCTCAAATAATGGCATCACAGCAGCAGTATTGATTTGTATTGCCAGTAATTATGCAGCACAAATAAAACGTGATCTGAATCTTGAAGAAAACATCTAATTAATATCACTCATTGCAATGTGCACCATTCCACCAATTTCAGATCCATTAAATACATCCTACCTTTGCAATTACTGCGTACTTCAATTTCCACAAGTTGCACTAACTTTATTTTATGTTGGTGCACATTTACACTACGCTCTATTCATAAGAATATTAATTGCTCTATTTTGAATTTCCCAGTCTTATGCCTTTGATAGTCCCAAGACCTTATTGTGGTGTTAATACAATTTGGCTGGCAGACACTGTGGATGGTAAAATCAAAAGAGTAAATAACCAACATATTTTTTAAAAAAAAACAGGAAATCTCACTTTGTAAGTGTCGTAGTTGCATCCAGAACCCCTTCACTAAATTAATTGCACTGTAATGAGGTGCAAACAGCTGATCGAAACTGGTGAAAACACAACTCTGCCTGAAGTCAGCAGAGCCTTTTAAAATTACATTTACTGAGCTGCCCAAAATAGCTTGCGCACTTAACTTTATAAACAGTTGTCTTTGCAAATGAACTAAAGGCAGAAAATGCTGGAAACACTCATTAGGATTTGGCAGCATCTGTGGAGAGAGAAATCGAGTTAATGTTTCAGGTCAATGAATTTCCCTCATTCATCATTCTGATGAAAGGTCGCAGACCTGAAACATTAACTCTTCTTTTTCCTTTCCTGTCAGACCTGCTGAGCATTTCTAGCGTTTTCTGATTTTTACAGCATCCTCAGTATTTTGTCTTAGCAATTGACTTGTACAGTAATGACAAATGGTTTGTGGCATTTGCCCAATATTGGCATTTGTCCATGATAAGCATGGATGGTGCAAGGAGTGGAGATTGTAATGAAGTGCAAACGAAAGTAAGAAACATCAAGCAATGTCACTTCACTTAAAGCATTGAAGTTATTAGTTCCTATGGTGCTCTGGTTTTTCCTGAATCATGGAACATTACTGAAAGCAGGCAATGGTATACGGATAGCATTATATATTCAGAATGATTGAATAAGCTGGAGCTCTGTTCTCTAGACAGGAGACATTTGAATGGTGACCTGAGAGAAGCTTCTGAAACTGTTAAGAGATTTAATGGAATAGTTGTAAGGAAGATGGTTCCACTTGAGGGGCATCCAAACTTAAGGTCTTAAATATGTAAGATAGTCACTAATAAATCCGGTAAGGGATTCAGGAGAAGCTTCTTTACCGAGAGAGAAAAGTGAGAATGTGGAACTTGCTTCCAAGTGGAACAGTTGAGAGGAATAGCATAACTATATTTAAGGGGAAGCTAGATCGTACGTGAAAGGAAAAAAAATGGAAGGATATGTTTTAACGTTAGATGTAGGAGAGTTAGAGGAAGCTCATATGGAGTATAAATAGCGGCATATACTAGTCGGGCCAAACAGGTGTATTTTTAAGTATTTCATGCATTGCAAATGCATCGGTGAAGCTCCAACTTTTCAATAGAATTCACAGTGCCCATAGTAAGGAACACGCTATGACCAAATGGATATAATTAAATCTAATTACTTTTGCTGATTTCCTGACCGAGAGATAGAGATGTGCAGAAATTGATAGAGAAGTGAGAAAATACACATTGTGACAGTGTTGAATCATGATGTATTTTGAATTCTGGGCATTATACAGAATCCAGTTATTAATCTGGATTTCACATTGTTCTACTTCAAAATAATTGCAATGGGTCACACGCAACTCAACTGGAGAGCCTGTTAACTTATCTTCAGCATGACTGTTTAATCCAATCCGTTTTGCTACTGCTGCAAGAATTCTCGTATGACAAGAGGCAAACTGTAACTATACCATACATTGTATGAAATGGTTACCTACAACAAAATGTAAATGGATGGATGAGTCTTACCATACGTAACATTAGAGAGTATTTCAGTCAATATGTAACTTGCAGATAAATGTGTTAATTATGACAAATAATTTCCAAGCTTTTTAAAAATATTCTACGAACAAAATAATATTCTGGAAGTTTTCATAGAAGCTTAAGAGGTCATAGAGTCATTTACAGCACAGAAGGCGACCATTTGACTCATCAGGTGGGTCACTGTGCTGTGGTACTCATTCAGGCCTCCACTTTCAGAAACACTTTAACCAGGGTTTGGCTGTGAGGTAAGGGTGGCATTAATGAACCCGAAGGCACAACGGGGAAGGAAGGTTGCAGAATGGCAGTCAAGGGGAAGGGCGAACTCAAAGGGAGCCTTTCTGGTGTAGCCCCTTAGCCTCTTGTTGCCACAGTCTGCTTAGAAAGAAAGGAGGAAGACCTCCTTGTGACGAAAGCCACTGAAAGCCAATGGCTTCATTAGCACTATTAAAGGGGTATTCAGAACTCAGTGGCTTCACATCACAGTTTTTTACATCTCAACAGTAACACATACGAATTTAGAATTTGTGAATGCAGGCAATAGTGAAGGAGGCACAGCTGTATCATAAAAGGCATTCTAGCAATGAAGTCCTGTCACGTGTTAACCAGATGTGAAACTCCTAATGGGCTAAAGGGCATCCACTCATTGGACACGAGCAACTGATTGGTCATTAATATGCCGCATCAGAGATTGGAGCACAGAGCTATTTGGGTCACTCATCTCAATTAAACTTTAGCATCCTATGCAGGGCTCAGATGTTACATATCTGTGATGCTACCTTGGTCGCCTCGATGTGTCTCAGGGACAAGGCAACATCAGCCACCATGCAAGTAGGGCAAAAAAAGCTATGGACTCTTACAGTTTCCAAACATGTCATCTTCTGAGCTTCACTTTCTTTCCCCTTGAATCATTAATGTCTTCAATGTTTCCTTTCAGAGAGAAGAAAAAAGCAGATATGGACCCAGGGCTCAATGCTGCCTTTGTCAGGTTCCTAATGCAATTGTGGAAGCGAACGAGGGAGAGGCACAGCTCCAGCAGGAGGGTCATGGTCAAGCTGAGCCAGAGCATGAACAGGAGGGTCAGGAGGAGAGACCCAGACAATGGGGAGACTCGACAGACCTAGAGTTTATTGTAGAAGAGTCTCCTATTTACAAATGAGGAGTGAGAGGCAATGCCATGCATGTCTGCGCTTGTCCCGAGCTCTGGTACATCACATATGTCACATTCTTTGTGAAGAACTGATGCCACGTGGAGTTGGAGGGTATCCCCTGCCAATGATTTTGAAAGTGACCGCAGCACTCAATTTCTTGGCCCCAGGTTCTTTCCAAAGATCAACAGGGAACTTGTGCAGCATCTCTCAGTCCACAACACATCGATGCATGAAGGAGGTCACAGATGCCCTTTACAGGAAGACCCATCATTATGTCAGGTTTGTTCTGGATGAACATAGCCAGGCTGTGAGATTCACTAGTTTCACCACCACCTCAGGCTTCCCAAGAGTTCAGGGTGCGGTGCACTAGACTGCACCCATGTGGCTTTACGGGCACCTAATGTTTATAATGTTTATAAACCACAAGGGCTATTCAGATGTTTGGACCTCTCAGGTGGTTCATTCCAATACACTCCTGACAGGGTTTCTTGCATCATCACAGTGTGTTGCGCCCTTCACAATCTGGAAATGCAAAAAGGTGAACCCCTACAAGAGGTTGAACTGGAGGAGGATGAGAGCTCATCAGAGGATGAAGATCCGAAGGCCTAGGTAGGTTGCTGAGGGTCATTATGAGGACAATCACACCATGGAGGAAGGAAGACGTGGGAGAAGTGCCCGCAATATGCTATTTGCTGACAGGTTCCAGGAAGAGTAAAGTTACTTGAAGGAATATGGCCACATCTCTCCTAACCCTCAATGCCATTTTCTTTCAACTCAGGGGATGTCACCTACTTGCAGTGAGAACGAGTCCCACACTCACACTTGCACATTCTGACCTCATGAATCGCCAGGCCATGATCTTTGCTTTGGAACATGGGGCCCTGTGAGTGAGCTCACTCTGGGAACTGAGAGTCCACTTAGGAACAAGATCGATGTGAGAGAAGACTTGAAGCATTCGCCGCCATCTAATGATGTAAACACTGCTGCGACTGAGATGTGAACATGCCGAGGGATCGCCTCCTTCTGTGCATGTCTTATCTTCTGCTGCTACCACTGAGGAGATGCAAATGCTGCTAGAACATCAGTGCTGATGAGCTGCCCTCGCTCAATGGTGCTCCTTGAAGAAGAAGGGTTAGAAACGCTTACATCACACACTTCAAACAACGATTTAAGCACATCTCGCTGACATCAGACAAGGGTGTGAAGATGATTTCAACTAAGGCTGACATCACAGGAGTGTGAATCTCACAGTGAACACTATCATCGAGTGGGAGAAAGGCTAAACCTCCAAGTAAGAGGATTCCAAAGTACAGAATCACAATGCCTTGAGTTGCCAAGAACATTCACATAAACATCAAACGTATTCACGAAAGTGCAACTTCTTTACACGTATAGCACACCAGTGACCAAAATGACATCAATTGTTCTTAACTTTCCAATTCCACCGATATTCCTGGAAGTAGCCCTAGTGTCCGCAGCAGCCTGATGATTGCTATGTCCTGATATCTGTGATGACCTTGGCGAATGCTCTCTGGTGGCCTGAGGCCTGGAGGGCCCTGGCCTGATAAGGGTCACTTGCTCAGGGACAGAGGTGCCCTTGGTGGCCTGAGCAACTGGAGTGGATGCGGTCACACACAGAGGAGGCTGTGAATGACTGCACACCCTTGCAGTGTCCTGAGAGGAGGCCCTCGGGGTATCCGGCTAATGCTCATCCTCCTTGTGAGTGCCCAAGGGCCCTGCCCTGACTCCTGCAGGAGATGGTACACTTGGAGGGAGGTCCAGGTGCCTCATCCCCATGTTGCCTACATCCTGATGGTGCCCACCAAGGTGTGTGGTCATGGAATGCAGGGCCGAGTGCAAACCTGACAAGACCTGCTGGACCAAGGTCTCCATGGTGAATTCTAGCCTTCATATGGTGACTTTGAGGCTTTCACCTATCAGAGCCATGACATCAGACAGAACTTGGGCGGACTCTTACATCGTTCACTTAGTCTGCTGAGTGACTGAAAGACTGAATCTCTGCCTGATGTTCCGCTATCTGTTGTTGCATCTCCAGCATTGTGTTGACAGCCGCTTCCAAAGGCTCATCATCTGACTCGGAGGGTGGCTGGTCTCCAGCAGCCCCCCAAGTGCCGGAGACCTAGGCTGTCCCTGCCTCCAACTGTTGTGGGAACATGTCAGTGAGGTGTTCCCCAGATAGCGAGACCAAGCCTAATATACAGCTGTGCCCCACCAGCATGAGTGTCTGGTGGAGGGTGCGTGTGAGCATCATGATGGTTCTTCCAGGGCTTCCTCTTCCTCTGAAGTCTGGGGGCTCGCACTGTCTTGGGGGGGCCTCTATCTGCTGGTGCCTAGAAAATAGGAAACAGAGTTTCAGTTAAAGTGCTTGAGCTAGATAAAACTGCATGTAACTCACTGGGCAGAATTTTGCCGTTGGTGAGCAGGGGGTGGGGCCTGCTCACCGGCGTGCAAAATGATGGGGGATGACATTGGGGGGAACCCACAACGGCATCCCGCCCTATTTAAATTTTCAGAAAGGCGGGGGCACAGCCAAATCAGCTGTGTGCCCGCCGACCTGTCAATGGCCAATTGAGGCCATTGACAGGATCATTAAAACAATTAAAGGACCTGCCCATCCAACCTTAAGGTTGGTGGTCTAGGCCAGGAGCCCCGGCGGGGAATAGAAAAAACATGAAACCTCATCCACCGACAGAATGAAGTTTCATGTAGGGATTTAAAAAAGTGAATAAAGTTTTAGTGAAATTTTTTAACACATCCCATCTCGTGTGACATTGTCACATGAGTGGGACTTTTAAGGGTTTTTTTCTCTATTTTTAATATTTATACAACTGTAAGCGATCTCCCTGAGGCAGCACTTAGCCTCAGGGAGATATGCATTCTTTCGTGTGCATACGTGAAAGAGCATACCCTCACATTTGGGGAATCCGACCCCCACCCACACAGGAAGCACATAGCACTTCCCGCTGGGTGTCATGCTGGGCGGGCCTTAATTGGCCCGCCCACTTAAAATGGCGGCGAGGCCCGCTTCTCAGGTGGGGATCGGCTCTGCACCCACTGGAGATTGGGTTGGGCCCACCTGCCCAGCAGGCAGAAAATTTTGCCCACTGTGATTGTCAGGATTTGATGAAGTGATGGAGCTGTGATCATTGCTAGGTTGTTGGGAGAGGCCAATCTCCCCTTCCCCACAGGAGCAATTCCCGTTCTCCCCATCCAGCTCGGCTGCAGCCTCCTCAAACTCAGTGAGGGAAATGATGTCAGCCATCCCTCCCCGATCTGTGCTTTCTCATGCCTGCTGAGTGCCAGCTTGGTCTGTATGAAGAAGAAAGAAAAGCATGTGATGAGAAGTGATAGAGCAGATGTTGGGTGAGATGTGTGTCCCCTGTGTGTAATGAACCCTCCTCAGAAGGGCCAGAGGATGGAGTGTGAGCAACATGATAGATGGGATGATGGTGATGTGAAAGTCTCAGTGAGAGAATTTGTGTTGATGTGTTTCCCCCGCTAACGGTTGTGTGAAATCTCTGAAGAGAGTAGCCCTTCGAATGCATGATGCCATGATGAGGATTTGATGTTGGAGGGAATTGAAGGATGACTTACCCTGGCGGAGCGGATGAGATCATTCATCCTCTTCCTGCACTTGATGTCAGCTGCACTGACCTGCTCCGTGACAGCCTCCTGCAGCCAACCCTGGGATAGAGCATTTGCCTGTACGCCCGCACTCATCTGATCAAGGTCTGGTGAATGAAGCGGGGTGCTGCCTTCTTCATGAAGCTCTCAGCAGCCTTCATCTGACTTTCTCTAGTGGGCTAGAGAAAGTGAGATTATGTATTGGGCTGCCCTTTATATATCTAAGCCCAAAGCTTTGAACCCACCAGCTGACGCCAGGTGATTCGGACAGATACATGCTTTTGCATAATTAATTACCCTCCAAGCACGGAATCGAGCGTGAGTTCCCACAATTCCAGCCAGCTAGGAGTGTGCTGCTGAAACTGCCGGTCACCGCACTTAGTCTCATTAATGGAAAATTCTGCCCATCAAGTCTATGCTGCTTCTCCATGGAGTAATCCAGTCAGTCCCATTCCCCAGTTCCATCCCCACAACCCGCAAGTTTATTTCCTTCAAGTGCCCAACCAATTTCCTTTTGAAATCGTCTCTGCTTTCACTACCCTCTTGGGCAGTGAGTCCACTTGCAGCGTAAAAAGGCTCTTCCACACATTGCCCTTGCAGATCTTGTCCAAAACCTTAAATCTGTGTCCTCTAGTCCATGTAGTAATGTGGTAATCACGGTGTTGTGCTGTGTTTATTTTTGTGAGGAAATTTGCGTGTAGCAGATTTATGTTGGTTTTTCAACAAAACATTCGCACTATTTGAGTTACTTAGACAAACATACATACGAACATATGAATTAGGAACAGGAGTAGGCCACTCGGCCCCTCGAGCCTGCTCCACCATTTCAATAAGATCATGGCTGATCTGATTGTAACCTCAACCCCACATTCCTGCCTACCCCACCGATAACCTTTCACCCTCTTGTTAATCATGAATCTATCTAGCCCTGCCTTAAAAATATTCAAAGACTCTACCCACCTTTTGAAGAAAAGTGTTTCAAGGACTCATGACCCTCTGAGAGAAAATCTTCTCCTTATCTTCATAAATGAGTGACACTTTATACTTAAACAGTGACCCCCTAGTTCTAGATCCTCTCACAAGAGGAAACATCCTCTCTAAATCCACCCTGTCAAGACCCCTCAGGATCTTATATGTTTCAATCAAGTCACCACTTACTCTTCTAAACTCCTGTGATACAGTTGTAACCCGTCTAACCTTTCCTCATAAGACAACCTGCCTATTCCTGGTATTAGTCTAGTAACCCTTCTCTGAACAGCTTTGAATGCATTTACATCTTACCTTAAATAAGGAAACCAGTACTGTACTCAGTACTCAACATGTAGTCTAGCCAGTGCCCTGTACAACTGATGCATAACCTCCCTACTTTTGTATAAATGACTTGAGTTAAAGGACCGAATATATGGTTGCTAAATTTGCTGACAACAAAAGGATAGGTACGAAAGTAAATTGTGAAGAGGACATAAGGATGCTACAAAGGGACATAGATAGGTTAAGTGAGTTGGCAAAGATCTGGCAAATGGAGGATTTTTAATTTGTTTAAAGGTTGTGGGCTTTGCTGGCTAGGTCAGCATGTATAGCCTATCGCTAATTGCCCTTGAGAAGGTGGTGGTGAACTGCCTTCTTGAACTGTTGGAGTCCATGTGATGCAGGTACACTAGGAGTGCTGTTACGCAGGGAGTTCCAGGATTCTGATCCAATGACGGTGAATGAACAGTGATATATTTCTAAGCCTGGATGGTGAGTGGCCTGGAAGGAAACTTCCAGGTGGTGGTGTTCCCATTTACCTGCTGCCCTTGTCCTTCTAGATGGTAATGGTCGTGTGTTTGCAAGGTGCTGTCTCAGGAGCCTTGGTGAGTTTCTGTAGATGGTAGACACTGCTGTCACTGTTCTTTGGTGGTGGAGGGAGTGAATGTTTGTGGATGGGGTGCCAATCAAGCGGGCTGCTTTGTCCTGGATGGTGTCAAGTTTCTTGAGTGTTGTTGGAGCCACACTCATCCAGGCAAGTGGAGAGTATTCCATCACACTCTTGACTTGTGCCTTGTAGATGGTGGACAGGCTTTGGGGAGACAGGAGGTGAGTTACTTGCTGGAGGATTCCTAGCCTCAGACCTGCTGCTGTAGCCACAGTAGTTATATGGCTTGTCCAGTTCAGTTTCTGGTCAATCATAACCCCCAAGGTGTTGATAATGGGGCATTCAGTGTTGGTAATGCTGTTGAATGTCAAGGGGCGATGGTCAGATTCTCTCTTGTTGGAGATGGACATTGCCTGGCACTTGTGTGATGCAAATGTTACTTGCCACTTGTCAGCCCAAGCCTGGATATTGTCCAGGTCTTGCTGCATTTGGACATGGACTGCTTCAGCATCTGAGGAGTCACAAATGGTGCTGAACATTGTGCAACCATCAGTGAACATCCCTACTTCTGACCTTATGATCGAAGGAAGATCATTGATGAAGCAATTGAAGAAGGGCTGAGGACACTAACCTGAGGAACTCCTGCATTGATGTCCTGGAGTTGAGATGACTGAGCTCCAAAAACCACATCCATTTTTCTTTGTGCTAGGTATGACTGCAACCATTGGAGAGCTTTCCCCATGATCCCCATTGACTCCAGTTTTGTTGGGGCCCCTAGATGCCACACTCAGTCAACTGCAGCCTTGATGTCAAGGGCAGTCACGCTCACCTCACCTCAGGAGTTCAGCTCGTCTGTTCATGTTTGAAGCAAGGTTGTAATGAGGTCAGGAGCTAAGTGGGGGAACCCAAACTGAGCTTCATTGAGCAAGTTGTTGCTAAGCAAATGCCACTTGATAACACTGCTGATGACCTGTTCCATCACTTTAATGATGATCATGAGTAGACTTATTGGTGGTAATTGGCTGGGTTGGATTTGTCTTGCTTTTTGTGTACAGGACATACCTGGACAATTTTCCACATAGCTGGGTAGATGCCTGTGTTGTAGTTGTACTGGAACAGCTTGGAGGGTTCTGGAGCAGGTTCTGGAGCACAAGTTTTTAGTTATATTGCCAGAATTTTGTCAGGGCCCATAGTCCTTGCAGTATCTAGTGCCTTCAGATGTTTCTTGATATCACGAGAAGTGAATCAAATTGGCTGAAGACTGGCATCTGTGATTCTGGAGATCTCAAGAGGACCCAAGATGGATCATCCACTTGACATTTCTGGCTGAAGAAAGTAGCAAGTTTTTCAGCCTTACCTTTTACCCTGACGTGCTGGGCTCCCCCTTCATTGAGGACGGGGATATTTGTGAACTCTCCTTCTCCAGTGAGTTGGTTAATTGTCCACCACCATTCACGACTAATTGTAGCAGGATTGCAGAGCTAAGATCTGATCTGCTGGTTGTGGAACTGCCTAGCTCTATCTATCATTTGCTGCTTATACTGTTTGGCATGCAAGTAGCCCAGTAGACACCTCATTGTTAAATATGCCTGATTCTGCTCCTGGCATTCCCTTCTGCACTCTTCAATGCGCAAGTCTCCACGTTTTTGTAATTCTAAGGGCTCTGCACAATGAGGTGTGAGATACCACTGGCTGAGAAAATAATTATTTTGTTCTTGTAACTCCTGGGGGTAGGTCCCAGACAAAGGGCCAACATTGTGGTCATGTGACTTGTAGCAGCCATCTGTTTTGGTTCAGCAGGAAGTCAATTTTTTTAAAATGGCAAAAGAATAAAGCTCTGTATTTCTTTTTCATATCATACAGGACCCAACAATAATAATGGAAAGAGAAGGGGAACCAAAGAGGAAAGTGGCTCCGAATGAGGTGTCATGGCAAAAGAAAGCAACCGAGCCATTGCATTTGCCCTTGTTTCATATGGATTTTTACATTCCTATTATGTAGGGGATTTTGGCATGAGCTCTTGTTTGGAGAAACTGCAGTACAATTTTTGTATAAATGTAGTGTGAGAAATTCCAGACCATTGTCAGCCACAAATTCTGATTCAATGAATACAGTGTTCTTTTTTTTCACAAAGTTATTTATTTAACAAGAATTGATTACACAGTATTTATGAGATTAAATTAATTTCAGATAACCCATAATTTTTAAATTATAAGATTTAAGTTATAGACAACCATTTTTTGATGACTGATTGAAAATATCTTCACAGTTTATGTGCCAAGATCCTGCAATTATAGACCATTTCTGCTAATGGTTTCCCGTCTGCTTCACAAGAATGTGAATTTCACACAGCCATGTTAGTCCATTAATTATAGTTAAAATTATACAATGCTAGAGTGAGAGAATAAATTATTTTACAATCATTATACTATTCTTTATAATGACCTGTGGAAAAATAAAAACTCCCAAGTAATATTCAAGAAATAGAGCTGGAGTAGGCCTGTGGCCCATCAAGCCTGCTCTGCCACTCAATACAATCATGGCTGATCCTGGGCTTCAACTGTATTTTCCTGCCCACTCCCCATATCCCTTAATCCCCTGAGAGACCAAACCTTAAATGTATCCAACAATGGAACATCCACAACTTGCTGGGGTAGAGAATTCCAAAGATTCACAACTCTTGGAGTGAAGTAATTTCTCCTCATTTCAGTCCTAAACAATCAGCCCCTTATCCATCACCTGCCATAGCAGGATTTGAACCCAGGTCTCCAGAGCATGGCAGGATTCAAACCCAGGTTCCTAGTCCAGTGACAATACTACTATGCCATCACTTCCCCCTTATCTTTACATCATATGACAGCCCCCTCATCCCAGGGAGCAACTTAGTGAACCTTTGCTTTACTGCCTACAATGCAAGTATATCCTTTCTTACAAGCGGAGAACAAAACTGCCCACAGTATTCCAGATGTGGTCTGGCCAAAACCTGGGCAATTACTGTAAAAGTTCTTTATTCTTGTACTATAATCTCCTTTCAATAAAGGTCTACATGCCATTTGCCTTCCTAATTGCTTGCTGTACCTACATGTTAACTTTCTGTGTACAAGCACAGCCGTCTTTTTGAACATCAACATTTACAAGTTTCACACCTATTAAAAATAATCTGCTTTCCTGTTCTTATGACCAAAATTAATAACTTCACACCTCCCTACATCATACTCCATCTGCCAGCTTGTTGGCAACTCACTTAACGTGTTTATATCTCTTTTCAGCCATTCTGTATCCTCCCTAGAACTTACCTTCCCACCTATCTTGGTACCATCACCAAAATCTGATACACTACTCTTTGTTTCTTCTTCTAAGTTGTTAATATAGATTGTAAAAAGCTGAGGTCCCAGCACTGACCCGTACAGCACTCCACCATTCATTGCCTGCCTACTTTAAAAAGCCCCATTTATGCCCACTCTCTTCTTTTTATCTGTTAATCAATCCTTTCTCCATGCTAAAGTATTACCCCCAACTCCATGACCCCTTATCTTGCCTGTTGACCTTTTGTGTGGCACCTTATCAAATACCTTTTGAAAATCCAGGTATACTACATCTACTGGTTCCCTTTTTATCTACCCTACTAGTTACATCCTCAAACAACTTTAATAAATTTGTTAAGCAGAATTTGCCTTGCATAAAACCATGTTGACTTGTTCTAATCATACTATGCTTTTCTAAGTGCATGGTTAAGACTTCCTTAACAACGGGTTCCAGCATTTTCCCACGAACTGATATGAGGCTAACTGGCCTATAGTTCACTGTTTTCTCTGTCCCTCCTTTCTTGAAAAGTGGAGTATCATTTTCCAACTTCCAATCTAATGGGAACATTCCTGAATCTAAGAAATTTTGGAAAATCATAGCTAGCACATCCACTATCTCAGCAGCTCTCTCTTTTAGAACCATAGAAACATAGAACCTAGAAAATAGAAGCAGGAGTAGGTAATTCAGCCCTTTGAGCCTGCTCCACCATTCAAAATGATCGTGGCTGATCCTTTATCTCAAAGCTATAATCCTGCCCTCTCCTCATACCCCTTGATGCCTTTAAAGTCTAGAAATCTATCTATTTCCTTCCTAAATATATTCAGTGGCTTGGCCTCCACAGCCTTAGCATCTGGGCCATCAAGTCCCAGGGATTTGTCAGATTTTACTCTTATTAAATTTTGCCAATACTTGTTCTCTGCTGATATTAAGTTCCATAATTTATTCACTCTTTTTAGCCCCTAGATTATCGTCTATTTCTGGTGCAAAACTTAAGTGTTTTATTGTGAAGACAGACACAAAATATTTGTTCAATACCTCTGCCATTTCCTCATTCCAATTGATAATTTCAGCTGTCTCTGCTTCTAAGGAGCCAATGTTTACCTTAGCTACCTTATCTGTATATTAAAGCTTTTACAATCTGTTTTTATATTTCCGGCTAGTTTACTCTTTTTTTTTTCCCCTTTTTATCAACTTTTTGGTGGACCCCTGCTTGTTTCTAAAACATTCCCAATTCTCAAACATGCTGCCGATTTTTGCAATATTGTAAGCCTCTTTTAATCAGCTGCGGATGGGTCTTTCTCATGAGTATTTGTTTTTCAATGGGATGTGTTTTTGTTGAACATTTCAAATTGTTTCTTTAAATATTTCTAACTGTACATTTATACTGTACCTTTAAATCCATTTACCCAATTAACCTTAGCCAGTTCTCCCTTCATACCCATGTAATTGGTTTTGTTTAAGCTTAAGATTTTTGTTTGCAATTGGAGTATACTGCTTTCAAACTCAGCATAGAATTCAATGGTATTATGATCACTATCTCCCAGTGAAATGTTTACTGTGATGTTACTAATTAAGCCTACATCATTACACAATACTAGATCTAAGATAACCTTATCCCTAGTCAGTTCCACAACGTAATACTCCAAGAAACTATTACAAAAACGTCCTACAAACTCATCCCCTAGACCACTCTTGCCAATTTGATTGTCCCAGTCTATATGAAGATTAAAGTACCCCACAATTATAGTATTTCCTTATTACAGCTCCAATAATTTATTGTTTGATACCCTGTCCAATGGTATAACTACTGTTAGGTAGCCTATAAACGACTCCCACCAGTGTTTTCTGACTCTCGCTGTTCCTAATTTCCACCCATACTAATTCTACTTCATGATCTTCTGAGACCAGATCCTTTCTTACTAATGTCCTTATGTCATCTTTTACTATCAGGGCTATGCCATACCCCATCCTTTGCCAGTCTGTCTGTCTTTTCTAATCTAATGGTCAATGCATGTTATGCAAATTGCTTTCGGATCAGGTCCTTTTGAAGCCAACAGCCTCAGGCACCTACAGTTGGCATGAAACTCTTTGCCAGGTTTGAGACCACAGCATCAACCCCTGTCCCAGGCAGAGCTGCACAAGTCGGAGTTTCTTCGTGCACATCTATCACAGTAGGCATCACAGTAAAGATTTTATAACACCTATGTCTGCTGAGGACCACTGACTGAAGTCAGGAGATTATTGAAAGAAAATCAACAACAGCTTGCATTTAAGTCCCACATTAATGTAATAAAATACCTAAGTAGCGCTTCAAGGGAGCATTATCTTACCACTACTGACACCAAAGCAAAGAAGGAGTAAATAGGAAAGATGAACGAAAGCTTTGTAGGCTCTCAGGACAATCTTAAAAGTGGAGAGTGAGGTGAAGAGAAGAAGTCCAGGGAGAGAATTCCAAATCTCAGGGCCCAAACAGCTGAAGGTATGGGCAATGTGAGGCGGAGGAACTGAGGAATACATGAGAGGCCAGAACAGGAGGAATGAGGAGTTCTCAGAGGGTTGTAGGGCTGAATAAAGTCATGCTTTCCTTATCTAGTACTGAGGAGCTAGGCCGTGGAATAATGGGTTTAATGAGTTGAAATTCATATGCAGTTTCCCCAGGCTATTTATTTGGAATGTTGTAGACCTGAAATTGACTGTCAAATTTATTGAAGTAAAATCCACAAAAGGTACATTAATCTTGAATTAAATAAACTTTTGATACTATAGCAACGAAGTGGGATCAGAACATTTTGTTTCTTGTGTAGTATTGATGATATAACCATAAGATCACAAAATAATAAAAATATCATTAAATAAATTGACCACATGGTCTCTTGCTTATCAATGATTACAAAAAAAACATCCTAATGGCCATGATCCTTTATGACAGGCTTTTCTGTGATGCTTTTGTCAAATATATGCTAGGTGACAAATGCAATGTTATATGAAGTAGTAAAGTAGCATGCATTGAAACAGGGTAAAAGTGAAACACAACTACAAATTTGAATTTTTTAAAAAATCAATTAATTACAACTTTAAGTTTTAAGTTTTGGGTTTGTTGTTGGTTTCAGTGTTAATAAGCATTCTGTAAGTGGTTTCCATATCCCTTGTATTCAAGAGTCAACTCACATCATCAATACCTACTTAGATGATAGTCTAACCAAGGAGATGTGGCAATGTATCTACCTTACATACAAACTGGATATTGTGTTGTTCGCAAGTGCCACACATGTACCTCTCCAATCTCTCAATGGATGGACTATTCACACTTTAGTTTTATGGAGCCAGGAAAAAACGTTAAGTTGTTTATTTCTCAGGCAGCAAGTGAACATACAGAGCAACAGGCATGATTGGGCTCACTTAACTCAATCTACACAACATGATTTCACATAAATGCAAAATAATGTTCACATATTGCTTCCTCACATCAGGGAGTTCTCTTGTTTGTCTTAAACCAAATGACTCCAATTATTAACATGCACTGTCATCATCTGAGTTTGGATAAAGAACAGCCCTAGCAAAAACTTGGCGATCAGTGTCTGTTTCATTTTATTTTCCTGTGTGTACAACTGGTCTGAAGAATGCCAAACAATGTCCATCGTGCACTCGGGACTAAGGGCTTCCAAATGCACTGGCAGCTATGTATTTAATGATTATGAGGAAAGGCTAACAAATAACAATAGTTATCAAGAAAAATAATTTCAATGTACAGCTCTTTAACATTTTAACTATTTTTTTTCTCTGCATGAAACCGTGCAAATACACTTTGCTTTAAAAAATTCAATATTTAAATGTAAATCTTTTCCAAATGCTCGCTCTGGAGAAAAATGATCAAAAAATTCCAAAACGTGACACTGCTCTGTGGAAGGCTGGTTATAATCAGCTTTTTCTGTCTAACCTGACGTGTTGCCTACACAGAGTAGAACCCACATTCACTGATAATTAACCCAGACATAATGATATTCTTTTTATTGTGGAAACATTGCGATGTTTCATTTTATTCCCATGCAACTAAGTTCAATTGTTATAGCAAAGGTGCTGAATATCCATTTTTTTGTTCATAGGAACACCCAGATATGTCCTACAAGTCATTGTAAGTTGGCCTAGAATTTGCAGGGAAAACAATGGGAATTAAATGCACACACAATTATCAGTGCACAGACAACTTGAGAAATGTGTGGTAATTTGAAGAGAATTTTGAGTCACCTGAAATTGTGCATGATTTGCACTGCTCCTCCATGGGCCTTTGCAAAATGGGAGCATAATGTCAATCTCCTGATGGGTTTCAAGGAATTGCTGCAATTGCTCGTCACAGAAAGTTAGGACTAATACTTAACAATGGAAGTAACCTTTTAGTGATGAGATATATATTCTTTCAATGGCACTCAACATTAGAGTCCCAGAAAGGGAACAACTGGAATTGTTGAATGGGCAGATGCTATAGAAAAAGTGGCTAATAATATCAGAGCAGGGAGATTTTGCTATAAAATATTAGTTAGGCCATAACTAGATAATTGCATATACTGCTGATCACTGCATTACTGGAAGAATTTGATTACACTAGGCAGGGTACAGAGGACATTTATGAGGTTGTTGCCAGAAATGGAGAATTTTAGCTATGAAAAATGGTTGGTTTCTTTGGAACAGACGAGGCTGAGGGGAAATTTAATTGAGGTAAAAAAATTATGAGATAGATTGAATAAGTTAGAAGCTAGTTCTGTTAACAGAGAGGTCAGTAACGAGGGGGACATAGATTTAAAGTAATCAGCAGAGAATTAGAAGTACATTGAGGAGAATTTTTTTTTCACCCAGGAGGTGGATTGGCCTAGGACTCACTGCCTGAAAGGCAGAAGTATTTGTTGCAATTAAAAAATGCTTAGATATGTCCTGGAGTCAGAGACTTCAGATGGTTCCAACTCATTTAGCAGAATAGTTACCCATAGAAATTAGAAAGATTAAAACCAGTTCTAACTCCTGGGTAACTATACTACTGACCCCCTGACTCCCCACTGGATCCCCAACTATCCCCGCCACTGACCACCCAACTTCCCCATCCCTGAACACCCAGCTACCCTCCCGACACCCCCGACTACCCACCCACACCTTGGCTACCATCTGACCACATGACTAACCCCTACTCCCCCAAGTAACCACCATCCCCAACCTCCCTATCTATTCCTCGACCAGCTGACTACACCCCCAGCCACCAACTCATCCTCACCCGCAGATATCCCCACGCTTCCAACCCTGACCACTCCCCACCTTCCCAGATACCCCCTGACCACCCAAACATCCCTTCCAAACACCCCAACAACCCCCCATCCCCAACTACCTCCCCAGCCCTCCAACCCCAACTACAACCCCTCAACTTCTGAACGCCCCCACCTGCCCCAACCCACTCCACCCCACACCACCCTTCCATGAGTCTCTGAGTTCGCTGATGATTGCCATTCATCCTCATCATTAGGGTGAGCCAGCAACCAGCTGTATTTTCCATGTGGATCCAGGAGGAACACCACAGCAATCTTTTACTTACTTTTTTATTAGCACCCTTCATTGGTCCCTCTGAGGAACATTGGTCTGATGACTGGAAGGCCTGAGAAAATTGACTGGCAGGATGAGGTTTCATATCTGTTTAAAAAATCTTTAATAAAATTAAGGTAATATTTACTAACATGTCCCATCTCATGCGACACTGTCACATGAGGGGGGCATGTTAATAATTTTTTTATTTTTCTATTTTTTAAGTTTACAAACCTTTCAGCAATCTCCCTGAGACAGCACTTAGTCTCAGGGAGCAGTGCACTCTTGCGTGCGCATTTTAACAGTTGGAGAATCCCTCCCCCAACCCACCGCACAGTAAGTGCATAGCACTTCCCATCGGGCAGCCTGCTGGGCGGGCCTTAAATGGCCCGCCCACTTAAAATGGCAGGGGGGCTTGTTTCAGCAGTGGAGTTCGGCTGCCCGCCCGCCGCTGAGCTGGTGGGGCCCACCTGCCCATCGAGGACTAAACTCTGCCCTATACCTTCATCCCTTGTGCATGTGCCACCTTTTATTTTGCTCAATGTAAAATTTTCAAGCTTAGAGAACAGGCAGACGAATTTCAACCAAGGCTCAAAAATAGACTTGGTAGCCCAGAAGTTGTAGAGATGGACTTTGACACAAGATGCCATAAAGTGACAACAATAATAATGGAAGGAGCTGCAGAAATTATACTACCAAACAAGACAACTAGGCAAAAAAACTAAGGACAGCAAAGATATTGATGTTACTGATGCAGGGTGTAGAGTACTCATGAGAATATTACACAAAACAATTCTTGATAAAATTGAATATGCTGAAGCAGTTAAAATAACTAAGGAAAAATCATGGCAAAAAAGCAGGATTAGAAGTGAGGAGTGTACTAAAACAACATTGGAAACAGGAAGAGGTCTGGAAGAAACCTTTAAAAGAACTGCACAAAATCAAGAATTCAACAAACAAGAAGAGTGGGTAGCAATCTTATACCAGGTAGGGGAAACATGCTTAAGATATGTTCAGACTTCTACCAGGATGTTTACGTCCCAAAGCAGAAAGATCCGAAGATAAGAAACAACAGTCTCATCCAGGGCAAACACACTACCAAGCGTTCCTGAGGCAGATATTGAAACTGCATTGAAACAAATGAAAAGTAACAGGGCCCTAGGGGACTATGGACTAAAAGTGATATACCGTGCAGGAGGGGAAAGAGAATGAGTCAATTACACAGTTCACTATTCTATACAACCAAATAGTCCAACAAAAAAGATGCCAAGAAGTTGAAAAGAAACAAAAATTCTCCTTCTTCCTAAGAAAGATTGCTGACACTAAAGATTGCAAATCCATCAGTCCATTATCTCATTTGTACAAAATTCTAACTAGAATGATTCAATATAGGATGAAGCCAGCTTTAGATGAATATAAAGTAAGGGAATAGACGGGGCTCAGAGAAGGATACTCTACAACGGACCACTTGCATATAATATACCAAATCATTTAAAAGACAAATGCATACAAACTGAACTTATGTGCTGGATTCTTTGGGTGGGATTTTCTGTCCTGCCCACTGCAGGTATTGTCACAGGCAGATCAGAAAATTTGACAGACCAGTGAATGGTCTATTGACTTCAGGCAGGCAGTGTGGGATCGAAAATCCTGCCCTTTGACTATTAAAAAGCAGTTGATTCAGTTGAACATAGAGTTTTAAGGAAAATTGGAATAAATGAGGGATATATGAAGATTACAGAGGACATCAACATAGATGCAAAGGCCAGGATACACATTGATAAAGATGTAACACAGCTGCTAAATATTTAGAGGAGTGAGGCAAGGGGATACAATCTCACCAAAAATACACACCACAGTAATGGAAGACATATTCAAGAAGTTGTCATTAGAGGACAGGGGATGAAATATTGATGGAGAAAAACTAACAGACTTATGCTTTGTGGATGATGTTGGATAATTACTTAATCTGTTAAAGACCTGAAAGTGCAACTTAATAACTTAAACAAAAAGAGTAAAAAATATCACTCTGAAATGCACAAAGGAAAAATAAAATATATGGTGAACTTCAAAACAGAAAATGCCATAAATTTCTGAGCCAAATTTTGAAGATGGGGATTGTACAAATGAAAAAGTAACGTACAGGATTAAAGCATGATGGAGTTGCTTTTGGAGACATAAAAATATTCTGGCAAAACAAAAATACCACTAGTATTATCAAATAGGATGTATGACCATTGTGCCCCTCTGACTGTGATGTCTGGGGTGGAATCACGGACAACTGCAAAATATATAGAATAAAAACTGTGCACGGTTTGGAAAGCAATGGAAGAGAGATATTACAGATATCCATTCGGGTAAAATCAAGTGCAATAAAATGCGCCAGGAAACTAGAACTAAGGACATCATTCAAAAGATAAAAGAAGTCAAATGAAGATGGGCTGAGCATGTTGCTTGAAAAAATGGTAACAGGTGAATAAAAAGTTTAATGCACTGGCAGCCAAGAACAGGAAAGGTAAGACAGAGAAAAAGATAGAGAAATAACATAACATCATATCTAGTAACTACATGGGCGAGAACTGCAAGGGATGGAGATATATGGATAAGACAAAAGGGGGGCTACATCCTCCGTTGGATGAACACAGCCTAAATTAATGAATGAATGAATGAATAGGCACATATGAACATATGAATTAAGAGCAGGGGCAGAATTTTACATCCTGCAGGTGGGCACACGCCCGACCCAACTGGGCGTCCTGACATCATCGCACACTCGCATGATATTTCAGTCAGCAGGTACACACGAGAGTCGGCAGCACACCCACCAACAATTAAGAGGCCTATTAAGGCCATTAAAGTATTAATTAAGAGATATTTTTCACTGCCCGTCCAACCTTACGGTTGGTGGGCAGGCAAATCGGCCAGGCAGCCTTTGCATTTCTGAGGAAATCTCATCCATGGGCGGGATGAGGTTTCCGACATTAATTTAAAAAAATAAAAATGTTTTGACATAATTTTTATTATGTATATGTTCACGTGAGTGAGTCCTATGTGGGAACATTTTT
Source organism: Carcharodon carcharias (assembly GCF_017639515.1). Taxonomy (NCBI): domain Eukaryota; kingdom Metazoa; phylum Chordata; class Chondrichthyes; order Lamniformes; family Lamnidae; genus Carcharodon; species Carcharodon carcharias. The sequence goes on along the minus strand of NC_054469.1, from coordinate 163,755,488 downwards.
TTCAGAATTTCCAAATCCTTATTTTTGATTTTTCAGTTCTCAGCTCCATGAAGCAGCTCTCTGCCTTTAAGGAGCTTTCATTGCATGCTCCCCCGCACCCGCGCAGACTTCAATGCTGGCCCCCCCCTTTCTCCCACCCCAGCAGCGCTGAGCCTGTCAGCGTGCGTTTCACACTGGCTGGCCGTTAACTAGTCTACCGGTGTGAAATTGCGGTAGGGGGCCGATCGCGGGCACTCCTGGGCCCATCTGCTGCACCTGCCCAACGACCCAGAAATCCTGCCCCAGGAGTAGGCCATTTGGCCCCTGACACCTGCTCCAGCATTCAATAAGATCATGGCAAACGAAGGCTCTGAAGAAGAGTCATACGGACTCGAAACATTAACTGTTTTTTTTTTCTCTCCACAGATGCTGTCAGACCTGTTGAGTTTTTCCAGCATTTTCTGTTTTTGTTTCAGATTTCCAGCATCTGCAATGTTTTGCTTTTATCATGACAGATCTGATTGTGGCCTCAAATCCACTTTCCTGCCTGCCCCCGATACCCTTTGACTCCCTTGTCAATCAAGAATTTATCTAACTCAGCCTTAAAAATATTCAATGACCCTGCCCCCACTGCTCCCTAGGGAAGATAATTCAACAGACCAACAAACCTCTGAGAGAAAAAAAATTCTCATTATCACCGCCTTAACTGGGACACCTCTTAGTTTTAAACTGTGTCTCCTAGTCTCTCTAACAAGGGGAAACATCCTTCCAGCAGCCACCCTGTCAATTCCCCTCAGAATCTTTGATGATTCAATATGATAACCTCTCATTCTTCTAAATTCTAATGGATACAGGCCCAATCCATCCAACCTTTTGTCATAAGGTAACCTGAGGGGAAATTCAGAGCGGAGAGGAGGAAAACCGACAGTGGAAAGTATGGAAGTATCAACTGATAATGAGGATATATTAGAGAGTAGTGTCAAGGTAGATGGAATACTTGGAGCGTTTGATAGAATTAGAGCAGGCAATAGTAAGTCATTAGATGGGGGTCAGAATAAGGGGGAAAGTAAAAAAACCTAAATCAGGGCTAATGTGCATGTAAGTGAATGCATGGCATGTGGTTAATAAGATTTGTGAACTATAGGCACAGGTTGACAAATGGAATTATGATATTATTGTTATAACAGAGATCTGGCTCAATGAAGGGCAGGGCTGGGCATTAAATATTCCTGGGGACAAGGTGTTTAGGAGAGATAGGAAAGGCAGAACGGGGGGTGGGGAGTACCAATGTTGATTAAAGATGGCATTACAGTACCGGAGAGGGAGGATGTTCCAGAGGGCTCAGGGACGGAATCTCTCTGGCTAGAGGTAAGGAATAAAAAAGGTGCAATAACATTGATTGGTGTAGTATATAGACCACCAACTAGTGGAAGGGATGTGGGGAAACAAATTTGCAAAGGAATTACAGAAAAATGCAAGAGTAATCATAATGGGGGACTTCAATTATCCAAATATAGATTCAGATAGGAATAGTACAAAGGGACAAGATGGGCGAGAGTTCCTGGAATGTATTGAAGATAAGTTTCTGCAGCAGCATGTTTCCAGTCCGGTGAGAGGACATGTACTTTTGGACTTGGTTCTGGGGAATGAGTTGGCCCAAGTGGATCAAATATCAGGGAGAGCCTCTAGCAGACAGTGATCATTGTACCATAAGGTTTAGGTTGGCCATGAAAAAGGACAGGGCACAATCCAGAGCAGGGATAATTAACTGGGCGAAATCCAACTTCAGTAGGATGTGAATGCATCTGAGTCAGGTGAGTTGGAATCAAGGGTTGGCAGAAAGGACAGTGGCTGAACAATGGGTCACCTTCAAGAAAAGGTATTGCAGGCAGTGCCAATGTATATTCCCTTGAAGGTGAAAGATAGGACAAAAAAATCCAGAGCGTCTTGGATGATGAGAGAGATAGAGGTAAAGGTGAAGATGAAGAACTATGTCAACAGATGTCAGATAGAAAATACAATGCAGAATCAGGCTGAATATAGCAGGACCAGAGGGGAAGTGAAGAAACTAATAAGAACAGCAAGGAGAGAGCATGAAAAGAGACTGGCAGATAATATAAAAGGGAATCCCAAGGTCTTCTATAAGGTCTTCTTCCATGTAAATAATAGAAAGCTGATAAAAGAAAGATTAGGGCTGATTAGGGACAAAAAAGGGGACTTTAATGTAAGCCAGGCCGAGGTGAGAGAGGAGGTACCTGGTACACTAGAAAAATTTACAATCGAGAAGGAGGAGGTGTTAGAAAGGCTATCTTTATTTAAAATAGATAAAATACCCAGGACCGGATGAAATGCATCCAAGGGTACTGAGGGAAGTGAGAGTGGAGATTGCAGAGGCACTGGTAATTATCTCCCAGTCTTCCTTAGACACAGGGTGGTGCTAGAGGACTGAAGAACAGTGAATGTTACACCCTTGTTCAAAAAAAGGTGCAAGGATAAAGCTGCCAACTACACACCAGTCAGTTTGTCCTCAGTGGCAGGGAAACTTCTGGAAACTATAGTTTGGGATAAAATCAATAGTCACTTAGACAAGTGCAGGATAATTAAGGAAATCTAGCATGGATTCGGTAAGGGAAAATCATGTTTAACTAAATTGCTGGAGTTTTTTGAGGAGGTAACAGAGAAAGTTGCTAAGGAAAATGCTGTTGATGTTTGGAAATGGATTTCCAAAAGGCATTTGATTCAGTGCCACCCAACAGATTTGTGAGCAAGATTCTAGGTCATGGAATGAAAGAGAAAGTAGGCACTTGAGTGACAGAAAACAGAAAGTGGTGGATTTTCAGATGGCAGGAAAAATTTGTAGTGGAGTTCCCCAGGGGTCAGTGTTCAGACCCTTGCCATCCCTGATATATATTAATGACCTAGACTGTGGTGTGCAGGGCATGATTTCAAAATTTTCTGATGATACGAAGATTGGAAACATTGTCAACTGTGATGAGGATAGCCTTGAACTTCAAAAGGACATAGACATGTGGATTGGGCAGACAAGTGGCAGATGAAGTTCAATGCATGTGTGGGGTGATCCATTTTGGCAGGAAGAATATGGTGAGACAGTATAAAATAAAGGGAGAGACTCTAAAAAGAGATGCAAGACAAAGAGACCTCGGTGAATATGTACATAGGTCATTGAAGGTGGCAGGGCATATTGAGAGAGCAGTTATTAAATCATATTGTATCTTAGGCTTTATTAATAGGGGCATTGAGTACAAGAGTAAGGAGGCCATTTTGAACTTGTGTAAGGTACTAGTTAGGCCTTAACTAGAGTGTTGCATCCAGTTCTGGACACCATACTACAGGAAGGAAATGAAGGCATCAGGCAGAGTACAGAGGAGATTCACAAGAATGATAGATTAGAGAGGTTGGGACCCTTTTCCTTGGAGAAAAGGAGGCTGAGAGGAGACCTTATAGAAGTATTCAAGATCTTGAGGGGTATTGACAGGGTAAGTAAAGAGAAACTGTTCCCACTCAAGAGAGCATCAAGAACTAAAGGGCACAGATTCAAACTGATTTGCAAAAGGAGTAAATGTGATGTGAGGAAAAAAAATTCACCCAGAGGGTGGTTGGAGCCTGGAACGAACATCCTGAAAGGGTGTTGGAGGCAGGTTCAACTGAGGAATTCAAAAGAGAATTGGATTGTGACCTGAAAAGGAATGAAATGCAAGGTTACGGGGATAAGGCAGGGGAGTGGGACTAGGTGGAATGCTCTTTCAGAGAGCCTGTGCAGACATGATAGGCCAAATAGCCTCCTTCTGGACTGTAAAGATCCTATGATTCTGTGAGCCCCTTAATCCGAGGAATCGGTCAAGTGAACTTCTTCTTATGCGCTTATGTCTTTTCTTAAATAAGGAGGCCAAAACTGTACACAGTATCCTAGGGCCAGAATTTTTTGCCCGTTGGATGGGCGTGCGCCTGACCCAAATGAACGTAAAATGATGCACGATGATGTCGGGCGAGCAATCCAACGTCATCGCGCACTCGAGTGATACTTCGGTCAGTGTACCCGCCGACAATTAACAGGCCTATTAAGGCCATTAAAGATCTAATTGAATTAAATTTTTCACTGCCCATCCAACCTTACTGTCGGTGGGCAGGCAAAAAGGCCAAGCAGCCTTTGGATTTTTAGGAAACCTCAACAATGGACAGGATGAGGTTTCCAACAACAATTAAAAATTAAATAAAATTTTTAACATTTCATCCATAACATGTCCTTGCTCATGAGGGGACATGTTTTTTTACCATTATAAAATTCTTTATTTTTAATTTTCAAAACTCTTCATCTCCCTGAGGCAACTCTGTGCCTCAGGTAATTTTTCCTGCATGCACCTACATGCATGCAAGAGCTTCCACACTTGCCCTCCTCCCCCCACCCTCCAACGCAGGCAGTGCCAGCCTACAGTGCGCGTTTCATGCTGTGTGGGCCTTAATTGGTGTGCCAGCGTGAAATCTCGGTCATGACCCAATAGCTGCTTCCCGACTACTCCTGCTCGCCCCCGCCAAGCCCGCCTGATAAGGGCAAAATTCTGACTTACATGCAGTCTTACCAATGCCCTGTACCACTATAGCAAAAGATCCCTACTTTTACATTCTATTCCCCTTGCAATAAATGACAATATTCCATTTGCCTTCCTATCAACTTGCTGTACCTGCATACTAACCTCTTATGATTTATGTACGAGGACACCCAGATCCCTCTGTGCCTCAGAGTTCTGCAATCTCTCCCCATTAAAATAATATGCTGCTTTTTTATTCTTCCTATCAACATGGACAAGTTCACATTTTCCCACGATACAGTCCATCTGCCAATGTTTTTGCCCTCTCACTTAACCTACCTGCATCCCTTTGCAGACTCCTTATGTCCTCTTTATAAGTTACGTTCCTACCTATCTTTGTGCCATCAGCAAATTTAGCGACCATTCATTCAGTCCCATCATCCAATTCATTAATATGTATTGTAAATAGCTGAGGACCCAGCACTGATCCCTGTAGCACTCCACTCGTTACCTCTGGCCAACCCGAAAATGATCCATAAATGCCTACTTTCTGTTTTCTGTTAGCTAGCCAATTCTCTATCCATGCTAATATGTGAACCCTTACACCATGAGCTCTTATTTTGTGTAGTAACCACTGGTGTGGCACCTTGTCAAATGCCTTCTGGAAATCTAAGTATATAATATCTACAGGTCCCCTTTATCTATTCAAGTGACGCAGCACTTCACTTGCACTTCCCTCAGTTTAGTCTACTGCATTCGTTGCTCCCAATACAGTTGCCTCTACACTGGAGAGACCAAACGCAGACTGGGTGACCGTTTTGCGGAACACCTTCGGTCTGTCCACAAACAGGACCCAGACCTCCCTGTCGCTTGCCATTTCAACACACCACCCTGCTCTCATGCCCAAATGTCCATCTTTGGCCTACTGCAATGTTCCAGTGAAGCTCATCGCAAACTGGAGGAATAGCACCTCATTTTCCGACTAGGCACTTTACAAACTTCCTGACCAAATATTGAGTTCAACAACTTTAGATCATGAACTCTCTCCTCCATCCCCACCCCCTTTCCGATCTCCCTTTTTCCAATAATTTATATATATTTTTCTTTTCCATTATTTTTAAATGTACTTGCATCCATTGTTTTATCTCTACCTTGTAGCCTATTTCGATCCCTTCCCCCCACCCCACCCCCGCTGGGGCTATCTGTACCTTGCTCGTCCTGCTTTCTATCCTTAATGTCAACTGTTAGCACATTTCTTAGCTAATATCACCACTGTCAACACCTCTTTGTCCTTTTGTCGATGACATCTTTTGGCAATCTCCACCTATCACTGGCCCTCTATCCAGCTTTACCTGTCTCAACCCCCTTAAACCAGCTTATATTTCACCTCTTTTCTATTTTTCCTTAGTTCTGTTGAAGAATCATATGGACTCGAAATGTTAACTGTGTTCTTCTCCACAGATGCTGTCAGACCTGCTGAGTTTTTCCAGGTATTTTTGTTTTTGCTCCCCTTTATCCATCTTGTTTGTTATTGTTGTAAATGTCTGTTTGGTCTCTCACTAAGAGGTTGAGACTTGTATGTTTAAACATAAATCATTTATTGTTAACCCATAACTATGCACATATCCCAGGTACTGTCATGCATGGTGCTGCCTCCATCATGGCTCCTTCCGGACTCTACTCCCAAAGTCTACCATTATGTGTCTCTACATCACATTGGGGATGGTACAATTCTCCAGTCCCACATAAACCCTTGCTCTGCCAAACAGGTGGCAAGTTGCTACCACTTAAAGGCAGATACAGCATCCCCCTTTCTTCTTAAAAATGCTTTCCTCCTTTCTAACGGAGCATAACTATTTACGATAAAATCTTTACTTTACTTGCTACCACTTATCCACCCCCCTCAAATCTCTGACTTTATAAATTCTTATAGCCTTGACATTTCTTCCACATCTCGGTCTGTCGTGGCTGGAGGAATGGCAGAATCAGTTGATTTGGGTTGACTTTGTCAGATTAATATTGATATTGCAGTACTCTGCGTATCTGGTACTTGTTTGTCTCCATTTGATTCATTTTTTGCGCACCTTTGAGTTATGTTTCTCTATATCGACAACCTATCTGCTTTGTGCGGACACTGTGGATTTGTCTCATTTCTTACGAAGGGAATGTGCACTTCGTTCATTCCTAGGCCGGATGATGCCGGGGTGTCGACAGTGATGCGGGAAAGGACATGGGTGACTAGGGGAGTGGAAAGGACGGGGGAGCTTATGAGAAACGTGACGATGACCATGATTTCAAATCAAAAGTGAGCAGAGCCTCATGTTGGATGGGCACAGGTGCTGCATGGGAGTGTGATCAGTGGGTGGGCGGAGATGCATGTCAGCTCAGACGGACAACTGAAAGAGAACGTCAGTAGGCAGCATTGAAAATACTCAGGACAATGAGGTAAACGTGATGGATGAAGGCTCCGCATGTGTTGAAAAGTCCTTGCATGAGGCTCCGAAAGGCCCTGCCACACACACACTTCTCCCTTCAGATGTGCGGGGATTGGGAGGGGTGGATGCAGTTGGAGGACTCATGAAGCCTGTAAATGAAGCTGAAGGACAACATTACACATTATTCAGTGAAAGTGAATACATTTTCAGATTATAAAATGACAAAATATGTTCACCCATGCAACCACTTGTAATCAAAATTTCCTAACTTTTCTTGGCCTACCACTTCTTCTATGTGCTTCCCTGACACCTGACATCAGGAGACAGCCTGTGCAAGTTTGGCTCTGTTGCCTCTGATAAGGTGTGCATCTTCTAGAGAACTGAGGCTTTGGGGGCCCCCGGCTTGCTTTGGCTGTCCTCCTGTGGGCCAGCTGCTCCTTCTCCAGTGATAGAGGATGAGGTTGAGGTGCTCATAGGTGAAGGGGACTCAGAGCGAGTGGACAGTCTCTGAGGTTCCTGAGTAGATGACCAGGTGTGTCCAGCTGCCGCTCCTCCACCCTTCGGGTGCCTGAGGGCCCCGGCCTAACACCTTGAATGGAAGGAACACCTGGAGGGACACCATGGTGCCCCATTTCCCTCTCGTGTTGCCACTGTAGGAACTCACCCATGGCTACCATGATGGAGTGCAGGTCTGCGCACATCTCCACATTCTCTGTGGCAGCTGCCATCCTTCCCTTGGAAACCTCCAAACACACACATGCATTTCATCATGGAGCAAGCGGACACACTCCTCTGACTTGCGTGCCACTCTGTTGAGGGCTTCTAACAGCTCTGCATGATGTTCCCCCACCTTCTGCTGTCTCTCCATGATGGGTTGGAAGGCCAAATCCAGAGGCTCGTTATCTCACTCAGATCACACAGATGCCTCTTCCTCAGCAGTCTTCCGATTGCCAGGGAGCTTGGCTAAATGTGCCTCCTCCTCCTGCGGACACGTGTCCGTGCAGTGACCACCAGCTTGTGAACCTGCGCCTGCTCTACATCTAGGTCCCAACGAGCTGTGTGTCTCTGAGGAGATGTCCTTTTAGCTGGAGGTGAATACCTGGATAGAGCTGAGGGACTGGTTGGCTGAGGGTGTCAGTTGCTTGGCAGAGCCTCTCCTGTGAACCAAACTAGAGATAATTAGTGCATGGCAGTAGAGTCAAAAGCAGGAGAGAGAGCACTCACATTTGTGTTGAGAGAGGAATGATGTGGTGAAGGATCCTCATGTAGGTGTTTGCTGCAGGCACGGTTCACATCCTAATCAGTCAATACAATGGCATGCTCCTCAAAGTGAATTGGGGTTCTAATGTGGGCTGCTCCACCCCTGGTCTGAATCCTCTTCCTGCTGATCTGAGCCAGCTTCTCCTGCATGAAAACAGATGGAGCGAGTGTGAGCAGGACACAAGGCACTGCATGGAATGTTTGTGTGGTGAGCAGAGACATGGACAGGATGAGGACACAAGCTTGAGAGGATATGAGCCTGTTAGAGATATGAGGGTGTGTGTGAGAGTTAGTGGTGTTGCCCCTTGAGATGTGAGATCCCTGTGGATGTGTGATAGGTTGGGAATGTGTGAGCTGAGAGTAATGAGGTCATTGACTTACCCTGGTGGAACAGATGAGAGCATTTAACCTCTTCCTTTTAACCTCTTCCTGCACTGGATGGCTAACCCCTTCTGTGCTCTGGTGTCACTGATGGCTGCTGCCACTGCCTCCCAGGCTAGATTGATAACTCAGGTGGACCTCCTGCAGCCAGAGCAGGAGTAGAAGACAGCACCATGTCTAGCAAGCGCCCCAGAGTGAACTCACTAAATTTGGGGTTGCTGTCTTCTTTGCTTTGGGGGCATAAGAACGTAAGAAATAGGAGCAGGTGTAGGCCATTCAGCACCTCAAGCTTGACCTGCAATTCAATAGGCTCATAGTTGATCTGTCCCAGGCCTCAACTCCTCTTTGTGCCAGCTCCTCATAGCCCTCAACTCCCTGATGTATCAAAAATCTATCTGCCTCCTCTTTATATACTTTCAGTGATCTAGCTTCCACAACTCTCTGGGGTAGAGAATTATAGACATTCACTACCCTTTGAGAGAAGAAATTCCTTTGCATCTTAGTTTTAAATTAATGTCCCCTTATTCTGTAACTATGTCCCCTAGTTTGAGATTCCCCTACTAGTGGAAACATCTTTTTAACATCTACCCTGTGAATCCCCCTCAGAATCTTATACATTTCAATAAGATCACCCCTCATTCTTCTAAATTCTAATGAATAAAGGCCTAACTTGTTTAGCCAGTCTTGGTAAGTTGACCCCTTCATCCCAGGAATCAACCTAGTGCATCTCTTTTGAGCTGCCTCAAATGCCAGTATATCATTTCTGAATATGGGGACCAAAACTGTACACAGTACTCCAGGTGCAGCCTCACCAACACCTTGTACAGTTGTAACAAGACTTCCCTATTTTTAAACTCCAACCGTCTAGCAATACAGGCCAAAATTCTATTTGCCTTTTTAATCACTTGCCACCTGTCACCTGGAGCTGTCTTGGTCTGTAGATATGAAGTAGGCATGTGCTCTGATGCGCTTTAAATATGGTGCCTGGAGTGAGGAAGCACTGATGTCAAAGTGTGGCGGGCAAACTCGAGCCTGCCAGCCTGCGATCCGGAGTGTTTCCAGTGAATTCATTAATAATAAGGTGCCGGGAATGGAACGATATGGCGTGAAAACCTGCCATTGCAGCCAGCAGGTAAAATGACCTTTTTCACACCCGCTACTACACTTATTGCAAGTCTGGGACAATTCCACCCCTAGAGTAGACTCCACATTCCTTTTCTGTGGGGTCCACCATGTTCTTGCTGGACGTTGACATTTCACAAATGGAACCTTCATTTCCATTTGTTTCACAATTTCAGCCAAACATTCATTTGCTCTTTTATTTTCAAACCCTTTTACAAGCTTATGAATCTTTTCATTCAGCTCAGCAACTACTCTGATGAATTCAGTTGCCATTGCTTCAGAGTGATCGGTGAAATCAGTGCACATACATAACAACTTCACCTGGGCATTCAGACCCTAGGCTGAAGTCCATCAGGACCTGGGGACTTGTCAGATTTTAGTTCTAATAATTTTCTCAGTACGCTTTCCCTGGTGATTGTAATTGCTTTAAATTCCACCCTCCATTTCACCTCCTGATTCACACTTATTTCTAGGATGTTATTTGTATCCTTGCATTGGAGGCAGATGCAAAATGTCAGTTCAACCATCCTCCATTTCGCTATTTTCTATTATTAACTCCCTAGTCTCATTCTGTGAGGAGCAGTATTCACTTTATTTATTCTTCTTTTTAAAATACCTGTAGAAACTCTTAGACCAGGATTTATTTCCCTCATCGGGTGAGCTCAGCAGGGGCAGGCGGGAGAGATTGGGAAGCCAACTGCCCCTCCCCACGATCACAGCCAGACTGCAATTTCACGCTGGTGAGCCAATTAAAACCCACCCAGCGTGGAACGTGTTCTTCAGCGCTCAGTGCTGCCTATGTTGGGGTGGGGGGAGGAGGACGAGAGCACATGTTCACACATGTGCATGGGTGCAAGCTGGAAAAGTTCCCTGAGGCACAGAGCTGCCTCAGGGGGATGAAGGGATTTGGCAATTAAAAATAGAGAATTTTGAAATGTTAAAAAACATGTTCCCTCACGTGACTCTCACATGAACAGGGATGTTAGAAATTAGGATGAAATTTTTAAATATTTTAATGACAGATCGAAACTTCATCCCGGCAATGGATGTTTCGCAAAAAATATAAAGGTCGCTTGGCCTTTTCGCCTGCCCGCCAACCGTAAGGTTGCATGGGCAGTGAAAAATTTAAATCAGTTACATTGTTAATGGCCTTAATAGGCCTTTTAATTGTCGGGGGAGGGCATGCACCCACTGGCCGAAGTATCACGCAAGTGTGCAATGATGTCGAGATGCTCGCCCGATGTCATCACGCGTCAGTTTGCGCTCGAGTGGGTTGGGCTTGTGCCCGCCCACTGAGTGAAAAATCCTGTCCTTGGTATCTGTTTTTATATTTCTAGCTAGCTTTCTCTCATACTCTAATTACTCCCTCATTATGCTTTTAGCCATTCTTTGCTGTTTTTTTTATATTCTGTCCAATCTTCCAACCTGCCACTAATCTTTGTGGAACTCTGCTTTTTCTTTCAATTAGATACTTTTTTAAACTTGATTAGTTAGCCATGTTTGTCCTTCCCCTAAAGTCTTTCTTTCTCACTGGAATGTATCTTTGCTGAGTGTTACAGAATATCTCCTTAAATGTCTGCCACTGCATCTCTAATGACTTATTCCCTAACCTAATTTTCCAGTTTACCTTAGCCAGCTCTTCATACCCACATGATTGTCTTTATTTAAATTTAAAACACTGTTTTGAATTTACAATGTACAGATTCAAAATCTGTTCTTCTCTCCCTTGAATTGAATGTGAAATTCAATCATGTTATGATCACTGCTACTTAGGGGCACCTTCATTATGTGATCTTGAATTAATCCTGTCTTGTTGCACATTACCAGATCTAAAATAGGCTGTTTTCTGGTTGGCTCAAGAACTTACTGCTCTAAGAAATTATCCCAAAATCACCCAATGAACTCGGCTTCCAGGCTACATTTGCCTATCTGATTCGCCCAATTTATATGTAGATTAAAATCACCCATAATTATTGCTGTACCTTTCTCACAAGCCCTATTGTTTCTTCCTGCATACTCCCTCCTACAGTGTGGCTACTGTTAATGGGCCTATAAACTACTCCCAACAGTAACTTCCTACCTTTACTGTTTCCTATCTCTACCCAAACTGATTTTACATCTTGATCTTTAGAACTAAGACAATCTCTCTCTTTGTACCAATGTTATAGTTAATTAATAGAGCTACTCCTCCATCTTTTCCCAGCTTCCTGCCCTTCTGATATGTCATGTACCCTTGAATATTCAGGTCTCAGCCTTTGTCACCCTGCAGCCATGTCTCTGTAATTGTTGGTCGTACATATATATCCCTATTTGAGCTCTCAATTCATCTGTTTTGTTACTAATGCTAGGTGCACTCAGATACAGAGCCTTTAACTCCATCTTTTTATCATTTTTGGTATCTGCCGATGTACTCTTAAATTTGTATGATCTGTCCCTTCTTGCCACGCTCTGATTATCACTTCTCTTATTGCTACCTTGCTGGAACACTGGTCCCAGCATGGTTCATGTGAAAACCATTCCAATGGTACAGTTTCCAATTTCCCCAGTACTGGTGCCAATGCCCCATGAAGTAGTTCATGTCCAAATGCAGCAAGACCTGGACAATATCAAGCAAGGGGAGTAAATAGGAATGCAGTGGTACTAGGGGAGAGTACTAGGCTTGGGCTGACAGGTGGCAAGTAACATTCATGCCACACAAGTGCCAACAAAAGAGAATCTAGCCATCACCCCTTGACATTCAATGGCATTATCATCACTGAATCCCCCACAATCAATGCCTTGGGGGTTACCATAGACCGGAAACTGAACTGGGCTAGCCATATAAGTACTGTGGCTATAAGAGCAGGTCAGAGGCTAGGAATCCTGCAGCGAGTAACTCACCTCCTGACTCCCCAAAGTCTGTCCACCATCTACAAGGCACAAGTAAGGAGTGCGATGGAATGCTCTCCACTTGCCTGGGTGAGTGCAGCTCCAACAACACTCAAGAAGCTTGACACCATCCAGGATAAAGCAGCCCACTTGATTGGCACCATGTCCACAAACATTCACAGTCTCCACCACCAACGCACAGCAGCAGCAGTGTGTACCATCTACAAAATGCACTCCAGGAATTCACCAAGCCTCCTTAGGCAGCAACTTCCAAACCCAAAACCACTACCACCTAGAAGGACAAGGGCAGCAGGCACATGGGAACACTACCATCAGGAAGTTCCCTTCCAAGCCACTCACCGTCCTGACTTGGAACTATATCACTGTTGCTTCATTGTTACTGGGTCAAAATCCTGGGTCAAAGTCCCTCCTTAACAGCACTGTGGGTATACCTCCAGCAAGGTTGTCTCCAGTACAGAGCAGATATCCTGATCCCTAGCACCAGCCAGGCAACACAGCCTTCTAGACTCTCAATCTCAGCTGCAGAGAACTGTGTTTACCCCCATGACTATACTCTCCCCTAGTACCACTGCATTCCTATTTACTCTCCTTGCTTGAATGGCCTCCTGTACCATGTTGCCATGGTGAGTTCACTCATCCAGCCTGCAGCCCCACTTTCATCTGTACAGGCTGCAAGAACCTCAAACATGCTGAACAATTGCAAAGGCTGAGGCCCCTCCACTTTTATCTTAGCGTCCCCATACCTGCCTCACTTGCAGTGACACCCTCCTGTCCCTTACCATTGACTAATTCAGATGACCCTGTCCAAAGAGGTGTGACTGCCTCCTGGTACAGTGTCCCTTCCACCTCCCTGATGCATTGCAGTGTCTACAGCTCAGCCTCCAGCTCAATTAGCCTGAGCCAAAGCTTTTCAAGCCACAGACACTTACTACAGACATGTTTGCCCTGGATCAGCTGGTGTCCATGAACCTCCCGCATTCTGCAGTTGCAGCACATCACCTGCCCTGCTATCTTTATTATGAATTAAAAATTTAATTTTCTTGATTTTTTTATAATTAATAAACACTGCTACTCCAAATAACCTTTACTACTGGTAGTAAACCTTACTACAACTAATAAAACCTTAAAATTACTAATAAATTACATGAGTTTTGAAGATATACAAATAACATATTCAACAACTAATCCCCAATTATCTGTTTTCTTGTGAAGTCACAATTTGATTTTTCTCAGAATGCAGCCGCTTCACTCTGCAGCTACAGAATGGACTAGATAACACTTCTAAGTGCAGCTGACTGCTTCCGGGTCCTCCTTTCACCCGCTCTTCTAGGCGCTGCTGCTGACTGCCTCTGGGTGCTCTTTTCACTCACTTTTCTAGATGCTGCTGCCTGCCTCTGTGTCCTTCTTTCACCCACTTCTCTAATTTGTTTTTTGAAAAATATACTTTATTCATAAAATATCTGGAAGAACATAACAAAATCGCCATCACTAAGAGTGCAATCAGATTCAACTTTTACACATGGATCACGAGGTGCTTCAATACAATCAATGAATATTACAATCATTTCAGTATGATCATTACAGACAATTAGACAGTACAATGGTATTGGAGTTATCAGCATACATCATGTTGCACACTGAGGTGCTTCAATACAATTAATATTCATTCATTGTGAGCAGCACAGCTCGAGGGGCTCTACACAATTCCCAGCCCCTCGGTGCACTGTGGCAGAAAGGTCTTAGACAGCGACCTTTCCCCATTGTGCCTTTGCGGCGGCTGCCCCAAGCTTTAGCGCGCCCCTCAGCATGTAGTGCTGGACCTTGGAATATGCCAGTCTGCAACACTCGGTTGGAGACAACTCTTTGCATTGGAAGACCAACAAGTTTCGGGCAGACCAAAGAGCACCTTTCACTGAGTTGATGATCCTCCAGCTGCAGTTGATGTTTGTCTCAGTGTGTATCCCTGGGAACAGACCGTAGAGCACAGAGTCCTGTGTCACAGAACAAATTAGAGAAGTGGGTGAAAGAAGGACACAGAGGCAACAAAAATCATTGCTTCTCTCCAGACCTTCTTTGCAAAGGCACAATCCACAAGGAGGTGAACAATGGTCTCGTCCCCCATACAGCCACCTTGAAGGCAACGTGCAGAGGAGGTGAGACTCCTGGCAGGTTGGAAGAATCTGACGGGGAGGGCCTTTCTCACCACCAGCCAAGCTACATCTTGGTGCTTGTTGGAAAGATCTGGTGATGAGGCGTTCTGTCAAATGACTTTAACAGTCTCCTCGGGGAACCATGGGGACAGGATCCACCCCCTCCTTTTCCTGAAGGGCCTCTAAGACATTATATGCCAACCGTCCACTCCTCTAATTGTCGCTAACTACCTCTGGGTCCTGCTTTCGCCCATTCCTCTTGGTGCTGCTGACTACCTCCGGGTCCTCTTTTTGCCCACCCCTCTAGGTGCTGCTGCCTGCCTCTGAGTCCTTTTTCCTCTTATCACCCACTCTGTCAGTGAATGAATGAATTTACCATATAGCCAAAAGAAATCACATGGCAAGACAAGAAATACTTTAACTTGAGGATGATGATACAGCAGTTAATAGATTTTATAATTAATCTTTGGCATGACATTATCAATAACAGACTCTTTTTGACATTGACGTTTAAATGAATTGGAACAATTTTTTTACAATTTGTAATAATTTAGTTAAAGAACACGGTCACTTTTCATTTTAAATTCAAACTGATTGGTTTCAATGATTAAGTGATTGATGATAACGCCTGATGAAACTTGGCTGATAAACGCATGGTTCTGGAAATTTGATTTTGAATGGGAGCCTCAAAGAAACATTGGAATGTAAGCTTGATCTTTAGTGATAGCATAAAATGTTTTACATCCCTCCTGATCTTCTTTTCCAATTGAAATGAATGGCAAAGAGAAACAGACAGAGTGTAAAATAGATTGCCAATTCACTACCACCCACTGAAGACCAATGCACCCTTACTGTCTCTGCTGTGTAAGATGTGAATCCTCTTTAGTCCCTGTATTTGATAAATGTAGATATTCAGATTTTGCGTTTGTTGAAAATGTCACTGTGTGTATAAATTCTGATTTTGTTGAGGTTCAGCTGATTTCTCCATTCCACTGTTAATTGTATTTCTGAATGTCACCTTGTGAAGGTTTAGCTGTTCACTCTTTTTACTGTAATTGGCTTTCTCGATGTTATCTTGTCAAGTTTCAGTTGCAGATCCAACTTCAAACGAAAATGAGCTGAGAAAGAGCAGGAAGCTGTTGTAGTTCTGGGGTTCACTGCCAAATTCTGAGATTTAAAAAGAGAAGGAACAATGTCCATAAAATACCAAATTGACAAAGTTTACAGCAAATTGACCCTGAGACCAAAAAAGGCACAAAAATACAAAATCAGGTAAAAATTGCACATTCAGAGATTACAGCTTTCAACAGATTTTCCCAGTAATTCAGGAGATGTTATTAAGAGGGGAATCAGCCCCTAAAGACAATACAGTTATATTAAATTTGTACTTGTTATATGCTGAGTTATGTCCAACTCAATTTTAACAGTTTGGTTGAAAATGAATAATTCTGTTTTCTCAGCCTGTTAAAAGTGTGATCCATGCTTTATTCTTTGCCAATTTAGAACATATTAAACCATTACCTAGATTATAGAATATAGGCCAAACATGGTTTGTTCCATACACCAATTAAGGTAGATTATGAGCAAGAGGGAATAGCATTTGCATTCACAGGCTTTGTACAATGATGCTCCCTCCATGGCTGTAAACATCCTCATAAATGGGGTAGTTGCTCCTATATGGCAGACTAAGCTTTTCCACTCAGATGATTATGGGGAGCCAAATGTATCCGACTAATACAAGTATCCCAGTGAATGTCAACTCAGAATTTAGAGCTATAAGTATAGGTCAGGATTTTCTCAGTGCTTTGAGGACAAATGGGAGGTGGTTGAGATGGTAAAATGGCAGGGAACGCACCAGGAAGGAAGGACAACACGTTTGCGTTATGAGTGGCTGTTACCAGAAGCAGCTGGGCTGGCAGGATGAGGTCACATTGGACTGCAGGGCGAATGTAATTAAGCCCGTTAAAAACTGCAATTTTACCAGGTTATCAAATTTTACTCATGGCACATGGGAACAACAGAGCTTCAGATCCTTGCCAACTATAACGAGGTGGAAGCTCAGTGGAAGGCTAGTGTTGGGCATAGTCGGCAGCTATTGTGAGAGATAGTGGGCCTTGGTCGGGTGTATGATACCTGGTAGACAGTGGCAGTAACGGGCAAACACAAACTTGGCTAGCACAGCAGAGACATTCTTGTTGAGTGTCCTCTCTGACTTGGCAATTGAGTTTAAGAGTAAGGGAGGATGAAAGGCCCAGGGAACTGATTGTAGTTATTTACCATAAGCTTAATTCATTCAGGCTTCGAGACCTCCAGTGAAGAGGAGCATCAGAGAGGGAGAGAGCTGCAGCCATGGGCAGCAGGGGAACAGCAAACAGAGTGGCACCAGGATCATGAGCCTGAGCCTGGAAGTGTATACGGATGAGGAGGGCGCAGAGGGACACAGAGTCAACCTCTTGCGCTCAGGCGATGCTATCCACTAGAGCGAGTCTATGGTTAGATACTCAGCTTCATGAAAATGTTGAAGCAGCAATGTTGTCAAAGGTAGCATTTTTCCCAGGGAGCATCAAGCAATGCTCCATGTGAATGCACTGAGCTCAATGGGAAATGGTGGCAAGCAGTGCCTGTTGTGCTGAAGGGCAGCATGGTGCTGAATTGCCACACCTCAGGGTCATTCTGGGCATCTTCTGCAGATACTTGTGGGCTCTCCCAGTCTGTGGCCACCAATACCAGGTACGCGAGGACTAAACACTACATATAGATTCTCACTGTCCTTGATCTGTCTTCAGATATTTCAGCAATTTGTGCAGTTGCCAGGTCTCCCTCACTATCCCTTCTGGGGCTGCTGCATGTACAAGTGCTATAGGCTGCCTTTTAAAGATGGCATCAATGTTGCCTGAACAGGAATTTCCTCCCACCCAGGCTTTCAGACTGGTCGGCTCCCTCACCTACCAGCCATTAATTGGCCGGCTCTGAGAATATTGCAGTCACAACCCTTTACCCTGCTCATGTGGCCATGCCACCTGATTTTGGACCTGACATCAGCATTTGCGTGCTTCTGGTAAAATCTTGGCCTTGGTCTCAACACATCAGTGCTGTCTGGAGCAAGGTTCAAACATTGGGTCTTGTGTGACTCAGGCGAGAATGCTGGCATTAAGTCAAAGGCTAAATCCAACAATTCTATTGACAATAATTACCTAATACCAGTGAAAAGGAATATTTCAACTGAAATTCAGTTTAATGAAGGAAGTAGAAGAGTTACTTTGAATATATGAGCCAGTAATCCATGGCTTGAAGCCTGGTTAGTAATTTATGTGACCAGCCCTTTCTTCCCCAAAGCTTAAAAACTTAATGTACGCATTTTTTTTGAAACACTTTTTCAGGAATTTGTTTATCTCTAAGTACAATATCATAGTTTTCTTATATTATTTCTCAGTGTTATATTGCAGGTGCACTAAGAACATTAGCAGTGAACAATGTAAAAGGAGACTAATAATGGTCATCGTTAGAAGGGATCAGAAATTCTATGGCACATTGGGCAGAATTTTCTGCTCATTGGGCGGGTGCCTGCTCGACCCAAATGAGCATAAAATGACGCACGAAGGTGGCGGCCGAGCATCCTGCGTCATTGTGCACACGTGCGCTATTTCAGTCGGCAGGCAGGAGTTGGCAGTGAGACCATCGACGATTAACAGGCCTAGTAAGGCCATTAACAATCTAATTGAATTAAATTTTTTGCTGCCTGTCCAACCTTATGGCTGACAGGCAGGCGTAAAGATCAAGCGCCCTTTGCATTTTTTGCGAAATCTCATCCACGGGCGGGAAGAGGTTTCAATCTGTCATTTTAAAAAAAAAATCATACTAATGCTGACAGAGTCACATGGGGGCACATGTTTTTTAACATTTTAAAATGCTTTATTTTTAATATTTTATTTCTTCACCTCCACTTTTGTGCACATGCAAAGTTCCCCATTTGCCCTCCTCCCCTCCCACCCCCACTGAGCTCTGCAGCACACGTTTCACCCTGGGCAGCCTTAATTGGCCCACCAGTGTGAAATCACAGTCCGACCCCGATCGCAGGTGGCAGTTGGCTTCCCGACCGCTCCCACCCATCCCCGCCAAGCCTGCCCAATGAGGTAAAAATTCCGGCCATGTTCCTGGTATCATCCATCCATTCATAATTAACCATAGTCCACTATGGGGCTTAGGCATCTTTCTCTGTACACTGCAGTTCTGTGCACCACTGTCATTCTTCCTTTTGTCCAGTATCTGATGCTGTCCACCCATCCAGTCCTCCTCTGACATGGCCTATTCTTTCTTGATGTTTCAATTTCTATTGTTTCCAGACACTTGCCCTGCCTTTTCCAGTAGTTGTAACTTTCTCAATTTCCACTTCTCTGGCACCATAATACTATAATACCCCCAGTTTTTTTTTTAGGTTAGAGTGAAAATATTCCAAGGAAGTTATGTAAAATACTCATAGGCCAGAAATTTGCCCTTGACTGGTGGGCGGGCCCAACCGACTCGACAGCGGGCTGGCATCTGATTGCCACCACCGAAATGGGCCATGCTGCCATTTCCTGTGGGCGTGCCAATTAAGGCCTGCCCAGCGGGTGAGTGACTCCCATAGAGAATGGGAAAATAGTCGTGGGAGCGGGCGGCCTCAGACCGCCGATTCCAATGGGGAGCCGGCAGCCTGTATAAAGAGTGGCCAGGCAGCCTGCTTGAGGCAGTGCACCACGGCCACTCAGGGAGAGAGAGAGGCAGCTGTGGTTGGAGAGGAGCAGGAGCAGGAGAAGGAGGGCAGGCTGCAGGAGAGGCCAGCAGGGGGCCATTGTGCCCCTTGCTTCTCCGATGCATGCCTTGCTGTCCTCCTCCAAGTGGTTTCCAGCCATCAGGATGTATTGTATACAGATGATGGGAGGAGGATGGCCCCCCATGTCACCAGGCAGGTGTGGGAGGAGGTTAGTGATGCTGTCAACGCCCATGATGATGGGCGGCACACTGGCACCCAGTGCCGCAAGAGATTCGATGATTTGCTGCGCTCTGGAAGGGTGAGTACCATGTCGGCCTTGGCCATTTGACCCTACAGGTAGCCTTAGCCTTTGAGCAGCCCCCCCACCACCCCCCCCACCCACCCCCCCCTGCCACATCTTGCTGTCGTTACTGCATTGGGCATCTGTTGCACACTGGGTGGGCAAATGGGTACTAACCATGCTTACATCAGCTTTAGTGGTTGAGGAGAAGATGGGTTCTCCCCACAGCATATGTTGGTGTTTGTCACATTTGAGTAGTCTGGGGGCAACCTGCAGGGGAAGCTGCACGACACATACTCTGAACTCCAACACCTGTCATATTGATGGTGATGAGATGCTGGAAGGGGAGCCTCAAGGTGTTGTGGCCAAGTGCCATCTGTTGGCATTGGCGCCACACCTAGATGCGCCTCCTTGCCCGTGTGCTATTCAAAGTGATGGACACTGAATGTGTCCAAGGTGGCCGTTGGGAGAGGGGGTTGTGACCAGCTGTATTATCTTCTGGTGACTGATCACCAGTAGTGTGGACAGGAACTGCTGGAGACCTCAGATGGGCCACTGTGGTTGGGGTGCGGTGTGCACGTGCAGAGTTCATGAGCGAGCAACCCCAATAAATCCTCTTCTCTGTTCTGCAGGCAAAAACTGAGCACAATCTCAGGGAGCGCCAGAGGACTGGAGGTGGGGACGCCCTGCTCCAGCACCTCATGACCTTTGAGGAGCAGGCCATGGAGCTGGGCAGGGGGCAGGAGGCCAGGGCGGCAGGTGGCAGTGAGGCTGGGGTCCAGCGGCCAGGTATTTGAGGTCCACAGTCCCATTCGCTCTGTCTGCGCACCATCCAAACCACTGATGGCTGCTGCAATCGTTAATGCTGCAACACTGCTCATTCACAGACTGAGACACTCTGACATGTGGGTCATACACAAAGGTCTCTCATCCCCTTGAGGAATTGCATCTCCACCAACTTCCAAAGTCACCTTATCCCATTTGTGACCACTATCCCCATGGCCTAACATGCCATGGCATTGCTGCTGCACAGCCAAAGACTTATTGAATCTTAGGGGGTTTGGAACCTCCACCACCTTTTCAGCCAGTGCGTCCAACAATACTCTGTCCAAAAGGTCCTAAGCACCTCAGCTGTGAACCTCATGGCACTCAACTTAGATAAATGCCACCACGTTACTCATTCCTGCGCCAAGGGGAAATGTTGCCTTCTGTCCACCTGGTCTATGCCCCTCCTAACGGAATGAAGGTCAATAATGTGACCTGTCAATCTCCTGTGATCCACAGCAAATGTCGCAAGTGTTTGCAATGTTTCCTCAGCCCTGCAATATCCAGGCCACAATGCATCCAGGTCAGGTGCCGCTGCACTCTCCCCACTCCACCTTGAGGCTCAGCTTCTGTTCATGGATGGAGGAGTGGTGTCATGAGCCACCTTCACAGGGGATAGCCCTTGTCACCCAGCAGCCAATCATCCAGCCGAGCTGTAGCACTGAAGGGCCCCGGCACCTGGGAGTGTCTGAGGATGTAGGTACCGTGGGAGCTGTCTGGGGCCTTGCACAGACTTGTAGAATCAGCATCCTGTGGTCACACACTATATGCACGTTCATGGAGTGGAAGCCCTTGCTGTTGACGAAGGCACTGGGCTCACCTGCTTGCGCCTTGAGGGTCACATGTGTGCAGTCTATAGCACCCTGGACACGGGGGAAGCCAGCAATGGCTGCGAAGCCTCTGGCTCCCTGTGCCTGACTTGCCTGGTCCCAGTGGAAGTGGATGAAGGTCAATGCCCACCTGAACAGAGAGTCTGTAACCTGCTTGACACAAGTGTGGACAGCTGATTGGGAGACACTGCAAAGATCACCCACCAAGCCCTGGAAGGAGCCAGAGGCATAGGAGTGGAGGGCAACTGTTAACTTCAGAGCCGCTGGCATGGGGTGTCCACCCACACAGTCAGGAGATATCTCAGGGCCAATCATCTGACAGATATAGTTGACTGTCTCCCTTGACAGTTGGAGCCTCCTTCAGCACTGCACCTCAGTCATATTGAGGTAGCTGCTTCGCTACCTGTATACCCTGACAGCAGGATAGTGGCGTCTTCTGTGGCCCCTTGCACCTTGGACAACCTCTTGACCCTGCACCCCTTGTGCCTGTGCCTGCCCTCCCAAATGTGGCTCCCCTAGAGGCTGATTGTCCAGTCCTGGCCTCCTCCTTATTCTATCCCTCCCTTTCTCATCAGAGGAGCTGCCTCCAGTGGAGATGTCAGAACCCATACCCCCAGGCTAAATAGAGGTCTCCAGAAAGCTGCAGACCCGAGAAAGATTATTGTCTGCAGACTGGTTTCAAAGTACACAAAAAGCTCTTGGAAATCGATGTGAACAGCTAACAAACAAACAGGCAACTTTAAAACACTTTCTGCAATTAAAACTTCGTGGAAAACATGAACAACCCCTCTGAGTCCACATATCCTGCCAGTGCATGACTTTTATTAAAAAATCTCCTACCTGTCTGCCCGTTGGGCCTGTGCGCTGACCCAAAGTTCACACGGGCCCCATAAATCCTGGACAATTGGCAAGTTAAGGGCCCAAACAAGGCCTTTAACTAATGGCAGGCGCGCGTTCCACTGATGTGCGTGCCCGCTGACCGAAATATCGCAATGCCGTGTGCTGACGTCGGCACGCTCACACAATGTCAGCAGGCGACATTTTAATCACTAACGTACAGGCTCCGCCACCCACACGTCAGCCAGAAAATTCTGCCGATAGTGGCTGCGCTTATATGTACAAAGCGTTGGCCAGTATTAGTTGTAAATGTGCTTTAGTAGTTTGAATTGTACTTTCTTTATGTAATCCTCATTAGTTTTAAGAATTATGTGGACAATATTTAGCCATAGCAGAAAGATAACCGTAGGAGTCAATTGAATAGTACAACCGAATGACAACTGAAACCTCGGAAGCAAATGATTATTTATTGCATTGTAAAGCCCTAGTGCTGTTCAGTTCCAGAAGTACCTTATATTGCACAAAATGCCTCCACTATTCATTTAAGTGAGCAACCTTTCTAGCATCAGTGCGCTAGCATCTTTATTGTTTGTGTTTTGTTACTATTATACAGGAAAGCTCTAGGTCATGCAATTCAACATGGGCTCATGAATAATGAAGAGGCCAGTTTATGGTGTATGTGTTTCTCAGAAAAGGAGTAACACAAATTATTTAGAGAAATAGGTAAGCACGATAATTTATTTCACTCATTGTTAAGCAGGACAGGCTTCTTTCAGAAATGCTGTGTTGTCATTTTCTGCATACCTTTCCAAGACAACACTTTCACTTGTAATCCTCACATGCGTACATATCAAACTGTTTGACTAAAGCAAAAATTAAATGAAATGCATAAGAAATGTTCCATATGATCATTAATGGCCTCAGCAGAGCACTTCTAGTTGTGTCTGAGGCACCTGACCAGCACAACTTGTCTGTCATTCCCACGGAGGCTTTGATTCTAACTGCATGTGCATATTTTTAATGGTGAACATCATTAGAAATGCAGCCTGTTCCCATGCACAACATGAAACACTTCAAACTGACCAAATCACAGAGTCCCAAGTGATTGAAAAAAGCAAAAGTCATGATAATGAGTGTGCTTAAGTGCTTTGTGTGATTCTGATTTTAATGTCGCGTCTTTATATTTCCCTCAATTCAAGTCTCAGAGTTTCTTAATGTGGGATTTTTATGACTGGGTAGTTACCAGGAAACAAGCTGGAAAGGCAGGCAGAAACACTTCAAGCCATACTTAAATTGTGCAGTAAAATACAAATAAAACAGTGACATTGTTAGATTGATTCATCCTTACATAATAATAGCAAAAGCAAAAGAATATGGAGTAGAAATTTTCCATACCCTTCATTAAAATAGCGCAACAATCACCAAAAGCAGTGCAGAGAATAAATCATTGGAACTATTAGGCATCAGCCTTGATAAAACCTTTTTAACTGATATGAGAACTTTTAGAATCATTTGCCTCCAATGTTTTGCCTCATGCCATCAAGGTCTACATTGTTAAATGTACAATTTACATATTTTAAAATCTGAGCATGGTATCCTACATCATTCACCTTGTCTGGACCATGCATCAACAAACAAACATTGGTGGGTTAAAACAAATGAAAGCTTTATAATCCTTTCTAGTGAGAGCAAATAGACAGCAATTTTCTTGTGATTTGCATTAGCAATATTGCTCTGCAACAGATTGATACTGTGACTCATATTTACAGATCAACTCAGTTAAGTGAAAATCGGTTCAGTTCTCAATCCTTTTCTTCTGTATCATGTTCTCTAACATACAACTGCATAGATACATGAAAATGCACATGCATCCACCTATACACATATTTAGTAAGCTAATCCTCCTATCCAGGTTAGGTCCCCCAACTAATGCATTAGGTCTTATTCCTTGAACAAAAACAAAAACACCTGGAAAAACTCAGCAGGTCTGACAGCATCTGCAGAGAGGGAGATAGTTGACGTTTCGAGTCCAAATGACCCTTCATCAGAACCTGCTGAGTTTTTCCAGGTATTTTTGTTTTTCTTCTAGATTTCCAGCATCCGCAGTATTTTGCTTTTATTTCAGATCTTATTCCTTGTTGAGAGGGCGAACAAGGCATCCTGGTCCCAGGCCATTGGCAATGGTTTGCCTCAAACAATTACTAATAAATACTTTATATTTTCATGGGTTCACTGGTTTACCTATTTTCTCTTCCACCTTTCAGAGAAGCAGCTTGCCTCCAGGTGTCTGCTTCAAATCAACAGCCATGCTGGGATTGCAAATCACATACATTGGATTATTAGTTCAGGCCTTCTGGATACTAATTCAGTAACGTAATCGCTATGCTACCCTCCCTCCCACAACCCTACTAAAGATTTTCTTGAACATGAACTGCTACACATACTTTTCATTCATCCATTGCAATACAAATGTGGAGTTTTCAATTAATAATCAATGGACTTTGGCACTCTTGAGAGTTCATCAGCTAAATCCAGCATTACTTTAGCATGTAGCTGCGGCAAGAAATGGTGCAAGATCAACTAAGGTGAGCTCAAAGTATGAATTAATGAAGACGATGGGATAGGAGACAGATGTAGCAACAGTACAGAACAAATAATTAAAGATAAAATGTAGAGCATATCCACAAGAAGCAGATCCTTCACGGGTATTAAAAGGCTGCACAAGTCCAAGTGAATGACTTGAAATTAGTTTTAATGCTCATCAATATTAGGAAGAATATTTTTCAGTTATAATGGGTGGGATTTTCCAGATATGCCCACAGCTGGGATTTTCTTGCCCTGCCAGAAGTCTATGTGCTTTTGGCTGCCTCTCCAAATTTTCTGTTCCCGCCCACAATGCCGGAAAACCTTGGGCAATAGTTGAAATTCAAAACTACAGGCTGGATTTTTCTATTTTATTCATTCATGGGATGTGGGCTTCGCTGGCTGGGCCAGCGTTAATTGTCCATCTCATTGTCCTTGAGAAGATGGTGGTGAGCTGCCTTCTTGAACCACTGCAGTCTATGTGGTGTAGGTATACCCACAGTGCTGTTAGGAAGGGAGTTCCAGGATTTTGATCCAGTGACAGGATGGTGAGTGGTTTGGAGGGGAACATGCATTTGGTGGTGTTTCCATGTATTTGCTGCCCTTGTCCTTCTAGATGTTAATAGGTGTGGGTGTGGAAGTTGCTGTCTAAGGAGGCTTGGTGAGTTCCGGCAGTGCATTTTGTAAGTGGTACACACTGCTGCTACTGTGCATTGGTGGTAGAGGGAGTAATGTTTGTGGATGGGATGCCAATCAAGTGGGTGGCTTCGTCCTGGATGATGTCAAGCTTTTTGAATATTATTGGAGCTGCACTCATCCAGGCAAGGGGAGAGCATTCCACCACATTCTTGTAATGTGCCTTGTAGATGGTGGGCAGACTTTGGGGAATCAGCAGGTGAGTTACTTGCCACAGGATTCCAAGCCTCTGACTTGCTCTGGTAGCCACAGTATTTGTATGGCTAGTCTAGTTCAGTTTCTGGTCAATGGTAACCCCCAGGATGTTGAAAGTGGGGGATTCAGCGATGGTTACCATTGAATATCAAGGGCCGATGGTTAGATTTTCTCTTGTTGGAGATGGCAATTGCCTGGCAATGGTGACAATATTACTTGCCACTTGTCAGCCCAAGCTTAGATATTGTCCAGATCTTTCTGGCTTTTGGACAATGTATAGAGCAGATCTTGCTTGGTCTGTCTGCATTTGAGAATTAGGAATTTTACTGTATGAATCATTCGTTCAGCTGGGCCGTTTGATCTAGGAAAAAGTGTGAATGATATTGCACTTCTTGCATACATCCTTAAAAGGCTTACAAGTAACTTGTGGACTGTAATCAGTAATGATCTCTCCAGGCACACCAAATGAACTGAAAATATGACTTGAGCCTGGATTTCCTGGTCGGCGAGCGGGAGCGGGGCCTGCTCGCCGACACGTAAAATGATATGGGATGATCTCGGGCAGAATTCCCGACATCACCATGCCCCATTTAAATTTTCAGGTAGGTGGGGGCTCAGCAGAATAATGTGTGCCCCTGCCGACCTGTCAATGGCCAGTTGAGGCCATTGACAGAGTCATTTAGCTAATTAATGGACCTGCCCGTCCAACCTTAAGGTTGGTGAGCAGACCGGAGCCCTGGTGGGCATTAGAAAAAGAATGAAACCTCATCCACAGGTGGGATGAGCCTTCATGTAGATTTTTAAAAATGTAATTAAAGCGTATTTAAAAGTTATGGACATGTTAGGGAATTTTTTTTCTATTTTTCAGATATTTTATTGTCGAGCCAATCTCCCTGAGGCAGCACTTAGCCTCAGGGAGATGAATGAACACTTTTGTGCGCATTCAGCTAAGGGGATCCCCCCCGCCCGCACAGCACTTCCGTGCGGACGTCAGGCTGGGTGGGCCTTAATTGGCCCGTACACATAAAGTGCCGATCGGAGGCACGCCTCCACCTGCCTGCTCTTAAACACCCCCCCTCTCCGATGGGGAGTAAATTCTGCCCTTAGAGTGTGTGCAACAGTTGCGCTTGATGTTTTTGCAATTGTCAAATAATGGAGAACTTGGAAAAGTGGTCAACGGTCCCAATGAAGTTAATGCTATGGAAACGAAAGAGGTTGGATGTGATTTTGAACCAAGGATAGATAGTGACTCCATGCAGAATCATTGGCGCTTTGTGCTGACTTGGCATATGCTCTTGACATCGCTCACACTTCTTGACTATAACTTCAATATCATTGTTCATACCCGGCCAATGGAGTGCCTGTCTTGTGTGTCTCCTCATCCAACCCACGCCCATGTGTGAGTGATGAAGTTGTTGAAGAATATCAAGTTGCAAATATTCCAGTTTGCTGACCTGCCTGCCTTTAAAAATGACTCCCTGAGATATGACTAGCCTGTCCCAATAGGGCCAAAATGGTCTCACGTGTTTGTGGACATGCTGAATCGAATCAAGCCATCCTTTGATGATGGTTTTCCACAACTTCTGTGGTGTAGAATCATTTGCTGATTCTTCTTTTAGCTGCTGGCATTTGTGTTATGCAAAACACACCAGATTATTTTGGAAAACATCTTCAAGTTCGATGTGAATGAAGTCAACTTACAGATCCAAGGATATATCTTCTGTTTTCACTGGGTTAGGTAATCAGATAAGTGTATTTGATGTGACCATCAAGCGACCTGGCTTGTATCTAAACTCACAGTCGTAACCTTGAACCTTTAACAAGAGACATTGTAAACTTGGTGCACTGGTCAATGGTTTTCAACAAATCGTCTCCAGTGGCTTGTAGTCAGTCTCTACCACAAAGCTTTTGCCAATAAGGTAGACATGTAACTACATGATTCCAAACACTGAGGGCAGAATTTTCTGCCTGTCGGGCGGGCGGACCCGACCCAATCTCCGGTGGGCGGGGAGATGATCCCCACCGGAGAAGCGAGCCCCATCGCCATTTTACGTGGGCGGGCCAATTAAGGCCCGCCCAGCATATGTCCGGGCCAATTAAGGCCCGCCCAGCATATGTCCGGCGGGAAGCGCTATGCGCTTCCTGTGTGGGCGGGAGGGGTTCCCCAAAAGCGAGAGTGCGCTCTTTCGTGCATTTGCACAAAAGATTGCACATCTCCCTGAGGCTAAGTGCTACCTCAGGAAGAGCGCTGACCCTTTTAGAAAGATTAAAAATAGAAATTTTATTAAATCCTTAACACATCCCCCTTATGTGATAATGTCACATGAGATGGGACATGTTCATAAATTACATTAAAACTTTATTAAACTTTTGAAATCCCTACTTGAAACCTCATCCCGCCGGTGGATGAGGTTTCATGTTTTTTTTATTGCCCACCGGGGCTCCTGGCCTGCCCACCAACCTTAAGTTTGGACGGGCAGGTCCTTTAATTGTTTAAATGATCCTGTCAATGGCCTCATTGGCCACAGCTGATTTGGCTGTGCCCCCGCCTTCCTGAAAATTTAAATGGGGCGGGATGACATTGGGTGTTCCGCCCGACACCATCCTGTACCATTTTACATGTCGACGAGCGGGCCCTGCAAAATTCTGCCCTTAAGCTCATGTTTCCCGCTGGATGTTGGAATAGTTGGATTGCATTGCAGACAGAGATTTTGAAACAAATGCAATTGTTTTGCCTTTTTTGCAGTATGTATTCTCCAGATTCTTTTTGTTTGGCATCCATCTCCAGGGTAGTTGTCTCATTAGGATTGTAAAATTGTAATATTTCTCACAATGACTGTTTCGGTGCTTCAAAGAGGTGTTGGTGGTCCTTGTGCCACAGGAAATGCACATCCTTTCTCAATAATTCCCTTACCGATGAAGGTTTTTCAGCAAAATTGGGAATGCATGGAGACAAGAAATTAAAGAGACTTAAACATCTTCGAAGATTGTCCTTATCTTGAGGAGTTGGCAGGCTTTAATATCCTGTATTTTACTTGGATCGGGACATATGCCAGCAATGGAATAAATAGAACTAAATAAATTGATCTGCTGCACGTTGATGTCGCATTTCAGACTGTTGAACACCGATCCTTCATTACATGCCACATGCATCAATAAGTGCAGATTATGCTCATGTTCTGGCTGCATTCTTCCCACAACAGCTATGTCAGCTGTGATACAGATACATCCTGGTACAGCGCATGCAATGCTGTCCATGTGAGCTTGAAAGAGATCCTGGCTAACAGATAGCCTGAAAGGAAGTTGTCGAAAACAGTAGCATCCGGATGGGGTACAAAATTTAATAACCTCTTGGGTCTTTTCTGTGAGATGTACTCACCAGTAACCTTGCTTGGCATCAAGCTTTGAGAAGAATTTGGCACCTGCAAATCTCAGATTTAACTCCTTTAATGTGGGTATTTTGTAACAACAATTTTCAGAGTTGCATTTAAACTGTATGGATTGAGGCATATGATCCGTCCTTCTTTATGACGTACGTGATTGAGGTGCAGCAATCTGTGTGCTCTTATACTTTCCAAATGATTCTGCCTTTCTCCATTTTTTCTAGTTCGACCTACAATTTGTCTTGTATGTGGATGCTGCACTTATGTGGTGGGTCAATGGACAGATTTGCATTCTCCTGCAAGTGTAATGTTGCAGCTCCCTTGAAACTGCCAACTTTGTCAAAGCATTCTAAATATTTCCATGTTAGGCCATGAACTGGCTTGATAGGAATAGTTTCTGAGGTTGATCTGCCTTGTGAAGTCTCACTTATTCTATGGATTATTTTTAGTGTGAGGTCATGACATGATGGTAGACCTGCAGTTGTTAGGCTTTAGTTTCCACAATGTAGAACATCTGTGAAACCCACTTGCACTCCAGGACAATGAAACATGCACATGGAATTAGTGAACCATTGTACTCTGAAAGTTTCACAGTAATAAGTTTCAATGCCTTCCATGTCCATGGATACATGTCTTTTAAAATTCACAGAGGTGCTATGTTTGGCACTTGCTATTGTGTCAATCTTGGCCAATAATGAATTGTTACTAATTTCACATAGGGCAGAAATTCAAATCTTGGCAAACACTTTGGATGGTTTAACGCTATCAAATCAGAAAATGACAACAATGTGCGCAATGAGACAAAGAGAAGTGAACACGTTTCACACTGCCAATCTCGTGGAAAGCATAGATTTCTGTGTGCTGTCTTACATCACTGTGTGGGCGGTACTCTACTCCATCCCATATTAACCCTACATGTGCCAGACCCTTAAACTACATGAATGGAACCAGGTGAGAGTAGTCCCACCCAGCCAAATGATAGTGGGGAGGCATTGGAGGGGGATGGTGTGGCCAAATGTGTCAAAAGCTGCAGACAGGCCAAAAACAGCCAAGGGAAAGTTTAGACAGTGTCAAGGTGGCATATGATATCCGAGGAAAGATGGATTTGGAAGGTGACAACAGATTCCAAAACGTTTGAGGGGAAAGGGAGATTTGAGGTGAGACACTGATTGCAAGGACTTTGGAGTGAAGAATTGATTTTGAGGAGAGTGAGGTTGATGGCAGATTTAAAGGAAAGAGGGGCAACACCTGAAGTGAGATAGTCATTTACAAAATCAGTTAATATGGGAGCCAGCAGGGGAAGCTGGGTGATCAGCAGTTTAGTGAGAATAGGATTGAGGGAACAGAAGCTGGGTCTCATGAACAAGATGAGCTCAGAGAGGACATGTGGAGAGATAGGAGGGAAACTAGAGAAAGATGTGAGTTCAGGGCTAGGGTAGGGGGGAGCAGTAAAAGAAGTTTGGCCACGTGGGTGAGTGGAAGAGAGTGATGCAGCAGATGCAGCTGATCGGATTATCTCGATCTTAGTGACAAAGAAGTCCATGAGCTCCTCGCACTTGTTGCTAGCGATGCGGGTGAAGAGGGCAGGCTGGTGGAGTTTAGGTGGAGGGTTTGCAGTAGAAAAAGGAAGCCGGGGGTTACCTTTGTATTCCAGGATGATCCTGGATTAGTTAGCAATTTTAGCAGACAAGAGCAGGATCTGATTGTTTTTAAATTTATTCATATTTTTAAATTTATTTCGAACTATTGTTTCATCTCCACCTTTTAGCCCATTCCAATCCCTTCCCCCCACACCACCCCCACTTGGGCCGTCTGCCACTAGCTTGTCCTGCTTGCTTCCTTTAATGTCCCCATTAGCACATCCTTTAGATAATATCACCACCGTCAACACCCCTTTGTCCTTTTGTCTATGACATCTTTAGCAGTCTCTTTTTGGCCTCCACCTATCACTATCCCCCTATTGAGCTCTCCTGTCCCACCCCCTTCTACCAGCTTATATTTCATCTCATTTCTATATATCTTAGTTCTGATGAAGGGTCATATGGACTCGAAAAGTCAACTGTATCCCTCTCCGCAGATGCTGTCAGACCTGCTGAGTTTTTCCAGGTATTTTTGTTTTTGTTCTAGATTTCCAGCATCCTCAGTATTTTGCTTTTACCTGATTGTTTTAAATGGTCCAGCCAAATCTGGCAGTGGATGGCTCAACCATTTGTCCACCATATCCTTTCAGGTCTGCGTCCCTTGGATGTAAGGGAGCAGAGATGAGGGCCATGCTGGGGGAACAGCCTTGGTGAGAGAGAGTAATGGTTTTACTGGGGACTAGGACATCAAAGGTGAAGTTGACAGTGCAGCTGAGTCAATCAGTAGCAGCAGAAATGTTGCACCATCAGGTGTCTTTTACGGATGACTGATCCTGTGGATCCCTGACCAAAGCTTCCAGCTACCTAAATTCCCATTCCTATCCCTTTGGCTCTGCCAGCAGAATTTCCACTTTTACCTTCCTGTTGGTGACTGGGAAGGTATATTGAAAAATTACAAAGCCTCAAGCCATGATTTTCCATCTATTTATTTTCCTAATTTACAAAACTTCCATTTCAATCCCCAGAAGAACAGCATTGTCCAATGAATTTATGCTACTGAACATTTTTGGACTCCATAGCCTTGAAATTGCATGGCCCCACTACCATTTTGTTCAATGGGAACACAGTTCGTAGAATTGGCACAGAGGTAAAGGCACTTCCTTCACCAAATTCCTAATTTACCAGCTATTGTTGTTAATGTTTGGCATTCATACCATCTGAATCAGGTGTGATGACCTTCATGCCTAATTCTCCACTTCATGCTCCTGTCAATCCAGATCCTAAGCCCAAAGCAATCTTACATTTTAAAAGATTATGCAGATGACAATTATCTTATGCAAACTCTCAAGACCAATTTCACCCCCATATGTTGGTGATACTTGTGAGTCCATCAAGTGAAAAAAGGATAAAGGTACTAGTAACCCTGTCCTATCCAAAGCTAGGTCACCATGAAAATGCTTTCTTGATGTCAGTTGGACATTAATTAAGAAATCGGATTTCTGATTGCCCTGACTGCCAGTACAGATAAGTTTTCCCATTTGGCACTGTCATGGTTACATAGTTAAGGAAGAAGGACCACCATCTGGAAGGATCATAAGTGCTGTCAGGCACTGAACACAGCTCCATGTTAGTGAACTGGCAGATAAAAGAGGCCTAACAACTGATGAAGTAATGGCTGGAATATCATTGCTGGTATCAGCAAGATCCATAATATTAGTTAGTTGTGCTGTATAGAGAGTTCCCACACATGTTAATGCTCCATCATCAATGATGCAATGAGAATCTGTGAGGATATTCCTGCCATTTTCAGCATTTAGCACTGATATGGGGAGCCGTTAGATATTCAGCTTGGCCAGCACTGTAAACTGTTGACATTGGGTCACTACAAAATGAAGAAGTTGACTCTCAATGGAAATCCAGTAAACTCGAAAGCTTTGGGGAACCATGACAGAATGAAGTCTTTTTCATGTATTCAGACCAGTGCCAAGAGTGCTGATGGGTTTTTCTCAACCTGTAACTCCTGCTGCTATAAAGATGGGAGTTTTGAATGTGTAAACTAACTTTTAAGGTTGACAAAACTCTTTGATTTTAAGATGAAAGTCATTGCTTCTATAGATTCAGTGGACATGGAGGAGGATGCTGCAGGCAGCAAGGAATGACTAGATAGAAGTGCCGGAAGGGAAATCAAGCCTCTCAGGGCCATCTGAATCTCTGTCACCAGAGCAGAGCCTTAAGAAATGATTACTCTATTGATAAATTTAAACCAAGTCAGCATGGAGTGGAAGTGGTGAAGGCACTTTTATGCAGACACAAAATGATAAATAAATTTCATACTGTGCTGGTTTATATTTAGCTGTGAGGCATTTTAAACATTCATCATGTCCAACTGCTGAAGAAAATACATGATGACTTTTTCCATTGTTTCAAACCATTACGGGGTATTTAGATTGAAATTCCAACAGTATTAAAGAGAACAACTAACCAAAAACTGATACCATTGTATTAAACTAACAAATGTAGCAGACAACAAGCGGTTTTAATCTCAGGTGAATATTAAACTAGCAAAACATAATGAAATTCTGAAGTAACCCTTTAGATGTGAAACATTTCACCATGGTTAAGAAAGAAACAACAATCTGAAATCTCAGAGGTGTGAATTCATTTATGAAGACCATGAAAGGAGAATAGGGGAACCTATTTGTGTTATAGTGTCATGAAATTCAAACATTTTAAAGGAAAGATTTTCCCTGAGGCGATCTCTTACCAGAGACATGACCTGGTATTGGCTCGTGCTAGCTGCATGTGAGGATCTAAAAAGAACAAATATTGGTGATAAGTAGCTAAAAAGATAGCTTTTTTGCTAATAAAGGTTACTAATAAGCAACTTGTAAAGCATTTATAACCTCACATGCAAATTGAGAACTGAGTATTTGGAAGAGTCTCATTGCAGTGAAGGAAATTAACAGTATTTACCCTTGAGCTTTTATTTTGTTTCAGGTTTGTAATCTTGTGGACTATGGCACCGTATTCATTCCCTTTGTAACCAGCTCCCACTTTCATGCTCACCATAATGGAAGCCATGATCTGAGGCTGCCAGTAGTTGGGCAGACCTTGAGTTGTGGGAATGGGTTAGGTGGATAGTAAACCTACTTAACCAAATGCAGTCACAGGAGAGGATGGCTAGAAAGAGGGAAGTTTGTGATAGTTGCTGAGTTTTTTATTTCCCTATTTGTATCCACTTCACAGTCTTTGTAAACTTTGTGCTGATAGTTCTGCGCAAGAGTACAGAATCTTACCAGTGGGAAATGTAGGTGCTGGAAAATATTTGGCAAGATAGCGCTCTTGCTCCCAGGGAGGGCAAATAGATGTACTTGTTTTTCATTGAGGTGATGTAGATAAGTGATCATTTAATGGGAAGATGAATAAATGAAAACCCATGCTAAGTACAGGAAATGCTTTAAGAAGAACTTAAATGAATGAACTCGAATGGGACTGTGAGTTTTCCATCTCTAATTATAGAGTAGTGTTGATAATTTTAAAATCATACTTTCATTGGATGCTAACTATCATCTAGAGTTCTTATAATGATATTTTCATAAGGTATATCCTGTGCTAACATTGCAAAAAATATCTTTGTGCGCTATGTGAACAAGTAAATTGTTTTGCGAAAGGGAATTGAACATTTGCATTTAATTTTTTACACAATGAATTAAAGTTTGCTTAATGCTGCAGTGCTTTCTAGGTAAATCAGGTATTCCCCAATTTCTATTCAGCCATTACAAATTCCATGGCTTGTTTAATGAATCTTCCCACTCTAAAACTACTAAGGCCAAGAGCATCCTTGGGGTATGAGTGAGTGACAGTGTCACATGGGTTGAAGCGGACAGACAAGTCCAGGAAATCGAGCACAACCTGGAAACACCCTGGCTTCCATTGCACACTAAAATTCTGGAAATGTCTGCTCTGGGAAGCTATTGAGGGCTATGTAACAAATAGGATGTGTGGCTGAGGGGGGTTGGCATCAGGCATTGGACTTCACACTGCTCTAATCTTCAAGAGTTGTATCGGGAGATGAAAAAGCACCAGAATGCATGTTTTCCTTTTTCTGTGGGCATGCGTTGCACCCTTGTGGAAAAGAAGTGTGAAAGGATAAGCCCAGCCACTACAGGCCAGTCAGTTTAACCTCAGTGGCAGAAAACTTTTAGAAAGGATAATCAGGAACAACCCTGACAGTAACTTGGACAGGTGTAAATTAATTAAAGATAGTTAGTACAGATTTGTTAAAAGAATATTGTGAGTGTTTTTGATGAGGTAACAGAGAAGGCTGAGAGTAATGTAATTGATATGGTGTTCATGGACTTCCAGAGTTTGCTCGGTAAAGTGCTTGTCAGTAAAGTTAAAGGCCACAGAATAAAAGGGACAGTGGCAGCATGGATATAGAGTTGGCCAAGTGACAGGGACAGAGAGTAGTGGTAAATGTTTTTTTTAGACTGGAGGAAGGTATATAGTTGGGTTCCTCAGGAGTCAGTGCTTTTCTTGATCAATGTTAATGACCTAGGTTTGGTTGTGCAGACTACAATTTCAAAATCTGCAAATGACACGAAATATGGAAGTATTCTGAAGTGTGAGGAGGATCATAATTGACTTCAAGACGACATAGACAGGCTGATGGAATGACACTGCTCCTTTGCTGAGATTGTTCAACAGTTCATCTCCACAGTGATTATTTGCCAGCCTGGCTCCCTTTTTTACCACTCTAACTGTTCACTGCTGAAGTAGCTCTCCTGCCTTGTTTCCCTGTCCATCTCTGCCACCAAGTCCCTTCCTCCCTCTGTCTCATCCCTTTCCAGCCCTCCCCCACAACCTCCTCCAACTGTTTTCCTCTTCCATGCTCCCTTCTCTCTCCCCCACCTCTCCCTCTCTTTTTATCCCCATTTTCCATTCATCTTTCTTCATCTTCCTTTTTCCCCTTCTACTTCATCTTTCCTCTTTTCTTGCCTTCTTCTTTCTCTACTCCACTGCCTCTTTTTCCTTTACTCCCCTCTCTGCATCCCTCATTTTTCTTTCCCCCTCTTTTTCATCTCTCTTGTTTCCTTCAGGTCCTCCACTCCCTTTTCTCACTATTATCACTCTGCTTTCCATCCCCTTCCATTCCTGACCTCCCATTATCCTTGCCTAAGCTCTCATCACTGCCTCTTTATGCCAGCTTTTCTGCTCCTCTGTTCATGCCAGCTTTTCTGCTCCTCTGTTCCTTTGTCTTTTTGCTCCTCTTTTCTTTCATTCCCTTTCCATCTCTCACTCCTACCTTCCCCCTCATTCAATTCCCCCTCCCCCTTCTTGCTCACCTCCCACCTCTCCCTTTTCCACTCAATCCAATTATTTTTCAACACCCTAACACCGATTGACTTGATTACTGTATTGGATCTCGCACATTTGAAGGAGATTTTTTGTGGTAGTAGTGACAAACTGACATTTCATATTTAAAAAATTGTAACTTGGACAAGTCACTATATTTTAATTTCAACAGCAATAGGTGCTGGGGAATAGTTCATTAATTTAACATTCATCACACTCAACCAGCACAACACTGTGTAACAGCATGTGTCAGTTACCAAATAATACTTAATATTTATTTTGAATGTGGTACTCCTGCATTTCATTAAAAAAGCAACATCCTCAGCACCTACCCCCCCCCCCAAAAAAGCCCAAAATTTAAATTTATTGACCGAAGATTCTCAGCATTTTCATGTTCGATTTTGTTACTATAACATAGGCTTTATTAGAACATACAAAATGGTCTCTCCTGACAAGGATGTTATAATGAGAGTGCTGTGTATCATTAATATTTTAAATTTATGAATGATGTATTTAATCTGATGTTAAGTGATCTCTCAATTGAACTATCATTTCTCAAGCTACTTGCTTGGTTCCTTTTATCTTTTCAGAAACTTGGGTCTAGGTTTGTTGCCTCCCTTCCCAACCAAGTTCTCAGTATAACTGGGTGAACACTTTTAAAGTTCAAGCAAATGAGGGAACTACGGAGCAGGAGCGGAGCAAGGGGCAAATTTTCGTGCTCAAGAGTGAGACGGTTGAAGATTCTGAGGGTGGTTAAATCTGCCAAATATGGAAATGTGCATCTGCAGGTCAACTCTAGGGCATTGGCTTCCAGGTTCAACTCTGGTGCATTTGGATGCATGCGTGTAACTACACCCCGCCCTCCCCAACCCCCTCCGGAGATGCGGGGCTACTGATTATAATATTTAAACTAGTCAATTTCAAGGACATTTTCGCCAGGATTTAAGATTAACAACTCATCCAGGTGGTTATTAGAAAAGGTAGCATTAGACATTGGATCAACAGAGAGGGAATCAACAGTGGGGTGAGGTCATATGCTATCCACAAAGCAGAGTTAACAGTCAGAGGCCCAGCTTCCTTGAGCTCTTGGAAGACCAGTGCTTCTGGAGGGTGAGATTGTCAAGTCAGATGCTGGGAGATACCTGCAACCTTATGGAAGAAGACCTGCTCCCTGCTGGATTTGGTGAGCATGCATTACCAGTGCCTGTGCAAGTGGAATATTGCCCTCAACTTGTTTGCCTCTGGATCCTTGCAGTGTGCTCCCGGAGACATAGCCAAGATCTTCCAGTCAACTGTACATAAATGCATAAGCCAGGGCTAGAAATGATGTCAACTTCACCTTTGATGGCACTAGCCACAATGAACAGGTTTGCATCTTTGGCCAGTTTCCCACAGGTACAGAGTGCCATCTGTTGTACAAATATGTCAATCCATCCATACCCAGGTCCATCAGGAGTATTGTGAACCACAAGGGATTTCTGTTGATCAATATGCAGCGAGTATGCAACTGCAATAAAAAGTTTATGCAGATATACACCAGATTCTCTGGAAGCTACCTTAATCCTTTCATTCTACAGCAGGCCAAGCTGCCCAACATCTTTGGGACTGCAAATAGATCCCAAGGGACACTCTTTCTTACTTGGCTGTTGACACCTATGAGAAAGTCGGTGAATGAAGCCAAGAGCAGGACAATGATGGCCATATGAACAAGGGTGGGAGAACATATTGGTTGTAATTGGATCAAAGGAATCAAAGAAGGAGGGGAGAGGTGAGAGTCTCATTGAGATCAGTAGTTGCAGGAATATTGCAGTGAATGGAAGGCCTAAGGCTGGATTTTGAAAGTGAAGTTTTAAATGAACTGGGGAGAAATTTTTCCAGGGAAAGGAAATAGGATTGGGAGGGGGAAGTGGGATGTGAGTGGAGAGTGATACAAGGAAGTGATTAGAGATGGCTTTAATATGTGTTTGATATGATAGAACTAGCAAGGCTGCATGAGAGTAATGTCAAGGGGGTGCTGGGAATATGGACTGGGGAGTTTACATGGAAGGAAAGATTAAGGGAGGATAAGAGTATAATGAGCTCAGAGGAGAGAGATGGAGATTGAAGTCACCTAGGCTGAGGAATTGTTCAGTGCAGAACCACAGGGAAGAAAGCAATGAGAATATTTTGGTAGAAAATTCTTATGGTACTTGGACGGACCAAATATTTTAGATGAAAGGTGAGAGGGATGGAACAAGGTGAGTTTCTCAAAGGAGGATAAAATGCCAGAGGATTAAGGGGATAGATCAAGGTGTGATTTGGTTATAAGAGCCACATCACCACTGTGGTGATGTGTGCAAGGCAAGTGATGGAAGATACAGCCAGCTAGAGAGGCTTCATTTAGAAGAATGATGTCAGTAATCCTCAGCTGGGTTTTTATCAAGACTATGATGTCAGTGAAATCATCTACAATAAGCTCATAAATTTCAAAGGATTGGTTTGCAATTGAGTGACACTCTGGAGAGAGATGTGGAGAGGGGCAGTGTGAGCTGATCTGCTAGCGGAGTCCACAGTATCAGTGGGAAAGAAGAGTTAGTTAGGAAGGAGATTGGTACAATTAGCTCGCAACAGGCATGTTGGGTGAAATTCAGCAAGAGAGTAAGATGGGGCAGTTGAGGTTGCTGTTTGTAAGGAGGCAGCATCAAGTGCCTTGATGATCCTTTATTGAATGCCAAGAGAGGCAAAGAGAGAAGCTGTAGGCTTATCTAAAGAGGGAGTCAAACTTCGAATGCTGATAGGAGGGTAGGAAGGTCGACGGGTACAGAAATGTTAAGGTAGAGGTATTATAACAAAAATGTAGGAATTGAACAGCAGATATGTGACTGATGCCTGTTTTTTCTCTAGCAGAATACAAAAGAATTTACTCACACTAATGTGGCTTTATTTCCAGACAAAGCCTACTCTGCTTTAACTTCATTCCATAATGCATAAGACACAGAAATCTGAGTGAAATCAATGTTTATATTTACCTCGGAGTTTCTCTGCTTTATTTAATTGGATGCAAGTGTGATATTGAAAAATTCATTCAAGTTTAGGTCATAGTAAGTTTAATGTTATATTACCATTCTACCCATTTTAAAACGTAGTGATCATTTAGAAATTATCTTGCTCAAAATTAACTTAGCATGATCATAAAATTGGTTAATCTGTCTTTTTAA
This sequence comes from Carcharodon carcharias, assembly GCF_017639515.1. Lineage (NCBI taxonomy): Eukaryota > Metazoa > Chordata > Chondrichthyes > Lamniformes > Lamnidae > Carcharodon > Carcharodon carcharias. The sequence continues at coordinate 163,716,211 of NC_054469.1, read as the reverse complement.
CAGGGCCTTTATTCTGTTTATTACCATTCTAACATTTTACATATTTGTGTTAACACACAGTATAATTCGGAGGTGTAGACAGTTTGATATAGTTCAAAGTAAGCATTCTATATTGTTATGTTAGACCCTTTCAGCACTTCCCTTTTTCAAACTTATACAATTTTACACAATGTTGGGCTCTTTTACTAATTGCAGGAGTCAGGGCATGACACTGAGCATGTTTAGTTTTCATTCCTATTCATACCTCCTTAGTAGGACATTTGTTTTACATTAGCAATCTTGATTAATAATATAAATTCAATTTTATGGATGCATCTGGGAAATGTAAAACCTTTCTCCTTAAATTTTTTTTCACTCTTTTCAAATGACTTCATCAGTTCCGAGCAAATTCATTAGGTCCTGAAAGACTATTTATGCATAATTTACAGCATTGAGCTTTAAAAGCTTCTGAAAGCTGAAGAACTTATTTAAACAAAATCTTATAAAGCACTATATTGTTGGTGACAAATAATAAATCAATTTTGTCAGCCAAGAACTAAGTATTTTTGCAAATGTTATTTATTTTCCTGATATATGTAATTTGCTTATTCCAAGGCTGCAATCATAATTATGTGTGTATACGTATGTGAACACTTAATGCAGATAAACTATTAAAAAGCACTTCCCACTCAAGCTGTCAGATTAACAAGTTAACAGTGACCCCTGGTGGAATATTTGAGGCACTGTCTTTTTTGTTTATTCTGTCTTTTTTTGTTTATTATTATGAGTAGAGCGAAACATAAGTTGCATAATGAGCATTGGAGCTGCATTACAAAGATGTTTGTTCCCGAAGGAAGGATCTGTGCTATATGGATGTACAAACTCCAAAATAAAAAAGGGGTTAAATAGACCTTGTTAGCCATTTCCAAGCACCTGTTAACTGCTTGTTTCTTGAAGGAAGACAGGTCTTATCTAATGCAGAGTACACCAGACTGATTCACGGATGTATTATGGATTATGATCAACTACTTTTATGATACCTAAATAAGAAAAATGCAGATTCATTCTTTTGCAAATCATGCCTGTGTATTCTGGTGTTAGAAGTGAGAGATTTAAAATGATATAGTTCAGATAATGTTGTGTCAGTCCGATGGCAGGATGAATAACCGTCGTTTTTGACTGAAACTAAAGGTTAAACCTAGTGAGTAATCTTGGGGAGGAGAATATCTCTTAAAAGTAAGTGTTAATTTTTCCTGACATTGTTGGTGGCCACTCCTGTGCTTGCTGACCAGCTCGGCAATGCCTCAATTTTGAAATTCTCATTGTCTTCAAGGGCAGAATTTTATGCCTTGTGGGAGGGCATGTGCCTGACACGATCAGGTGAAAAATCACACAAGATGGCATCAGGCGAGCATCCCAACGACATCCCACATGCACGCAATCTTCAGGTTGGCAGGCACGCGCAGGTGTCGGAGCCGTGCCCACCATCAATTAAAAGGTCACTTAAATCCATTAGAAACCCAATTGATCCCGATTTTACATTGCCTGAGCGATTTCGCACTCATCGCATGGGCAGATCAGGCAGGTGGGCAGACCACATTTTGCAAAGCCTCACCCAAGGGCAGGATAAAAAGCATCAGCAGCATTGCCAGTGTGAGTAGTGAGAAGTTTGGGAGATAATTTGCTGCTGGTTGCTTATTTGAACTTGACAGTTTCATCTCTGTTCTGAGGTTCATTCTTGGCATTTCTAGGCTTCATTCTAAGGCTCATTGTTGTCTCTGACACCCCCAGAGAATTTTGACCATGTGAACCCTTCCAGATATCAGACAGCCTTCTGTTACCCTGGTAATGGGGATTATGCTCTCCGCCGGTGGCACCTCCTCTGAGGAGAAAGAGAGGGGCAGAAGGGGTAGGGGGCCAGGTGTCCCAATGCAGCTTCCAGGGAGTGACCTGTGGTAGGAGAGGCACAGACACAAGGGAAGCAGGGCCAGTGGGTAGTCCAAGGCGTAAGAGGCCACAGAAGACACTACTATCCTGCTGCCAGGGTTTACAGGCAGTGCTGCAGCCAACTCAATATGTCCGAGGTGCAGTGCCAAAAGAGGCTCCGCCTCTCAAGGGAGACTGTGACCTCCATTTGTCAGATGATTGGGCCTGAGATCAACTCCAATTGTGTGGTGGACACCCCATGCCAGTGGCTCTGAAAATCAAAGTGGCCCTCTAACTTCTGTACCTCCGGCTCTTTCCAAGGGTCAGTGGGGGATCTTTGTGAAGTGCCCCAATAAGCTGTCCATAGTTGTGTCAAGCTGGTGACAAAAGCTCTGTTCAGGTGGGTAATGACATTTATTGATTTCCATATGGACGAGGCCAGCCTGGCTGAGCGAGCCAAAGGGTTTGCAGTGATTGCTGGATTGCCCCACATCCAGGGTGCTCTGGACTGCACACATGTGGCCATCAAGGCACCAACAGGTCAGCCCGGTGCCTTTGTCAACAGGAAGGGATTCCACTGCATGAACATCTAGATAGTGTGTGACCACAAGACGCAGATTCTGTAAATCTGTGCAACGTATCCTGGCAGGACCCATGATGCTTATATCTTGAGGAACTCCCAGATGCCGAGGCTCTTCAGTGCTCCAGCCCGATTGGATGGATGACTGCTGGGTGACAAGGGTTAGCCATTGAAAAGGTGGCTTCTGGCGCCTTTCCAATACCCAAGACCAGAGGCAGAGCAGTGTTATAATAGGAGTCAAGCCTCCACAGGGGTGATGATAGAGAGGACCATAGGCCTTCTCAAGATGTGCTTCCGATGCTTGGACCATTCAGGGTGTGCACTACAATACCCCCAGAGCGGGTGTCACTAATAGTGGTTGCATGCTGTGCTCTCCACAATCTGGCACTGGCAAAGGGGAACCCACTGGAGGAAGAGGAATTTGACACATCTCCATAGGCCATAGAAGATGAATCCAGTGGTGAGTCAGAAAAAGAGCACAGTGAGGAGAATGCTGAGGGCATGGAGGCAGACCGCTGTACCCTTCAGAGAGGCAGGGATACCAGGGATGCTCTGATCCAATGCTCCTTCAGCTAGGCTGCCAAAGATCTGCTTCTACCTCATGCCAGGGCTGCCAGTTCCATGCCAGATGTCTGAAATGACCCTTTCATTTGAACCCAAAGTCCACTCAGTGTCTGTGCAATAAAATTTAGAGCCACTCATGTCCAGCTTTAGATACTGGCATACCCTACACCAAAAAAAAGGTGCAGGATACTCAGGCCATTATCCCAAAAGCAAAATTTAAATAATTTTCACACTGAAAACAAATTAACATTACCATCTCTGGTGTTCATGGCCACACCAGTAAGCATATAAACAAATTGTAACAGAATAGAATGTCACCCCTGAACTGTCCGTCTTGTGCTCATGGTGCCTTAAACTTATGTTTATGATGCTACATCTTGGTACCCACACCGTCCCACCACCCACCCCCCACTCCCCCCACTCCCCCCACCCACCCCAGCCTCAGCATTGGAGACTGCCTGCTAACACTGGTGACTTGTTGACCTTGGTGACCTTGGCGGTTGTCCTCTGGCCAGTGGAGCCTGTGCTGGCCCCACCTGGGAGGGAGAAGCCAGTACCACGGCTGGCATCTCCCCAGTCGTTGCAGCATCAACGGATACTATGATCACTGGCAGAGGGACGGTGGAGCTACTGCCATCATCCAGAGCACCGTAGGAGGACCCTGCAGAGATGACAAGCAAGTCATGCGCCAATGTGAGATCAGTCTGGACCTCCTTGCTCACCATTGATGGATGGGCACCTAGCTGGGACACTGGGTGCCTCATCCACCTCCCACACTGACAATGACCACCTCAGTGAGGGCTTGCAAGTCCAAGCGCAATCCCAGGAATCCCTGATTCTGTCCCTGGAGCTGCCTCTCCATGACATTCACCACTCTCATGGCGCTTGGCAATGAGGGTCAATGCTGTGCTTTTGTTCCGCATGGACTCTTCCATAACAGAGACCATGGCACACAGACCCTCATGTATCTCCACCAAATTCACCCGCACATCCCGCGGGGCATCCAGCATCTGCTGCCTAATGGATGGCTCCAGAGACTAATTAATTGCCTTTGACTCTTCGTCACTCAGTCCAAGCAGCCAGGGCTCACCCCCTTGACCATCTCCAACGTCACTGACAGTTGGCACTCAGACTCTGACACCCCTGAGCTCCAGAGGGGGATGGACAGACTTTAACCCTTCACCACACTGATCCGTGCCAACACTGTACTCACCCTTGCTGAGAGCAGCAGGTCATTGAACCTTTTGCGGCACTGCATCCATGTGCACCACACAACGTCGTGGCTGCTGACCTGGGCTGCCAACTTCTCCCAATTTTTTTTTTGTCAGGTGCAGTGGCCTCCTCCTCCCATCCCTGGAAATGGGGGTGTCCCACCTGACATCCACCTCATCCAGGAGGATCGTGAGGCATTCGTCCAAAAAACGTGGGGTCATTTGCCCACCCGACCTGACCTCTCGTCTGATGTCTCCAGCCGTTGTTGAGGCCATAGCTCCAGTCTCCAGACCACTGAATATGATTCTCCCTCGGCAGCCTTCAGGGAGCTGCCTCTGCTGTTTATCAACCACCCACTGTGTCACCATTGGATCCAGTGCTCGACAGGCCCCCGCCCCCACCTGGCCCTTCCCGATCATTGGGAAGACGCATTTCGCACTGGGTGGACCTTTATTGGCCAGTCAGCATGTAATCATAGTTGTGTGCCAATCGTGGTTAGGGACCTGTTTCCTGACTGCTCCTGGACCCATGGATCGCGCGCACTCGCCAAGTGTAAAATTCAGGCCGAGATCTCTCCATGACCTCATTCTTCCATAGGTCTGTAACCTCCTCTAGTTCTAAAATAAAATTAGAGCCAGACCTTTCAAGAATGAAATTGGGAAAGACTTCTTCATGGAAAGGGTTTTAGATACTTGGAACTCTTTTCTGCAAATGGCAACTGATGCTGGATCAATTGTTAATTTTAAAACCCAGATAGAGGAATTTTTGCTAACCAAACATATCAAGGAATGTGGAGCAAAGGTGAGTACGTGGAATATGGTCATGGATCAGCAAAGACTCACACTGAATGATGGAATAGGCTCGAAGTGCTAAATGGCCTCCTATGTTCTGAGGTCATTGCAATGCTCCGATTCTGGCCTCTTCAGCAACACTGATTTTAATGGCCATTGTTGGCCATGCCTTCAGGCCCCTGGGCCCAAAGTTCTGGAATTCCCACCCTCTCCACTTCTCTCTGTCCCTTTAAGATGTTTCTTAAAAATCTATCTCTGGCCAAGATTTTGGCCGGAAGTTCCTGCGTCTCATTATGTAGCTCTATGTCAAATTTTGTTTAATAAAACTCCTGTAAAGCACCTGTGATATTTCACTATGTTAAAGGCGCTATTAAATTGCAAGTTGTTGATGTCAACATTTGATTCTAACAGCTATGTTTTTCAGAAATCATAACATAGAAGCGATAGGAATTCTGTCCAGCCTATCTTATCCAAGATCTGATAGACCTTTCCCCTATCTCCAAAACACAGTATGTGGCTACTTCTTAAATGATTCAAGGGTTTTTATCTCCAGTGCTGTGCTTTAAGTAATTCCACATGTTAATCATTCTGTAGGATTGATTGTCTAATGCAGCAGCAAAGAGCACCTTAGGGGATGTGGTGGTGTAGTGGTATTGTCACTAGACTACTAATCCAAAAATGCAGAGTAATCCTCAGGGAGCCTGTGTTCAAATCTCACTACAACAGATGGTAAAGTTTGAATTCAATAAAAAAAAATCTCAAATTCAAAGTCCAATGAAATGATTGTTGTGAAAACCCATCTGGTTCACAAGTTCTCTTTGGGGAAGGAAATCTGTCATCCTTACCTGGCCTATATGTGACTCCAGGCTCATAGCAGTGTGGCTGACTATGAAGTAGCCTAGTAAGCCATTCCTCTCTCAAGGGTAATAAATGCTGGCTGAGCTAGTGATGTCCCTTTCCCATGACCAAATAAAAGAAAACAAAGGAGTGCCATTTGGTAAGTTGCTGGCCCACAGGTTAGCTCACTTTGCATTTATTTTTTTGATATTTTATTTGCCTTGTTGATTAAGCTTTGTCTACTAAAGGTGCCAGATGCTGTCCAATGCTTAATTATTCAACCATGTAGAAATGGTCCATATTTTTATAGGTCTACTGAAATCTTCCAGCTTGTGTTAGGATTAGATTTCCAGATGTGTATATGTGCACACACTGTAAAGAGTAGTGCACTTAGTCACGTGGATGTTTTATGAGTTTAGCAGAATGATGGTTTAGCCAATGTTTCTCAAGGGGAAGTTTTTATCAGGTTGACAGATTGTTGTTAAAACCCAAGAACAGATGTGTCATGTTTATATTTTGGACAGTAAAGCCTTCTTACTTACATCTTGCTTTATCTTTCATTTTGTTTCAATATTTTTGTTTGAATTGAACACTGATAGCACCCTCATGAAATTGGAGAAATGATTGATTCTTGTAAGCGTGACAAAGCTTTTTTTTAAGATTCAAAGATACGTCCCATTTTGTCATTATCACCCTTCTGGGGGACAATTTGCTGCAGATCTGTGGTAAATGGAAGGCCAAGATATTGTTAATCCTATACAAGGTGGAAACCAGAGTTTTAAAAAAGCCCTTGCTCAAGGCATACATGACTCATCCAATTGCCATATTTGCAATTTGCAATTTATCACTCTATCCATGGATTGTGCAATGGCCTGCAACAACATCAAACTCATGCCAGAGGCAGGCTCCTCCAATTCCAATGCAATAGTGGATGGTGTGCTTGGAACACCTGTCAGTACATCACACAATCTCTGGCATGTTCAGTGACTGTCCTCTTTACCCCCTGGTAGAGCATTTGCATCCATCTGAGCTGAGCTTGAAGAGAGCTGTAAACTCTAACATGGACTCCTCATTGCTGACTCTGACTCCAACAGTCGTTTCTGTTCACTTGTGAATTATGAGCCACAAGGTGAATATCCAACAATCCCATGGACCCACCATGCATCATCATTTTGCACAAAAAACTCTTGTGTGGCACCTTACTGAATGTTTTTGAACATCCAAAAGCACTACATTCACTGGTTCCCCTTTATCCAACTTACTAGTTACATATGTAATTTGCTGTTGATTTAGTGTTTCATACCATGTGGCTGTCTGTTAGTTAATTCTGTCACCAGATACTGGGCAAGTCCTGATCTTCCCATCTGTGATGGGCAGACGTGCCACGGATCCACTGATCTCCAGCGCCTCCTCCTCTGAACTTATAAATTGTCAGATCTGTGGAAGTCAATTCCAGTTTTCTACCTCTCCCTTGTGTTCTGTACTTTCTTCTCCTGCAAGGATGAAAAGAGATCTATGTCTGACTGCAATGCCCTGTGTTCACCTGATGGATGGAGAGCACTTTTTGAGAGTAATTATGAGAGACAGGCATGACATTACACAAGGATGTGGGAGAGTGTCAGAGGTGGAAGGACAAATGGGGATATGAAAAGTTGCATAGATAGGTGCACTTGTTAGGTAAGGATGTATGAGGGTTGATGTGCTGCAGTAGCCTTGAGAAGGCAGAGAGGTTGGAATGATGTGCACATCGAGATGTAGGTGAATGTGCCTTTCCTGCCCTGTTTATGTCATTAAACCACTTCCTGCATTGAATTGATGAGTGTGGTACTAACCCACTGTTGCTGACCTCTTCTGCCACCTGCAACCATACCTTCTTGGTTACTCCAGATGGGGTTTACTCCCATTGCTATGAATTAGTATTTCCACCCTATCTTCACAGGGAGGCTTCCATGAAGCAGGGGCACAGCCTTTGGCCATCTACCTTCCCTTGCAACACTTTCTTCTCTCTTGCTCCCAACTCTAACTGTTCAGCTTATATTTTGGAGTATCCCTTTAAATGCTGAAGTTGAGATTGCATGATGTGAGTCATCATCATGCCTGCTGATGCTAATTGAACGTGAAACCCAAAAACAAAATGATTAAGTGTCTGCATTAAAAAGCCACTGGGAGCTGATCCCATGCATTATCGGCTCTGTTATTGACTCTCCTCACTCACAGTGCATCGGTGCATTAAAACCCACTCCAGCTTGTCTTGGACACCCACAAATACAGCTATCCATTAGATAAAAAAGATTATTCAGATTTTATTTTCCCTTTTATGCATTTTCTTTACCGTTTACAGACAGAAGAAAATGAATCACATACCTGTCTCATGATTTGTGAAATATTAAAATCTACACAATCAATTTATCCAACAGGCATTTTTTGATGTTGTGTAAATATTATGGTCTAGAAATTCAGGCACACTCATTTTAAGTGTCTGACATTGAACTTTGCACCTCATTTTTATCGAGTGGGTGAGCTGTGGCAAGCAAGAGACAACTTGCCCAACATAGTGTCATTTAAGTTCAGACTGGTGTTAATAATAGCAGTAGCACTCATGTAACTGAGGAAGGCGTAAGTGAACGAATCAATGACCAACATTGGGAAGGGCTTTATTCTTATAATGCAGAACTGGGAGAATCAATCCTCCCCCTCCTGGCTCCACATCCAGGTGGATATGGGGGCCGTCCTGCTGGGTGGCACAACGTTGTGCTGTGCAGATTCATCGCGTGACAAGTGAAATGCTTGGGCATTCAAAATTTGAGAACAGGCCCTGCAAGTTGTGCAAGATCCTAATTTGAACAAATTATTCTCACCTTTAAACATTGTCGACATGTAGTCCTGGTGACAAGTGCAATCATCATAGGCAGTATCAAAAGCAGCGTACTTCCAGTTGGAAATGGCACATGTCTCCTGCCACCATATTGGAGGTTTAGGAAACCATAAGGCAACTGAGAAACAGGCAATGTGTAGCTGAATTCCTAATATATATCTTGCTGTTGTATCTGTTTTAAATAACAGATATAGTTTGTTAAATTATTCATAGTTAATTTATAATTTAAGTTAATTACAATTTAATTATGATTAAATTATAAACCTAGATACATAAGATCATAAGCTCTATTTTGTAAATCTTTAAAATTACATGTTGATATTGTCACTTAATGTTGGGTTAGGAGGTACCAAGGTTACAACAACAAAACTGCTGGAACATGGCTTTTGATTATAACAGCCTTGATCTTGGATCTTAAGTGTCAACCAGAAAATTAAAGTAAACTCTATTGGGCCCAGGAATTATTCCTTTTGAAGAAAGCATGACGAGATTCATTCAAAACTCTTTGATTTAATAATAAGGCTTGAACTAACCAGTAAGGTCAAAATTTAAATTTTGGCTCAAGTCCTCCCAGATGTTGTAGGTGTAGGATGATGACCCTTATCCAAGGACTGTTTAGCATCAAATGGTAGGAGAGCTTATTTTACAGTGATGGTGGTCACAGGTCCCATGCTCAATATTACCTGCCATTCGGATTTACAAATCTCAGTTAGAATGAGTCTTAGCGGCTCATAACTGGACTGCTAGTGGGAGTTCTTACTGACAGCAGATATACAAAAACATTAATGTTTCAAGCATGTTGATTTTGAGATAACTAAATGATGGGAGAAGAACTCCTTTTGTTGTTATGTAATTTCCGATTGTATCTTTTTCGAACAAAATCATAAATGCTTTGGACTTTGCTGGAAATAGATACACTTATTCCAATCCAAAATTACTAACACATAATGGGGTAGATTGCGGCACAGATTTTGAAGTAGCAATGATAAAGAAACTATCATGTTTAAACAATTTATTGGAGCTCTTTGAGGAAGTATGTGTGATGTGGATAAAAGGAAACTGGTGGATGTACTATGTTTAGATTTCTTAAGGCATTTGATAAAGAGCCACAGCACAGGTTATTGTGTAAAATAAAAGCTCATGGTATAGGGATGACACATTGGCATGGATAAAAGATTGGCGGGCAAACAGGAAGCAGAGAGTCAGCATTAATGGGTCTTTTTCAGGTCGGCAAGATGTAATGAGTGGTGTGCCACAGGGATCAGTCCTGAGGCCTCAACTGTTTACAATTCATATAAATTGACTTGGATGAAGGGATGGATGGGATGGTTGTCACATTTGCTGATGACACAAAGATGGGTAGGAAAGTACGTAGTGAAGAAGACAAAAAGGAGGCTCCAAAAAGATGTAGACAGATTAGTTGAGTGGGTAAAGATCTGGCAAATTGACTATAACATGGGAAAATGTGAAATTGCCCATTTTGGCAGGAAGAATAAAAGAGCAGCATATTATCTAAATGGTGAAAGATTGCGAAGCTCTGAGATGCAGAGGGGTCTTAGTGCATAAATCGCAAAAGGTTAGCATGCAGGTACAGCAAGTAATTAGGAAAGCTAATAAAATATTATCATTTATTGCTGGGGGAATTGAATACAAAAGTAGGGAGGTTTTACAGAGCACTATTGAGACCACGTTTGGAGTACTGTGTACAGTAATTGTCGCCTTATTTAAGGAAGGACACAACTGTGTTGGAAGCAGTTCAGACGAGGTTTACCAGACAAACACCTGGAATGGGTGGGTTGTCGTATGTAGAAAGGCTGGACAGGCTAGGTTTATATCTGTAGGAGTTTAGAAGAGTAAGAGGCGACTTATTTGAAGCATGTAAGATTCTCAGGGGCCTTGACAGGTGTTATGACATGGCAGATGATGTGTGCCAGTAGACCAAATCCACAAGGGAAACTTGGTCACACTATCACAATGGTTTTGCAATTTGTATTTATTATGAGAAGACTTACAGTGAATTCAGAAGTAATAAGTCTACCGAGACCTTTAGCGATTTTAAAATTAAGTTATAATATTTACAAACAAAAGTAAAGATTTCAAATACATACATAAGACTAGGATTACTTACTGCTACAGCAAATCCTAAAATTCCTAATTAACCTGATTCCCAGTTACACACCCCCTTTACTGCAACAGTTCAAAACAGATTTTATTTTTTTTTAAATCCAGCAAGTTAACACAGGACACACTTGACAGTAGAATTCCAAATGGATTTATCCAACATTAGTTACTGGGCACAACAGACAAATGGCCATAGGGTTCTTCAAAGCTGTTTTGCACACTCCTGTTAGATCTTACATGGCCCTCGCCCAACATACCCTTTCATTCTCCTTTATATATGTTTTCTCTCTTTAATATGTAAATTCCATTGTTCCATATGTCTTTGGAATTGTACCTTTCCCATAATATAAAAACTTTCATGTTGCCAATATTATCAGTAACCTTTGGGAAAAATAAACACACTCCTTAGCCATGCTTAGCTGGCTAGTTGTAAACATACTAACATCCCTTTGAAATCCAAACAATCCCTTGATTTATCTAGAAATGCAAATTTCTTCACATCTTAAATGCTAAGACAGCATCCATGTTTATGCATTAGCATTTCAAGTACAGTTCTACACCTAGCTTCTTTTGATAATTTCAAGCTTGCAGTCTACCTGACTCCAAATATAATTAAATCACACAGACAGAACCATCAACACTGACACCCATAAATCTACTTTACAACAAACCAGAAAAATATTCTGAAAATTATTATACTTTCGTAATACAGGGTGGATGTGGAGAGGATGTTGCCTCTTGTGGGAGAATCTACAACTAGGGGCAATGTTTCAAAACAAAGGGTCACCCATTTAAAATGGAGATGAGGCAAATTTTTTCCTCTCAGAGGGTCATGAGCCTTTGGAACTCTCTTCCTGAAAAGGTGGTGGAAACAGAGTCTTTGAATGTTTTAAAAGCAGAGGTGGATAGACTCTTGGTAAGCAAGAGGGTGATAAGTTGTCCGGGGTAGGGAGAATGCAGAATTGACCATCAGGCCAGCCATGATCTTATTAAATAGCAGAGCAGTCTCAAGGAGCTGAATGACCTATTCCTGTTCCTTGTTTGTAAGATGGTATGCTTATTTCAGTAATGGTATGTTTGTTGTTATTACTCCTCTGAAACTGACAGCAGCTTCTGGAGTCTGCACATGTGCAGTAAAATGCCAACATCCAGAAGTTGTTGTCATTCATTCTACGCTTCTCCAGAGGGTATGTTGTTGAGGTTTTGTCTAGAATGCAATCAATTAATAATCATTGAACTGATGAAAGTTTTCACTTTTAAGCTTAGTCTCCCTGTAAAAACCTTTGAAAAAGTTACACTTTGTTGAATGAGGTGTAACCAGGTTTATCACAACATGCTAAGTTCATAATTAACACTAAACAGCCTCACTGGCTATGTTGAGTGCTAAATGTCTCTATTATGATAAGAAATAACACCTATTTTTTCAAATAGTACCTTTTAGAAGTTTATGATATTTTAATGTCTACCTTAGTCCTATATATATGTTCCAATCATTTATCTTTCTGTCTGCAAAATTTGAAAGTTAGAAATGAAGGGATTCCATGGTTTATACTTCCTGGTTTGCTGTCTGTGAGAATAATTCAGTGTGATTGGCTATTTAACCCAGCTTGATGACATCACTATTGCTGGATGCTTGGAGATTCTCTTGGCTTGATGCCAGATTCAAACTGACATCAGAAAAGGGAAAGTCAGTGCTGCACAGATCTTAAGATCTCTCTGGGCAGCCTCCATTGAGGTTAACAGTGAGCTGCATGGTCTCACCACTAACTACAAAATTCAGCCCATTGACTTTGTGCGATATTGTACAATGGGAGATAACAAATCAATATGGCTCCACTACAGAAATAAAAATCAAGAGAGGTTTAAAATGGACTGCCAACTCGCTGTTCTTCATTTTACACTATCACATAAGCTCAAAATTACTTTCTTGTGAACAAAGGAATGATTTCCCTATTATTACATGACCTTACTGGTACATACTGTCCCTCAGCTAAACAGAGACTGGTGTTGAAGATGTTCACAGAGAAATGGTAGATAAGTCCACCATTGTAGCTAAAAGAGTTTTCATCACAATACATATCCACGTCAAGACCACAGAATAAATGGTATATACGTATTAAATAGCACATTGTGCTTTTATAAATAAAAATGTGATTTTATATGTAAGGCACAATATTAATAGCATCATATATAGGAAAACTGACCAGTTTTTAGAATAAACTGAAAATACAAAGCTTTCATAAATATTTTCTATATAACTAGATTAGCTGCCGCATGTAATGTGAAGATCATTTCAGTTATAACGCAATTAGTTACATTTAATACAATTTTCATTACCAGCATGTTTGAACTTGTTTAGTTGTGCCATTACTTTAAAAATAGTTACCTTTGCAGGAAAATTCTGGTTATAAATATTTGACACCCTACTCTGTGAAGTAAAATTGGGATAGACGTCCATTAAACATTACAGGAAGCACAAATGGCATAATAATGAAGACTTCATGAGCACTAGAATATTTTAATAGATGCGCATCTTAATAATGAAACTTTGTTATTTTGCTGTAGGAACCTTGTTTTGTGTTAGATTCAAGCAATTTTTTCAATGCCATTCATTTATGTGTATCTTTTCATGTAGATTGTATATAATAGAATTGATCTTCATGACTTCTTATTTCTTAAACCATAGGAGGTGGGTTTATACAGGGAAGTGTTCCTAGACTTATCAACCTCTGGTGTGCAGCACAAACCACCGAGCACCAAACAGCTAAAGGCTGTTACACTTCCATGTTACTTCAGCTGGTCTGGTCACACTCAGTACACAGCTCAGGAACGCACAAAGCAAGGGGAGAGATATATCTTTCTGTGTTTAAGACACACATTAATTCAATGTGAGGGATGGCAATGATGGCTGCAATTTCCATCAGTGATGCATTTATCACCCATTTGAGCAATGCTCATGATGTACAATTTTTCACTGTGAAAATGAACAGTGTCTGTCAGGGTGCATCTATCCTCTGTCCAAACAAGCTGTCAAGTTTAGAATGAGAATAAATTGCTGAGAGACAATTTCAAGCAACAGCTTTTACCTGTGATCTGCCTGTAAATCTTAAATAACAAAATTAATTTTTGTTGAATAGTTCATTGACATTGGTGGCAACCTTCTCTATATCGTTAATGTAGAAGCAAACTGAAGAATTGATACAATGAGGAGCATGGAAACATAGGTAGGAACACGACTAGACCATTTAGCACCTTGAAACTGTTCCACCATTCAATGAGATCATGGTTGATCTGTGACCTAACTCCATATATCTCCCTTTCCCCATTAATCTCTTAATAGCTTTGGTTATCAAATATCCATAAATCTCATTTAAAAAATTAACAATTGATCTAGCATCAATTGCTGATTGTGGGAGAGAATTCGAAATTTCTACCATACTTTGTGCATAGAAGTGTTTCCTCATTTCACTCCTAAAAGGTCAGGCCTTAATTTTTAGACTATGCTACCAATCCTAGACTCCCCAGCCAGTGGAAATAATTTGTTCTATCTCTTCCTCTTAATATCTTTAAAACTTTGATAAAATCACCCTTGAACCTTTTAAATTCCAAGGAACACAAACCCAGTTAGTGTAATCTCTCCTTGTAAAAGTTGAAGCATGACTTCTAACCCTCTGTATTCCAGCCCTCTGGATATCATGATATTTTTGGCGTTGTGCGAACACAGAATATTTAAAGAGTTTGCTGAGGTAAGGAAAATGTTAACCTTATTGTAAAAGCATGGCTTCCTTATCATGAGGTCTACAACAGAGAGAAAGATCATGAGATATTGCATTACTTCCTGTGATTATGTATACTGTGTCTCGTTCACATTTTACACAGTTAGAACTAACCCCTTATACTACATTTCCCCCAAGTCTCTGGATTCCATTTCTTTCTATAGGGATAACCACTGTGGAAGTTTTACAAATCTTCCCAACTGGGTCTTCTGATCCTTTGGAGGAAATTGGGGATTTCAGTCCTCCGTGTGACTTTTCAGGTTCTGCTGACCAGAAAGAGAACTTGTAGATGATCCAGGTTCACCAATCTGGCTGTCACCTGGATCAATCAATGAATGCAGCACATCTGGTCTGTTGGGCTGGGTGGATGACTGCTTCGACTGTGTAGGAGGTTGCTTCTGTGTGTCGACTGATGCACATCTGTTCCATCTCACTGTACCATTATCTGTTTTGATGAGGTAAGACTGTAGATGTGTTGTCTGTTCAAACCATTTGTCCATAGCAAGCTTGGTCTCAGATCCAAACCGGCTTTCTTGGTTGGAGGTCTGGCAGATTGCGTGCTTTGTGGCATTTGTCATAGTTCCACATCTGGCTGGAACGATATTCATCCTCTTTCTCCTTCACCATGTTCAAGTCATCAGCTAGTACATGCACATGAGTATGTGTGGGAGAGTAGGGAGTTGAGTTCTCAGTCTTCTTTCCATTAATTCACATGGTGCTAAACCAGTTTGGAGTGGAGTTGAATAATTGCTTGGCAGTACAAGTTGGATGTCGTCATTATTTTTTAGCAATGCTTTCACTGTACAAACTCCTGTTTCAACTTCATTGTTGGTTTGATTGTATTTTGGTGAGCTGGTATAATGGACAAATCTATAGAATGCCATGAACTCTTTTAAGTATTAATTGGTGAACTGAGGTCAATTGTCTGAGATTACAAGGTTTTGGATTCGTTGTGTTGCAAATAACTTCTCTGGTGATGTAATCATTGCTTCAGAAGTGTGACCCTTCAGTTGCTTGACCTCTATCCATCTTGAATAGTAGTCCGCTATGATCAAGAGCATTTTACCTTTGTTCAAAAAGGTCCATCCCAAAATGGTCCCATGGTCATGATGGAAAGGAAGATAACATTAATGGTTCTCTTTTCTCCTAACACAAGTAATGCAATTTGATATCATGTCTTCCAGTGATTTTGAGAGACTTGGCCACCAAACAGAGTATCTTGCTCTGGTTCAGCACTGTGATGCCCAAGTACTTTCAGTGCAATTGTTGCAATATATTGTGTCTATAATTCTTGGAATGGCCACTCTCTTGTCATTGGTGAATGAGCTATCCCCTCTGTTCATAGTACTATCTGAGAATGGAATTGTGTGGCATGTATGCTGGTCATCCTTTGATGCAATGCTCTCTGATCTGAGCACATTTTGCATCAGATTTCTGTGTATCTCTGATTTCAGTCAATTGCTGGTACAGTTGTTGTTGTTAATGTGAAACCTTCTACCTCTTCAACAAGGGTGACATCACCTTCTTCAGGTCTTGTCGCAAGGATACAAGACAAAGCATCTGCTAACGTCTACTGTTTTTCCAGAACGTACTTTGCTTTTTCATTAAATCTCATCATCCTCAGTCTGAATTGTTGTACTCATGGAAGCATTTTTGCTAACTCTTTAGAATTTAAGAGTGTCATTAAGAATTTGTGGTCTGTCTCAATCTTAACGTGAAGGCCAGGAACCTAATCTGCAAACTGTTCTCAAACCCATGTAGCAGCTAAGGCTTCTTTCTCTATCACTGCATTTCTTTGTTCAGTCTCTGTCAGTGAACAGGATGCATAATAAACTGGTCTGTGCTTTCTCTCTGTCTGTATTTGAAAGGTTATAGCTCCCAATCCTGTAAAAGATGCATATGCCATAATAATAGTGGGCAGCCCTGGGTCATAGTGAGCTAAAAGGTCAGGTACTATCAGAATCTCTTTGATTTCCTGAAAAGATCTGCTGCTCTTCCTTCCTGCACCATGTATTGTCTATTACAACAGCAGACGTAGTGGCTCATTGATGACAGCCAGAACTGTGCAAGAACCTTTCAACTTGGTTTACAATACCTATAAATCTCTGGAGCTCAGTCATGTTCTGAGGACCTGGAAGCTCTTTGATTACTCTTGTCTTCTATGGATCAACTCTGACACCAAATGCATCCACAATATGCCCAAGGAACTTGACAGTTGGTGCAAAATTCGCATTTGGTGTTGGGTGCAACTCTTGCTTCCTGTAGGAGTTGTAGCACAGCTCGCACTCTACTGTCATGTTCTGTCTGAGTGGATCCATGGATCAGGATACCATCTGTGTGACATACAACTCAATTCAGAACTTCTAGGATACTTACCATTGCCCTCTGGAAGATTTCTGAACTATTGATACTGAAGGATAATCTGTTGAAACAAAATCTCCCAAACTGTGTAATAAAGGTTGTGATCAACTTAGAGTCTTCACTGAGGGATAGTTCCTAAAAACTATTATTTGCATCTAGCTTCATGAAGTTTGAACTCTTTCCCAAATTAGCTAAGCTCTTGTCTATAGACAACATAGGATGCACTTTGCGTTCAACTACTTTGTATAGCTGGGTAAGATTTACACAAATTCTGATGATTCAGTTGGGTTTTGGTACTGGGATCATCCCCAAGCACCAGCTTGTTGGTTTTGTCACAAGTGAAATAGCCACTGCTTCATCATAGAGTCAATTTCCTTCTCTATCTTTGGCAAGAGTGGGTGAGGAACCTTCCTGGGTGTAAACAGACACACAGGGCGGAATCGTCCCAGATTTGTACAAAGTGTTTTACTAGCCTGCCGGGATGGTGGATCTTTATGCCATGTCATCCCAAACCCGCCACATTATTTGTGCACTCCAGGGAAACCCGCTGTTTCGATGGTGGCCAGGTGAAAAAGAGCCCACTTGCCATCACCTCGCCGCTTCATCACACTGGGCATTATATTTAAAGTCCAGCCATGAGCACACATCTCAGTGCTTCCAGATCATGACTGCTGCATGGAAGACAGGATAGTTCCGAAAGACAAAAAGACTGCAGACCCCCAACTTCAGCGACATGTTTCTGAAATGTCTTTTGGATGCAGTGGAACCCCGCTGGGATATCCTATACCTGCCGCTCTGGCCGCAGGATGGCCAGCCGCAACACCAATCAGGCTTGGGAGGCCGTGGCAGTGGTGGCCAATGCCCTTCAAAAGAGGACAGCCATCCAGTGCTGCAAGAGGATGAATGATCGCTTTTGTTCCGCCAGGGTAAGTCACTCTCCACAGCACTCTCAACTCACACACTTACAAACCCATCAAACATCCACAGGGCCCTCACTCACTTTCATCTGGTCTTGCAGGCATCCTGTTTACACTCTCTCCATCTCTATTCATGCAGGACAAGCTGGCACACAATAGGGAGAGGTTGCAGTATGTGGAGGAATGCTTGAGATCAAGATCCCCACTGACATTGAAAACAGAGGCATCCAATTGGTGGCAATGATTTGGACCGGACCTGTGCTGTTGGTGAGGTCAGTGGTGCTCAACCAAGTGAAGGTTCAGCACTGCAACATCCATCAAACAACCATATTGTGAGTAATGTGTCCTGTTTCACAGGCCACTGCCATGCACTAATTATCTCTCCTTGTTTCCACAGGCACAAATGGAAAACAGCTAGGAGAGTCCATGACCCAGGGCCTCCGGTCAAGCCCAGAAGACATCTCTGAAGAGGAATCTGAAGACACCCTCCTTGAAATCCCATCACAGCGCTCACCCACACCCTCCACCAGCACAGAGACACACACCTCAGTGGGACCTAGCTTTAGAGTAGCTTTGGGATCACAATCTGGTGAGCACATTGCACCGTCTGATCCACAGCAGGTGGAGGCAGGGCCTTCCCTGGTCCCCAGCACTCAGAGGACTGCTGGGGGCCAAAATGTTGCTGAGTCCAAGTCAGATTACGAGCCTCCAGATTCAGTCATGTCACAGTTGCTGGAGCTGCAAAGGCAAGCTAGGAAACAACAGGAAGGGATGTCCACTGCAATCCTCAGATTACAAGGCATGATGGAGGAGTCCATCCACCTTCAGACTGAGGTGATAGCACTAGCATACCAACACACCGAGGTCAACACTGGTAGGATGGCAGCCGCCAAGGAGACCTTGGTCCAGGACATTGGTCCTGCACCGCTGCACAGACTTAACTCCATCGCTAATGCCATAGTTGACCTCCTACAGTGTGTACACGAGATGGGTACAGGGCAGGCCGATCCCACTCCAGCTACCCTTTCTCCTCAAGGAGTTAAGCACCCATAGGGAGGAGGATCAGCAGGTGCACACCCGGGGCCATCCACCCAGGCGGCTTTGAAAGTGCCCAATTCCCCTCTTCTTATGATCTCAGCAGCTCCAGTTCCACAGGTCAAGGAGGGTGCCACTGCTACACAGCAGGGACATGGAAGCAGGCTGGGACCCTCCAAGTTTCGGTCCTCCAGAGGACATCTGCCTAGGTCATCACAGACAGGACGTCGCAGTCAGCAGGCTGCTTCCACCTCCGCTGTGGATGTCTTTAGGAGCACCAAGAATTAGAGGCAGGGTTAGGAAAGTTAAAAAGAATTAGTTGCACAGCCTGGGCATGGGTGTTGATAACTAATACCTATTGTCAATTTGTCACTATTGTCAATAAACTCCCAAGAATGTCTACCTGCCTATGGCTCCCTGTTCTGATGAGCAGTTTTCGTGTTACTCAGATGTGAAACCTTTCTGCACAAGGTAAAGGCAGGGGTCTCAGTCCAGGGCCTCTTTCCTGTGCTCTGTGTAGCCTCTGGACCAAAGCCTTATGCTCCCTAGAAACATTACTGATGTCTGCACCTTGGCAGCGCTGGTCATTGTTGCCAGAATGTAGTGCGCAGGTGCCACAGAGTTCTCTCATACTCTCTGTGTGCTCTCAACACATTTAAGGTGGAGCTGACCCCCATCACACCAGCATCTGTGCCCAGTGATGTTGTGCTCCTGAAGGGTTCAGGTGCTGAAGGTGGACAAAAGACCAGGTGCTTCTAAAGTTTCGTGGCTGCGTCTCTATGATATGACTCTGATCACAGAGCACAAGCAAGCTGCCCTCGGCCAGTCAGGAGTCAGACTTTCTCAAAGGCTATGTGAAGATCTATGGAGTGCCCTCACTGCATTTCATCATCCTCCTCCTGCAATTGAGAAACTATTAGGACTTCCACTGCATCTCCACAACAGGGGCATTCTCAGAGAGAGTATTCGTGCTGCTATAAGCCAGACTGGAGTCAAATGTTCACAGATGCGATGTGAGGATCTATGAGGTCATCTCATTGCATGTCATCATCATCCTCCACAAATCTAGCAACTATGAGGGCCTCCCAAGTGCACCTGCCTCATCTAGCCAGGGCCTCATCCCTGTCATCATTGCCTCTGAGGATTTCCTCAACTCCTTTCCCATCGGCATCCTCCTCATTGGAGGAGACGTCCAGCTCCTCCATCTCCTCCTCAGCTAGGTGGTCTCCCCTTTACAGTGCGAGGTTGTAAAGGGTGCAGTAAATGATACTGATGCGTGACACCCTCTGCGAACTGTATTGCAGGGCTCCACCAGACCGGTCCAGGCACCAGAGCCTTATCTTCAACATCCAAATGGTTTGCTCCACCAGGTTGTGAGCTGCTGCATGAGCATCATTTTAGCGTCTCTCTGCTGCAGTCTGAGGCCGCCGCACGGGTGTCATCACGGGTGTCCACAGTCTCTGCAGGTAACCCTTGTCGCAAAGGAACCATCTCTGCAGCTCTTGTGGACCCTGGAAGACTTCAGGAATCTGTAACCAACTGAGGATGTAGACATTGTGCACAATCCCTGGAAACCGTGCACATACCTGCAAAGTGCATTTCTGAAACTCGCACACCAGCTGCACATTCAGCGAATGGACTCACTTGCAGTTGATGTGGTTCATCATTGTTGTGATGGAGATCTGAGCGCCACATGAGTGTAGTCGATTGCACCCTGCACCTGTGGGAAACCTGAGATCTGGGTGAATCTAATCGCCCTTGTATCCTGACTGTCCTGGTCCCGGGCGAAATGCACAAAGTTGTGTGCCCTCGCGAAGATGGCATCTGTGACCTCATGGATGCATTTGTGGGTGGAACCTTGAGAGATCCCACAGAGGTCACCTGTGAAGCTCTGAAAGGAGCCACTGGCATAGAAATTGAGCGCCGTGGTCACTTTCATGGCCACTTGCTATGGATACCATCCATGTCCCCGTGGTGCCAAATCCTGCAGTCACTGGCAGATGTGAGCGGCCAGTTCCCTAGACATGTGCAGTCTTCGGTGACACTAGTTCTGGGTTATCTGCAGGAATGACAGGCAGCGTCTATAGATTTTGGGTGTCGTTAGGTGCCGACCAGCGACAGCCCACTCTGGCTCTTCAGCGGCGTGTGCAGGTGCCCCAGCTGCCCCTCCTTCCTGAGGGTGCTGTCCTGCCTCTGCAGAGCCAGAATACTCAGTCGCTGTCCCCTCTGTCGTCTTCACTCTCTGTTGGCCATTAGGCATACCACTGGTTCACCCAGACTCCATGATCCTGAAGTTGTCCTGAAGCAGGATGGAAGAAAGAGACACGTGTTTAGCATGGGTGTACTAAGAACCTGTCCTGGTTAAGTGTGAAGCCCTTTAATAATTCTCGGAGAGTGCTGGCCACGACTTGGATGGCCAGAGTTTAGTGCGCTGCATGGCTGCACAAAACCCCACCCACCTCCGCCCCAGTCCACCTGGCTGATTGGTGGCAGATTTTCCTCTTGTACTGCATGCTGTGCTCTCAGCCCAGATGCAGGCATTCTCCTAACATGTGCTGCAAGGCTGCACTGTTAGCTTGAAACATGGGGGAGACTGGTCCAAACCGGGATGATGATATTGCACCTCCAGCAGTGACTGCTCTATGGCCAGCTTTAGCAAGGAGACTGTACAATGTGCCCAGTCATCCAACTATTCTGCAGTCCACTAAAACGCTCATGACTTTGCGGTCCATGCCAGGGGGTTGGGGGTGTGTGTGTGTGGAGGAGGTTGAAAAACTCTGGGACACTTGGTGGTACTTTGATGCCTCTGCATTGTTTGAGTGGGCAAATAAGCTAGAAGCCTGACTCTAATCATGTCAATGTGGTTGAACCTGAACGGTCCCAATTGCAAAGGAATGGTCACTTAATACAGGTTTCCCTAATGCGTGGTCACTTCCCGCACCCACCCGATACCTCCCCACCCCGATTAGCTTATGCGCTATATTCAACGGCAGGTCCCTTGCACCGCCACCCCCCCCCACCCCACTCACAAGTCACTTCAATGGCAAGGCTGCCCTTAACCCTGACCCCCCAGCGGCCCTCAAGCTTGAAGCCCAAAACGCGGCCCTGGTGAGAGCTGCACAATGTTACTGTGTACTCACCTCCGAGTCCTCCTCAAAGTGCAGGCCGCCAAGTGCACGTCGCTTATATGCTGTTGTGAAACATGTCAGCGTGCTTTCACACCAACGTGGATGGATAAACCAGCAGGGGGGACGATACTGGGGGGCTGGCCTGATGATGATCTGCAGATATATTACAATGAGGTTCCTGATGTCCGTTGGAGGGAAACACGGCCCACCATTGGTAGGTTGAACAGACGATCGTGAACTGGTTACCCATTGTCGTAAAACCAATTGCGCCATATTGTCCGCTCGTGCCACTGATCACGCCCAACGCCGACAGATAAGGAAACTTCCATCCACTGGCTTTGTTTCATGACATGGGGTGATTTGGTATGCCATCTTTAGCTTTCCTAGTACAGTGAACATCTGTGGAAACAGAGCTCTAAAGTTTTCAGGCTGATCTTCTCAGCTTTCCAGTTCCTCCATTCTGCAAATCAAATGCAAGTTGATACAGGATTTCCTGCTTAAGAGTGAACAACTCTGGTTCAGTATCACATATAGGGCAGGATTTTATCACCGGCAAGCAGGAGTGGGGCCCGCTTACCAACGCATAAAATGACGCGGGATGACATCGGGTGGAACTCCCAGTGTCACCTCGCCCCATTTAAATTTTCGGAAAGGTGGGAGTGCAGCAAAATCAGCTGTGCACCCGCCGAACTGTCAATGGCCAATTGAGGCCATTGACAGGATCAATTAAAGTAATTAGTGGACATGCCTGTCCAACCTTAAGGCTGGTGGGCAGGCCAGGAGCCCCGGTGGGAAGTAGAAAAAACATGAAACCTCATCCACAGGCGGGATGAGGTTTCATGTAGGGTGTTAAAAATTTTAATAAAGCCTTGTTGGAAATTATGAACATGTCCCAACTCATGCGACATTGTCAGATGAGGGAACATGTAAAGGAATTTTTTTTCCTCTATTTTTAATATTTTTCCATGTAGAGCCAATCTCCCTAAGGCTGTATCTAGCCTCAGAGAGATGAGTGTGCTCTTTCATGTGCATGCGCGAAAGAGCGCGCTCTCAGTTTTAGGAATCTGCCTCCCCCGCCTCTTGCCTGCACATGCAGCGCACAGCGCTTCCCTGTGGACATCATGCTGGGCGGGCCTTAATCGGCCTGCCCACGTAAAATGGTGCTACGTCTCCAATCGGGGGCACCGATCTGAAGCGCGCCCGCACGCAGCTGTCCATCAACCTCCCCCCCCAAAAGGGGGGAAAATTCAGCCCATAAAGTTTTAGAAATATAACACAGTTAGAATTAACTCCTTGTACTACAGAAATAAAGGACAGCTTTCCTTTAGCCTGTTTGATTATTTTCTGTACCTTGTTTTATATATCTAATTTCATAATTCATATGTTGTAGGAAGTAACTTTTAGTTTAGAAATTGAATTTAAAATGTAGATAAATGGAAACACTTGGTTGAGAAACTAGTAAACAGACCTAGGGCAATTTCACTTCTTAATTTTGTAAGAATTAGATGTGAGAAAACTTAAACAACAGATTATCCATCTTGAAGCTTTTGGTAGGGACAGGAGGTCTATGGTTATTTTAATAAGGGATTAAGATTAATCATGTAGGTCCCAGATCAAAGAAGCTTAAAGCACCTTTGTAAACCGAGAGGTTTCTTGGTGGAACCAGCAAGCCTGGAAAGAAGGTCATTAACTCCATTAAGGATATAAATGATCTCTGTGCACCCTAGAATCAAAGGGTTGTTTTGAGGTAAAACATGATTAAATTTCTCTTGGGACATCCTGAGTATGCCATGTTGCTTATGGAGATAAGCTAGATACGAAGGTGCCCTTTTGTTTTGGGTTTAACTGTGTGTTTGGTCACAGAAACAAGCAGCCAGCTTGGAGAATGCAGGCAGAAAAGATCTGTCAGAATCTGTACAGCAGCTGTGTGACCAGGGGTAGAGGGCTATCAGAAACCCAGGGGGGTTTTTGATGTGGAACCCCTAAGCAAATGCAATGGGGCCCAAGCTTGAGGTAAGATGCCCACAGGTGTGAGGTTTTGAAGGAAAGTTGGTGGGTCACTTAGCCAAAAGCTAATGGAAAGATTCCCATGCAATCTTGTACATCAGAGAATAGCTGGAACATTGAGGATAAATCAAAGTGAATTCCAGAGAGCTGTGGCATACTTGGTTTGAATTCCAAAAGAAGAAGTGAATGAACCCTCAAAATCTCATAATATATAAGGGAACTCTTGGGTGCAATTAAGAAGTAAAATGGAAACTGTGCTTATAATCCAAGTCTTGACAAACTATTGTGTTAAGCTAGTAGTGCTTGCTTTGCTTATTGCTTTTATATATATATATATACAGTAAAGTTTGTTTATGTTTAAAAGTGTGAAACCTAGTAAGGTGGCTCTTTCAGTTAATTGCTGGGTGTTCAAATTTCTCTTGAAATGTTAGCAGTCTTTATGGAGATCTAACAACCTATTCGTGATGTTTTAATGATACACATACCTGGACCCCCAAATCTCTTTAGGTTTTCACTGTTTCTAGCTTTTCACCATCTAGACACTAACCTGTTCTATCCTTTTATCGGTCCAAAGTGGATGACCTCCCATTTGCCTGCATCCTTCTGTCACAGTTTTGTCCATTCACTTCATTTATCAATGTCTCTTCTGTCATCAGCAAACTTGGATATTCTTGCATCTGTCCTGATGAGTGTAAGATGAAAAAACTCCGACAATATGTCCCTTTTGTCAGCAACACTTTTTCTGTTTCTTAATTTTGGCCATAAAATCTCTACTGCCTTCTTGCCTCTTATCATATCCTCCCTCACTATTTGACATAATCACTAAGGCCACCCCTCCCCTTCCACCATTTTCCTTATGTGAAGACTATATAACATGGTATACTTAGTTCACAATTCTGACCATCTTGCAGCCATGTCTCCGTAACTATGTCATAATCTCCAAGCTGAATTTGTTCCTGCAATTCATTCAATTTTCTGCTTATACTCTGTGCATTTATATAAAGAACATTTATTTGCACCATGTACCTGATCCTACTCTGCTCTCATGTTGTACTTACATGTTTCTTATTCCTTTCTGCCAATTTAATTACTTTATATCTCATAATTTTCCTTTAGCTTGCTGTGCCTAAAACACCATTTCTGATTATTAGTCTATTCTCTTCCCTTCCATTTGTTTTTAAACTAGTATCAATACTACCTTTTCCGCTTGTGTCCTGCCTACACTTACTAACTTAAAGCCCTTGTAACTATCCTATTTATCCTTCCTGCTCATTCCACACACGTCAGTGAACCTATGTACAGGTTGTTAAAGCCATAATGCTGGGTTATATCCGGAGATAATTAGGGATTCAGATATTGAAATGGCTTACCTGACAGGGCTCCCCACCCACATCCAAACCTACGTGGGTTAAACCTAGAAGTGGGCAGAATCCTGGGACCCAGCCTTCTTCAGGTGGAGCCCATCCTGCACAGTTCCTTCCTGTCCCAGTGCTGGTGTCAGTATCCCAAGAAATGGAGACTCTATTTTTTTTATATTTGATCGCTTGATGTAATCTAAGGGTGCAATTCTGAAAAAGTTGCAGAAGCAAAGAGACTTGGGGTATATTTGCACAAATCATTGAAGATGGCAGGGCCAGTTGAGGAAGTGGTTAATAAAGCAAATGCAATCCTTGGCTTTATGAATAGCACAAAATAAAAAATTTAAGATCAATCTCTATAAACACTGATTTAGCTTCAACTGAGGTATTGTATCCAATTCTGGGCACCATACTTTAATAAGGATATGAAGGAAAGGGTACATTATAGATTCACAAGAATGGTTCCAGGGACGAGGGACTACAGTTGTGCCGATAATTTAGAGAAGCTGTTCTCCATGGAGAAGAGAAGATTAAGAGAAGATTTGATACAGATGTTCAAAATCATGAGGGGACTGGACATCAGAGGTAGGGAGGAACTGTGCCCATTGGTAGAAGGAGAAAGAATCAGAGGACACCAATTTAAGGCAGCTGGCAAAAGAAGCAATGGTGACATGAGGAAAACTTTTTTATTCAGTCAGTGATTAAGATCTGGAATGCACTGTCTGGGAGTGTAGTGGAGGCAGAGTTAATCAAGGACCTCTAAAGAGAATTGTATAAGTATCGTAAGAGGAAAAAAATGGCAGGGTTACAGGGAAAGCACAGGGGAGTGGGATGATGCAAGTTGTCCTTGCAAAGAGCCAGCACAGATATGATGAACCAAATGATCTCCTTCTGTGCTACAACCATTCTATTATTCTACATGAATGCCTCTGGCAAGGCTGGAACTTGTTGCCCATTCCTAACTGCCCTTGAGAAGGTGATGGTGAGCTGCCTTCTTGAGCTGCTGCGGCATTTGATGTAGGTAGACCCACAGCACTGTTACACAGGGAGTTCCAGGATTTTGATACAGTGACAGTGAAGGAACAGCAATATAGTTCCAAATCAGGATGGTGTGTGGCTTGGAGGGAATCATGAAGATGATGGTGTTCCCATGCCTCTGCTGTCCTTCGGGGTGTTAGAGTTTGTGGTTTTGGAAGATGCTGCCGAAGGTAAAATGATGAATGTTGGCAATGTAATTCAAACTCATGCCTCCAGAGACGACTACAATCTAAATGCCTCAGACCGCTCAGCCATCCTGATCTCTTTCTCACAGCACTGCCTCTGCCACGTGTTTGCTTTCCTAAAGAGCTTTTCCCCATACCAATTTGCGCACTGCTTTGGTAATAATCCAAAGAGTTAAACTCTGAATATCCTGTTCTTTGATTTATCATGTAGTTCCTGGTCCTCTCCAAACAGGACCTCTTGTCTACTCTTCCCTCTGTTGTTCATCCCAAATGGATCACAAAGACTCGATCTTCCCTCTCCCCTCTCCAATATTCTTTCAAACCGGTTTAAGATGACCCTCATCTTCATACCAGGTAAGCAGTATGTCATGTGCCACCCTTGATTCTGCTGACAAAGGATGTTATCTGTCCCCATAATTATTGAATTCCCTACAGCTACCACATTCTGCTTCTGCTCCTTCTCCTCCTTCCTTTAGCTCAAAGCTGCCATGGTCCACATTCTGGCTTCAACAAATTTAACATTATCCCCTCAGGTAGCAAAAACATTGGCCAGAATTTTTTGCTTGGCTTGCGGGTGTATGCCCAACATGCTCAAGCATAAAATGACGCGTGATGACGTTTGATGAGCACCCTGATGTCATTGCGCACTCGCGCGATATTTCGGTTGACAGTCACGCTGCTGACTCCTGTGCGTGCCCGCTGACAATTAACAGGTCTATTAAGGTCATTAAAGTAATAATTAAATGCAATTTATCATTGCTCGTTCAACCTTACTGTTGGCGGGCAGGTGAATCAGCCAGGTGACCTTGGATTTTTTACGAAACCTCATCCATGAGCAGGATAAGGTTTCTAGCAGGAATTAATAATAACATAAAAATGTTGAAATCTCATTTATAACAGAGTCACATGAGGGGACATATTTGTAACATTTTTTAATTCTTTATTTATGTTTTTAAAAATCTTTACACACATGCAAATGTCCATGATCACCCTCCTCCTGCACCCACTCTGGCAGCGCTCAGCATTGCAGCACATGATTCATGCTGGCTGGCCATTAATTGACCCGATCGCGGGTGGCAGTCAGTTTTGCAACTGCTCCCGGACCTGCCCGCCCGACTAGGTAAAAATCCTGCCCATTTTACCTGATGGATAGGATCAATTTCTGCAGATTCTTGCTCCCACTTGCATTCTACCTACCCTGTACACCATCAATCACACCAACCCCACAGAGACCCTGCACCTCTTTATAAAGTGTAACTGAAATCTACAGCTAAGTGTCCAGAGATTGCTGCCCTCCCTGTCTTAGTATATCTCCAACCAACACTCCAGCTCAATGGGCAGAATTTCAAATACTAAGGAGTGGGTGTGGTGGTGGTGGAGATGGGTTTGGGTGTGGGCAGGAGGGTTGGAGCCATAAAATATGATATTGGTCAGGACCCCAGCATGATCTTGCCCACTTCTAGGTTTAACTCACATAGGTTTATAGATGAGTGGGGATCCCTCATGGAACTGCCAAGTAAGCCATTTCAATACTTGCATCCCCAAGTAACTAATGATTTAATCCAACATTGAGCTGTGTGGAACTTCCCAGCATCAACCAGGTGAGAGCACAGCTTGTTCAGTGAAACTGATAGCTTGGGAAGTCTTTAAGCAGTGAAACCGAATGGCTGCCTAGTTGAGAGGCTGGTGCTCATGGCACTTGTTCTTAGAGTGTGCTTTCACTGATTGGCAGGTGATTTTAAACTTGTTGCACTTTTCCTGGACTTCATTCACCTTGATTTGCATTTCCCTGCTGTCAGCCTTCAATATGACATGAAAGCAGGTTCTGAAGCTTTACTTTGGACCTCTGATGAGAAACAAGTGGAGCAGCACCAGCAAAGTCAACAGCACATATGGCTGATGTGGTTACCTGGATTTCCAAAAGCTGTTTAATGAAGTGTAACATGACAGGTTTGTCAGCAAAGTTAAAGCCTATGGAATAAAACTGATAGAGACAGCATAGACATGAAAGTGGCTGAGTGAGAGGAGACATAGAGTAGTGGTGAACAGTTGTTTTTTACACTGGAGGATGCTCTATAATAGGGTTCCTTAGGGGTTGGTGTTTCAACACTGTTTTTCTTGGTATATATTAATGAACTAGACTTGGGTGTACAGGGCACAAATTTTAAAATTTGCAAACCTTGGAAGCTTTGTGAACTGTGAGGAGGATAATGATAGACTTCAAGAAGCCATATGCATGCTGGAGGAATTGGCTGATGTTTGGCAGATGAACTTTAATACAGCCAAGTGTGAAGTAATACATTTTTGTAGGAAGAGCAAGGTAGACAAAATCAAATAAAGGATGCAATTCTAAAGGGGCTGCAGCAGCAGGTGGACCTGAGGAATATGTGCATAAATCTTTGAAAATGGCAGGGCAGATTGCGAAAGAAGTTACTAAGGCATATAATATCCTGGGCTTTATAAATAGAGGAATAGAGTGGAAAAGCAGGGAAGTTACTGTGAGCCTTTTTAAAACACTAGTTTGGCTGCAACTGGAGTATTGGGTTAAATCTTACAGCCCCTGGGGATGGGATGGCAGGTGAGGGGGTGTAAAATTGGGCAACATGATGGTAGTGACATGACTAACTCATCCCACCTCAACCCACCCCACCGGAATTTTACCCATGGCAGGGAAGGTGTCAGGCTGCTCATTCACCCATTGGCCAACTGAGGCCTGTAAGTGGCCATTTAATGGCCAGTTAATAGCCTCCTACCATCACTGCTAAGATTTTTCCTGTTGCAGTTGATGTTCATGCCAAGTGTCCAGGCCGCCCAGTAAAAACTGATGGTCCTTTTGGCCAAGCCGGGGGTGTATTCTATTTTGGGCAGCTGGTGCCCATTGGAGACCCCACATGGAAGTTTTCCAATCTGCCTATGTTATGGTATCTGTGAGCACCAGTGCTTCAGGAGGTTCAGGTCACTAGTGACATCTGCAGCATCATGGAACAACATTTCCTTCCCAGTGGACTAAGTGGGCACACATTGCCAGTGGCTAACAAGATGTCTGTACCTGTAGGCCCCTTCTTCCAAGCCCTGCCCTTCCTCCCTCCCTCGTTCTCTGCCATTCCCCGGAATTTTGCATTCTGCAAGGATTGTAAAGAGAGTTGTGAGTGTGAGAAATGGAATGTGCAGAGAGGAGGGAAGGGCATTTGTGGAGGATGACTCTGAGACATGGTGTGAGAAGGCACAAAGATGAGAGTGATTTTCAGTGTTAGCAGTTCAGATAGGGATGTGAAGAAAGAGAGGAATGAGTGGAGCTGCAGGACATGTTGGACTGACGAGTATTATGCAGGTGGATGCTGGAAAAGTCAGCATGTGGGAGATTGACACCTGAAAGTTGTGCAACTCACCTTTCCCACCGTTCTAAGGTCCCCACACTTTTTGGATACTATCTCTAGATTTGAGGGACCACACTCCTACTGTTCACTTGCTCAAAACTTCCAGCCATGCCTGCTTGGTTTGAGAGGCAAGCCTGTTCCTTCCATCCTTGGGAAACAAAATCTGAAGTTGGTCCTCAAAATTCTCCATCAAGACTTCCAGGTAAGAGTCGGAGACCAAGGGGCAGCCTTCCCAGGTCTTCTCCCCATTCCCATAGTTGCTGGATTCTCAGGAATCAATGTTCAACAATTCTGACACCTGCTGGGGCCACCTTAAATGGAAATCCTTCCTTTGACAGATTTGAAGAGCATTCCATCCTCTTTGATTGGCCTGGAAAACCTGCAAGTGGGATGCTAATGGTATGGCAGTGTTAAAGAGCCGTAGAAAAGTCTGCTTCTATGGCTAATCTGCTCTTGACCTGTTACTGTTCTCCCCATTGCATGTGGATTTCTTTCGATAGAATTCTGCTCAATGGCTCTGAGCCGATGAGATTCTAGCCAAACACATCTACTGCAGATGTGTTCACTCGAGCAGTCGCACTGTTCACAAAACCAGCTCGGAAAAGTCTTAGTTTAGGTTATTTGTATTGCTTATTTCTACTTTTAGTCTTTTGGGTTTCTTTTCTAAACAATGATTTGCATTAAGTATTTAAAAAACTGGAAAAAAATGCTTCCATTAATTATGCTACTATCGAAACAGACCAGAAATAAACTTAAGACCTTTCCTTGATTTGATT
Source organism: Carcharodon carcharias (assembly GCF_017639515.1). Lineage (NCBI taxonomy): Eukaryota > Metazoa > Chordata > Chondrichthyes > Lamniformes > Lamnidae > Carcharodon > Carcharodon carcharias. The sequence continues at coordinate 163,685,368 of NC_054469.1, read as the reverse complement.
TGGACAAAACACCCATCACCTGTGAAAAACTGTTACCCAGCAATCTTTTCCCACCACGTAGTGACGCCACTGTGGTATATTCCTGTCTCAGTTTCACTCTACCCATCTTGTTGAGGTTTGAATAGCATCTGTACTCTAATTCAATGGTTACCCTACAAACTAATGTTTAAATTTCACGTGTGCTATCATATAAAATGGAGATCTGTGACTGGGATGTGTGACATTATACTATGGGCTTTTGAATATGTAAATAAGAGGCCTAACACCTTTTTCAGGCCCTCTCCTGGAAATTGAACTGCACAGAATGGCGCAGATCTGCACCAGCATAATCCAACCTGCATGCTGCCAAACAAACAGCCCTAAAAGGACCATACAAGGTCACAAGGAATAGTTTACTTTCTTTTGTTATACTTACCTTGTTATGGAGTAGGAACTCTTCCCCCTGGCTCAACAGCGCAGTACTGGGGCATTCACCCCTATCTTCTCTGCTGTTACTCTGATAGGTTGTCCCTGACTGAGGATAATTACCTGACAGGGGAGAGACCATGATCATGGTTCTACCAGGGCAAGGCTGTGAAGCAAATGCTATAACCAATTGAACCCCATACCATGGGGTACCTAACACTGTCCGAGTCGCGGTGAAGGACAACGAAGGAGGAGCACCTATAGATCGGGCCTTCTTTACCAAAAGGATCCTGTTAAAGGTCCGTGGATTCGAAGATGTGGCGATCTACTGCCTGCAAGACATCCCCAGCACTGGATTTTTCGATGTGATGTTCAAGCAAGTGGCAGCCTGCGTCAAGTTCCTGAAGGTGTTCGAGGAGAAGAGAGACCTGCCGGAGATGAAGATCCTGATGGTGGAGCTGCTCTTTGCTCTGCCGTTGCAACGGGACTGGGTGGTGACGATGCATCTTTACAATCCCTACGTCCTGTCGCCGACGTGTTCACCTTCCTCGCCAGGTATGTCGACAAGGTTGGGAACTGCACCGAGGTTAGAGACGATTTGGTGATCTGGACAGGTTAAGGTCACGCTCAAGACTGATGGTAAGGGAGCCATCTTCCATCCTCCTTCCAGATTCGCTATCTGGGGAAGCCGTGGCTACCTTGTCTACGCTGGGTAACCCAAACTTTGTCGCTTATGTGGCAAGGCTGGTCATGTGGCGGTGAACTGCAGCGCCGTCCTCTGCAAGGACTGCAAACAGGAAGGGCACCAGACAAAAAACTGCAAACAGGTTAAGTGCTGCAATCTGTGTGGCAAGGCAGGCCACCTCTACAGGACCTGCCCCAAACCCTGCCTCACTAATGCACAGGCAGCCAAAGCCAACGAGGGGAAGCAGAAGAAATGCCTCGTGTCACTCCAACCATCAAGGCCTCCAGGGAGAACAACAGGACAAAGGAGGACACAGAGAGAGACAAGGTGGAGGAAAAGATTGAGGCAGCAGACAACCAATCAACAGCACTGCCCCCTGAACCTCCCACTCCTCAGGAGAGCGAATCAATGGAGGAGGAGGAGGCAGCAGTGGAAAAGCAACAGGAAGAGTGGCAGACGGTGAAGAGAGCCAAAAGGAAGAACGGGCTAAGAAGGAACCAAGCCATATCCCAGACAAGTGGCAAGAGGCGTCTCCCGTCTGACACGGATGACAAAGGCAGCAGCTCTTCGGACGAAGAAGTGCCAGGGTGGCACCGACAGAAGAAGCGGCAAAGCTCTAGGGAGTTGGAGGACGAGACACCCGAGCTCCAGAACATTGGAGACAATGAGGAGACCAGCGCACCCAAACTTTGCCCACAACCCAAAGAGGCCAGTGCACCACAGCCCCAGGAATCTGGGAACAGTGAGGCGATCAGCGCACCCCAGCTCTGGGAAGCTGGGAGCAGCAACGTCCCAGAGGGCGAGAAGATTGGAGAAGCTTCTCCAACAAAGGTCATTTCAAACACTGCTCTCTGCACAGACCCCCAGATGCCACCCGAGCAGAACACTGCCAATAGGGATTTCCTCAGCCCTTCCAAAGTGAGGCATTTTGAGCACACCACGGATATGAAGGAGCAGACTAAAGGTCTGGAACTCTCAGAGACAACAGGTTTGCTAAGAGAATTAATGCTTTAAAATGGGTTTAAAGATTGTATGCATAAATGTGCGTAGAATTAAATCTACTACGCGATGTGTTGTGACCTTGGACTACCTTGCCAATGTCAAAGCTGACCTGCTGTTTCTGCAGGAGTGTGCGATACCGCACCTCAGCTCCTACAGGCAATGGTCACAATGGTGGTCCCACGGGCCATCGATCAGGTCGGGAGGAAACGACTCTCATTCCTCCGGCCTGGGTATTCTGCTGCGGGGAGGCAACTTCACTGTCTCTGAGGTTAAGGAGGTGGTGGGCGAGTGCCTCCTCGTGGCAGACGAAATGTACAAGAAGGCTCCACTCCGGGTAATTAACGTCTACACCCCGTCACAAGGGGCTGAGCGTCTGGAGGTTTTTCAGCAGCTCCCACTGCTGCTGGCAACCTCCAGGCCGGTCATCCTGGGCGGTGACTTCAACTGCATCATCGATGCGGCTGGACAATCTGGCAGGGCCGACAGCAGATTGGACGCTATGTCCAGATCCCTGATGGAAACAGTTAAGGATGCCAAGCTGCACGACGTCTTCAGCAACCCTGCAGACGGAGCGCAGCGTAGATACACCTGGTCGCGGCCTGACGGGTCCATCTGTTCCAGGATAGACTTCCTGTTTGTGTCCCGTGCATTCGCGGTCAGATCCACCGACGTCAAGCTGGTGTTTTTCTCTGACCACTGCCTCCTACGGGCTGACTGCCACTTAGAGAAGAACCAGAGGGTGGGCAGGGGGGCATGGAAGCTAAACGTGCAACTGCTAACTCCAAAGAACATTGAGGAGCTCAAGAGGGATTGCAAAGGTTGGAGAACCATGAAACCCCTCTTTGAGAGCCTGACACACTGGTGGGAAGTGATCAAGGGAAACATCAAGAGGTTTTTCATTCTCAAAGGCACCCAGAAAGCTAGAAAGGAACAGAGGGAAATGTTCCGACTCCAGAAAAACATGCAGAATCTGCTCCAGCTGCAGTCGATGGGGGTCAATGTCAAGGAGAAACCCCAAGCAGTGAAGAGCCAGCAAGCCTTGCTCTTTGCCTCGGAGGCCTCCAAGATCATCTTCCATTCCAGAGTCTGCTCCGTGGAGCAGGATGAGACGTGCTCACGTTTCTTCTTCCAAAAGGTACACAGAGAGAGCTCTGTGATCAGCAGGCTGAAGGAAGAAGACGCCTCAGTAAAGTCATTGCAGTCTGACATTTTGAGGATCAGCAAATCCCTTTATGCTGGATTGTATGACATGAAGCCCACAGACAGCACGGCCTCCCAGTCCTTCCTGTCCTCTATCATGGAGGTCTTAGACGACAGTACACGGGAGAGACTGGACAAACCGCTAACTCCTGACGAACTGACTGAGGCCCTTGAGTCCTTCGAGAAGAGTGTAGCTCCCGGAAGCGATGGCTTGCCGGCGGAGTTGTATTTGGCTCTGTGGGACTGGATTGGCCCAGACCTGCTAGAAGTGTACAAGAGGATGCGCCTGGCCAGCAGTATGTCAGAATCCATGAGGAAAGGCATTACCACCCTCATCTACAAGCACAAGGGGGGAAGGGAGGAAATTAGAAATTGGCGACCCATTTCACTGTTGAATGTGGACGATAAGATTCTGTCCAAGGTCATTGCCAAATCGGCTCAAATCCACTCTGGGATTGGTGATCCACCCTGACCAGACCTGCACTGTGCCGGGCAGGAAGATCTCTGACAGCCTCGCGCTGCTCAGGGATACGATTGCCTATGTGCAGGACAGAGGTGTGGACACCTGCCTCATCAGCCTGGATCAGGAGAAGGCCTTTGACAGAATATCGCACACCTACATGGTGGATGTACTCTCCAAAATGGGGTTTGGGGATGGAATTCGCAATTGGATCCGACTGCTCTATACTAACATCGGTAGTGCAGTCTCAATCAATGGGTAGGAATCAGATAGCTTTCTTATTAAACCTGGAGTCTGGCGGGGCTGTCCTCTCTCGCCTGTTCTTTTCGTGTTGCATAGAACCCTTTGCTGAGTCCATCAGGAAGGATCCGGGCATAAGAGGAGTGACAACCCCAGGCAGTGGAGGCACTCAGGTCAAAGCCTCCCTGTACATGGACGATGTCACCGTCTTCTGCTCGGATCCACAGTCGGTGCGCAGACTGATCCACATCTGCGACCAGTTCGAACTGGCCTCGGGAGCCAAGGTAAATCATGGGAAGAGCGAGGCCATGTTCTTCAGGAACTGGGCTGACCGATCCTTTGTCCCCTTCACTGTCAGGGCTGACGGCCTGAAGGTGCTGGGGATATGGTTCGGAGGGACCAGGGCACGCGTTAGAAACTGGAAGGAGCGAGTGTCTATGGTGAAAAGGAAATTGGGCATGTGGGAGCGACGCTCCCTCTCCATTGCAGGTAAGAACCTGGTCATCAGGTGTGAGGCACTCTCACTGTTGCTGTATGTGGCGCAGGTCTGGCCCATTCCACACTCCTGCATGGTGGCAATCACCCGAGCCATCTTTCGCTTTATCTGGACGTCGAAAATAGATCGTGTCCGCAGGGATGCGATGTACAAGCCTCTAGATAAAGGGGGAAAAACGTGCCCAACATCGCCCTCATACTGATGGCCGCCTTTGTGTGTGGCTGCATCAAGCGGTGCGTAGACCCTCAGTACACAAACACCAAGTGTCACTACATGCTGAGGTTCTACCTGTCCCTGGTGTTGCGAAGGATGGGTCTGGCCACGCTGCCGCGGAACGCTCCAAGTAGTTGGACCATGCCGTACCACCTGTCCCTCATGGAATAATTTATGCAGAGAAACATCTTTGACCACAAGTCCATAAGGCAGTAGTCGGCACGTAATGTCTTAGAGGCCCTGAGGGAAAAGGAGAGGGTGGATCCTGTGGGATGGTTCCCCGAGCAAACTGTCAAAGTCATTTGGCAGAATGCCTCATCACCAGAACTTTCCAACAAGCACCAAGACATAGCTTGGCTGAGAAAGGCCCTCCCCGTCAGATCCTTCCTACACACCAGGAGTCTCACCCCCTCGGCACGTTGCCCTCGAGGTGGCTGTGGTGGGGAAGAGACCGTTGTTCACCTCCTTGTAGATTGTGCCTTTGCAAAGAAGGTCTGGAGAGAGATGCAGTAGTTTCTGTCGATGTTCATCCCGAGCAGTTCTGTGACAGAGGACTCTGTGCTCTCCCAGGGACACACACAGAGACAAGCATCAACTGCAGCTGGAGGATCATCAACTCGGTGAAAGACGCTTTTTGGTCTGCCCAAAACTTGTTGGTCTTCCAGCGCAAAGCGTTGTCCCCGACCGAGTGTTGCGGACTGGCACATTCCAACGTCCAGGACTATGTGCTGAGGGACGCACTAAAGCTTGGGGCAGCCGCCACAAAGGCGCAATGGGGAAGGGTCGCTGTCTAAGACCTTTCTGCCACAGTGCACCGAGGGGCTGGGAACTGTGTAGAGCCCCTCGGGCTGTACAGCTGAAAATGAATGTCTGCAAATGATTGTAATATTCATTGTTTGTACTGATACACCTTGTGATACATGTTGTAAAAGTTGAACGTGATTGTACCTTTGTAATGGTGATTTTGATGGTTTGGAATGTGGTTGAAGATATTTTATGAATAAAGTATATTTTTGCAAAAAAAAAGGTTGTCCCTGACTGACTTGCACAATCCAAGGTCCAAGGTCCAGGACTACATGTTGAGGGACACACTAAAGCTTGGGGCAGCTGGCACAATGGGGAAAGGTTGCTATCTAAGACCTTTCTGCCATAGTGCACCGAGGGGCTGGGAAAGGTATAGACCCCTTGGATTGTATGGCTCACAATGAATGTATGCATTGAATACCAATTGTATTGAAGCACCTCAGAGTGCAACATGATGTATGTTGATAACTCCAATACCATTGCACTGTCTCATTGTCTGTAATGACCATATTGAAATGATTGTAATATTCATTGATAGTATTGAAGCACTTCATGATCCATGTGTAAAAGTTGAATTTGATTGCACGTTTTGTGATGGCGATCTAGAAATGTTTTGTAATGTTCTTCCAGATATTTTATGAATAAAGTATATTAAAAAAAATACTCCCACAGGGACAGCATAACTGCTACTGTAATTATATTGAGGCCCAGTAGCCTTTAATAAGTATTGGGTCTCCTGCTTCAGGCACATGGGCTAATTGCAGTTTCACACCAGAAAACAAACCATAAGGAATTTCTAATCCAATATTTTTGGACAGAATTATGACTTTATGAGCTGAATATCTAAATTGCAGTCTGAGTATGTACAGTACAGTTGATTTCCAGGATGAACATAAGGTCAAAATGCAAAAGCTTTGCTGAGGTAGCATTTACATTGAATGTTTAAGTGAAACACACAGTGAGGGTGTATGTGATCCTGAGAGAGAAACATGCCAGCTAATGTTCTGACTGCAGCATATAGATTCTATTTTACATGCTATAGATTTTATAAAGTGTATCAAGCTGATGAACAGTAAGAAAGAGATGGGGTCAGGTGCAGAGGAGAAAAATAAATTATGGAAAAGTAAGAGGAAATAGGAGAGTTTTAATTCATTTCGCGTTTGTTCAATTTAAAGAAAATAGCTCTTTCACTTTTGAAGCCAATCATTTATTCTGACTTCATCTCTTAATTAAAAACATGTTGCATTTTGAAAAACAACTAAACACTGGAGGAAAGCAGATAGGAAGAAAGTGCAGGTGGAAGAAAGGAAATGGGAATCATGTTGAGTTTGTGTGGGGCTGTGGTCTCTCATCAACTGTCCCTGAGGCCAGCGAGTAGGAGTTGGATAAGTAGGTAGAGGGTTAACAGTGAGGTGAATAAAGATGCAGGAATTAAACAGGTAGCTTGTCAGGAAACCAATTAATATTTTGAGAGATACTGGGCCAGATCAGTCAATGATGGTGGCTGATGATACAATTTGTGTTCCAGATGGTTTAATGAAGGAAAAGGTATTAATAGGAGATATTGATGGAACTTATGAATCTGTTCCCTTGTGTAAAGTCAATTTAAGAAGTGATATAGTAAGCAGAATTGTTATGGTGGGAATTATTCCAAGCTTACCTATAGAAGGGATAGATCTTTTGTTGGGTAATGATTTGGCTAATGGAGACAGTAATGTGATGACGACTGTATTGCAGCAGGCACTTGATCATACTGATCTTACCAAGTTCCTAAAAACCACTGTGGCCAACCACGAGGAGCTTAATGATGATAACAAGCAATTGAAGGAAAAACTAATCAATGTAGAGAACCAATTCTCCCATCCAAAGGATGAGTATGTTTATGAAAAACGAGAACTGGTGAGAACATTGGAGTGTCAGTCATAGGAAGTAAAACACTTGAGTAAGGACCTGAAATGTCGAAATGCTAAAATTCAACAAAAGTAGATCTTCAGTTGAAACTTGATGAACATCAGGCATCATAAGTCTTTATGAAGTATCATAATCAGATATTATATTCATGATCAGGTGAATCAGGACAGTTGGTTGAATGCAGAATTAAAAACTAATTCTGATGAACTGTTAGAACTCCATCATGAAAAGAGTAATCAGTTTAGAGATAGATTACGCCTACAGCCAACAAAAAGGATGACAATTGGACTGTCAACTTAAGCAAAGTTTTCTTTGTTAAATTAAAGAATGAGAATAAGAGGAAGAAGAAATACAGCATTGTGTTATGGTAATTCTGCGATGTTTAAATACTGCTAATCCTACTTGTTCCATGTATTGACTTTTGTTTTGGCTAAGCCTTTGTAACTTTATACTATGATATGTGTAGGTGTGAAACAAAATGGAAAGTTTATCTGTATAGTATGCAATAAGCTATTTGTTAAAAGTTATGATGTTAAGAACTTCTTGTAAAGAAACCGTAAAACCATATACAGGGTGGTGGTGTGTGTCAGCTTCACCTCTGACTTCTGAGCAGTCTGAATCGCTGCCACTCCCCAGCTTCTAGACCTTGGACTTATTTGGGGTTTGTGACAAAGTGCAGCAGAAAACTGGTTTTGGTGCAAGAAAAAAAACTGAGTTTACTGAAGTCACAAATGAATTTATAACATTAGGATTACACTGAGATTATACAGACCTACAAAGTACACTTAGTTAAGAATGGGGAACACACAGCATAATGAGGCAATATTATGCTACTAATCCCCTTACCCTTGTCCCACCCCCAAAACCTAACTAAATTGAACTAGGAGAGGTCAGGGATCATGCTCGCCAACCAGGGTTCCTTGACAGTTCAAAATCCAGCCAGGTAAGCCAGTTGCAGTTTTGGGGTACGCTCTTTGTGTCCTCTGGGGTCTGCCGTCCCCACGTGGTCCTCGCCTGTGGAATCTGCAAAGGTTCTTCAGTTGGGTGGAGGGTGTGGATGTGGGTGGTCGATCTTCATGGGGGGCTGCAGTTGCGGCCTTGTTGTCTTCGGTTGAGCCTGCCACCCCGTGCCCCTCACCGTGATGTTGCCTGCAGGTCTACAAACCTTCAGATCTCCTCCCTGCTTAAACTCTGCATCAACTGCTCCAAAAACTGCTCACCCTCCTCCCTTCATAACTGGTGGCCCAGTTGTACTGTTTTTCAAATTTCTTATCTCAATCCAAATCAAGGTTAGTTCTTTGTCTGATTTTGGTGGGCTTCTTCAGGTGATTGTCGTCTCATTATTTTTAACGGGCTCAGATGATGTTTATAGTTGCCTTCCTGCCCCCGTCAATAGTTTTGAACTGAAAGCCATTGTATATGTGGAGTATTGATAGGTTTGCATAATTGCATTAATTGCTGCTTTCCTGCCTTAGTAGTTAGTAGTGATTATTTATGCAAGATTTTGATGGGCTTTAGTTTCATGGAAGATGAAGTTTTTCTCTGGGTTGATTGTTTTAAAGGGAAGAATGCGTATTCTGTCTCCTCTCGTTGTCTGGTTCCAGGCAACAATCCACAATGCACTCAACAAGCCTGGGCATGTCCAATCCCAGGCCTTCATGGGCCTAGCCTCCTGTCTGCAGTGTTCTACACATAACTCAACAGTTAGGTCCTCTGCCATAAAAGTCCAAAAGTCAAATCCTTGTTGACGATATGAAAAATGTGGGAATTTTGAGAACCCTTCAACCATTGTAAAGAACATTCACTGTAGTGAAGCTTTCTTTATTCTAATGGATAGGCGTCATGAGATGACTGATCTTTTTGTCCCTAGGTGCTAAATTAGCTGTCTGTGGAAATTGTGGCATTTAAGGTGCAGGATGTTCCAATGCTTGTTAATTTGATTCCTGCCTAGTAACAAAGGTTGAACCCTTTGGGAGTGTTTTGATAGGTCCCCAGATCAGTTCAAGGGCCTGTGAACATCTCTTCTTGAGGCAGTCGGTTTTGGGGACTCTGTCAGCCAGAAGTGTCACAGACACAGGGACAGAAACAGGTCCCAGTTAAGTTAGTTTAAAGAAAGAGCTGTGGAGAGCAGAATTTACGTAAAGAGGGCTGTTGGAGCAAAGGTACCCTTTTAGAGCAGTGGTGTCCTGCTTGGCATGGTCATAGACCAGAAAGTGTGCTTGCAAGCTAGTGTTGAGTGTACTTGAGAATCCAGAGAGAAGGAATTTTGGACAGTGATATTGAAACCCGATGAGGTGGACCATTGTTAAAGCTGTTTGAGTGCGAGTCACCTTTAGAGAGAATTCCAAGGGGAAATATTCAAAGCTGGAGATTGGAAAGCCTTGTGAAAAAGATGAGGTTTCAGTGAGATTGCTTGATTTGCTGTTTATTGATACCTGGGTGGGCTTTTGGGAAATCCATGGACCCAGTCTTGGTTTCATCTGTTATTTACTCTGTAGTGGGTGTGCCTGACCACAGTTAATCTGTTAATTCACATGTACCTCATAATTACCCTGAGTATTAAAGTATAAGATACATATTTTATCTTTCTGAACTTGGATAGTAAACTTTGTTTTTTCAATTTTTTCAAAACCCGAGAAATCTTGTGTCTTTTTATTCCAAAAGCAGGTGTCTTGAACCTCAACCTTGATCTACTTTAAACAAAATGTTATGGGTCCCTAACTGGATCTCCTCCCCATATCCTGGGGTCTCACCAAGGATTATAACATAAATTGGGGGTGATTGCTGGACCTTGGATCCACAGATAAACATGAGTGCTGAAACTTGCAGAGGTTAAGATTTATAAGATTTTTATGGTAAATTTTAATATACTGATTGAAAAACAGAACAGCTTTGTCAATTGCTAAGACTTTTCTGCAGAGGGAAGATTTATTCTTGAGTGATTTTCAACAATTAACCATGGCTAGATTAATTGCATTAGCAGAAATTTTAGAGTTAGTGTAGTGATTGAAGGTATAACATTTCCTGCTGTCATTAGGGGTCGTGTGATTGTACTGGCGAATGAGCTCTAAACACAGATAATCTTGGGAGCAGAGCTTTCTAGTAGTGGACCTGGTTCAAGCACGTAGCTTCTAAAAGAGCTCTGTAATAAAATTATCAGTTTCAAGTAAGAAACCTGTCTGGTACATCAAGTTCATTACAATTGGCGACGAAGTTAAATAGCTCTGATGCTGCCCATCACCTTGTGAATGTGAGTACATTAATTCTTAAGGAAAGAAATAAAAGTATACTCACCAGTCATTCCACCCTTTGGCAGAATTGAACCTTAAGACTCATCCATGAGGACTGGAGCCAGTACATAGAGTACCTAAGTTTTTATTTTGTGGTGAATGAAATAACAGCAAAGGAGAAGCAGAAAGCAATTCTTTTAAGTGCCTGTGGCAGTAAGACATATAATTCACAGTCTGACGGCGCCCAATTCTAAATCTTTTAACAAATTGGTAGGCCTTGTAAAGACACATTTTCAGCCGTATCCATTAGTAATAATGCAGAGGTTTAAGTTTAATTTCAGAGTAAGTTCCCCGGGTGGGTCCATCGCAACCTATATAGTGGGAGCATCTCAACAGCAATTCAGAAATTAATCTGTTACCAATGTGGGGGTAACCATGTACTGGAAACCTGCAGATTTAAAGAAGCAGAATGCCATTACTGCTGCAAAAATGGGCATACATATGAGGCAATGCAGGGTGAAATCAAGACAGCTCATCAGACAACAGACCAAGATGATTGAAGTTCACAAAATAATAGAACCAGGAATTTCTGATACTGATATCTATTCCTTATGCAATGTCAAAGCAGCAAAAACTGAACCAATCACTGTCACCCTTCAAGTGAATGGGAAGCCTCTAGTCATGGAGGTAGACACGGGGGCCTCGACCACAGTGGGGGGAAAGCCCATGTTTAAATACCTAAATGAAGGTACTCAGCCACTGAATCTGGAGCAAATCTCAGCTCAGCTGAAGACATACACTGGAGAGTCAATACAGGTAAATGGCATTGTCACAGTACCTGTGTCCTATAGGCAACAAACAGCCCAGCTTCCAGTGATCATTGTGACAGGTGAAGGACCTGGTCTTCTGGGCCAAGGCTGGTTACAAAAATTTTTTAAAAATAATTCACTCATGGGATGTCGGCTTTCTGGCTGAGCCAGCATTTATTGCCCATCCCTAGTTGCTCTTGAGAAAGTGGTGGTGAGCTGCCTTCTCGAACTGCTGCAGTCCATGTGGTGTTGGTACATCCACAGTGCTGTTAGGAAGGGAGTTCCAGGATTTTGACCCAGTGACAGTGAAGGAACGGCAGTATATTTCCAAATCAGGATGGTGAGTGACTTGGAGGGAAACTTCCAGGTGGTGGTGTTCCCAACTATCTACTGCCCTTGTCCTTCAGATAATAGTGGTAGTGGGTTTGGAAGGTGCTGTCGAAGGAGTCTTGGTGAATTCCTGCAGTGCATCTTGTAGATAGTACACACTGCTGTTATTGTGTGTCAGTGGTGGAGGGTATTGAATGTTTGTGGATGTGGTGCCAATTAAGTGGGCTGCTTTGTCCTGAACAGTGTCAAGCTTCTTGAGTGTTGTGGGAGCTGCACTCATCCAGACAAGTGGGGAGTATTCCATCACACGCCTGACTTGTGCCTTGTAGATGGTGGACAGGATTTGGGGAGTCAGGAGGTGAGTTACTCATCGCAGGATTCCTAGCCTCTGACCTGCTCTTGTAGCCACAGTATTTATATGGCTAGTCCAGTTCAGTTTCTGGTCCCCAGAATTTTTGATAGTGGGCCATTCAGCGATGGTAATACCAGGGAATGTCATGGGGCGATGGTTGGATTCTCTTTTGTTGGAGATGCTCATTGCCTGACACTTGTATGGCATGAATGTTACTTGCCACTTGTCAGCCCAAGCCTGGAAATTGTCCAGGCCTTACTGCATTCAGTACCTAAGGATTCACGAATGGTGGTGAACTTTGTGCAATCATCAACGATCATCCACACTTCTAACCTTATGATGGAAGGAAGGTCATTGATGAAGCAACTGAAGATGGTCGGACTGAGGACACTGCCCTGAGGAACTCCTGCAGTGATGCCCTGGAACTAAGATGACTGACCTCCAACAACCACGACCATCTTCCTTTGAGCTAGGTATGACTCCAACCAGTGGAAATTTTCCCCCAACTCCCATTGACTCCAGTTTTGCTAGAGGTCTTTGATGCCCACCCAGTCAAATACAGCCTTGATATCAAGGGCAGTCACTCTCACCCCACTTCGGGATCTTTTGTCTATGTTTTAACCAAGACTATAATGAAGTCAGGAGTGGCCCTGGTGGAACCCAAACTGAGCAGGTTATTGCTAAGCAAATGCCACTTGATAGCACTGTTGATGACCCCTTCCATTACTTTGCCGATGATCGAGAGTAGATTGATGAGGCAGTAATTGGCCAGGTTGGATCTGTCCTGCTTTTTGTGTACAGGACATACCTGGGCAATGTTCCACATAGCCGGGTAGATCCACTCAAGCTCAACTGGTCAGAAATTTTTCAAGTGAGACTAGGAAGAGTTCCTGAGTCGATCAGAGAATATAACAGTGTATTTTGGAATGAGTTAGGAGAATCGAAGGACCTTCACAGGATTCAAGGACCCTTCAGATCAGAGTTGGTTCCACTGGAAAATCATAAAAGAAACAAAACAAATTTAGTGCCTCTCTGAACAACTTGAAGAAACAGTTGGCAGAGAAGACTCAACAATATTCAATGTTCCAGGAGGAAGCCAAGAGATACAAGAAGGAGATAGAAAAGCTGAAGGATCAGGTGAATGAAACTAAAGAGACATTAGAAGGAAACGTTGTGGAACTTTCCAAGATGTGAGTGGGTAACGAAGCCATGGGTAGCTTAATCACCAAACTGAACCAAGTTAAGGTTTCACCACGGAGAAATTTGGCCGACTGTGAAATCAAAATGAAGGACGAGACAAAATTCTGCAGCAAACAGAAGAAGAAAAGACAGAAATCAAATCCGAAAGCCCAATAGTCTATGTCTCCAGAAACCTCTCTGTAGCCTAGACGGCTTATTCATAACTTGAAAAGGAAGGTTTTATCAGTAATATTTGGAGTGAAGAAATTCCATCATTATCTGCATGGACAACATTGCACCATTGTGTCAGACCATAAACCATTAATGGGTTCATTTAGTGAGGACAAAGCCATTCCACCAGTAGCCTCAGACAGAGTTCAACATTGGGCTTTGATATTATCGGCGTATTTGTACACCTTTTTGCGCCATCCTGGTGTGCATATTGCAAAAGCAGATACACTCAGTCATCTTCCGTTACCAGATAACATTGTGCATGCTCCAGTGCCACAAGAAGTTGTGGTTGTGTTGAATTTACTGGACTCCTTGCCGGTCTGTGCAAAGCAAATAACAAATTGGACAAACGGGGATCCAACTTTGTCAAAAGTTTGAGACCTGGTATTGGAAGGATGGTTGAATTCACCAGTGTCTGAAGAGATAAGACCATTCCATGCTCGTAATACAGAATCAAGTTGTCAAGATGGAATCTTGTTGTGGGGATCAAGAGTCATTGTCCCTTCACAAGTAAGGGAACCACTTTGGAAGGAGCTTCACAGTGTGGATCCAGTTACATCGAAGATGAAAATGCTAGCATAAAGCTATGTCTGGTGGCCAAGCACAGACGGTGACATTGAAAGCATGGTCAGCACTGTCTCCAGTGTCAGCAACAACAGAAGTTGCCCATTTCAGCTCCACTGCATACATGGGAGTGGCCTAGTCGACCCAGGGTCAGACTACATATAGACCATGTAGGCCAATTTTTAGGTACCATGTTTTTATTGATGATCGATGTGCATTCTAAGTGGATAGATGTGTATGAAGTTAGATCACTGACATTAAGTGCAACTATTGGAAAGCTGCGCCAATGTTTTAATATACATGGCCTACTGGAAGTCATTGTTTTGGATAATGTTACTGTCTTCACTAGCACAGAATTTCAGAGATTCATGAGTTGAAATGGAATTAAGCATATTAAAGCAGCACCATATCATCCCTCATCCAACGGGTTAACAGAAAGAGCAGTGCAAACTTTGAAATCAGGAATGAAGAAGTTATCCAAAGGGACTTTAGAAACCCAACTTTCAAGTTTTTTTCTCAATTATTGTATGACTCCTCATGCAACTATGAGTTCAATATCTTCTGAATAACTGATGAAACACTGCCTTTATCTGCTTTTTCCAAGCTTAGAGGGAAGGTAGAGAAGAACCAGAGTAGTTGAAATTTAATCACGATATTCATAGCAAAGCTTGAAGATTTACTGTGGGAGAGAGTTTTCGTACAGAATTTTGGAAGCGGACCTGGTTGGGTTCCTGGTATAATTGTTTCAGAAACTGGTCCCTTGTCATTCCAAGAGGAAGTGAAAGATCGGATTGTTCAAAAACATGTGGATCTTCTGAGGAGTAGAGGGATATTCCAACAACCAGTTATTCCACCTGTAATTGATGTCGAACCTTTAATCCTTGAGGTGCCAGATTGACCTAGAACAGACATACCTGATGTTTCTGTTGAATTACCTAATCCTGAACTACCACTTTCTAAGGATGTCCCTGATGCTGCAATTCCTGATCATGTCAATCCACTGGGAGAACCTCAAGTGGTAGAGCTACACTGCTCTAACTGGATTAGAAAGCCACATTAGAGACTTAATCTTCAATCACGTGACCTGTATATATGCATATACTGTGGATTAAAATATTCTTTGTAAATAGGAAATGTAAAAAAAAAAACTAAAGGGGGAGGAAATGTAATGATTGTAGATATAACCTTTCCTACTGCCTTTCAGGGTGACATGATTATATTGACAAATAAGCCCTAAGCACGGGTAATCTTGGAGGTGGATCTTTCTAGTCATGAACCTGGTTCAAGTATGGAGCTTCTAAAAGAGCTCTGTAATAAGTAAGAAATCTATCCGGCACATCAAGTTCATTGCAGTTATATTAAAAGCAAGGGTTAGAAAGCAGAAATAATTGAGGTAATAGCACAGCAACCAGGATGGGAAGAAGTAACAGTGAATCCAGATAGAAATTCAGTTGAATTAGCTAGAATTCAATTGCAGACAAAGCAGCTTGAACTTGAAAAGGGAAAAGGAATGAAGCAACTTGAAATGGAAAAAGAAATGGAACCGGAAAAAGCTGGAATTGGCAAAAGAGGAGAAAGAGAAAGAAAGAGCGAAAGAAATAGAAATATGAAAGCTTGAGCTTGAGCTTCAAAGAGAGATAGAAATCAGGCAGCATGATCTGGTTAGAGGAAATCTTTGGGTACAGAGTGAAAGAGAATCTAGTAGTCCAGGTGAGGAATCAAGTCTCATTCTGAGCTTTCATATAACAACGAATTTTCAACTATTGGCTATGCTAAATTCACTGAAGACAGGGTTGAGAGATATTTTATCTCATTTGAAAAGACAGCGAACAAACCAAAATGGCCAAAGGACACATGGACTCTCATTTTGCATTTTGGTTGGGAAGGCTATGGATATGTATTCCAGTCTTCAGAAAAAT
Source organism: Carcharodon carcharias (assembly GCF_017639515.1). NCBI lineage: Eukaryota > Metazoa > Chordata > Chondrichthyes > Lamniformes > Lamnidae > Carcharodon > Carcharodon carcharias. The sequence continues at coordinate 163,669,338 of NC_054469.1, read as the reverse complement.
AATCTTTAGATTATGAGATAGATAACATTGCAATGCTTGATGCTTATGAGTTTGACCCTGAAGCATAACAGTTGAAATTTCAGACATTAAAGGAAAGATCAAATGAAACGTTTAGAGAATTTGCTAGGGAAAAAAAATTCTGTGGGATTCATGATTTCGATCACTGAAATTAGAACAAAATTCTGAGAATGTGAGGAAGATAACAATAATGAAAGAATTTCAAAATAGCATCCCAATAGTTATTAGGTCACACCTGGAATAGTGTAAGGTTTCTAAGCTACAAGAAGCAGCAATTCTGACAGATGGGCATGATATATCACATAGGCAACTAGGGGCAATAGATTGCCCCCCCATAAACCAACAGCGAAACTGGAGGAAAAGGAAAGAATCTAGGGGCAGAATTTTACGCTGATTGGGTGGGCGTGAGCCCAACCTTATCGGATGTGAAATCGCGTGGTATGACGATGGGCAAGCATCCCACGTCATTCCACGCTCGCGTAATATTTCGGTCAGTGTGTGCGCGCAAAAGTTGGAAGTCTGTCATCTTATGTAGCCCATCCAACCTTACAGTTGGCAGATGGGTGAACCCGCCGGGTGGCCTTTGCATTGTTCAACAAGCCTTATCCAGGTGGGTGGGGGGATCAGAGGATGAGATTTCCATGATGAGATAGAATATAAATAAATTTCTGTGGATAGCATTTTCATAAGCTAAATTTTCAGGTGACTGATTATGATGCATAGGCACATTTTTCAGCTTTTGAAACCTTTATTATGCTGTTTCAGGTCTTCAGCTCCCTGAGGCAGCTCTCTGCCTTCAGGGAGCTTTCTGTCAGTGCTGGCCAGCACCCGCGTTGACTCAGCCTGCCTCCTTCCCACCCCCACCCCGGCAATGCTGAGCTTATCAGCGTGCGTTTCATGCTGGCTGAATGTTAATTGACCAACTAGCGTGAAATCACGGTTGGGGGCTGATCACGGTCAGCAGTCCATTTCCTGGCTGAACCTGGGCCTGCTGATCATGTACCCCTGCTGAGCTGAAAATTCAGGCCTGGCTTTATGGAGGAGCAGAAGATGTTCCAGTCAAGAGAAAGGGTAGTATAGAACGTAAAAGTGATGTAAAGAAACCAGTATTCTTTTATTGCCATAAGACAGAGCATCACAAAGCCCATTGTTGGAAGGTCAAAGGTAAAACAGTGGCAGTAGTAAGAACACTTAAAGAATCCCCCGAAAAGGCTGTGCCCGAAAAGGAATTGGAGACTAAAACTTTAGCAGTGTTACAGGTGAAATGTGTTTCCTCCGAACACACTTAGAAGGGGGGATATGGTTCAGGATAGTCAAATGAATTCTTCCTTGACTACTGCTAAAGTGAGTCAGGTTACTGGAGGTTCTAAATGTTTTATCTCAAAGGGAGATACTCCATTACTCCTCCAACAATATAAGTAAACCAATTAATATTTTGAGAGATACTGGCAGATCAGTCATTGATGGTGGCTGATGATATAATTTGTCTTCCAGGTGGTTTGATTTGTGAAATGGTATTAATAGGAGATAGTAATGGAACTTATGAACTTATGGTGGGGGGTAGTTGGGGGGAGTCAAGTTAGGTCAGAGGCATAGTCGATTGGTAGGAGGGTAGTTGGGTCAGGTCAGGGGGTGTTTGGATCAGGTGCGGTCAGGCGATAGAGGGTTAGTTGGGTTGGGGGGTAGGTGAGTGGTCAAGGTGGTAGTCAGGTTGGATCAGGGATGTGGTTGGGTGGTGGGGTTCATCAGGTTGGGTTGGAGGGGTAGTCAGGTGGTCAGGGCATGGTCAGATCAGGTTTAAGGGTAAAAGAAAGTAGCTGAGCAGTAGTCAGAATTGCTCTGGAGGTAATTGGGTGGTCAAGGGATAGTCAGATGGTCGGGGGATTGTCAGGTCTGGTCGGGGTGCATGGTTGGGGTGGTATTTAGGTCTGCCCCGGGGGTAGTCTGTTTGGGTTAAGGGCTTCATTGGGGTGGTTGGGTGGCAGTCAGGTGGTTGGGAGTGATTATTGGGGATGGGGTTGGTTCTGGTGCTCAGTTGAGTTACACAGCTGTTAGACCAGGTATTAAACAGTATAACAATTTTTGGCTAAGTTTGCAGCTTAGTCGCAAAAATCTGGTCCAAGTGTACGACCTGAGATCAGCATCGGAGACATTCGTGGAGAGTCCCATGCAACGGGGGATCAGCCCATTGGAAGTTTAAACTTCTGGGACATTTTCCACGTATGTCTGTGATTCCTGACGCACATCTTCTGTCATATGTCCCATCTCTGACAGGCTGGAGACAGGAGGATTTGGGCCAATGAATGACACTACAGGAGATCAGCTAGTCTATAATAAAATAAACCTCCAGGAGTAATTTAATGACTTTCGATTGTAGACTGGCTTTATTTTAGATGTCTGGTGAACGTTATAAAATCTTGTCGTGTAGACCGCCTCTTCATATTTTTGATTCATTATTGTTGGGAAATGTGATTGTCGAAACATTTCTATTTCTTTGCAGGATAAGATAGAAACGCTTACTTGCAAATATCTTGCTTTTGGATTCATTGAAAGTTTGTTTAAATCTCAGGCTTGGCTCCAGGCCCAGAAGTGTTACTGATGCATTTCAATGCTGGGTATGGGAATTCCCTGTCCTTACAGCTGTACAGAGCCTTTGAAGATACCCTTACAAAGTTGTTAAAAATGTTCTCCAGAATGTATATACAGTTTCAGGAAAATCACAGCTGCTTTCATGTGTATTTAGGAGGGAGAACAGACCCAGTTCTTATGTGAATAGAGAATTGCTAAATATAGAACAAAAGATATCATGGGAACGAGTTAGATCGTGCTCAGATGGTGTGTTACCAACTTCTCAGCCACTCGCTGATATCTTATTTCAGACATTGTAAAGCTAAGGAATTTTTACATTTGATATGTTTTAGTTTTTGGTGCAAGTTCTTTGCATTTTCTGGAATGTTTCAAGAATAAACGATTCTTCAAAATGTGTTGCTTTATAGGATCAAAAGGGGATAACTGTTCACCAAAAGAAATTGCCCCCATTTAGAGGGAAATACCATGTCTTCTAATATTGTTCATAGTGTGAGACAAGTTATGTGGGTGTGGTCAATCCTATAATGTTATAAGCCAAGGAAAATTCCCAGCTCAGCCTGCCTGCCTCAGAAGAAAGGGCCAGGAAATACATGCATTTTCATTCTGGCGGTGTGGGAAGGGTGGCTGGTGCAGGCTACAATCAGGCCAGCTGACCTGGAAAAAAGTTTGGGCAGCCACAGGGGCTGCTGAGTGCTTAGCCGTGCTGTTTAAAAGACCCACCTTGGCACAGTGGGAATTCATCCCAGTTGTCATGAAAAATGTATAGCCCTCTGGTCCTCACCCCTAACACTCCACTCACCCACTCCAAATGGCCCCTCATGCCTCCCCACCCCAAGGTATGCCCCCACCCACCCTGTATGGCTCCTCATTCCCCCATGCCAAGGTATGCCCCTCTATCAACACTCAATTGGATTATTGGGCTCTCAGTCAAGTCTCATTATGCATTCTTGGCTGAGATCCCCGACATCCATTAGGATAATAAAACACCTGAGCCCAAAGAAAAATATTGCTCAGTTGACAGTTATGGCTCTCTGATCTCTTCTGTCAATTGTGCAATGATTATTTACACAAGATAAAGAAGTTTCAAGTGTTTGCATTTTCCTCTATTAAAAATTTAAATGGTCTGGATGATTGACACTTTTATTGGTCCATCGTAAAAGGGAGTTTTTTTAAGAAGGTGTAAAATTATCAATGAATGACTTTTTCCAAATTTATTTTTTACACATTAAATTGTCACCATAAAGTTCATTAGTTCAATATAGTGTATAGTGGGTGAATGGGCATGAAAATGTCATAGCTTGGCATGGGAGGCATGAGGAGCCATAGCAGGTGGGTAGGGGGCATAACTTGGCATGTGTGGCTTGAGGAACCACAGGGGATGTCTGGGAGGACACATCATGGAATGGGGAGCATGGGGAGGACCTTCTGAACTTACCTTTCTAAAGGTTTCCTAATGCAGACTATGTTTCACAACACCTCTCAGGGGCTGTGAACCATGGCTCATTGAAAAGCTGGCCAGACTCCATGAGAATTGTGGAGAACTAGGACATGTCTATCCCTGCAATCGGGCCAGTCAGTTCAGGAATGCAGCGTGCGGGTTCGCAACCCAAACCAGCCCGCACCCTTAAAAGGCACTTCTAAAAATCAGAAACCCCGGTAATGGGGTTGGGAATTCTGGTATTGGATCTCAGCTGCCATTTTTGCCCAAAATGTGACTCTCACTGAACTGATCAACTTAAATAATTTTTATAACATTTGGTCTACATCACAAAATGGTTGGTGTCACCATCAAAATCAAATATTAACATTTTTTCCATTGTTCCTAAGAAATGTTATGATTTAGAAGTAGCATATGGTGCTGTTTGACTCATATATGCCATTGAACCATAGATCATTCCTATCTGTTTATTTATTCACTAAATATATTTAACCAAAGTTAATTCCTTTGGTGTTACAGCATGATTCACAGTGGCTCTATAAAAAAACTGCATGACCAAAAATAATACAAAACACATACTACGTATCAAATATTTACGAACACAACTAATGTGTGTACATGCAGTATGATGGCTATCACAAATATGATCCTAGGTTAATAGATAGAACAACCTATGAAGTTTTACACTTAGATACTGAGATTGGAAAGTTTAATTTATTGTAGATGGAGGAAGGGATATGGGAATCATGCTGAAATGAGACTGCTTTTGGCATTTATGTTGGTTGAGGACTAGAGGGCCTTACATTTTGTTGTCTTTGTTGTCTGGAAGTTTCACAGTTTTAAAGTTCTTATTGTGGCATTGCTCTTGAATTGCCTTTGACTTAATGATCAAATAAATTGCTTTAATATTAATTCCTGTAGCATATGATTGTGAAATAGTTGTAAAGTCATCAGTTCTGGGACACATTATAGATAATAGTGTCAAAGTATGATGAATTATGACTAGTCATTACTTAATATGGCCATTTATTTAAACAGAATATTAAACAAAGATTAATCCAATGGATTCAACCTCTAAGTGGATTGAAAGAGGGACATGTTCTCACCTATTAAGTCGCTTGGCATTGATTATGTCCTCCTTTTCCTGTGGCTCCAGGTCACAGAATTACCTGGTTGCCCAGCACCAATCTTAGCTCCAAGTTGCTTGACCCTAGCAGACACAACACTGTTGTGTGGTCTAAATGCCCCTGAAAAAGACCTCAGGAAAGGTATTCTTCAGTAAGAAATAAGTAAGTACTCTGAATCCATTAACACTACAGCAATTTGCTCTCCCTCATTGACCCACTAGGTGGTAGTCTGTCATTGGCCACTAGATTTTTTAAAGATTTCATTCAGAGCTTTTTATTTTCCACTATCCTCCTTACAGCATATACATGTACTGTTCTCAAGTCTAAATGCTTGGTTCCCCAGCATCCAATGGAAACCCCAAGGAAATTCACTGTCTCTACATTCCAGAAATATTACAAGCAAAACACGATGGTTGCAAAATTCGATCCAATGGCGCCATTGGTTTTGGCACCGCGAAAGCTGAGAGAGGAAGGAAATGGCAGGGTGTCTGTCCCTGATATCTTTTAAAGGGCAATATCATAGGCATCCTGTGTGTACACCGGAAGCATGTAGAGTGGCTAGATCATGATGTCAGTCAGCGTCATGCTTTGGAATCTGATCTGCCATTTTGGACTTCACAGGTCCTGTTAATGCCCTCTCTTAAACATTCACAGCTGGTTATTCATTCAGCTGCATGATGGAATGCCCCCACCGACCCTCCCCCACCACCCACCCACAACCCACCCACAAGCCAAAATCACTATAGAGTTTTCAAATATGTTGTTGCTTTTGACTATTTTTTACTGCTGCAGACTGTGTGGAAGTACTGTTTCCTATGTTATAGTGACAGCAGTTCTTCTAGTCAGAAGGGAGTGATGCCGGACCTTTGGAAGGAGTGGTATGAAAATGAAAGAAAGCTGGCTCTAAGTGGGGCTATGGTTAGAACTCCTCTTGGGCTGTAACATGACATGGAGATGGAGCAGAGGCAGAGAGAAGCTGGTCATAGATGGAACAGAAAAATGCCCTCAACCTGGAGGCCTTACCCACCCAGGCTCTTCAGAGACCACTGGCTAAATTTTAACAAATGTGACTCACTCACAGTGGGGGGACAGCAGCGAATCAGGGACTTGATTGTTACTGGAGCAGGTTTTGCCATGGCTGTGTACTCAACCACAGCATTAGCTCCCTTACTTGCTGGGTTGCCAATGACAACACGCACCTGTAAATGGAAGGATTTCTATTTAAAGGAACACCTGCAGTTTTCAGAATGGCTTCACTGCACACTGATTCCTGAAACTGCATCAAGAATTGAAGTGCAACCTATTTGCAACATCTCTCAGTTTGTTATCTAATGTTGTACAAGGGGAGTTAATGAGGCCTCTGTATTCTAAGAGTTCCTGGGGTCCTCTGTGGCTGTGAAGGCCCAAAGAAAAGTATTGTTCCCTGTGGGTCTCTCAGCCCAAACAGACGTGACGGATAGTGGCAGACTAAGTGAGCAGCAGGAGTGTGGTCCCTCACAGTTGGGTTCAGTGTCGCAAGAGGTTCAAGGACCTCAGGAGCAGGGAAGGCAAGTAACATAACACTTTCAGATATCAATTCCCATCTTTCCCATCATTTACCTGCCAACACTACTCAGACCAACACTTGTAGATGTCCTCATTCCCTCACCCAAGGCACCTCCTCACACCTCCATCTGAACATCCAACAGTGACACTCACCAAGACAAGGAAGAAATAACTACGGAAAATAAAATGTAAATACTGGATTTTCATCATTACTGCCCAGGCGTTAAGCATTGCCTTGGTGCAGTGCGCAAAGGAAAACCCAGTGAGCAGAATTGCACAGAATGTGCTGCATTTTCATTCTGTTGATTCAGTCATGTATGAGTGAACCAGTCTGACCAATTTTTCTTTTTATGCTCCCCCTAGGCAATTTTTCATCTTGGCTGCTCAGGGTGAAAACTTCTTCGATAAGTCAAGAAGAAATTACACTATTTAGAAGAAAAACCTTCCTTTCACCTTCTTTGCCACAATTTTAGCTTAAACAGCAGCTAACCACAGTGTCATTCTTTACCAAACAACTATCTCACCACACTCTGTATGCACTCTGTGATGAAAGCTTTGCCAAAGTTTTCAACACCAATGTGGCCCTGTAGGTAGAAATGTCTCAGTTAAGCTAAAATAATGTTTTATTTACTTCTAGTTTAATATTAAAGCATCAGCTGAAAATGGATTCAGTGCTCAAACATTTAAGTCAATTACTTTCATTTGTCTCCAACCATCAAATTTTGCACCTGAATTAGTATTTTATGCATACCAAAGATAATAATTCCCAAGAGCATTACAGTTACAGCTGTTACACTTTATTTTATATAATTGTTCATACCTTGCCAACCCCCATCCACAAATCTGATAAAGGTGAATCTGTTCTTCGGCTGCAGCACAAACTGAGTAAGAGAATCGACAGCCTGTTTTTACATTACGTTCTTTTCCAATGAAGTTAACAAAAAATAGATGCAGTTAGAGTGTGAAGTTAGAGCATTGCCAAAGATCAATTGCATTTTCAATAATTCTCCCCCCTTTTGATCATATTTACTAAGGTTATATTGTCTACTTTAAACTTAACTTCTCATAAGGCATGATGTTCCATATTCAGTTGCAGAAGGAATGTTGTGTATTATTTGATTAATTCTCCCAAAGTTTATTTTCTCTCTAAAATGATCAGTCTTAAAATAAAAACATTTAGTAAAATGTAGGCAAAGTGACTGGAACAATTTGCATTAGGCTATGCAACAGGTCAATCTGAAATAGCCAAAGCCTGCAGACCTGCTTCAGTGACCAATTCCAGTGTTTTCCATTTTTGCTTCAGCCTGGAAGCATTTGCAATTTTGTTATTGTTGCTTTAAGGATGGTGGAACTAAAAAGTCAATCACACCTACAATTTGAAATGTAAACTTTATGTGCAAGGCTTAGGGAATGACATTTGCCTAGTTGTGCCTAACAGGCTGTGTTGAATCAGCCATTCATTTTACACTCTGCACAATTTTTTAATGCTCATTTGGTGTTACTGCCAAAAATGAATTTCACCACCGTGCCCCCCCCCACCCCAGCCTGCCACCCCCTAATCACCACCACCAGCCCCACCAGCACCCCCCCACCCCACCCCCACCCAACCACCCCCTTCACCTCCTGGGTCTTTGCCTGTGGCTGTCAAGCTGCTGTAGGCATTAGCAACCTTAGCATATCGCTGCACTTGTGAATGCAAAGTCAAGGGGTGGACTCATCCCAGATTTGCACTAACTGTGGTAATGGCTGATTTTACCCGTTGGGCACAATGGTGGCTTTTCATACAGTATCATTCCGATCCAACCTTATTAACCACGCATTCTCAGGAAACATGCTGTTTCGATGGCGGGCAAGCTCTTATTCACCCACCATGCCATCATCTCGCCATCTCCTCACAGCAGGCGCCATATTTAAAGTGCAGCCACGCACACACCTCTCAGTGCTTCCAGTCTAGCACTGCTGCACAGACGCCATGGCCCTGCAAGGCAAGAAGACTGCAGTCCCCTGATTCAGTGACGCATCCCTGGAATGCCTTTGGAACGTCGTGATGTCCTCTACCCCTACTCTGGCCACAAGAGGGGCAGCATCATCACTAGCCCAGCTTGGGAGGCAGTGGCAGCGGTGGTCAGCGCCAGCAGATTGCAAAAGAAGACACCCACCTAGTGCCGCAAAAGGATGAATGATCCTTGCCATTCCACCAGCGTAAGTCACTCTTCTCATTGTTCTCAACTCACACACTCACAAACCCATCACACATCCACAGGGATCTCACTCACTGCCGGTGCAAGGGATATCACCATTCACTCTCTCACACATAACTTCATTATCCTCATCCCATCCATGGGACCACTCACTACCCACACATGCCAGGCATACTTATCATCTGGCCTGGCAGGTTTCATGCTTACACTCTCTCCATCTGTATTCATGCATGACAGGCTGGCACACAGCAAGTGGGAGAGATCGCAGATCGTTGGAGGAATGCCTGAAATCAAGGCCCTCATCGACTTTGAAAATTGAGTCATCCAGCTGGCCGGCGAGGATCTGGACTATTCCGGTGCTGATGGTGAGGTTGCCCGTGCTCTACCAAGTGAGGATCCAGCAGTGCAACATCCATCAGGTAACCATACTGTGAGTGATGGGTCCTGTTCCACAGTCCCCTGCTATGCACTAATTATCTCCCTTATCTCAAGCACTCAGAGGACTCCTGGAGACCGAGTCAGATGATGAGCTTCTGGGCTCGGTCATGTCACAGTTGCTGGAGCTGCAAAGGCAAGCTCAGGAAGATCAGGAAGGGATATCTGCTGCACTCCTCAGATTGTAAGGCATGATGGAGGAGTCAATCAGCCTTCAGGCTGAGGTGATAGTGCCGGCATGCCAATGCACCGAGGCCATCACTGGTAGGATGGCAGTCACCATAGAGATCTTGGCCTAGGACATTGGTCCTGCACTGCTGCGAGGGCTAAGCTCCATTGCTGACACCATATTTGGCCTCAAACCGTGTGTACATGAGAGGGGTATGGGGCAGCTTAATATCACTCCAGCTACCCCTTCTCCTCACGGGGTCAGCCAGGGGCCCTCGGACACCAACAGGGAGGAGGATCAGCAGGTGCTCACCCCAGGGCCATCCACCCAGGTGACTCAGGGAGTGTCTGGCCAAACTGAAACCCTTTTTTTGGGACCCTGACAGCTCTAGCTCCACACGCCGAGGAAGGTGCCACTGTCACACAGCAGGACCCCGAAAGAAGGCTGGGGCCCTCCAGGTCTCTGGCCTCCAGGTGATGCCCGTCAAAGTCATCACAGACAGAGTGTCACAGTCAGCAGGGTGCCCCCACATCCACTGTGGATGTCAAGGGAGCACCAAGACATAGCGGCAGGATTAGGAAAGTTAAGAGCGTATAGTTACACAGCCTGGGCATGTGTGTTAGTCACTTGTACATAATGTTTACTATTGTCAATAAACTCCCAAGAATGTCTCCCTGCCTATGGCTCCTTGTTCTGATCAGCAGTGTTCATGTTACTCAGCTGTGAAACCTCTTCTGTACAACATTAAGGCCGGTGTCTCAAGTCCAGGGCCTCTTCCCTGTGCTTTGTGCAGCCTTCAGACCAAAGTGATGGCCCAGCCTCACACTCCCTGGAAACATTACTGATGCCTGCACCTCACCGCTGTTTGTCATTGCTGCCAGAATGGGCAGGTGTCACAGAATTCCGTCATTCTCTCTGTGTGCTCTCAGCACCTTTAAGGTGGGGCTGGCCCCCATTTCTGTGACGTGACACTGTACTCCTGAAGGGGACAGGTGCTGAAGGCAGACAAAGGGCCAGGAGCATTTAAAGTTTCATGGCTGCTTCTCCACGATATGACTCTGATCACAGAGCGCAAGCAAGCTGCCCTTGGCCAGACAGAAGTCAGACATTCTCAGAGGCTAACTGAAGATCTGTGGAGTGTCCTCATTGCATGTCACCATCCTCCTGGAATCGCGTGACTTATAGGACTCCGCTGCTTCTCCGTGACAGGAGCCTTATCACAAAGGGTATTGGTGCTATGATAAGCCAAACTGGAGTCAAAGACCATAAATGATGTCTCCTCACTGCATGGCGTCATCATCCTCCACAAATTTAGCAACTATGAGGACCTCCCGAGTGCCCGTCTCATCTGGCCAGAGAGAGGTCCTCATCGCCATCATCAACACATTTGGGGATGTCGTCACCTTTATCCTCATTGACATCCTTCTCATCAGAGGAGATGTGCAGCCCCTCCATCTCCTCCTCAGCCAGCTCCTCTCCCCGTTGCAGCACCAAGTTGTAAAGGGTGCAGCAGGCAACGATGTTGCATGATACCCTCTGTGGACTATATTTCAGGGCTCCACAAGGCTGGTCCAGGCACTGGAACCACATTTTCAGCATCTCGATGGTTTGCTCCACCAAGTTGCGAGTTGCAGCTTGAGCCTCATTATATCTTCACTCTGCTACAGTCTGAGGCCGCCGCACGGGTGTCATCAGCCACAGCCTCTGCGGGTAGCCTTTGTCCCCAAGGAGCCATCCCTGCAGCCTCTGTGGACTCTGGAAGCCGGCAAGGATCTGAGACCAACTGAGAATGTAGGAGTCGTGGACAGTCCCTGGCAACCATGCGCAGACCTGCAGGATGCATTTGTGGTGGTTGCACACCAGCTGAACATTCAGCGAGTGGAAGCCCTTGTGGTTGATGGAGTTGACCGCTTGTTGCCTCAGAGACCTGAGCATCACATGAGAGCAGTTGATGGCACCCTGCATCTGTGGGAAACCCGAGACCTGGGCAAATCCCAGTGCTCTTGCATCCTGGTTTTCCTGGTCCTGGATAAAATGAACAAAGTTGTGTGCCTTCGCAAAGATCTTCAGTGGTGTATGCAGGAGCTGAAGGACCTGAGAGTGCTGCTCCTCCTTCTGCCCAGCCAATTGCCTCCGTCACTCTCTTGTCCTTCATCTCTGCTGCCTGTAAACCATGAAGCATACAGCTAGGTGACCAGGCTCCATGATTTTGATATATTCATCCTGCAGGGTAAAAGAGAGAGATGTGTAGGTTAGATTGGGTATACTAAGGACCTCTCTTGGTTAAGTCTGAAGGCTCCTTAGCGCATCCTGGAGAGTGCTGTTCACCACTTGGAAGGCCAGGGATTAGTGCACTGCATGGCTGCCTGAGACTTCACCCACCTCTGGCCCACTTCACCTGACCAATTGGCAGCAGCTTTGCGCATTGGACTGCATACTGTGCTCTCAGCTCAGGCGCAGGCATTCTCCAAACCTGCGCTGCAAGGCTGCAATGTTGGCTTGAACCTTGAGGGGAGATTGGTCCAAACCGGGATGATGACATTGCAAGGGGCTGTGAGTGCCTCCAGCAGTGACTGCTTCTTGGCCACCTTTAGCAAGGAGATTGAACAATGTGCCCAGTTGTCCAATTGTTCTGCAGTCCACTAAAAAGTTCATTAGCTTGCAGTCTGTGCCCAATTGGTGAATAGTTCATGAGCATTTGGTGACAATTTCATGCCTCTGCATTGCCTGAATAGGCAGATGAACTAGATGTCAATGCGGCTGCACTGAACTGTCTCAGCTGTGGAGGAATGGTCCCTCCCCGCTACACCACACATGCTTGTGCACTATCTTCAGCTACAGTGCAGCCCTTGCCCCCACCTCAAAGTTGCTCAGCCACAGTGCAGCCCTTACCCTCCCCAACTCACCTCAGCTGCTATGAAGCCCTTGAGCCCCCGCCCCCTGAGCTCCCCTCAACCGTTGTGCAGCAATTGCCCCTTACTCCCCCCAACTCGCCTCAACCACAGGGCAACCCTTGCCCCAACTCTGCGCTGTCAGCCAGCTGGGAAAAAGTGACTGCCTATGCCCTCGTCTGAATGCATGGTACCTGAACCTTGAAGTCCAATAGGCAACCTTTACGAGCACTGTGCAACCTTACCTCGGAGTTCCCCTTGAAGTACAGCCCGCCAAGTGCACGCCTTATATATGCTGTTGTGAAACTGCGTGTTGATGTGCTCAGATGATCCAGCATTGGGGGGTTGATTCCGGCAAGCTGGGCTTATAATGATATGCTGATGTATTTCAATGAGGCTCCCAATGTTCAATGGTGGGAAACGCAACCCGGAAACGCAGAGCGGACAATTGTAAACTGGTTTCATGACATTGTGAAATTGATTTTTGGCCTTCTTACCATATTATCTGCTCACACTGCCAAACACACCTGACGCCAGTGGGCATGGAAAATTCCGACCAATGTTTCAAGAAGAATTGACAACCTTTCAGATTTTGTGAATGCAAAGTGGGTGAAATTCATGTTTGGCAATATTGCATAATAGTGATGGCCAGTTGGTTGCCCAGTTTACAATCACATCCAGTAAACACCCCCACCCCCACTAGTTCCACATCCACACTGCCATCCCCTCCCAATTTTATTTCCTATTGATTTTGCAATATCATCCAAGACCAATCTAACCCCCATTGTCTTCATAGCTATGAATATTTATAGATATCTGTTAGAAAGGCAGGACAGCTACTTTGAAACCAATTACATAACATTGACCATGAAAAAGAATAAAACTAGAGATATGCCACTTGTCTATTTGGCCCTAAGAAGAGTTGGGGTGGGATGGAAAGACTGTGGAGATTAAAATGAAGTTTGCCCTAGAAAATTAGTTTACAAGATGCAACACATTAATCAGCTGCTGCTGAATGAGCAAAAACAAGGGGAGAGGAATAGAGAATTCTTTGACCACATACCATGAAAGATTTTACCTCAAGAATGGGATTACGTTCCGGCAGTTGATTACCCTTTGGCAGAATTAAGGAGTTGGAATCCACAGGGATTTTAACTGTCAGTCCTTAATCAAATGCCACCCATTAACTTCCCACCCGGGAGATTCATGGATGGTGGACATAGTAATACAATCGCGTAAGGAATAGGAGCACGAGTAGGCCATTCAGCCCCTCGAGCCTGATCTGTCATTTACTCAAATCACGGTTCAACTTCTACAACAGCTTCACTTCCTGCAATATCCCCATATTATTTTATCCCTTTAGAATCCAAAAATCTATCCGATCTTCACCTTGAATATTCTCAATGACAGCTTTCTGGGTTGGGAGTTCCAAAGGTTCACAGCCCTCTGGGCAAAGAAGTTTTTCCTCATCTCAATCTTAATTGGCTGATTCCTTATCTTGAGACTATGACCAAATTATGTACTCTCCAACCATGGAAAATAACCCCTCAGCATTTACCCTGTCAAGACCTCTAAGAATTTGAGATGTTTCAATGAGATCACATCTTGTTCATCTAAACTCCAGATAATATAAGCCTATTCTGGTCATCTGTCCTCAGGACCACCCTATCAGCCTAACAATCAATCTAATGAGCCTTTGATGCACCCCTCTACGGCAAGTATATCTTTGCTTAGGTACAGAGACCATAACTGTACAATGGTACTCCAGGTGTGGTCTCACAAAAACTCTTCATTTTTGCAGCAAGACTTCCTTACTCTTATCCATTAGCTACCTTGCAAAAATGCAAATTCCTTTCCTAACTGCTTACTGTACCTGCCTGTTAACTTGTGTATAAGAACACCCAAATCCCTCTGAATATCAACGTTTACTATTTTCTCACCTTTTAAAAAAAAATCTACTTTTCAATTCTTCCTATCAAAGTGGATAATTAATATTTACCCACATTATACTCCAACTGCCAACTTCTTGCCCAATCACTTAACCTATAACCTTTAGCAAGCTCTTTACTTCCTCCTCACAGCTTACTCTCCCACCCAACTTTGTATCATCAGAAAACCCCCTGTCCCCTAATTTAAATCATTGATATAAATTGTAAATAGCTGAGTTCCAAGCACTGATCTTTCCAGCACTCCAGTGGTGAACTGTGCAAAGCTGAAAAGGACCTGTTTATTTGTACTCTATGTATTCTGTACTTAAACCAATCCTCAATCTGTGAAATGTTGCTGCTGGCTAGTGATCAAGTAGCCAAGTCAAATCCACCAGCCTTCAGGTAATTGGCGGGGAGGGAAATGAGGAAGAGTCTTTCAGGAGGAAATGGATTGGGGGGCATTTTGGGGCAGGTGATGCTATAACTTTTCCGTATAGCACACTTTTTCCTCTTGGCTGCCTCAAAGGAAAGTTTAAGAAAGCTACCTGCAGGGCCCTTAGTGTTTTCAGATCGGCTGTAGACCTGTTTCTGCCAGCAAGAATGTAGCAGGTCTGGGTTAAAACTTCATTAGGATTTAAGTGGCTTCATAGAAGCCACATTTACAAATACAGAGGATGCCATCTGCTTTAAGTATGCGCCATATCCGCCTGCAAAACCCTGCAGGTGAACAATGGAAATGGTCAGGATCTGAGCAGATAAGTAATCTACTTATTTTTAAAATTTCGACTGTCCTTTTTCTGCTGGATTGGTAGGGCTAAAATTGATCCTGTTGTTCACATGTCAACCTATGTAACATGTGTGAAAAGTCTAAGATATGAAATTGGAAACAGTGTAAGAGAAGGAAAAAGACAAAAGACATTTTTAAAAACATATCAAACTTCAACAATCTGCACTCAGCTCAACTGTGGAGGTTTGGGGCAAGAACCGTACATCGGATTAACAGAACTGCCAATAACTGAATTTGAATTGACTTGGTTTGAATCATCATTAATTCCCGATATTTATTGCGAGCTACTACATTTGTCTGCCCTGTTTTATTACACTAAATATATTATATAAATGCAAGTTGTTGCTCCAGTGTTTGGCTTTCAAGGGTTGAATTTTAGGAGGGGAGTCAGTGTTATGTCTTATGGTTCCATAATTTAGAAATAATCACACTTGCAGCTCAAAATGCTGGAGCTTCATCGAGTGTAGTTCTTGCTGCTCTCCATGTGGCCAATATACTGATACATTGTTACTCAGCGCATGAAAGTCATCAGTGAAATGTGGCACCACGGCATAAATATACAGATAACAATTAGTTCCTAGCGCTTAATGAATGATATAACAATATAACAGTTGGGACACCGGCATTGGGATAAGAAGTGGGTCCCAAGACTGCAGGACCTGCTGAGCAATTTTACAACAGGCTGCTTGTGGGCCAGGCGTTGAATTAAGGATGGCAGGGCGTGTGCAGGCTCCAAGTGCTGCCGGTCCAAAGGACCGACAGCTCTGAAGTCTCAACAGCACTACCGGGAGAGGTAGTCACTGCTGAAGAGTGCAGGTGATCTCAGCTAAGTTTTTTTTTAATGTAAAAAATTGGAGGGAAAGCTTAAAAGCTGTCAGCTAGGCCAGTTTCATTGTACTTTTGAGCTACAAGAAAGATTTAGAAATTCAATTTGCCAGTTGGGTTGATCAGAGTTAGACAATGAGTATTTGATTTATCCTGAGACCAGTTTTTCATACCCTCCAGTGTCGCTCCCTGAACAGGTCAGGCTTCATGAAATTATCTCACAAGAATGTTCAATTCCATCTTTACTGGGCAATCACTTAAAGCAGAAAGCTTTGATGATTTTTATCTTTAATCCTAGTATGTTCAGCTTGTTTGTCACACAACTTCACTCTTTAGAATTAACAAGATTAGCAGGTGATGACAAAATACATAATACATGAAAGTGTTTGCAAAAAAATTCTTTCAACACTTTGGAGATTATAGTGGGACTTTTGTACTATGGCCAAAAACAATACACATTTTGAATGATTCCCTTGCTTTATATTGTATTGGAAACAGAGAAAGCATTTGTCATATTAATAGTATTATTCCATAGAAACTCAAAGAAAAAATTCTCTACTTTTGGTTGTGATGTAATTAAAAATCTTTTTTTTTATGAAACATATATTTAATTTCATAAAACCACCTTTTGCCTTTGATTGTAATATAGTTACTAATATAACTCAAAGACATTTCCAGCAACTGCAGCATTTTGCTTATGTACTAAAATAATTGTTTGTCTTTTATCCAACAGATTACAATTGAGAACATACCATTTTCTTCAGGCTACAGAAATTTTCCTGGCATGTACACATGTTTCGATGGCTTCAAATTTACACAGTTTATTGGCAGTGGAAGCTGCTCTCCTTGACATGCACACCCATATGCTGAAAGAACATCCAAATATTGTTATTTTCTTGCTAGACATAACTTTATTTGATTGCTGTGGCACTCTTGCCTCTGACTCAGAAAGTTGTGAGTTCAAGTGCCACTCCACAGGCTTGAGCGTATAATCTAGCCTGATACTATGTGCAGTAATTACTGATGGACTGTTGTACTGTTACAGATGTCATCTTTCACTAAACTGAGCTCCATCTTCCCTTTCAAATGGATGTAACAGTTGCCTTATTACTCTTTCAAAGAAGAGCAGATCCTCAATGTTATTAATCCCTCAACCAACATCACTAATACAAATTATCTCTTAATTGTCGCAGTGCTGATTGTCGAACCTTGCATATACAAATTGGCTGCGATGCTTTCCACATTACATCACTTCAAAAGTACTTAATTGGCTGAAGACTGCTTTGGAATGGCTTGAGCTTGTGAAAGACATTATATAAATAAAAGTGATGATTGGTAGTCCCTTGAAGTAAGGAGGAAGAACTTGCCAATGAACAGAGCCCATGGCAACAACCTGTGCATGGAGTTTTTTAACCTGGAGAGGATGTTACACTGCAGCTGTCACATGGTTCTGACTGACCAGAAGACTCTTCTGCTCTTACCACCTGCCATAGGCATTTTGGAAGGATTTGCAGGTTGATAATCAAACTGTATGGCTGTGTTATGAATGCACATTCCATGGCCATCAAGTCCTGGAGTGGAACTCAAAAAATACTTCTGGTGCAGAGGCAGCAATGCTACCCACTGGGCTACAAGACCTCCAGGACAAATGAAGTATTTGTTTATTAATAGTACATTTACAGCAGGCTTGAGGGCTGATGGCCTACTCTTGTTCCTAATTCATATGTTCATATACTGTTCAATATGCCATTAAATAGTAAACCAGATTTTACCAAATTGTTGCCACTTTTCACTATGTGTAGCTGAAGAGGACATAAAATTCCTGCACTTTTTGCAACAGAATTCACAGAATTTTAAAGGCACAAAAGGAAGCCATTCGGCCCATCGTGTCTGCACCAGCTCTCCAAATGAGTATTATGCCCTAGTGCCATTGCCCTGCCTTTTCCTCATACTCCTGCACATTGTTTCTATTCAAATGAGCATCTAATGCACTCTTGAATGCTTTGGTTGAAACTGCCTCCACCATGCTTCCAGGCAGTAGAAACAATTATTCAGTAGAGAATTAATAGTCACATGGTAAAATGTGGATTGATTCGGAAGGGTCAACATGGATTTATTAAAGGAAAATCATGTTTAACTAACTTGCTGGAGTTTGTTGAACAGGCAACAGACATGGTTGATGAGGACAAGGCTGTTGATGTGGTGTATATGGACTTCCAAAAGGCATTTGATACAGTGCCACACAACAGACTTGTGAGGAAAGTTACAGGTCATGGAATAAAAGGGACAGTAGCAATGTGGATACAACACTGGCTGAGGGATAGGAAACAGAAAGTAAGGGTTAATGGGTATTTTTCGGGATGGAAGAAAGCTTGTAGTAGAGTTCCCCAGGGGCCGGTATTGGAACCTTTGCTTTTCCTGATATATATAAATGATCTAGATCTTGATGTGCAGGCGGCAGTTTCAAAGTTTGCAGATGGCACAATACTTGGGAGAATTGTAAACTGTGAGGAGGGCAGTGTAGAACTTCAACAGGACGTTGACACATTGGTGGAATGGGCAGATAGGTGGTAGATGAAGTTCAATGCAGAGAAGTGTGAGGTGAAACACTTTGGAATAAAGAACATGGAGAGACAGTATAAAATAAAGGGTGCTATTCTAAAGGGTGTGCAGGAGCAGAGACACCTGGGTATATATGTGCATAAGTTATTATGGTGGCAGGACAGGTAGAGAGAGCTGTTTCTAAAACATACATTATTCTAGGTTTCATTAATAGAGGCATTGAGTACAAGAGCAGGGAGGTTATGATGAATTTATATAAGACACTGGTTAAACCTCAGCTGGAGTATTGTGTACATTTCTGGGTGCCACACTGTAGGAAGGATGTGAATGCATTGGAGAGAGTGCAGAAGAGGTTTATGAGGATGGATCCAGGGATGAGACACTTCAGTTATGAGAAAAGATTGGAGAAGTTGGGACTGTTTCCCTTGAAGAGGAGAAGGCTAAGGGGAGATTTGATAGAAGTTTTCAAAATCATGAGGGGCCTGGACAGATGAGATAGGGAGAAACTGTTCCTGCTCGTAAATGGATTGAGAACTGGAGGGCACAGTTTTAAAGTGTTTTGTAAAAGGAACAATGAGAGGTGAGAAAAAACTTTTTCACACAGTCAGTAGTTAGAGCCTGGAAGTGTGGAGGAGACAGGTTCAACTGAGGCATTCAAGAGGACGTTGGATGATTATTTGAATAGAAACAATAGGGAAAAGGCAGGAGCTTGGCACTAAATTAAAATGCTCAGAGAGCCAGTGCTAACACGATGGGCTGAATGGTCTTCTTCCAGACCATAACAATTATGTGATTCAGTGCATCCCAGACCTGAACCACTCATTTTGTGAAAAAAAATTTCTCATGTCACATTTGCTTCTTTTGCAAATCACTTTAAATCTGTGCCCTCTCGTTCTTGATCTTTTACAAGTGGCAGCAGTTTCTCCCTATCTACTCTATTCAGCCCCTCATGATTTTGAACATTTCTATCAAATCTCCTCTTAGCCTTCTTCTCTCCAAAGAAAACAGTCCCAACCTCTCTAGTTTATCCTTGTGACTGAAGTTTCTCATCCCCAGAACCATTCTTGTAAACCTCTTCTGCACTCCCTCCAATGTGATCATATCCTTCCTATAAAATTGCATCCAGAACTGTACACAATGCTCCAGCTGAGGTCTAATGAGTATCTTATATAAATTCAGCAGGTCCTCCTTGCTCTTGTATTCTATGCCCCTATTAATAAAGCCCAGAATACTATATGCTTTATTAACTGCTCTTTCCACCTGTCCTGCCACTTCCAATGATCTGTGCACACATACACCCAGGTCTTTCTGCTCCTGCACCTCCTTCAAAGTTTCACCCCTTATTTTATATTGTCTGTCAATGTTATTCTTACCAAAATCTTCCACCTTACACTTCTCCACATTGAACTTCATCTGCCACCTAACTGCCTGCTCCATCAACTCGTCTATGTCCTTTCGAAGTTCTGCACTGTCCTCCTCGCAGTTTACAACACTCCCAAGCTTCATTTCATCCACAAACCTTGAAATTCTCCCCTGCACACCAAGATCTAGATCATTGATACACTTAAGGAAAAGCAAGGATCCCAATACCGACCTCTGGGGAACTCCACTACAAACTTCCCTCCAGCCCAAAAAAAAATCCATTGACCATTACTCTATGTTTCCTATTTTTCAGCCAATTTTGTGTCCATGTTGCTACTGTCTCTTTTATTCCATGAGCAATAACTTTTCTCACAAGCCTGTTGTGTGGCACTGTCAAATGCCTTTTCAAAGTCCATGTACACCACCTCAACAGCATTACTCTCATCGACCTTTTCTGTTACCTGTTCAAAAGACTCCAGGAAGTTAGTTAAACATGATTTCCCCTTTAGAAATCCATGTTAGCTCTTCCTTATCAGCCCATGTTTTTCCGTATCCCGAATAATTGTTTCTAGAAACTTGCCACCAATGAAGCTAAACTGACTGGTTTGTAATCGCGGGGCTTAACTTTAAAACCTTTTTTGAACAAGGACGTAATGCTTGCAACTCCCCAGTCTTCTGGCACCTCCCCTGAGCCTAGAGAAAACTGAAAAATTATGGCCAGTGCCCCTGTAATTTCTACTCTCACTTCCTTCAATATCCTTGAATGCATCTCATCGGTCCTGCTGCCCTGTCAACTTTAAGTACTGACAGTCTATTCAACACTTCCTCCTTTTCAATATTGAACCCTCCTAGTCACAGAGTTTCCTCGTCTGTCTCCATGGCTTGGGTAGCATCTACATCCTTGGTAAAGACGGGTGCAAAGTATTAATTTAATACCTCAGCCATGGCCCAGTTGTCTATGTGTAAATTCCCTTTTAGGTCCTTAATCAGCCCTACTCTTCCTTTTACCACCCTTTACTATTTATATGCCTACAGAAGACTTTGGGATTCCCCTTTATATTGGCTGCCAGTATTTTCTCATGATCCCTCTTCGCTTCTCTAATCCACTTTTCACCTCCCCGCTGAACCTTCTGTATTCCCCTTAGTTCTCAATTGTATTTCCTACCTGACACCTATCATAAGTGCACTTTTTCTTCTTTACCTTAATTTCTATTCTCTTTTTCATTCAGGGAGCTTCGGATTTGTTTGCCCTACCTTTCCCTTTCGATAGAAAATACCTTGACTGTGCCCAAACCAATCCTTTTTTGAAGGAAGCCCATTGTTCAACGTACTGCTTTAAACATATAAATATATAATAATTCTTCACTTAAAATCCAGACGCTTTCTTTAAAATCACAACTTTAAACGAAACAACATTTAGTGAATCAGAGGTTCCAGGAGCAATGTTAAAACCAGAGTTGGGTTCTGGCAGAGATTCCTCAGCAGGAAAAACCACCATGCAGTACACATCCTTACAATACAACAATGGAAGTAGCGGATCCGAAGTTCTAAGTAACCTGACAGAGGGGTCCACAGTTTGGGGAAATAATCGGATATGCCAAAATTAAAGCTGTGAATTGCCAATGAGGCAAAGCTAAGTAGAATTGTAAGCAGTGCAGATGGAAGCATACAATTACAGAGAGGTTGAGAGTTTAAGTGAATGTTGAAACTGTGCCAAGTGATTTTCAATGAACAGGGTAATTTCTAAATGGGGAAAAGTTATAAGTAGTGGAGGTCCAAAGACACGTGGGAGTCTATTAAACTGTCATGAACCGTAACAGAAAATAATCAGAAAAGCTGACGGGGTGCTGGCTTTTACATCTGGAGGGCAAGAGCACAAATCAGTACATGTCATCCTGGTTAGCATTATTCCTTTGAGGGACTTCAGGACCTCCACTGGCAGTGAGAAGACAGTCCACAGGCCTTCCAGCCACAGGCTTAATCGAATTGGGGGCTAGAATGTGGCGGGGATCCCACCCACTATCCTCCTATGCACCTAAATATGTGCACCCCCACCCTTGCTCACAGCTCTCCCTCTGCCCTATGTGCTCAGTGCACTGTCTCTCCCCATGCTTTAACTCCATGTGTTCACTGCTGTCTTTCCATGTCCCCATTGCACTCTCCTCACATGCTCATTGTTCTGTCCCAATGTGCACAGTGCTCTCTCTTATGTGCTCACTGCTCTTTCCCCATGTGCTCACTGCTCCCTCCCCATGTGCTCACTGCTCTTTCCCCATGTGCTCATTGCTCCCTCCCCATGTGCTCACTGCTCTTTCCCCATGTGCTCACTGCTCTTTCCCCATGTGCTCATGCTCCCTCCCCATGTGATCACTGCTCTTTCCCCATGTGCTCACTGCTCTTTCCCCATGTGCTCACTGCTCTTTCCCCATGTGATCACAGCTTGCTCCCCATGTGCTTACTGCTCCCATGCCATGTTCTCACCGTTGTCCAGCATTGTGCTCACGACTCTTTCCAAATGTCCTCAATGCTATCTCCACTTAAGCTCACTGCTCTCTTCCTATATGTTTACTTCTCTGTGGCCAGGTTTTCATTGCTTTCTCCTCATGTGCTCACTGCTTTCTCTCAAAGTGCTCACTGCTTTCTCTTCATGTTCTCACTGCTCTCTCTCCATGCACTCAAGGCTGTCACCATGTGCTCACTGCCCTCTCCCCATGTGCTCACTGCCCTCTCACAAGGTGCTCGATTTTCTCTCCATCTGCTCACTGGTCTCTATATGTGCTCACTCATCTCGCCCCATCTGTGTGCTGCTCCCACTCCATGTGCTCACTGCTCTCTCTCTATGTGCTCAAGGCTCTCACCATGTACTCACTGCCCTCTCCCCATGTGCTCGATTCTCTCTCCATCTCCTGACTGCTCTCTCTCTACATGTACTCAAGGCTTTCACCATGTGCTCACTGCTCTCTTCCCATGTGCTCACTGCCCTCTCACAATGTGCTTGTTTCTCTCTCCATCTGCTCACTGCTCTCTACATGTGCTCACTCATCTCTCCCCATGTGCTCACTGCTCTCAACCCATGTGCTCACTGCTCTCTCCCGATATGTTCACTGCTCTCTCCACGTCTGCTTGATGTTCTCTCAATGAACACACTGTTCTCTCCCAATTTCCTTAATGCTCTCTCCGAATGTGCTCACTTTTTTCTTCCCATGTTCTCATTGCTCTCTCCCCATTTCTTCACTGCTTTCTCCCCATATGCTAACTGCTCTTTTGCAATGAGCACACTGCTTTGTCCCCATGTACTTCATGTTCTGTCTCAATGTGCTCACTGCTCCTTCCCATGTGCTCACTGCTCTCTCCCATGTCCTCACTGCTCTCTTCCCATGTGCTCCCTGCTCTCTCCCCGTGTGCTCACTGTTCTCTCCCCGTGTGCTCACTCTTCTATCTCCATGTGCTCCCTGCTCTTTCCAAGTGCTCACTGCTCTCCATGTACTGACTGCTTTCACCATCTGCTCACTGATCTCTACCCATGTGCTCACTGCTCTCTCCACATTTCAATGCCCTCGCCCCCTATGTTCACTGCTCTCTCCCCATGTGCTCACTGTGCTCACCATGTGAGCACTGCATTCTCCTCATGTGCTCACTGTTCTCTTCTCATGTGCTCCCTTCTGTCTCCATGTGCTCACTGCTCTCTCCACGGGCCCTCTCACAATGTGCTCTATTCTCTCTTTGTCTCCTCACTACTCTCTATATGTCCTCACTGATCTCTCACCTTGTGCTCACTGCTCTCAACCCATGTGCGCACTGCTCTCTCACATTACGCTCACTGATCTCTCTCCATGTGCTCACTGCCCTCACTTCATGAGCTCAAGGCTCTCACAATGTGCTCACTGCCCTCTCACAATGTGCTCAATTCTCTCTCCATCTACTCACTGCTCTCTCTCCTTGCACTCAAGTCTCTCAGCATGTGCTCCCTGCTCTCTCCCCGTGTGCTCACGACCCTCTCATAATGAACTTGATTCTCTCTCTATCTCTCTCTCTTGATGTGTTCACAGCTCATTCCCAATGTGCTCCCTTCTCTTTCCCACGCGCTCACAGCTTTATTCCCAGTAGCACAATGCTCTCTCCATGTGCTCACACACCTCTCCACATTTACACACTGCTCTTACCCCATGTGCTCACTACTCTGTATCCATGTGCCCAGAACTCTCAGTCCATGTGCTCAATGCTCTCTCTTAATGTGCCCACTGCTCTCTCCCCATGTGCTCACTCACTTCTCCATATTTACGCACTGCTCTTACCCCACGTGCTCACTACTCTGTATCCATGTGCCCAGAACTCTCAGTCCATGTGCTCAATGCTCTCTCTTAATGTGCCCACTGCTCTCACCCCATGTGCTTGATTCTCTCTCCGTGTGCTCACCGCTCCCTCCATGCTCTCCCTCATCTCTCCTCAGGCACTCATTGCTCTCACCACATGTGCACGCTGCTCTCACTTGACGTGCTCACTGTTCTCAATCCATGTACTCACAGATCTGTCCCCATGTGCTCACCCAACTCTCACCATGTGCTCAGTGCTCTCACCTAACTTTCTCACTGCTCTATCTTGATGTGCTCAATGCTCTCTCTCCTTGTGCTCACTGCTCTCTCTCCATGTGTTCACTGGTCTGTCCCCATGTGCTGTCTTATCTCTAACCATGTGCTCACTGCTCTCACCTCATGTGCTTGATTCTCTCTCCATGCGCTCACTGCTCCCTCCATGTGCTCACGCATCTCTCCCCACATGCCCTCTGCTCTCATACCATGTGGTCACTTCTCTTTCTCACATTGTGTTCACTGTTATCTCCCCATGTGCTCATTGCTATCTACCTATGTACTCACTGCTCTCTCTTTGTGCTCACTGCACTTCCCCGATGTGTTCAATGCTATCTCCACATAAGCTTACTGTTCTCTTCCCATGTGTTTACTTCTCTCTCACCACGTTTAATTGCTCTCTCTTCCCATGTGCTCACAGCACACTCCATGTTCACAGTCATGCCTCCCCATGGGCTCACTGCTCTCACCACATGATCTTGATTCTCTCCGCATTTGTTCACTGTCTCACACCATGCTCTCACTTCTCTCTCACAGTGTGCTCACTGCTCTCTCTCTACCTGCTCACTGCACTTTCTCAATGGCTCTTATTCCATGTGCTCACTGCTTTATCCCCATGTGCTCACTGCTCTCTCCCAATAAGCTGACTGCTCTCACCATATGCTCACTACTCTCTGCCAATGTGTTGACTGCTCTCTTTCAATGTCCTTACTATTCTGTTCCCAGACATTCATTGCCCTCCCTCCTGCGCACTCACTGCTCCCTCCCTATGTGTTCACTGCACTCACAATATGTGCACTGCACTCTCTTCTTGTGCTCACTGCTCTCTCCCCATGCACTCCCTTCTCTCCCAAAGTGCTCACTGCTCTCTTGAAGTGCTCACTGCTATTTCTTTGTGTGCTCACTGTGCTATCTCCAGCTCCCCTGTCTCCCCATGTGCTCACTGCTCTCAACCCATGTTCTCACTGCTCTCAACCCATGTGCTCACTGCTCTCTCTGCGAGTGGTCACTGCTCTCTCACCATGTGTTCATTGATCTGCCTCCATGTGCTCATTGCTCACACCCCATGTGCTCACTGCTCTCTCTTGATATGCTCGCTGTCATCTCTCCATGTGCTCACTGCTCTGTCTCCATGTGCGCACTGCACTGTCCTCACGTGCTCACTGCTCTCACCCCATGTTCTCACTTCTCCCTCATGACGTGCACACTGATCTCCCGCCATCTGCTCACTGCTCTCTCCCCATGTGCTCACTCATCTGTCCCCAAGTGCTCATCGCTACCATACCATGTGCTCACTGCTCTCTCGCATTGTGCTCACTGCTATTTCTTTGTGTGCTCATTGTGCTATCCCCAGCTCCCTTGTCTCCCCATGTGCTCATGGCTCTCAACCCATGTTCCCACTGCTCTCAACCCATGTGCTCACTGCTCCTTCCATGTGCCCACAAATATCTCCCAGTGTGCTCACTGCTCTTTTTCCATGTGTTCACTGCTCTGCCTCCATGTGCTCACTGCTCTCATCCCATGTTCTCACTTCTCTCTCTTGACGTGCTCACTGCTCTCCTGCCATCTGCTCACTGCTCTCTCCCCATGTGCTCACTCATCTTTCCCCAAGTGCTCATTGCCCCCAAACCATGTGCTCACTGCTCTCTCGCATTGTGCTCACTGCTCTCTCCCCGTGTGCTCACCGCTCTGTCTCTATGAGCTCACGGATCTCTCCCAATGTCCTCAATGCTATCTCCACTTAAGCTCATTGCTCTCTTCCCAATATTCAGTTCTCTGTGGCCTTGTTTTCATTGATGTCTACCCATGTGCTCACTGCTCTCTCCCCATGTGCTCACTGCCCTCTCACAATGTGTTTGATTCTCTCTCCATCTGCTCACTGCTCTCTATATGTGCTCACTCATCTCTGCCCATGTGCTCACTGTTCTCACCGTATGTGCTCACTGCCATCACTCGCTATCTACGCACTGCTCCCTTATGTCTCACTGCTCTTTCCCAGTGAGCCCAATGGTATCTCTTTCTATGAGCTACTCTCCTTCCCCCCATGTGCTCTCTTATCTCTCCCCATATGTTCACTGCTCTCTCCACATGCACCCAATGCATGTCCTTAATGCTCTCCGCCAATGTGCTCACTTCTCTCTTTCCATGTGTTCACTGCTTTCTCCCCATTTCTTCACTACTCTCTCCCCTTGTGTTCACTGCTTTCTCCCCATATGCCTCATGCTCTCTCTCAATGTCTTCACTTCTCTTCCCAATGGGCTCACTGCCCTCTCACAATGTGTTTGATTCTCTCTCCGTCTGCTCACTGCTCTCTATATGTGCTGACTCATCTCTCCCCATCTATGCACCACTCTCACCCAATGTGCTCACCACTCTGTCTCAATGTGTTCAACTGTCACTCCATGCGCTCACTGCTCCCTCTGCATGCGCTCAAGGCTCTCACCTTGTACTCACTGCTCTCTCTCATTGTGTTCACTGCCTTCTCACAATGTGCTCAATTCTCTATCCATCTCCTCTCTCCTCACTGCTCTCCCTCCATGTGCTCAAGGCGCTCACCGTGTGCTTACTGTTCACTCCCCATGTGTTCAATGCCATCTCACAATGTGCTAGTTTCTCTCTCCATCTGCTCACTGCTCTCTATATGTGTTCACTCATCTCTGCCCATGTGCTCACTGTTCTCACCGCATGTGCTCACTGCCATCATTCGCTATCTACGCACTGCTCCCTTATGTCTCACTGCTCTTTCACAGTGAGCCCAATGGTATCTCTTCCCATGAGCTACTCTCCCTCCCCCGATGTGCTCTCTTATCTCTCCCCATATGTTCACTGCTCTCTCCACATGCACCCACTGCTATCTCTCAATGAACACGCTGCTCTCTCCCCATGTCTTTAATGCTGTCCGCCAATGTGCTCACTTCTCTCTTGCCATGTGTTAACCGCTTTCTCCCTATTTCTTCACTGCTCTCTCCCCTTGTGCTCACTGCTCTCTCCCCATGTGCCTCATGCTCTCTCTCAATGTGTTCACTTCTCTTCTACATGTGCTCACTGCTCTCTCCCATCTTCTCACTGCTCTCTTCCCATGTACTCACTGCTCTCCCCAAGTTGCCCACTGCTCTATCCCCATGTGCTCCCTGCTCTCACCATGTGCTTACTGCTCTCTCCATGTGCTCACTGCTCTCATCAGGTACACAGTGCTCTCTATCCATGTGCTAACCTCACTCATACAAAGTGCTCCCAAACCTTCCGCTTGTGTTCACTGCTCCCTCCCCATGTGCTCACCGCTCTCTCCCCATGTGCTCAATGCTCTCTCAACATGTGCTCACTGTTCTCCTTTGTGTGGTCACTGCTCGGACCCATAAGCACACTGCTCTCTCCCATGTCCTCACTGCTCTCTTCACATGTGCACACTGCTCTCTCCTCACGTGCTCACTGCTCTCTCACCATGTGCTCAATGCCCTGTCCCCATGTGCTCACTGCGTTCACCATGTGCTCACTGCTCTCTCTCCCCATACGTTCCCTTCTCTCCCCATGTGCTCACTGCTCTCACTCAATGTGCTCACTGCTCTCTCACCATGTGCTCATTGCTCCCTCCATGTGCTCACTCATCTCTCCTATTTGCTCACTGCTCTCTCGCATTGTATTCACTGGTCTCTCTCCATGTGCTCACTGTTCTCTTCACATGAGCTCAGCTTTCTCTCCCATGTGCTCATTGCTCTCTCACCATTTACTGGCTGCTGTCTCTAACTGTACTCACTGCTCTCTCCCCATGCGCCCCTTCTCTCCCCATGTGCTCAATGCTCTCTCCCCATGTGCTCAATGCTCTCTCAACATGTGCTCACTGTTCTCCTTCGTGTGGTCAGTGCTTGGTCCCAATAAGCACACTGCTCTCTCCCATTCATCACTGCTCTCTTCACATGTGCACACTGCTCTCTCCTCACGTGCTCACTGCTCTCTCACAATGTGCTCATTGCCCTGTCCCCATGTGCTCACTGCATTCACCACGTGCTCATTGCTCTCTCCCCATACGCTCCCTTCTCTCCCCATGTGCTCACTGCTCTCTCACTATGTGGTCAATGCTATCCCTCCTGTGCTCACTGCTCTTTCTCCATGTGCTCACTCATCTCTCCCTATTTGCTCACTGCTCTCTTGCATTGTACTCACTGGTCTCTCTTTCCACGTGTTCACTGCTTTCTCCCTATTTCTTCACTGCTCTCTCCCCTTGAGCTCGCTGCTCTCTCCCCATGTGCCTCACGCTCTCTCTCAATGTGTTCACTACTCTTCTCCATGTGCTCACTGCTCTCTCCTCATTTCAATGCCCTCTCCCCATATGTTCACTGATCTCTCCTCATGTGCTCACCATGTGCGCACTGCATTCTCCTCATGTGCTCACTGTTCTCTTCCCATGTGCTCTCTTCTGTCTCCATGTGCTCACTGCTTTCTCCATGCGCCCTCTCACAATGTGCTCTATTCTCACTCTGTCTCCTCACTACTCTTTATATGTCCTCACTCATCTCTCACCTTATGCTCACTGCTCTCACCCCATGTGCGCACTGCTCTCTCATATTACGCTCATTGCTCTCTCTCCATGTGCTCACTGCCCTCACTTCATGAGCTCAAGGCTCTCACAATGTGCTCACTGCCCTCTCACAATGTGCTCAATTCTCTCTCCATCTGCTCACTGCTCTCTCTCCTTGCGCTCAAGTCTCTCAGCATGTGCTCCCTGCTCTCTCCCCGTGTGCTCACGACCCTCTCATAATGAACTCGATTCTCTCTCTATCTCTCTCTCTTGATGTGTTCACAGCTCATTCCCAATGTGCTCCCTTCTCTTTCCCACGTGCTCACAGATTTATTCCCAGTAGCACAATGCTCTTTCCATGTGCTCACTCATCTCTCCCCATTTGCACACTGCTCTTACCCCATGTGCTCACTCTTGTCTCACCATGTGCCCACTGATCTCACCCCATGTGCTTGATTCTCTCTCCGTGTGCTCACTGCTCCCTCCATGCTCTCCCTCATCTCTCCTCAGGCACTCATTGCTCTCACCACATGTGCACACTGCTCTCACTTGACGTGTTCACTGTTCTCAATCCATGTACTCACAGATCTGTTCCCATGTGCTCACCCAACTCTCACCATGTGCTCAGTGCTCTCACCTAACTTTCTCACTGCTCTATCTTGATGTGCTTGATTCTCTCTCTCCTTGTGCTCACTGCTCTCTCTCCATGTGTTCACTGGTCTGTCCCCATGTGCTGTCTTATCTCTAACCATGTGCTCACTGCTCTCACCTCATGTGCTTGATTCTCTCTCCATGCGCTCACTGCTCCCTCCACGTGCTCACGCATCTCTCCCCACATGCCCTCTGCTCTCATACCATGTGGTCATTTCTCTTTCTCACATTGTGTTCACTGTTATCTCCCCATGTGCTCATTGCTATCTACCTATGTGCTCACTGCTCTCTCTTTGTGCTCACTGCACTTCCCCGATGTGTTTAATGCTATCCCCACATAAGCTTACTGTTCTCTTCCCATGTGTTTACTTCTCTCTCACCAAGTTTAATTGCTCTCTCTTCCCATGTGCTCACAGCACACTCCATGTTCACGGTCATGCCTCCCCATGGGCTCACTGCTCTCACCACATGATCTTGATTCTCTCCGCATTTGTTCACTGTCTCACACCATGCGCTCACTTCTCTCTCACAGTGTGCTCACTGCTCTCTCTACCTGCTCACTGCACTTTCTCAATGGTTCAATGCTCTTATTCCATGTGCTCACTGCTTTATCCCCATGTGCTCACTGCTCACTCCCAATAAGCTGACTGCTCTCACCATATGCTCACTACTCTCTGTCAATGTGTTGACTGCTCTCTTTCAATGTCCTTACTATTCTGTTCCCAGACATTCATTGCCCTCCTTCCTACGCACTCACGGCTCCCTCCCTATGTGTTCACTGCACTCACCATTTGTGCACTGCACTCTCTTCTTGTGCTCACTACTCTCTCCCCATGCATTCCCTTCTCTCCCAAAGTGCTCACTGCTATCTTGAAGTGCTCACTGCTATTTCTTTGTGTGCTCACTGTGCTATCTCCAGCTCCCCTGTCTCTCCATGTGCTCACTGCTCTCAACCCATGTTCTCACTGCTCTCAACCCATGTGCTCACTGCTATCTCTGCAAGTGGTCACTGCTCTCTCACCATGAGCTCACTGCTCCTTCCATGTGCTCACAAATCTCTCCCAGTGTGCTCACTGCTCTCTCTCCATGTGTTCACTGCTCTGCCTCCATGTGCTCATTGCTCTCACCCCATGTGCTCACTGCTCTCTCTTGATATGCTCGCTGTCATCTCTCCATGTGCTCACTGCTCTGTTTCCATGTGCGCACTGCACTCTCCTCACGTGCTCACTGCTCTCCCGCCATCTGCTCACTGCTCTCTCCCCATGTGCTCACTGCCCTCTCACAATGTGTTTGATTCTCTCTCCGTCTGCTCACTGCTCTCTATATGTGCTGACTCATCTCTCCCCATCTATGCACCACTCCCACCCAATGTGCTCACCACTCTGTCTCATTGTATTCAACTCTCACTCCATGCGCTCACTGCTCCCTCTGCATGCGCTCAAGGCTCTCACCATGTACTCACTGCTCTCTCTCATTGTGTTCACTGCCTTCTCACAATGTGCTCAATTCTCTATCCATCTCCTCACTGCTCTCCCTCCATGTGCTCAAGGCGCTCACCGTGTGCTTACTGCTTACTCCCCATGTGCTCAATGCCATCTCACAATGTGCTAGTTTCTCTCT
The DNA here is from genome assembly GCF_017639515.1 of Carcharodon carcharias. NCBI lineage: Eukaryota > Metazoa > Chordata > Chondrichthyes > Lamniformes > Lamnidae > Carcharodon > Carcharodon carcharias. The sequence goes on along the minus strand of NC_054469.1, from coordinate 163,638,088 downwards.
CCATCTGCTCACTACTCTCTATATGTGCTCACTCATCTCTGCCCATGTGCTCACTGTTCTCACCGCATGTGCTCACTGCCATCATTCGCTATCTACGCACTGCTCCCTTATGTCTCACTGCTCTTTCCCAGTGAGCCCAATGGTATCTCTTCCCATGAGCTACTCTCCCTCCCCCCATGTGCTCTCTTATCTCTCCCCATATGTTCACTGCTCTCTCCACATGCACCCACTGCTATCTCTCAATGAACACGCTGCTCTCTCACCATGTCTTTAATGCTCTCCGCCAATGTGCTCTCTTCTCTCTTGCCATGTGTTCACTGCTTTCTCCCTATTTCTTCACTGCTCTCTCCCCTTGTGCTCACTGCTCTCTCCCCATGTGCCTCATGCTCTCTCTCAATGTGTTCACTTCTCTTCTACATGTGCTCACTGCTCTCTCCCATCTTCTCACTGCTCTCTTCCCATGTACTCACTTCTCTCCCCAAGTTGCCCACTGCTCTATCCCCATGTACTCCCTGCTCTCACCATGTGCTTACTGCTCTCTCCATGTGCTCACTGCTCTCATCAGGTACACAGTGCTCTCTATCCATGTGCTAACCTCACTCATACAAAGTGCTCCCAACATGTGCTCTCTCAACATGTGCTCACTGTTCTCCTTTGTGTGGTCACTGCTCGGACCCAGTAAGCACACTGCTCTCTCCCATGTCCTCACTGCTCTCTTCGTATGTGCACATTGCTCTCTCCTCACGTGCTCACTGCTCTGTCAGCATGTGCTCAATGCCCTGTGTCCATGTGCTCACTGCGTTCACCATTTGCTCACTGCTCTCACTCAATGTGCTTACTGCTCTCTCACCATGTGATCACTGCTATCCCTCCTGTGCTCACTGCTCCCTCCATGTGCTCACTCATCTCTCCTATTTGCTCACTGCTCTCTCGCATTGTATTCTCTGGTCTCTCTCCATGTGCTCACTGTTCTCTTCACATGAGCTGAGCTTTCTCTCCCCATGTGCTCATTGCTCTCTCACCATTTACTGGCTGCTTTCTCTAACTGTACTCACTTCTCTCTCCCCATGCACCCCCTTTTCTCCCCATGTGCTCACTGCTCACACTCCATGTGCTCAATGCTCTCTCCACCTGTGCTTACTGTTCTCCCTCATGAGATCAATGCTCTCTCAACATGTGCTCACTGTTCTCCTTCGTGTGGTCAGTGCTTGGTCCCAATAAGCACACTGCTCTCTCCCATTCCTCACTGCTCTCTTCACATGTGCACACTGCTCTCTCCCCACGTGCTCGCTGCTCTCTCACAATGTGCTCATTGCCCTGTCCCCATGTGCTCACTGCATTCACCATGTGCTCATTGCTCTCTCCCCATACGTTCCCTTCTCTCCCCATGTGCTCATTGCTCTCACTAAATGTGCTTACTGCTCTCTCACCATGTGATCACTGCTATCCCTCCTGTGCTCACTGCTCTTTCTTCATGTGCTCACTGCTCCCTCCATGTGCTCACTCATCTCTCCTATTTGCTCATTGCTCTCTCGCATTGTATTCTCTGGTCTCTCTCCATGTGCTCACTGTTCTCTTCACATGAGCTCAGCTTTCTCTCCCATGTGCTCATTGCTCTCTCACCATTTACTGGCTGCTTTCTCTAACTGTACTCACTGCTCTCTCCCCATGCACCCCCTTTTCTCCCCATGTGCTCACTGCTCACACTCCATGTGCTCAATGCTCTCTCAACATGTGCTCACTGTTCTCCTTCGTGTGGTCAGTGCTTGGTCCCAATAAGCACACTGCTCTCTCCCATTCCTCACTGCTCTCTCCCCACGTGCTCGCTGCTCTCTCACAATGTGCTTATTGCCCTGTCCCCATGTGCTCACTGCATTCACCATGTGCTCACTGCTCTCTCTCCATACGTTCCTTTCTCTCCCCATGTGCTCACTGCTCTCTCACCATGTGATCACTGCTATCCCTCCTGTGCTCACTGCTCTCTCTCCATGTGCTCACTGCTCTCTTCACCTGAGCTCAGCTCTCTCTCCCCATGTGCTCATTGCTCTCTCACCATTTGCTAGTTGCTCTCTCTCCAATTGTGCACTGCTCTCTCTTTATGTGCTCACTGCTCTCCATGTGCTCACTGCTCTCTCCCTATGTGCTCAATGCTGTCTCAACCTGAGCTCACTGTTCTCCCTCATGTGGTCACTGCTCTGTCTCAATAAGTGTGCTGCTCTCTCCCCATGTCCTTAATGCTCTCTTACAATGTGCTTACAGCTCCCTGCCCCTGTGCTCACTGCTGTCTTCATGTGTGCCCACTGGTCTCTCCCCAAGTGCTCACTGCTCTCTCCCCAGGTGCACACTGCCGTATCCCAGGTGCTGCCTGCTCCATTCACGTGCTCACTTATCTCTCCTCACGTGCTCAATGCACTCACCCCTTGTGCTCACTGCTATCTCTTGTTGCTCTCAGTGCTCTCTCTCCATGTGCTTACTGCTCTCTCACAATGTGCTCCCTGCTCTGTCCCCAGGTGATCAATGCTCCTTCCATGTGCTTACTACTCCCTCCATGTGCTCACTCGTCTCTCCCTATTTTCTCTCTGCTCTCATCATGTGCTCACTGCTCTCTGCCCATGTGCTCACTGCACTCACCATGTGCTAACCTCACTCACATGATGTGCTTGCAGGCCTTGCGCATGCACTCACTGCTCCCTCCCCATATGTTCAATGCCCTCTCCCCATGCGCTCTCTTCTCTCTTCATGTGCTCACTGCTCTACATGGGCTCAGTGCTCTCACCATGTGCTCACTGCTCTCTCCCCATATGCTCAATGCTCTCTCAACCTGTGCTCACTGTTCTCCCCCATGTCCTCATTGCTCTCTTCACATGTGCTCACTGCTCTCTTCCCAGGTGCCCACTACTCTATCCCATGTACTGCCTGCTCTCACCATGTGCTCACTGCTCTCTCCCCATGCGCTCCCTTCTCTCCCCATGTGCTCACTGCTCTCACCCCATGTGCTTACTGCTCTCTCTTGATGTGCTCACTGCTATCTCTCTATGTGCTCACTGCTCTCTCTCCATGTGCTCACTGCTCTCTCGCATTGTACTCACTGGTCTCTCCCCATGTGCTCATTGCTCTCCTCACATGAGGTCAGCTCTCTCTCCCCATGTGCTCAATGCTCTCTCACTATTTGCTAGCTGCTCTTTCTTCATGTGCTCACTGCTCTCCATGTGCTCAGTGCTCTCACCATGTGCTCACCGCTCTGTCCCTATGTGCTCAATGCTGTCTCAACCTGTGCCCACTGTTCTCCTTCATGTGCTCACTGCTCTGTCTTAATAAGTGTGCTGCTCTCTCCCCATGTCCTTAATGTTTTCTTACAATCTGCTTACAGCTCCGTACCCCTGTGCTCACTGCTCTCTCTCCATGCCCCCACTCTCTTCTTCACACGTGCTCACTGCTCTCTCCCCATGTGCTCACTGATATATCCCATGTGCTGCCTGCTCCATTCATGTGCTCACTTATCTCTCCCCACGTGCTCAATGCACTCACCCCTTGTGCTCACTGCTATCTCTTGTTGCTCTCAGTGCTCTCTCTCCATGTGCCTACTGTTCCCTCCATGTGCTCACTCGTCTCTCCCTATTTGCTCACTGCTCTCACGCCATGTACTCACTGCTTTATCCCCATGTGCTCCCGGCTCTCACCATTTGCTCACTGCTCTCTCCCCATGTGCTCACTGCTCTCACCCTATGTTCTCACTGCTCTCTATCCATGTGCACAGCGCTGTCTCCCCATGTGCTAACCTCACTCACACAATGTGCTTGCAGTCCTTCCGCATGCACTCACTGCTCCCTCCCCATATGCTCAATGTCCTCTCCCCATGCGCTCTCTTCTCTCCTCATGTGCTCACCGCTCTCTCCCCATGTGCTTAATGCTCTCTGAACACGTGATCACTTCTCCTTCCATGTACTCTCTCCCATGTCCTCACTGCTCCCTTCACATGTGCTCACTGCCCGGTCCCCATGTGCTCACTGCGCTCACCATTTGCTCACTGCCCTCTCCCCATGTGCTCACTGCACTCACCATGTGCTCACTGCTCTCTCACCATGTGCTCACTGCTATCCCTCCATGTGCTCACTGCTCTCTCTCCATATGCTCACTACTCCCTCCATGTGCTCACTGCTTCCTCCATGTGCTCACTCATCTCTCCCTATTTGCTCACTGCTCTCATGCCATATGCTCACTGCTCTCTCGCATTGTACTCACTGGTCTCTCCCCATGTGCTCACTGCTCTTTACCCATGTGCTCACTGCTCTTTTCCCATGTGCTCACTGCTCTTTACCCATGTGCTCACTGCTCTTTACCCATGTGCTCACTGCTCTTTTCCCATGTGCTCACTGGTCTTTACCCATGTGCTCATTGCTTCTCTCACCATTTGCTAGCTGCTCATTCTCAATGTGCTCACTGCTCTGTCCAATTGTGCACTGCCGTCTCTTCATGTGCTCACTGCTCTCCATGTGCTCACCGCTCTCTCCCTGTGTGCTCAATGCTGTCTCAACCTGTGCTCACTGTTCTCCCTCATGTGGTCACTGCTCTGTCTCAATAAGTGCGCTGCTCTCTTCTCATGTCCTTAATGCTCTCTTACAATGTGCTCACAGCTTCCTACCCCTGTGCTCACTGCTCTCTCTCCATGTGCTCAGTGCTCTCACCATGTGCTCACCCCTATCTCCCCATGTGCTCAATGCTGTCTCAACCTGTGCTCACTGTTCTCCCTTATGTGCTCACTGCTCTGTCCCAATAAACACACTGCTCTCTCCCATGTCCTCATTGCTCTCTTCACATGTGCTCACAGCTATCTCACCATGTGCCCACTGCTCTATCCCCATGTGTACCCTGCTCTCAATAGGTGATCACTGCTCCCTCACCATTTGCCACTCATCTTTCCACATGTGCTCACTGCTCTCACCCCATGTGCTCACTGTTCTTTCTTGATATGCTCACTGCTCTTTCTCCATGTGCTCACTGCTTTATCCCCATGTGCTCAGTCATCTCTCCCCATGTGCGCAATGCATTCACCCCATCTGGTCACAGCTCTCTCTTGATGTGCTTAGTGCTCTATCCCCATGTGCTCATTGCACTTGCCATGTGAGCACTGCACTCTCCTCATGTGCCCACTGCTTGCTCCCCATGTGCTCAAGGCTCTCTCCCCCTGCACTCCCTTCTGTCTCCATAAGCTCACTGTTCTTTCCCCATGTGCTCACTGGTCTCGCTTCATGTGCTCACTGCTCTCTCTCCATGTTCTCAATTCTCTGTCCTCATGTGCTCTCTCATGTCTCACCATGTTCTCACTACTCTCAACCTTTGTGCCTAATTCTCTGTCCATGTGCTCACTGCTCCCTTTATTTGCTCACTTATCTCTCCCCATGTGCTCACTGTTCTCACCTCATGTGCTCACTGCCCTCTCTCATGTGCTCACTGCTCTCTCTCCGCATGCTCATTGCTCTTTCCCCATATGGTCACTTATCTCTTTCCACGTGCCCAATGCTCTCTCCCCATATGCTCACTGCTATCTCTTCTTGTGCTCAGTGCTCTCGCTCCATGCACTCACTGCTCTCTCACGATGTGCTCACTGGTCTCACACCATGTGCTTGATTCTCCCTCCAAGTGCTCACTGCTCTCTTGCATTGTACTCGCTGGTCTCTCCCCATCAGCACATCACTCTCTCTCTATGCTCACTGCTCTTTCCCAATGTGCTCAATGCTATCTCTACTTAAGCTCATTGCTCTCTTCCCATCTGTTCAGTTCTCTCTGGCCACGTTTTCAGTGCTTTCTCTCCATCTGCTCATTGCTCTCTCTCAATTGCTCACTGCTCTCTCTTCGTGTGCTCACTGCTCTCTCTCCATGTGCTCAAGGCTCTCACCTTGTGCTCGCTGCTCATTCCCCATGCGTTCACTGCCCGCTCACAATGTACTCAGTTATCTCCCCATCTGCTCACTGCTCTCTATGTGTGCTCACTCATCTTTCCCCATGTGTGTACTGCTCTTACCTCTTGTGCTCACTGCTCTGTCGCAATGTGCTCACTATACTCTCTCCCCATGTACTCACTGATCTCTCTGTCTATCTGCTCATTGTTCTCTCTATGTCTCACAGCTTTTTCCCAGTGAGCTCAACGCTATCTCCCCATGTGCTCATGCCTTCTCCCCAGGAATCTAAAGCCCTCCTTCCAGCACCATCCCTCCAGCCGTGTGTTCATCTGCTCTATCCTTCTGTTCCTATACTCCTTCTGTGTGGCACTGGGAGTAATCCAGAGACTACTGCCTTTGACGTCCTGCTTTTCAATTTCTTACCTAACTCCCTAAAGTCTGCTTGCAGGACCTCATTTCTCTTTCTTCCTATGTCATTGGTCCCAACATAGAGCACGACCTCTGGCTGTTCACCCTCCCCCTTCAAAATATCCTGCAGCCATTCGGTAACATCCTTGACCCTGGCACTCAGGAGGCAACATACCACTCTGGAGTCACACCTATGCCCGCAGAAGCGCCTGTCTACATCACTTACTAATGAATCCTCTACCACTATTACCCTTCCACACATTTTCCTCCCACCCTGATCAGCTGCACCACCCACAGTGCAATGGCCTTTTCTCTGGTTTTCTCTGGTTGGCATCCACTTTCCAAGGCCGAACAATAGCTTGCGAGCAAGATGCACCTGGGAGATTTCCTCACTACCTGCCTGGTCCCCTCCTTCTGTCTGGCGGTCACCCATTCCCTCTCTGCTTGCACTAGTTGTGCACTAGTAGCCACTGGTGCTAGATATCCTTTATTTAAATTTTGTTCATCATGCTCAAGAAAGTTGTATTCTTATATATTTCTTTGTCATTGTAACTGCTTTGGAAATTTTGACATTGCTTCTGCCAACATTGGAGCTTTAAGCCAAACAGCCTTTTCCTGTGGTAATCCACACAGGTGCTGGTTTTGCCTTCAACTCTAGCGTTGTAGTCACTTTGGAGCCAATCACAATTAGCATTTCACTGGAAAACATTTCCCTGAGCAGGTCAGTCCTCTCACTGTAATGTTTGGAGAGACAGTTCTTATGTTTTGATGTTACAGGTTATCAATCTAGAATTAGAAGACTTTCATGCAAAAATGTTGGGAGTGGTGGGGGGAGTGGGCATTGTCAAAAATATTAATTTGAGCTCTCTGTCTCCAACTCCAGCTTCAAGTTAAGGACGAGTTTACATTCAAGAATCACATTTACTGACTTGGAACCAACTCAGAACCCCTTAGGTTGGCTCCTAGAATGAACAAAAATTGAAGCTGGGGACAAAATTAAATCCAACCATGTCTCCATCTAGCCCACCTCAGGATTAGGAAATAAGCATTCCCTCAAGGTTTCAAATTGATTTTCTAAATGGTTACTTGTTTATAATGGCCTTGTGTTGGCATGAATGAATAGTTCCAGGCGACACTTGAATCCATGAAAAACAGGTTATTCTTACTGTTAACATCATTTATATTTGTTGCACAAAACACAAAACAATTATGGTGAAAGGAACATATAATTCACAATCATGACATTTAATTGCAGCTGATTTGACCAACAAATGTGTTATTATTTAGCAGCTGTTTTGTCACATATGATAAATATTTTCTACCGTTAACCAACTTTTCTTGTACAATGGAAACTTGAATCATGCAGTTCAATAGTTAAGGGGCACTCACAAAAGAACTATAGCATCAGTGTCAGGCAGTTTTGCTTCACCCTGGTGTTGCATTCATAAAGTGAACTCTGCATTAATCCAGGGTCATGGCTCAATATGACACTGTATTGAAAAGCAGTATATTTCCTTGGAGGACATGGTCTCACTTCCCTTCATGTTGAAGACAATTGATCCAACATTGATAGCATGTATGTTTGGCATCAACTTGAAGTTGAAGTTGCTTCACATTGACATATCAGCAAATAATTTTTGGTGAAAGGATGAAAACTGATGCTAAATGGGTGTGAGCCATTAAAATATGCCTGTTTGAAGATTTGATTTTAGCACAAAATTTTGACCTTACTGTGGAATACCACAATTTGAACTTGCCTGGATGCACTAAAACAGACACCTGAGGTTTAGTTCTTAAGCACTGATTAGATATGTTTGAGGAGCAGGATATGGGGCCTCCAATACCCATTTCCACTGTAGGTGTGAAGTGCACTGGCAGACATATAGTGGCCTCTTTCCAGATGGATCGTGTCTGACGGAGAGGGCGCACAGGTTCTCAGACACAACACTGAAATTCCTGGTGCAGGAGACCGAGAGGAGAAGGAATGCCTATACCACAGGAGGGAAGGAGTCCAACTCATCTGCCCGTCCCTTCTGACTCTCTCTCCTGCACCAATTGGCACTGCTCTGCCTGGTCTCATGCCTCCCTCCCATTCTCCCTGCAGATCAAGGGGGACCCCGAGTGAGATACCAATGACCAAGCAGTTCCTTGTTCTCGATGGTTCTTATATAGCATCCAATTTGGCAGCACTCTTTTTAGGTGTGGTCCTCAAATAATTTACAGCGCAAATGTTGATAGAGTATTAGTGAGATCTTGGCTTAGAAAGTATCGCAAAAGCACTCATCAAACCTCCAATGATAAGTAAGCAGTAAATGGTGATGTTTCTTAAAATTGTGCTCAAAATCCTCTGCAACAACTTGCTTACTCCCAAACAGTTGGTCACTGGTAGGAGAGAGTGTTTATTCAAGTGTTAGTCAGGAAAATACTGTGCAGCCTCCTTCATTAGCACTAACAGTCAATGTAAATGGCCATCGGCTATTTAATTTTCATCCAGGCAGCCATTGCTAGCATGCCTTCAACTCCTTTACTAAGATGGCATCTTGTGCTAAATGCGGGTTAAATTACATTACAGCTCTAAACCCCTTAAGGGTCTCATGCAAAGTTTATATCCGAGGAATTAGTATATATCTTTGCTAATATATCTCAATGTGCACCAAAAAGTCAACAAAGAACTCTTTCAAAACCTCAAGGCACACAACGACAATCCCAAAAATAAAAAAAAAGCACTAACAGGATACAGTTAATTGGATATTAAGAGCTAGGTTGCCAGGACTCAGAAGCTGCTTGTGACCCTTTTGTCACAGCTTGGGCACTTCTGTTCCACAACTTCATGGAGTTATTTTTATTGGAGAAGGAAAGTTGGGTGGGGAATATGATCTATATCTCCATGTGCAGAAAGACATAAATCATGTCAATGTAACTAGGCTCTTTGAACTGTGAGCTAGAGGACACATATATTTTAACTGACAAAATTCAAACAGAGGTTGGAGAAATTCTGTCTTAGTCTGCACAGTGGTCAAAATGTGGAACAGTTTCTGAGTTAAACTGGTCCACGATCTCAGCCAACTTCTTCAGAACGCTGTTTGCTACTTGCAGATATATGTCAGAATGACCAAATATTTCATTGGGTACAATGGGCTGAATATTCCCAGCCCAGTGATGGCAAACTTGAAGGCAGGGGGTGTTGGTGATGGGGTGAAAAATAGAGGGGAGCCATTTTGGGATAGCTCCCCAACATATTCCCAGAACTAAAAAACAGTAAAAACTGGGAAATAAGAATACTAGTGCAAAGTGGTCTTTTATACCTTAAAATGGAACACCAGTAAAAACTGGGAAATAAGAGTACTGGTCTGAACTGTTTTTCCCTTCTGGGTTCTCACTTCTGGGAAAGTTTCCCTGATGGGGCCTGGATTGACTATATGCACTACAGAGGCAGGTATTAGCATTAATGACTAGGAGGAACCTGCTACCAACTGTTCAGAATGCTGACAACTTGTCCATCAGGCGTCATCATGCTTTCAGTCACAATGTTTTAATGATGAGGCAGCGGGGCAGCAGAGAAAAGAAAATGAAGCAAATTCTGCACCCCGGATCCCACGAGCCCATGGAATGTCCTGCCCCCTGTGCCCAAAGGTCTGTGGGTCGATAATCGGCCTAGTCAGTCACATGAAAACCTATGGCAGAAACTTGCAACCATGAGTAGATGTCATCCTCAAATTGAGGAACAGCTCAGTCACAAGGGCAGAAGCGAGCAGCCAATTAAATCATTCATGGACCTAATTAGATCTGACTTTGTGGCTGTGCTAGCATTTTGCCATCAACAACGTGCACACGCTGTCACTGTCACAATGGAGGCAGCCTCCTTGCAGCAGGCCGGGGTGTCATTGGAGGCAGAGGCTCTGTTTCCCAGAGAAGGAGCAGCTGGCAGGAAAGGATGGACCCATAGCCCAAACAACTACCCTCTCCATTTCAATGGGCCCAACAACTCTAACCCTAATAATTTACCTTTACATGTATGCCTCCAAAGCCACCTTCATGTTGAGTTGCCCTCATGACCATGGACCTGCCTCAGCTGCACCCACCTCTTTTGATAAGGCTTTTGAGGCTCCAAAGCTGCCATCTTTGTGGTTGGGACTTATTAGGACAGTGAGTGCAGGAGCAGCTAATTTCGGATGCCACCTGTAGGAAGAATGCACCATTAGTTGTGCTGCCAGTAAGTGCAAGCTTAAACTCTCCATTCAGACCTGAAGTCTGTGAGAAAATCCAGCCCAATGTTCCTATATTTGGGATGGAAGTTGGACAGCTGTATTCTATGCAGGGCAATAGGTCAGAGCTGATCATCATTGAGAAGCAAAGGAGATTTTAGTCAGAATTTATATTCAATAAGACAAATGAGTGAGGTAGAATCTGTGATAGTATGAATAGCTAGTCTGTGAAAACAATGTGGGTTTTTTTTCGCTTCACGAATTTGCGTGTCATCCTTGCGCAGGGGCCATGCTAATCTTCTCTGTATCGTTCCAATTTTAGTATATGTGCTGCCGAAGCGAGCACAGAAAAAAAAAACAATGTGTTTGATGAACTTTTCTCATTCCATACCTGATTATGTTTTAAATTACGTAGTAATGGTAATTTCAGATTTCAAACAGAACAACAGATAAACAAAAGACTGAGAGTTATTTTGCCCAAAGGGTGAAACAGGCACTAAATGGGCATCGTGCTAATGAGAAACAGTTGTGTCTGGACTCTGTAAGTGATTTTCGAGCTAATTGATGATTATCATCACGATTTGAACTTGCCTGCAGGGCTTGAAATCAACAACTGCAGGTTTAGCACTCAAGTGCTGAATAGATACATTTTTCTTGGAGCTGTGTATATAGTCTGCATTCACCCACTTCCACAGAGTGTGTGGAGTGTGTCTGCTGGGAGAGAAGCAAACGCAACAGAATTTCATAAGTAGTTACAGAGAGGGCATCATGCAGCACCGGATGTCTTAGTGCTAGAGTTAGAGAGAAGGCTGGGTGTCTTCCATTCACGAAGGAAAGCCAGTCACAGAGGTAGCTGAAGCATCATACATGGGAGGAGATTGCTCATTCAGTCACAGAGCGGATTCCTGGCCCCAGGACGTGGCTGTGGTGGTGTAAGAAATTTAATGACTTGACACGAGTGCTCAGGGTATGATCCCATCTCACAAACATATATCTCAGTAACTGCATCACCAGCACCAGCGTCACTACTTCTACACATCTCACCTAACAACAGCTTATTGCATCTTTAAAATAATAAAACTTCCTAAGACTCTTCAGAGAAGCATTATAGAGCAAAGCTAAACACTGATACACATAAGTTAATTTCAGGACAAAAACAATTTGATTAGCCAAAAGCTTAGTTAAAGAGGTAAGTTTTAAGGAGTGCCTTAAATGAAAAAATGGAGGTAAAGAAGCAGAGAAGTTTAGAAGGGAAATCCAGAGTTTAGGGCCTATGGCAGCTGAAGGCCCAGCTACCAGTGATGGAGCAATTAAAATTGGGGATTCACAAGGGGCCAGAGTTGGACGGAGTCGGAGGATTGTGGGCAATGGTCTTTCTAATTTCTATTTACCATGCATGGCCTGCTTTTGTTTATATAAAAACAATGATCTTTGTGTGCAGCCTATTTGTTTTCTGTACACCACATTCCAGATTGCTGCCCAGCTGGGCACCCACACATCTTCGAGGAGTTATTTGTGGGCCGGTTATAGAGATAAGGAGGAGTGAGGCCAAGAAGGGGTTTGAAAACAGGGATGAGAATTTTAAACTTAAGGCACTGCTAAATCGGAAGTCAGAAGGTCAGTGAGGAGGAGACAAAATGTGAATGAGACTTGATGTGGCTAAGCAGCTGGACAGCAAAGTTTTGGATGATCTCAACTTTACAAAGGGTAGAATGTAAGAGTCCAGCCAGATGTACATTGTGATAGGCAAGTCTAGTGGTAGCAAAAGTATGCATGAGGGTTTCAGCAGATGAGCTGAGGCAGGGATGCGGTCTGGTGATGTTACAGATGTAGGCATGGTCTTGATGATGACGCGGATATGTGGCCAGAAGCTCACCTGGGGATCGAATAGGACAACAAGGTTCTTTGTTTGGTTGCAGACTGTTGCCAGGGAGAGGGATGGAGTTGAAAACTAGGGAACAGAGTTTAGAATGGGGACCAATGAGAATGACTTCAATGTTCCCAATATCAAATTGGAGGAAGTTTCTGCTCATCCAAGACTGGATGTTGGATAAACAGTCTGATAATTTAGTGACAGTGAAGGCGTTGAGAGAGGTGGTGGTGTGATAAAACTAGGTCTCTTCAGTGTCCATGTGAAAACTAATGCTATGCTTTTGGATGATGTCTCTTAGGGACAGTGCGTAAATGGAAATAAGAAGGAGCCTTGGATAAATCTTTTTGGGGAACAGTCTGGGAGCAAGAAGAGAAGCCATTATTGGTGACGGTTAGGCTAGTGCAATCCCACCCAGCTGAATGACAGTGGAAAGGAATTCAAGGAGTATAGCACGTTCAACTGTGGCAAAGGCTGCAGACATATCGGGGAGCAAGGCAAGTTTACCTTTGTCACAGTCACATCAGATGCCAACTGTGACTTTCATAAGATCTGTTTCTGTACCGTGGGAAGGACAGAAACCTGATTGGAAGGATCATGGAGTTCTAAGAAAGATGGGCAAGGATTTGGAAGGTGGCAACACATTCATGGACTTTTGAGAGGAAAGACTGAAGATTGGGCTGAAGCTTGCAAGGACAGTGGGGTCAAGGGTTGTTTAAGAAGAGGGGTGATGGCAGATTTAAAGGGGAGGAAGACAACACCTGAAGAGACAGAACCATTTACGCACTGATGGTCACACATCACATTAAAATAAAAATAATACACTGAGGATGCTGGAAATCTGAAATAAAAACAGAAATTGCTGGAAGTACTCAACGTTTGTGGAGCGAGAAACAGGGGTAACGTTTCAAACCAAATATTCCTCCTCTAAGGAATTGGCTTTTCAGAACAGGAACCCAGTTCTGGAGAACAGTCACACTTGAATTCAAGAGTTGAGGTGAAATCAAGGCAGCATTTGAGCAAGTGTGGCATCAAGGAACTCTAGTAAAATTGGAGTCAATGGGGATCAGGGGGGAAACTTTCCACTGTTTGGAGTTAGGCCTAGCATAAAGGGAAATGACTATGGGTGTCAGAGACCAATATTCTCAGCCCCAGCACATCACTGCAGGAGTTCCTCAGGGTAGTGTCCTAGGCCCAACCATCTTCAGCTGTCTCATCAATGACCTTCCCTCTGTTATTATGTCAGAGAATGTTTGCGAATGATTGCACCATGTTCAGTACCATTCACAGCTCCTCAGATATTGAAACAGTCCATGCCTGCATGCAGCAAGATCTGGACAACATTCAGGCTCGGGCTGAAAAGCGGCAAGTAATATGCACACAAAACAAGAGCCAGGCAATGACCATCTCAACAAGAAAGAATCTATTTCCTTTTGAATTTCAGTGCATTATCATTGTTGAATTTCAACTGCTATTAACATCCTGGGGATTACCATTGACCAGAAACTGAGCTGCACCAGCTATATAAATATTGTGGCTACAAGGGCAGGTCAGAGGCTGGGAATTCTGTGGTAACTCATCTCCTGACTCCCCAAAGCCTGTACACCATTTCACATGGCACAAGTTAGAAGTGTGACAGAATATTCTCAACTTGCCTAGATGTGAGCAGTTCCAAAAGCACTTAAGAAGTTCAACCCCACCCGGGATAAAGCAGTTTGCTTGATTGGCACCACATCCACCGCCTTAAACATTTACTCCCACAACCATCTGGGCACCATGGCAGCAGTATATACCATCTACAATATGCACTACAGCAACTTGCCGGGGCTCCTTTGAAAGCACTTCCAAACCCATGACCTCTACTACCTAAAAGGACAATAGTAATATACACATTGGAACATCACCACCTGCTAGTTCACCCACATGCCATCCAGGTTTTGGAATATATTACCATTCATTCAGCATTGTTGAGTCAAAATCCTGGAACTCCCTTCCTAACAATACTGTGGGTGTCCTTATACCACATGGGCTGCAGTGATTCAAGAAGGTGGTTCATCACCAACTTCTCAAGGATTATCTTGGATGGATGATGCTCATATGGCATGCGTGAATAAAAACAAACACATACACACAATACGCCTATCAATAAATTCATTCACAATCATTGATCATGCTCTTCTAAAAAAAAGACACATTACAAGCAGAAGCAGGGCCTGACCAGGGGAGGTCAACCATGTTTGCATGAGATCAGTCCTCTTGAAATTGCAGTGTTGGCTGTGATGGGAAGAGAGGTTAGAGATCCTGTGACAAAAGGCAAAGAAAGGGTATTTCACTGAGCAGTGTATGTCCTCTCCAGCTGAACTCCCAAGCTGAAAGGTCCTTGTTAGTTGTTTCAATGGCCAGAGGTCTGTCTTCCAGCAGATAACTAATCTGGTTAACAGAGACCCTGAGGTTGTGAAATTGGAATCATGGAGCAGGAGCCTTCTGACTTATTTCTGGATGCTTGCATTGCTGCTCCTTGCCTTGCCACTTTGCCATTGACCTTGCCATTGCCTGTCAGCCAAGAGGCCAAGAATGATAAAGCTTATGCTGAGATGGTGCAGTTTGAGATGGGGCCATCACCATCTCCAAGCCTTCTGAGAGTGTCCCAGGAGGACATCTGAACTGATCTTTTCAGATTCTCTGTAGCTACCCATCTCACCTGATGCTACCGTAAGTGTTGCAATTCATAGAAACTTGCCCAAGGCCACTTATAGGTAGCCACTCAAGGCAAGCACCACAGTGTCTAGTTTAATATTTTTAAGCGTTGTTGATTATGTCATGTTTCTTTTGATTGTTTTTGATGTGCAAGAACAGTAATGATGGTAATTGGAAAGTGATGGAATTGGTGGTATTTTTCTTTCATTTTTCATGGAAAAAAGGTTGAAAGGAATGAGTCCAGATGGTGGACTTCCTGATCATTGCTCAATTATGGAAGGTATATCAACAGTGCACTGGAGTCTGATTGTGGAGCATGTCTCTCAAAAATGGTCTGCAATTAGATTGCGGCAAGTATTCCTTGCAGGTGCAGGCCTTTTACCTAGAATCCTCTTGTCTCCCCCGGTCTTCTTGCTCCTTTCCCTTCTCCTCTAGTGAATTCTGAGCTTGATCCTCTGATACAATTGCTGGTGGTAGCAGCTGGTCTCTCATGATCACCAGGTTATGAAGTATGCAGCAAATTAACCCAAGGATGGACACATTCTCGGCCAAGTACAACATGGTACCTCCTGACCAGTCAAGATATCTGAATCTCTCTTTCAGGGTGTCAATGGTCTGCTCAACAATATTCCTGGTGGTTGAATGGCTCTCATTGTGTGAGTGCTTAGCGGGTGTCTGGGGGTTCCTCAGGGGAATGATGAACCATGGCCTCAGATTGTCACCTTAGTAGCCAGCCAGGTACAGTGTAATGGAGCTCAAAGATCTTTGGAACGGATGACTGCCTCATTATAAAAGTACCATGGCAACTCCCTGGATTTTAAGCAATCACCTGCATGGTACACTGTCCATGGTTGCAAATCAGCTGCACATTGAGGGAGAGGAATTCTTTCCTGGTCCTGGTCTGAATACCTCTGAGTTTAAATAAAGGGCTAGAATAGTCACATGTGAAATAGAATAGCTCCCTGGACCATGGAGTTTCCTTAATCTTACAATCATGTTGGTCTTCTCTGGCAACTAGGATTGATGCATAGTCGTTCCTTAGAGCTTATATAGCCTGAGAGTCCTCACTTATGTATAATTGCAAAACAGATTGTGAGATATGACCTATACCACCTGTGGTAGTCTGGAAGGTTCCAGCAGCATAGAAATTAAGTGAATCTGTAACCTTAACCGCCTGGGCAATGCAATACTGGCTGTATTATGATGCCTGAATCCCACAAGGCTACAGGCCACATTAATGACCTCCATTGGAAAACACAGTTTCCTTATGTACTAGTCTTAGGTCATGTGAATAAAGGAATCACTGCTCTCCAAATACCATTGCCTGATATAGCCACCTGCTGAGCACAATCCTCACCCTACTGCCCCTCCCTCCTGCAGCAGTTGATGCTCACCTGCTTACCCTAATCTCCTTCCATTCCTCAAGCAGATCAGGCAGGACTCCTAGCATGATGCTGTTGTCCAGGTATTGCCTTTCTCCTGCTGCCACCAATAAGGAGCCCAACATGCTACTTCTGTAATTAAACAGGACATGTGAAAGCTGACTGCTGGAGGTTGAAGGCCAAGCCAGTAGCTTTTGTGGACATGTTTCTCCAGTGAGTGAAGCTTTGTCTAACCAATAGCATTTAACGGATTTAAAGTGGGTCTAAATTCAGGGCATAAAAGATTATGGGGGGAGCTTTATATTTGCGGGTGTAGTAACTCTATTCTTGCCTGATAAAAGGGCCAAGAAGATTGCTATCCTTCAGAATATGGGATCAACTCAAAGCTTGATGTTAGCAAAAGGCTACCCCTAACACACTTGAACACCTTTACTAAGATGGCGTCTTGTTCTAAAAGTTGGCTAATGCAGTTGTGAGAAGTGAGAGCTTTTGGATGCCAATACAATCTATGACAAACAAGTCTGCAGGAAGTGTAAGCAGTTTGAGGAATTCCGGATCACTGCACAACATAAGGGAGAGGGAGAAATATCTGGATACTTTGTTCCAGAAGACAATTGCGCCTCTTAGAACAGGGTCATCTGTCCTGGTTAGCAGTGAGGGACAGGGGACTGTCAATGGGACAGGTAATAGAACTGAGCAGACAGTATTGGGGAGCATCAGACTTTGCAATTGTCAAATTGAGGTGCTCACAACCTGTGTGGATAAAAGTGAGATCTGCAAGGTGGATGAGCTGACTGGCAATGGCACTGTAGTACAGGAAGCCATTCAAGTCGGGGGGCAAAAAGGAATGTAGTGGTAGTAGGGGATAGAATAGTGAGGGGTGTTGACACTGTTTTCTGCAGCAAAGAGCAAGAGTCCAGACAGCTATGTTGCCTGCCCATTGCCAGGGTTTGGGATATCTGCTTAGGTCTGGAGAGGAAGTTGCAGGGAGGGAGAGGATCCAGCTTCCGTGGTCCATGTAGGTACCAATGACTTAGGTAGAACTAGGAAAGAGGTTCTGCAAAGTAAGTATGAGGAGCTATGTACCAAATTAAGGAGCAGAACCTCAAAGATAATAATCTCTGGGTTATTACCTGAGCCATGTGCAAATTGGCATAGGGCAAATAAGATTAGAGAGATAAATACGTGGATCAAAGACTGGTGTTGGAGAAGTGGGTTCCTGCTTTTGGGGCACTGGGGAAAGTGGGGGCTGTACCGTTGGGATGGTCTACACCTGAACCATGCCAGGACGAATATCCTTGCAAATCACATAACTAGGGAAGTAGAGAGGTCTTTAAACTAAACAAGAGCAGTGAGGGAACAAGCCTGGGTAGAAGTATAAATTCAAGGTGTAGAGTCAAGACAGGAGAGCAAAATAGTAAATGAGAAATGAAAGTCAGAGGATGGCAGGAAGGGACAGAGAGAAAAAACTTAAAAATATATCAACAGTCAAGACGAAATGTTACAAAGGTAACAAAAAGACAAAACAGAAGTCTCTCTGTCTGAATGTGCGTAGCATTCATAACAAAGTAAATAAATTGATGGCCCACATTGGAGTAAATAAACATGATCTGATAGCAATTACGGAGATGTGGCTGCAGGATGACAAAGATTGGAACCTTACTATTGAGGGCTACATGATATTTAAGAAGAATAGGAACTAAGGTAAAGGTGGAGGTGTAGCACTGTTAACCGAAGAGGGCATTGGTGCAATAGTTAGAGATGACCTTGGTTCTGGAGATCAGGATGTAGGATCAGTTTGGATGGAGATGAGGAATAGTAGGGGGAAAAGTCATTAGTGGGAGTGGACTACAGGCCCCCAGCAGTTGCTACAGTGTAGGACAAAGTATTCAAGAGAAAATATTGTGTGCATGTGATAAAGGAACGGAAATAAACGCGGGCAATTTTAATCTACATATAGGGCAGAATTTTCCATTCATTGGGCAGGCTCAGTGGGGTGAGTGGCAACAGCCACGAAACAGACTGTCACCCACGATCGAGCCGTGACCACAATTTCACATTGGGCAGGTTAGTTAAGGGCCGCTCAGCATGAACGCTGGCTACAGAATGTTTGAGAAGGGGTGGGCGTGGGCGGTGGCCTATCGGCCGCCGAGTCCAATGAAGACCCAGTCACCAATTCAAAAATGGCATAGGCAACCCCAGCGAGGCTACTGCTACTGGAGTCGCTGCAACAACATGGGTGCAAATGTAGATGTAAACACCATGTGGGAGGTGAGGTTGGCTGGGCACTCGGCCTCCCGTTTTTTGGATGAGTGCCTCGCTGCCATCAAGGAGGAGGTGGCTGTCAGAAGGGATACCCTTGCCCTCCAAGGTTGGAGGAGGAGGCCACCGCACCTCACAAAGAGGGCAGGAGAGGAGCTTGCAGCCTGGCTGAGCAGCCACGATGTGGCGCGGTGCACCTGAGTGCAGTGCCAGAAGAGGTTTAATGACCTCCTGCTCTCAGGAAGGGTGAGTACCGTGTTGGCATAGGTCAGTGTGTTGGCCATCCTCCTGTGGAGCTCAGGGGTGTTAAAGTCTGAGTGCCAACAGTCAATGACAGCCAAGGGGGTAAGCCCTGGCTGCTCTGATTGAGTGCCTTGGGGCTCGAGGGCCACGGCTCAGATGTGCTCTGCAAGGTGCTCCTCAGCTGGGGTTGGCCAGGCTGCAGTGGCGCTGCAGGTAGAGAGTGGACTAATCAATGCTCCTTTGTCCTTTCAGGAGAAGACACCCCGTAACAATATTGAGAGGTTGCGGGCTGGCAGAAGATCCCCATACCTCCTCACCCTCTTCAGATACGAGCAGGAAGCATTGGAGCTCCAGAGGCACCAAGTACCTCGGTCAACCAGCTGCGGAGAGGCTGCAGTGTCAGACAAATGTAAGATTCAGTGCACTGAGGTGAGAGTTTCAGATGGTGCAAACAATCTTATGTAGTCACCAGGCTGGATTCCTCATTGGTCACTGAAAGATGATGGCACCTTGATGCAGATCTCCAATGTCTCACCAGTGTGCCAGGCATGCATAGTGACAGTCTGATGACTAAAACTAATGACATGTCCTTGTTCTCCCTTAGATCTGCCACAAAGCAGACAATCTCAGGAGCTGCAGGAGCTACACCTGACACTGGAGGAACATTATACTCCTCAAGCATGTGCGTCACACCCACTCTATGAACCAGGCAATAGTGCAGATACCAGCACCTCGGTGGGGATTAGTTCAGCAGCCAATATTTCGGTGCACATTGGTGAGGAAACTTTTCACTCGCTTGGGATGCAGGTGGGGGCAGAGAGTGCCCAGGGCGCCGGCAGTTGGAGGACTGCTGGAGACCAGGACGATGCTCAATTGAAGGCTGATGATGAGCCCTGGAGTCGTCCATTAGGCGGCTGGTGCTGGATGTCCAGTGGGATGTGCAGGAGGATCTGGCGGAGATCCATGAGGGTTTGCATGCCATGGTCTCTGTTGTGGAGGAGTCCCTGCGGAGCATGACCAACACATTGACCCTGATGGCCGAGCGTACTGCCTCCACCATGGAGAGAGTGGCGACTCTCATAAAGAGGCTGTTCCAGGAACAGAATCAGGTGTTCCTGGGGTTGCGCTCGGACATCCAAACCCTCACACAGGCACTGACCTCAGCTGGCCAATGGCCATATGGGAGATGGATGAGGCACCCAGTATCTCAGCTAGGTGACCCCCATCCATCAATGGCGAGTAGGGAGGTCGACAGCAACCTCATGCTGATGCATGAGCTACCTGGTATCTCTGCAGGCAACATTCAGGGTGCTCTGGATGATGGCAGCAGCTCCTCTGCCCCTCTGCCAGTAACTGTGGCATCTGATGAGGCTGTGATGACTGGAGAGGTGCCAATCGTGGCACTGGCCACTCCCTCCCAGGCAGGCTCCACTGATCAAAGGACGACCGCCAAGGTCATCCAGGCCAACAAGACGGTGGAATCAGCAGTCTGTCTCCAATGCCAGTGCCAGCACCCGTAAATATAAGCTTAAAGCACCTTAAGCACAAGAGGAACTGGTCACGTGTGATCTTTTGTTCTCCCATTTTTTTTTTCCTTTTTTCAACATTATGACTGTCAACACCTGATTTTGTTTTGTTCATAATCTGTGAGTGCAAACATTATATATTACATTTGCTTTTGTGTTATTGGCCTGAGTATGCTTCATTCGTTTTGTAGGTGCAGAGTACGCCAGTATGTAATGCTGGAAATGGGTGGCTCGAAACTTTATTTCACAGGCACTGAGTGTAGCTTGGTGGTAAAGGAAAGGGTCATTTCTAAGATCCAGGATGGGGGTGACATTCCTGGCATGAGGTGGTAGTTCTTATTTGGCAGCCTAGCTGAAGAAGCGTTGGATCAAGGCATCCCAGGTGTCTCTGCCTCCCTGGAGGTTACCGAGGTCTGCGTTCATGCCCTCAACATTCTCCTCACCTTGCTCCTCTTCTGACTCATTGCTGGGTTCATCCTCTGTGGCCTGTGCAGCTGCGTCAAGATCCATTTCCTCCAGTGTGTCCCCCTTTGCCAGTGGCAGGTTTTGGAGAGCGCAACATGCACCCATTATCAGTGACACCCGCCCTGGGAGAGGTCTATATTGAGCTTTTGGTTACCTGCCCCAATATGGCTCCATATATGATAAATATATGAGAGAGAGAGACACAGAGACAGAGACAGACAGAGAGAGAGACAGAGAGGGAGACACAGAGAGAGAGACACAGAGAGAGAGAGACACAGAGACAGACACAGAGAGAGAAAGACACAGAGAGAGAGACACACAAAGACAGACACAGAGAGAGAGGTATTGCATTTCTCCCCCGAACAATCCAGGCACCAGAAACGCATCCTGAAAAGAACGATGGTTCTCTCTACCACCACCATTGTGGACCTGTTGTACTTTTGCTCGGCCTCTGTTCTTGGGTGGCGGAGAGACATCATGAGCCACTTTTTCCAGGAATAGCCCTTGTCACCCAGCAGCCATCCATCCAGACCCCCTGGAGGACTGAAGAGCCTCGGCACCTGGAAGTGACTCAGGATGTAAGCTTCATGGGAACTATGAGAGTACCTTGCACAAACTTGCAGAATCTGCATTTTGTGATCACACACTATCTGCAGGTTCATTGAGTGGAATCCCTTCCTGTTGACGAAGGCATCCGGATGATCCGTTGGCGTTTTGATGGCCACATGGGTGCAGCCTATTGCATCCTGGATGCAGCAAAACCCAGCAATCACTGCAAACCCTCTGGCTCACTCAGCCTGGCTGGCCTCGTCCGTACGGAAATGAAGGAAAGTCAATACCCATCTGAACAGATCTTCTGTCACCAGTTTGACGCAACTGTGGACAGCTTATTGCGAGACTTCACACTGAGCTCCGGGAAGAGCCGGGGGCATAGAGGTTGAGGGCCACTGTGACCTTCAGAGTCATTGGCATGGGGTGTCCACCCACACAGTCGGAGCTGATCTCAGGCCTGATCATCTGACAAATGGAGGTCACAGCCTCCCTGGGGAGGCAGCATTGCACCTCAGACATATTGAGGTAGCCATATTGCCACCTGTAAATCTTGGCAACAGGGTAGTGGCATCTTCTGCAGCCCCATCCAGCTTTGACTACCTGCTGGCCCTGCCCCCCCTTGTGCCTGTGCCTCTCCTCCCACAGGTCACCCCCTGGAAGCTGCAATGGGACACCTGGCCTCCCCTCCCTTCTGCCCCTCACTTCCTCCTCAGAGGAGATGTCTCCAGCGGAGACAACAGCCCCCATTACCAGGGTAAGGGAAAGCTTTCTGATACCTGGAAGGGCTCACACGTCCAAATCCTCAGGTGGGTTTGGAGACAGCAATGAGTTTTGAAATGAAGCCTGGAAATGCTAAGACTGAAGCCCCGAACCGAGATGAAGCTGCCAAGTACCGAGAAGCAACCAGCAGCAAACTGTCTCCAAAACTCCTCACTACTCACACTGGCAATGCTGCTGACCCTTTTTTATCCCGGCTGTGGATGAGATTTTGCAAATTGTGGGCTGCCTGTTTTGCCCGTGTGATGAGCGAGAAGCTCAATTCAGTTGTTCGGGGCCTTAACTGGCCTCTTAATTAATGGTGGGCGCAGCTCCGCCTCCCACACGTGCCCTCCCAACCGAAACATTGCGTGAGTGCTCAATGACATTGGGACACATGCCCGCTCAATGAGTGGAAAATTCTGCCCAAAAACCTGAAAAATCGGATTGGCCTGGATGAATAGTGCTTAGAATGCTTTGGGGATAGTTTCTTAGAGCAGCAATTTCTGGAACCAACCAGAGAGCATGTTACATAGGACCTGGCATTGTGTAACATGGCAGGGTTAATTAATGACCTCAGAGTAAAGGCACCCCTAAGTAGCAGCGACCACAACATGATTGATTTTTACATCCAGTTTGAAAGGGAGAAGAGTGGGTCTAAGACTAGTATCTTAAATTTAAATAGGGCAACTATGTGGGGGTTAAAGCTGAGCTAGCTGAAGTGAACTGGGAAACTACGCTAGAGGGTAGATCAATAGAGAGGCAGTGGCAGACATTTAAAGGGACATTTCAGAGTATTCAGAATAAGTACTTCCTATTATAAAGAAAAATTCTAAGGGGATGACCCACCATCTGTGGTTAACTAAAGAAGTTAAGGAAAGCATCAAACTTAAGGAAAAAGCATACAACTCCGCAAAGGTGAGTGGCAGGACAGATGGTTGGTCAGAATACAAAGAAATGTGAAAACAGATAGCAAGAGTTTCTATGGGTATTTAAAAAGGAAAAGAGTAAGGAAAGTGAGTTTTGGCCCTCTAGAGATGTTAGTGGGGAGTTAACAGTAGATAATAAGGAAATGACGGAAGAAATGAACAAATATTTTGCTTCACTATAGAGAATATAAAAACATTCCAGTAATAGCTGCAAATCAGGAGGTGAATGGAAAAGAGGAACTTGGTGAAATTGAAATCACTAGGGAAATGCTACTGAACAAACTGATGGAGCTGCAGGCTGGCAAGTCTCTGAGACCTGATGGACTACATCCTAGGGTCTTAAAAGGGATGGCTAATGAGGTGGTCAATGCACTGGTGCTAATTTGCTAGATTCTGCAAAAAGTTTTTCCAGTGACTTCCAATACTGTACGGCCAATGTTACAACTAAGAATAAGCATTTTATTCAGAACATTTTTGCATAAATTTCTTGTATATTGATTCAAAAATATCTGATTTAATGATTTATATATTTTGGAAATAATACTTTTAGTTTTAGGATTGAAGTTTTAAATATAAGATAATGGAAGCGCCTGGTTTGGGGAGGTTGGTAAACAGTCCTAAAATATTTGCAATTCAAAAGATAGCTTATGTTATTCAACAAGGTCAGAATTGGAAGTGAGGGTAAAAACCAAAAAAAAAAGCATTAAACAATGGGCGGCCAATTTCTGAGCCTTGCTGGAGACAAGAGCCATAATTTTCCAGCCCTTCAAGCCAGCGGGATCTTCTGGTCCCACCGAAGCTAACAGACATTTGAATGGCCCACCTCATTCGCCATGGGACAACATGCCATGGTGGGGCTGGAAAATCCCAGCCAAGATGTCAACAGTTGTCTTCATAAGGGGTTTAAATTATTCATAGTTTCCCAGAACAAAAGGAAGCTTTAATAATAGGAAATAATGCGTATGAATCTCTCTCTGTGACATCCCAGGGTGCCACATTGCCATGGAGACAGATTGCAAGGAGGTTTTTTTTTGGTTTTGGTTATGTGTGTGATTCCTCACTAGTTTGACTAGGTTTACAAACTGGGCAGTTACTCAGAACTGCTATCTGTGCGTAGGCTAAGCAGCTGCAGAGTTCTAATGGTTGCATCAAGCATACTGGATCAGAATTCTTAATTACAGCCAAGCATTGCAAAAGAAAAGTGTACCGCAGGCTGTAAAAAGGATAGCCATATCCTTTAATAGCAAAGATAAACAGTTGGAACCTGGGAATTGCTTTGAGATAGCAGAGAGAAATCTACTAGGAGTTGTAGAACAGCAGCAAAAGGCTATCTGACACAAGGGTGTTTTTTGATGTGGAGTCACTAAGCAAAGGTGCAGTGAGGACCATGCTTGAGATGAGGTGTCCATAATCATAAAGCGCTTAAGGAGTGGTGAACGGTTGCCTGGCCAGATGCTAGTGGAAAGACCCCAAGACATCTCATACCTTGGAGAATAGCAGGAACACTAAGGAAAATCAAAGTGAATTCCTGAAAGCTATAGCACACCTTGGCTTGGTCCCAGGGAAAATGAAGGAATCCTCAAGATCCTGTAAAATATAGGGGAACTCTTGGGTGGAAATAAAAACAGAACAGGTATTGTCCTGTTGAGATTTTCAGCTTTAAAGAAAAAGTGCTTATGAAATATCATGTTACATTAGTAATAGTTGCTTTGTTGAACTCTTGTATTGTAAAAGTTCTTTCATTTAAAACGTGAAGCCTTGTGATTTTTAGTTCTTTCAGTTAATACCTGAGAGTTCAAATTTCTTTTTAAAAGTACTGGTCTCCACCAAGATCATAACAATATTAACAGTTATTTATATGGGTACAAATCGAAAATTTCAACTCAAACAGGTTCACAAACTTATGTGAATAATTTGATTAGCTTATTTCTCTTGGGTGTTCCTTCTCATTAATACCAGTCGATTTTGACAGGTGAGTGGGCAAATACATGGTAGATGCAGTATCACGTGGATAGGTGTGATGTTATCCACTCCAGTAGGAAAAACAGAACGGCAGAGTATTATTTAAATGGTGATAGATTGGGAAATGTTGCTCTATAAATAGACCTGGTCATCCTTGTACACCAATCACTGAAAGCAAATATGCAGGTGCAGCAAGCAGTTAAGAAGGCAAATGGCATATTGGCCTTCAATGCGAGAGGATCTGAGTAATGCAGCAAGGGTGTCTTACTGCAGCTGTACAGGGCCTTGATGAGATCACACCTGGAGTATTGTGTACAGTTTTGTCTTGTTCCCTAAGAAAATATATACTTGCTATATAGGGAGCACAGCAAAGGCTTACCAGACTGATTACTGGGATGGTAGGTTTGTCATATGAGGAGAGACTAGGTCAACTAGGCCTATATTCACTGGAGTTTAGAAGAATGAGAGGGGATCTCATTGAAGCATGTAAAATTTTGACAGGGCTGGACAGACTGGATGCAGGGTTGATGATGAACAAGGGGTCACATTCCTAAGATACGGCATAGGCCATTTAGGACTGAGGACAAACTTCTTCACTCAGAGGGTGGTGAACCTTGGAATTTTCTATCACAGAGGGCTGTGGAGGCAAAGTCACTGAATATGTTTAAGAAGGAAATAAATAGATTTCTAGACTCTAAAGGAGTCAAGGGGTGTGGCGAGAGAGCAGTAGTATAGCATTGAGACGGATGATCAGCCATGATCACTTTGAATGGCGGAACAGGCTCAAAGGGCTGAATGACCTACTCCTGCTCCGATTTTCTACGTTTCTATGTTTCCATGAATCAGGCTACTCGTAATGAATTCACATTTAATCAATTGCATATTTATTTGCTAACTTAGTTAATAAGTCCTCATTTAAGCCAGTTTTATGTTTTTACCCTTTGACATCCTTAAATTAATGATCTTTTTGAGGCATGGTGTCTCTAGGCACATACGAATCTTCCTGTCTGCATTTTAGAATACTGCCAAGTGTAGAATAGGCCTTGGGCTCTCTCCTTAATAGTGTGAGTCTCTGATGCTTGAAACACTATGCATCCCTGTTGCCTATTATTAAATTATAAGCACCATTGAATACATGATGATTATGACTACTCCAGTACAATTCAAGGACTGAAAATCTGCAGCTGTTACAATAAATTCTCACTATAATTTCAGCAGGAGCCAGTCGGAACAGCGAAAAGCTTGGCCAGGATCCAGAAGAACCAAGTCCTAGCCTTGCATCATGGATTCCTATGTGGCTTGTTGAGCATGAAGGCTCCACCAGCCCTATGAGGTTATCAATGTAAGGGAGAAGGGGACACCCTAAATCAGGAGTCCCTTTGCCCTGCCCTTCATTCAGGACCTGGAAGAGTGTAGCCAAAGTATAACTGGTCCCATCGAACATCCCTAATACTGGCAATTATAGGGCTTATTTGGGTTTCCAGTCAGAAATTGGTGCCAGGATCTCTGTAGAGCAGGGAAAATCTTTAAATGGCCTCCTGACATGGAGGAATTCTTATTCTCTTTTCAGGTTGGGCTAGTTTCAACCAGTGTATTTGGCCTCTTTGAGAACGATCTCTGCAAAAATGTTCTCCTCCCCCAAACCATTCAGCGCCTGTTCCATTCAGTTTGTCACCCACTTCCTGCAAAGTTCAATAATCTCAGTGGCAGAGGCCAGAAGTGGGTACATACTGTCACTTATGCCAGCACACACCAGCCTAAGGATTTTCAACTCCTCAATCTTGAAGTACTGGCGCATAAGCTAGCGGATAAGAGTATCAATCAACACCAAGTTAGCATCTGTTAAAAATCTTTCCTTTCCAATAACTAGCTGAAAAGAAAATTACTTTAAAATTATGCTAAGCGAGTACGAGGGTGTGAATACTTATAATATTTGAATGAAATCCCTATGAATATTATTTTACCCACATTAAGGTTTTTTTTTAAATATTCACAGTATAATTTGAAGGCCCTAGTGATTAATAAAAGCTGCATCGGGCTGATCCAACAGCTGCTCTATGTTAAATCTTTGAGTATGAAATTCCGGATAAGCTTTCTGAAACACATGGTTCTCATTGGCTTATGTCTATATAAGAATTAGTTCTTAAAATGACAGTGCCCTGTACTTTAAAGACAAGGAATATGAAGCATTCTTTTGGAAAAACTCTCATGGTGAAACTTTAAAATGATTAATGATTTTATTATCCCTTTAATGCCTATGGTTTTATTAGTCATACTATAAGTGGTATGACTGCCACTGAAAAAATTCCAGACATATATGTAAAACTGCACTGACACCATTGCTAGTGGGACAAACATCAATTTACCCAATTAATAAAGAACAGTTTGGAATAGTTTTACTTCCTGATGTTTCACAACTATTATTCCACCAGTGTATTTCATAATACAACAAAATTCTACTGTTTCCCAGTCTTCAGTCAAAATATTAATGTAGAATGTTCTTTTAAATTAGGATAAGATGATTTGCAACATGCATTCAGTGTTTAAATGTAAGAACTAATTAATGGCTTAACTGATTATTTGTGGTTAATTGTATAAATAACTTTTAAATTTGCATTAAATTGTATAAATATTTTATATTTTTTCATGGGAGCTGGGCATCACTGGCTAGACCAAGGTTTATTGCTAATTACTCCCTAATTGTCCTTGAGAAGCTGGTGATGGTGAACTTCGTTCTTGAATCCCTGCAGTCCATACGGTGCAGGGAGGGAGTTCAGCGACGGTGAAGGAAGGGTGATATAGTCCCAAGGCAGGATGGTGTGTGACCTGGAGGGAAACTTGCAGGTGGTGGTGCTCCTGTGCATCTGCTGCTTCCAGGTGGCAGAGGTCACAGGTTTGGAATGTGCTGCCAAAGGAGCATTGCTGAGTTGCTGCAGTGCAACTTGTAGATGGAATGAATGTTTAAGGTGGTGGATAGGAAGCCAATCAAATGGGTTGCTTTGTCCTCATTGGTGTAGAGCTTCTTGAATGTTTTTGGAGCTGTACTCATGTTGGGAAATGGAAAGCATTCCATCCCACTCCTGACTTGTGCCATGTAGATGGAGGACAGACTTTAGAGAGTCACGAGATGAGTTATGAGCTGCAGAATTCCCAGCCCCTGACCTGCTCTTGTGGCCACAATATTTATATCACCAGCCTGTTAATTTTCTGTGATCAATGGTCATCCCAGGATTTTGATGGTGAGGGATTCAGCAATGGTAATGTCTTGAAAGTCAAGGGCAGATGATTAGATTCACTTTGGTTGGAGGTGGTCATTGTCTGGTACTTGTGGGGTGTGAATGTTACTTGCCCCTTATCAACTCAAGCCTGAATGTTGTCCAAGTCTTACTGCACATGGGCATGGGTCCTTGTATTTGAGGAGTTGTAAGTGGTTCTGAACACAATGTAATCATCACTGAACATCTCCACTCCTGATCTTATGTTGAGGGAAGATCATGGATGAGGCAGCAAAAGATCTTTTCTTATGTTTCAGTAAAGCAGCTTGGAATTTTTTTAATGTTATCCTACATAAATACGAATTGCTAAAAATATGAAAATTTAACTTTTTATTGATTAACTTTACAGAGAAATTGAAAATAATTTTAAAATGAGGTTCTTCTGAACTTGGAGAATGGTCAGTTAATTTCTTAATTCGTACACAACTGATTTAGAACAAAAAGTCAATTTCATATTTTATCACATATTACTGTCACTCTTTGATTATCAGTTGTGAAGTGTGTGCATTTGAAAAAAAAACTACATTTAATATCTAGCAGAACTCGAAGAATGAGGAGGAAATGGTTCCTGCACTAATGATTTTATCGGCCCATTGGCGTTGGGTGTGTTTGGCGGCCGGTGCAGACAATATGGCAAGAAGGCCAAAAATAGGTTTCACAGCATCGTGAAACCAGTTTGCGATCATCTGCTCAGCCCATCAATGGTGGGCCACATTTTCCGCCATCAGATTTTGGGAAACTCATTGTAATACATCTGCATATCATTATAAGGCTAGCCCACTGGATTCATCCCCTCCCTGACTGGATCACCTGCCCACATTGGACTGACTGCTGTTTCGCAATGGCATATAAAAGATGTGTGCTTGGCGGGCTGCACTTTGAGGGGAAATTGGAGGTGAGTGCACAGTAATCTTGTGGAGTGCTCGCGAGGGACACCTGTTGGACTTCAAGGATGAGACGCGTTGCTGGGGGGTGGGGGTGGGGTGCAAATGCTGCCCTGCGGTCGAGGTGATTTTGTAGTGGGGGGAATGTTTGAAGGTAGTGCACAAACATGTGCGGGAGGGGGTGAGGGAGGGTGATGGGTGAGGGAAGCAGCCACGCATTAGGGAAACCTTGTATAAAGCGACCATTCCTCTGCAACTGAGACAGTTCGGATGCAGCCACATTGATATTATTGGAGTTGGGCTTCTAACTTATCTGCCCAATCAAGTAACACAGAGGCATCAAAGTCCCACCAAGTTTCATCCCTCGGACACAGACTGCAAACTAATGAGCATTTTAGTGGACTGCAGAACAGTTGGATGACTGGGCACATTGTACAATCTCCTTGCTAAAGCTGGCCATGGAGCTGTCACTGGTGGAGGCACTCAAAGCCCCACGCAATATCATTATCCAAGTTTGGACCAGTCTCCCCCATGGTTCAAGTTAATAATGCAGCCTTGCAGCATGGGTTAAGAGAATGCCTGCGCCTGAGCTGAGAGCACAGCATGCAGTCCAGTGGGCAAAGAAGCCACCAATTGATTAGGTAGAGTTGGGTGGAGGTGGGTGAGGTTTTGGACAGCCATGCAGTGCACTAATCTCTGGCCATCCACTTGGTGGCCAACGCTCACTGGGATGCATTAAGGGGCCTTCAGACTTAATCAAAAGAGGTTCCTAGTATACCCATGCTAGCCCACACATCTCCCTGTTTCATCCTGCAGGAGGAGTACTTCAGGATCAAGGAGACTGGTGAACTAGCTATATGCCTCATGGCATCCAGGGAGTAAAAATGACTGAGAAGAGAGCAACTGAGGTGCCTGGCTGCACAGAGAGGAGCAGCAAATTCTGGAAGAATGGGTGGCTGGGGCACCCGCACACGCTTCCAACAAACCACAACAAGCTGGCGCTGGTCAGCGCCTAGCAATGCTCAGGGTCTATAGATGCTGCCTTTCATTCCTGCAGATGACAAAGAACCAGTGTCACTGAAGTCTGTTCATGTCAAGGGAACTGGCTGGTCACATCTGCCAGCTACTGCAGGATTTGGTGGCACATGGATATGGAGGGCATCCACTGCCAACGGCTGTAACAGTGACTGTGGTGCTCAATTTCTATGCCAGTGACTCCTTTCAGGGCTCCATAGGTGACCTCTGTGGGATATTACAAGCCTCCATCCACAAATGCACCCATGAAGTCATGGATGCCATCTTTGTGAGGGCACCCAACTTTGTGCATTTTGCCCAGGGCTAGGCTAGCCGGGATGCAAAGGTGATTGGATTTGCCCAGATCTCGGGTTTCCCACAGGTGCAGGGTATGATCGGCTGCACTCATGTGGTGCTCAGATCTCCATAAAGGATACAACTGCAAGGGATTCCATTCACTGAATGTGCCACTGGTGTGCGACCATCACAAACAACTTCCGTAGGTCTGCGCACGGTGTCCAGGGAGTATACATGATTCCTACATTCTCAGTCAGTCACAGATTCCTGATGACTTCCAGGGTCCACAGAAGCTGCAGGGATGGCTCCTCGGGGGAAAGGCTACCCCCAGAGGATGTGACTGATGATGCTCATGTGGCGGCCTCAGAATGCAGCAGAGCAAGATTATAATGGGGCTCATGCTGCAGCTCGCAACTTGGTGGAGCAGACCATCAGGATGCTGAAAATAAGGTTCCGATGCCCGGAACAGTGTGCTGGAGCCCTGCAGTATAGTCCACAGAGGATGTCAAGCATCGTCATCGCTTGCTGCACCTTTACAACCTGGCGCTGCAATGAGAAGAGAAGCTGGCTGAGGAGGAGATGGAGCATCTAGAGGTCTCCTCCGATGAGTAGGGCATCAATGGTGATGAGGATGAGGAGGTCCTTGAAGTCGATGACGATGGCGATGAGGCCCTTGCACTGGCCAGACAGAGACAGACATGCTCAGGAGGTCCTCATAGCTGCTAGATTTGTGGACGATAATGATGACACAAGATCTTCACAATGCATCTATGAACGTTTGACTGCAATCTGGCTTATGGCAGTGCACATACCCTCTGTGAGAATGCTCCTGTCAATGGAGATGCAGTGCAAACACTAATAGTTGCTTGATTGCAGGAGAATGAAGATGACATGCAGTAAGGACACTCCATAGATCTTCACATAGCATCTGAGAATGCCTGACTCCTGTCTAGCTGAGGGCAGCTCACTTGCGTTCTGTGCTCAGGGTCATATCATAGAGATGCAGCCATGAAACTTCAGAAGCATCTGATCCTTTGTCCACCTTCAGCATGTGACCATTTTAGGAGCACAGCATCACCAGTCACAAATGCTGAAATGATGATGGCCAGCCCCATCTTAAAGGTGCTGAGAGCACACAGAGAGAATGAGGGAACTCTGTGGTGCCTGCCCACGGCATTCTGGCAATACTGACAAGCACCATCGAGGTGCAGGCATCAGTGATGTTTCCAGGGAGTGTGAGGCTGGACCATCACTTTGGTCTGAAGGCTACGCAGAGCACAGGGAAGAGGCCGTGCACTGAGATACCTGCCTTTATCTTGTGCAGAAAGGTTTCACATTTGAGTGCCATGAACACTGCTCATCAGAACAAGGAGCCACAGGCAGGGAGACATTCATGGGAGTTTATTTACAATGGTGAACATTGTGTACAAGTGATTAACACCCATGCCCAGACTGTGCAATTATATGCCTAAATAGCCAAGTGGTTGGTAACCCCAAAATCAAGAGTTCAAATCTCACAATGGGAAACAATGTAACTTCATCTGAATAGGAACAGATGGAAACGTGTTTGTACTCGAAAGAGTTACATTTTCCTAACTCTGCTGTTACATCTTGAGAACGGTCGTGCTCGGACCCGACGTTATTTTGGGTCTTGAGGTGGCCCAGGTGCGCGGTGGTCTTCAGTCTGAACGTTCCCCTGTTCGGACAGAATTCCACATTGGCCCCAAGCCCCGAACCCTCCCTCGGGTGCTGGTGCCCCGCAATATGAGCCGCCTCGGGGACATGCCCTCTGTGCCTTTTGGCACAACAAAGAGGGGCTTTTTGTACGGACTGCTGCTGCACACCTTCCATTTTCTCGCCCTTGTCCGCCGCCCGGACATGCCCTGGCGTGCCTTGTTGCCGTCCGGCGGCGGAGGCCCCCGATGGGAGGCACTCTATGGAGGTGTCCTCCCCCTTTCTATCGGGGACATGGGTTGGAGGGTGTTGCATGCAGCAGTCCCCTATAATAAGAGGATACATAGGTTCACGGACTCTCAGGACACGTGCCCTTTTTGCAGTCTTGTGGAGTCCGTGGACCATGTATACATAGGGTGTTGTAGGCTGCACTCCCTTTTTAGTTACTTGAAAAACCTTTTATTGATGTTTTGTTTGCACTTCAGCCCCACGCTCCTGATCTATGGGCACCCGGTGCGGAAGGGGGTCGGGAAGGAGGAGGACCTCCTCGTGAACCTGCTCCTGGGCCTGGCCAAATTGGCCATTACAGGTCCAGGCAGCGGGCGATCGACGGGGGAGTCCCGCCTGATTGTTTGTCCCTCTTCCGCGGCTACGTTCGCTGCCAGATGTCCCTGGAGAAGGAGCACGCGATGTCTGCTGACACTCTCGAGGCCTTCCGTGCCCGGTGGGCACCGCGGGGACTGGGGTGTTTTGTTGACCCCTCTAATCACATTTTGATTTAAAGTTTGTAAGGTTCCTTTAAATTTTTGTCCTTGGTTTTACAGCTGACCTGAATTAGGGGCTGTGCCTGATTTATCCCAATTTTGTTGATTTGGTTTAATTGTTTTCATTTAAAAGATTATCAAGAATTCAAATCTCACAATGGCAAACTATGAAACAATGTAACTTTATCTGAATAGGAACAGACGGAAACATGTTTGTACTCGAAAGAGTTACTTTGCTTGGCCTAAATAGCCAAGTGGTTATGGTACTGGGTTTGTAACCCCAAGATCAAGAGTTCAAATCTCACAATGGCAAACTACGAAAAAACAATATCACTTCATCTGAAACAGATGGAAAAGTGTTTGTACTTGAAAGAGTTACTCCCACCCAATTTGCTTGGCCTAAATAGCCAAGTGGTTATGATACTGGGTTTGTAACCCCAAGATCAAGAGTTCATATCTCACAATGGCAAACAACGTAACTTCATCTGAAACAGATGGAAACTGGTTTGTACTTGAAAGAATTGCATCTTCTTAACGCTTGGCCTAAATAGCCAAGTGGTTATGGTACTGGGCTTGTAACCCCTAGATCAAGAGTTCAAATCTCACAATGGTAAACTATGAAACAATTTAACTTCATCTGAATAGGAACAGATGGAAACGTGTTTGTACTCGAAAGAGTTACATTTTTTTTCCCAATTTTGTTGATTTGGTTTTCATTTAAAAGATTATCAAGAGTTCATATCTCACAATGGCAAACAACGTAACTTCATCTGAAACAGATGGAAACTGGTTTGTACTTGAAAGAATTGCATCTTCTTAACGCTTGGCCTAAATAGCCAAGTGGTTATGGTACTGGGCTTGTAACCCCTAGATCAAGAGTTCAAATCTCACAATGGTAAGCTATGAAACAATTTAACTTCATCTGAATAGGAACAGATGGAAACGTGTTTGTACTCGAAAGAGTTACATTTTTCCCGCCCGATTGTTCGTCCCTCTTCCGTGGCTACGTTCGCTGCCGGATGTCCCTGGAGAGGGAGCACGCGATGTCTGCTGACACTCTCGAGGCCTCCCGTGCTCGGTGGGCACCGCGGGGACCGGGGTGTTTTGTTGACCCCTTTAATCACATTTTGATTTAAAGTTTGTAAGGTTCCTTTAAATTTTGTCCTTGGTTTTACAGCTGACCTGAATTAGGGACTTTGCCTGATTTATCCCAATTTTGTTGATTTGGTTTTCATTTAAAAGATTATCAAGAGTTCAAATCTCACAATGGCAAACTATGAAACAACGTAACTTCATCTGAAAAACAGATGGAAACGAGTTTGTACTCGAAAGAGTTACACCTAAAAATCAAATTTGGCATGGCCTAAATAGCCAAGTGATTATGGTACTGGGCTTGTAACCCCCAGATCAAGAGTTCACTTTCCTAACGATCTCGTGGAGGTAATTGTGGATTCAGTTGGTTTCCTGGTACTGAGGAGAGAAGGTGTGTAGTGTTGGTGTTGCTGCTCCTCAGTGTTTCAACTGTTTCTGCTGCTGCCTTTGGGGTTGTTGCTTCTGCTGTGTGCTGCTGCTGCCCCTGCACTTGAGGGTGTTTGCTGCTGCTGCTGCCCCTGCACTTGAGGGTGTTTGCTGCTGCTGCTGGACCTGCACTTGAAGGTGTTTGCTGCTGCTGCTGGACCTGCCCGTGTGGAGCAAAAGGAGAGAGAGGGAGGCCAGGAGGCCAGGACTGTGTCTGAAAACAACATCCTAGGTGGGTGTCCAACATTATTGTTTGTGTAAGGTGGGGGCAATAAAGGACTGTGTTTTGTAGGGGGAGGAAAGAAGACTGCAGGAAGGTTTGGGGAAGGAAGAGAGGGGGGTGTGTGGTTAAAACCACCATTCTGCTACCCCCCCCGCCCCACCCAGCCCTTTCCCAGTAAGGCCAGCGGTGGCTGGTGAAGACATCGCCTCCCCCTGCAAGAAGATCATCACACCCCACCCAACATCCACCTTTCACTGGAGACACCCACCTGGACTCTTCCCTTTTCCCTCCTGTGCCTCCCTGTCCTTCACTCCTCTCCCTCCTCTCCTCTCCTGTACAAAAGGGGGAGGTTATTACTACCTCCCTCCCTAGGGAGGAACATTGTATATTTAAAAATAAATAAATAAATAAATATATATATTAAAAAATATATATAATTTATAAAAAAAAAATGGCCAATCCTTCCCAGGGTGGGCGTGGCTCTGGCCTTAAAGCCAGTTCAACATCTCCTGTGGCCGGGCCCTCGAGGGCTAATGTGGAGGCGGCTTTGTCACCGGTGGCAGGGCCTACAAAAAAGACTTATGCGGGGGTGGTTGCTTCTGCAGCTCCTGCTGCTCCCGCTGCCCTGTCGCCATTCCGTCTCCTCACCAGGGCCCTCGGGGTAAAATGCTACACTCACCCTGAGATGACTATTGAGGCCTGCGTTAAGGCTATGGCTGGGGTTGTCGGCCCCTCAGCCATTGTCGCGGCCTCAAAGATGTATGGGAGGGCCATCTTTTTCTTGAGGTCCGAGCGGGCAGTGCAGCTCGCCCTGCAGAAGGGGCTCACTGTGGGCGGGACTTTTCTGGCGGTGGATCCCCTTGAGGCCACCGCCCAGAGGATTGTTATTTCAAATGTCCCGCCCTTTATACCATGTGGGCTCCTCCTCCCCCACCTTAATAAACTGGGGGAGGTCAGGTCAGGGCTTGCACCAGTCCCGCTTGGCCTCAAAGACTCGGCCCTCCGCCACGTGTACTCCTTCCGGCGCCAAGTTTTCGTCCGCTTGGCCCGGGAGGAGTGCCTGGAGGGGGCCTTCTCAGTTAATTTTGAGGGGACCGCCTATCGGGTCTTCTGGACCGCGGAGGGTGTGCGGTGCCATGCCTGTAAGGAGGTGGGGCACGTAAGAAAGAACTGCCCCGCCTCCAAGGCCACGAGCCCCACCCAAGCGGCCGCGGCTGGCACCGCCCTTCCTCCCCCCGCCACCACTCCATCTCCCTCCCCGCAAGGGGAAGCGACCCCGGCAGCAGCTGCCATCTCGGCTGCCGGTGAGGCGGGGGGAGAGCCCCCGCGCCGTAAGAAGGCGCGGAGGAAGACCCGAAATTGGAGGCGGCCCCTGAAACGCCCCAAACCCCCCAAACACCTGCAAGCACCGGCTCGGGGGAAAAGACAACATCCGGCCCCGGCGTCGTGTCCGCGTGTGCTCCCGGGCCCGTGGGTGCTAAGGCGCCGAGTGCTGGGCCCGGCGTCGTCCTGCGCGTGCTCCCGGGGCCAGGCGGGGAAGGGACGCGGGACCCCGAGCCGGGGTATCTAACACCCAAAACCCAGAGGGTGGAGTGTCCGGGAGGGCTGGACAAGGAGGAGGGGGCCTCGGAAATGGAGGTCTCCCTAGCCCCCAGCCTGACCCGGAAGAGACGTCACACTTCGGAGGAGGAGGTGGGTGATGCCCAAACTGAAGAAGTTGGGTGTGTCCCTTCCCCCGATGAAGAGGTGGTGGCGTCTCCACCAAGTAAAATCTCGCCCTGTCCTCTGGGGGAACTCAAAACCCCTGCACCGACTCCCACCACTATTACCCCTGTCAACCTGCTGCAGTCCCCTGAACAGGGCCCCTCGGGGGTCACTGAAGGCACCTCCCTTGAGGTGGTGCCCGACTCAGAGACCCTCGATACCCCCGAGGTACCTTCTGGCTCATCGGGGGACTGCAACTTGCAAAATTTAAAAAATGTCAACGGGTCATTGGGTGGCGGCGAAAAAGGAAGGCCTTCCCGCTCCCTCCCAAACCTTAGCACCGGGCGTCCTAGTTTTAGGGTCAGGAGCTTGTCCTGAGCTCCCCGGACGACCCGGTGCGGGAGGAGAGCGGGCATCAGAACTGCCGCTGCCCTCTGACCCAAAACGTTTAGAGGAGACCAGAGAGGACCCCTCTGGCCTTGATCCTGGGGGTGGGGATCGAGGTACAGGTGGGGCCAGCTGGCAGCTCCGAATCAGCCCCCGTACTCAATGCGGGGGAGGGGTCGGAAGCTGGAGGCGACGACCTGGAGGAGGACGGGGTGTCCGTGGTGAGCGCTGGAGATTACGCTGAGTCGCTCTCAAGCGAGGCGGTGGATCCCCTGGTGCCCTCCACTGACTCCCCCCTCATCCCCCCAAGGGAACTCCGGGACTTTTTGGCGAGTCATCGCGGTCGCCGAGACAGGGTTCAGTTGGCCTTGGACCGGTGGCATTCTTTTCCGCTGGTGTTCTGGTCCACTCGCGAGGCTCTCAAGTCTCCTGAGTTGGATAGGAACGCGCGGCGGAGGGTCCAAACGTTTCTCGCTGGGCTCCTGAAGGAGAGGAAGGACTAAAAAGTCCTCTTCTTCTTTTTAATGACTTAAGGTGAAGGTTTGATGTACCTTTGACAATGAAGACGACTATAGCCAGCCTCAACATCCGTGGCAGCAGGGCGGCACAGCGCAGGTTCCAGAACTTCTCGGTCCTCAGGGACGGGAAGTACGCGTTGTGCTTCCTGCAAGAAACCCATACCGTTCCGGGAGACGAAGCCACGTGGCTCCTGGAGTGGCGAGGGGGGGTCTACATGAGTCACCTAGCCTCCAATTCTGGCGGGGTGGCTATCTTGTTGGCCCCGCATTTTCAGCCGGAGATCTTGGGGGTCAAGGAGCCAGTGCCAGGCCGGTTGCTGCACCTGACTGTGCGTCTGGGGGGGGCGGTGCTTCACTTTGTGAATGTGTACGCT
Source organism: Carcharodon carcharias (assembly GCF_017639515.1). Lineage (NCBI taxonomy): Eukaryota > Metazoa > Chordata > Chondrichthyes > Lamniformes > Lamnidae > Carcharodon > Carcharodon carcharias. The sequence goes on along the minus strand of NC_054469.1, from coordinate 163,600,299 downwards.
CCCCTGGGCACGCAGCAGCAAGCGAGCTTCTTTGAAGAAGTGTCCACTCATCTCGGCTCCATCGACGCTGGCGAGTGCATCGTCCTCGGGGGGGATTTCAATTGCACCCTCGGGGTCCGGGACCGTCACGGTACCCCGCACTGCACGCGAGGTGTGAGTAAGTTGCGGGACCTGGTCAGGTCCTTCGACTTAGTGGACGTCTGGCGAAATCTCCATCCTGACTCCAGCGTGTTCACCTTTGTGTCACCTGGAGTCGGAGCGTCCAGACTCGACCGCCTTTACGTTTCGAAGGCGTACGTGTCCTGCGTTCCGGCTGCTTCTATACAGCAGGTTCCGTGCACGGACCACCGTCTGGTGTGGGCGGAGCTCACTTCGTTCTGCGCTCGGACGGGGTCCGCGTACTGGCATTTTAATAACCTGTTGTTGGAAGACCAGCGGTTCCTGGACTCGTTCCGTCGCTTCTGGGCCGGCTGGAGAAGGAAGCGGGGAGGCTTCCCCTCCTTGAGGCTATGGTGGGACGTGGGCAAGACTCACGTCCGAGTTTTCTGTCAAGAGTACGCGAAGGGGTCGACAAAGAGACGCAAATCCAGGGTCGAGGAGTTGGAGAAGGAGGTGCTCGACCTGGAGGCACGTCTCCGTCAGCCCGACGCAGGACCCGGCCCTGCGGTCGGTGTACGATGAGAAGAAGGGCGCGCTGCGGGACCTGCAACTGGTCGGGTCTCGGGGTGCGTTCGTGAGGTCGCGGATCTGTTTCCTTAAGGAGATGGACCGTGGCTCTCCCTTCTTCTACTCACTGGAAAAAAGGCACGGGGTCCGTAAGCAGCTCTTTACGCTGCTGGCCGACGACGGATCACTTGTCTCGGATCCGGAGGGCATCAGGGCCATTGCCCGAGATTACTACACTGCCCTTTTCTCTCCGGATCCGTCCAGTGAGGAAGCTTGCAGAGTTTTGTGGGAGGACCTGCCGCAGGTCGGCCCGGAGTGCGCCGGAAAGCTCGACTCCCCTATAAGTCTGGGGGAGCTGACCGGCGCACTCGACGGTCTTTCTAGGGGCAAAACCCCGGGACTAGACGGGCTGACCGTGGAGTTCTTCAGGGCGTTCTGGGACGTCTTGGGGAGCGACTTCGCGGGGGTCCTGGGGGAGAGCATTGCTACCGGGGAGATGCCCCTTTCGTGGCGCAGGGCCGTGATTGCCCTGCTACCGAAGAAGGGGGATCTCCGCCTTCTTAAAAACTGGCGCCCGGTCTCCCTCCTCAGCACGGACTACAAAATCTTCGCCCGAGCCATGTCTTCTCGGCTCGGCACCGTGCTGGACCACATGATCCACCCTGACCAGTCCTACACCGTCCCGGACCGAACCATTTATGATAACATCCATCTGGTCCGGGACATCATCCACCATTCCCAGAGGGCTGGTCTGTCGAGCGCCTTCCTGTCTCTCGATCAGGAGAAGGCGTTCGACAGGGTGGATCACGAATACTTACTCGGAACTCTGCGAGCTTTCGGGTTCGGGACGCATTTTGTCGCCCGGATCCGACTTCTGTACACTGCCGCGGAGTGTCTAGTGAAGGTTAACGGGTCCCTGACGGCGCCCCTTCGCTTTGGGAGAGGGGTACGTCAGGGCTGCCCCCTGTCTGGCCAGTTGTATTCTATTTGCGTGGAGCCTTTCCTGCGCCTCTTGCGGAGGAGGTTGTCGGGATTGGTTCTGCGCGGGCCGGGCATCGGGGTGGTCCTTTCGGCTTACGCCGATGACGTGCTCCTTATGTTTAGTGACCCGGCTGACCTGCGGAGGATGCGCGAGTGCCAGGAGGTCTACTCTGCCGCTTCTTCTGCCAGGATCAACTGGGGTAAGTGTTCTGGACTCCTGGTCGGTCAGTGGCAGATGGATCCCCTACCCGAGGAGCTCAGGCCTTTCACCTGGAGCAGGACCAGCCTCCTCTACCTGGGGGTCCATCTCTGCCCCGCTGAGGAATCCTGGCCGGCAAACTGGCAGGAACTGGAGACGAAAGTCACCGCTCGCCTGCGGCGCTGGACAGGACTGCTCCGAGTGCTATCTTACCGGGGTCGAGTTCTGGTCATAAACCAGCTGATCGCCGCCATGTTGTGGTATCGGCTGGTCACTTTGACCCCTCCCCCGGACTTTGTCACAAGAATCCAGAGATTGTTAGTCGACTTCTTCTGGGACAAAAGATTGCACTGGGTCGCTGCCGAGGTTCTGAGTCTCCCGCTTAGGGAGGGTGGTCAGGCGCTAGTGTGCCTACGCACACAGGTGGCGACTTTCCGCCTTCAGACCCTGCAGCGATACCTCTACGTTGAGCCTCCTCCTAGATGGTGTGCCCTGATGACGTATTTCTTCCGTCAGGTGCACGGCCTGAATTATGACGTGCAGCTCCTGTTTATAGAACAGCTGGGCCTCGGTGGCTCCTTGCAGGCGTTGCCCGTCTTTTACCAGGACCTGATCAAAGTCTGGAAAGTGGTCGCCTCGCGACGCAGCTCTCCCCCGTCAGGAGTAGCGGCTATCGTCAGAGAGCCGCTGCTCAGGAATCCGCCCCTCCGTCCTTTTCAGTGGTTGGCGGAGAGGAGGGCTGTGGCCGCAGGGGTGACCAGGATCGGGGACGTGCTGGGTGGCGGAGGACTGGGCTGGATGCTCCCGCAGGAGTTGGCGCGACGCGCGTCTGTGAGTGTCCAGGTCGCAGCCGATGCCATCCAAGACCTGAGAACGGTCGTGCTCGGACCCGACGTTATTTTGGGTCTTGAGGTGGCCCAGGTGCGCGGTGGTCTTCCGTCTGAGCGTTCCCCTGTTCGGACGGAATTCCACATTGGCCCCAAGCCCCGAACCCTCCCTCGGGTGCTGGTGCCCCGCAATATGAGCCGCCTCGGGGACATGCCCTCTGTGCCTTTTGGCACAGCAAAGAGGGGCTTTTTGTATGGACTGCTGCTGCACACCTTCCATTTTCTCGCCCTTGTCCGTCGACCGGACACGCCCTGGTGTGCCTTGTTGCCGTCCGGCGGCGGAGGCCCTCGATGGGAGGCCCTCTACGGAGGTGTCCTCCCCCTTTCTATCGGGGACCTGGGTTGGAGGGTGTTGCATGCGGCAGTCCCTTATAATAAGAGGATGCATAGGTTCACGGACTCTCAGGACACATGCCCTTTTTGCGGTCTTGTGGAGTCCGTGGACCATGTATACATAGGGTGTTGTAGGCTGCACTCCCTTTTTAGTTATTTGAAAAACCTTTTATTGATGTTTTGTTTGCACTTCAGCCCCACGCTCCTGATCTATGGGCACCCGGTGCGGAAGGGGGTCGGGAAGGAGGAGGACCTCCTCGTGAACCTGCTCCTGGGCCTGGCCAAGTTGGCCATTAACAGGTCCAGGCAGCGGGCGATCGACGGGGGAGTCCCGCCTGATTGTTTGTCCCTCTTCCGCGGCTACGTTCGCTGCCGGATGTCCCTGGAGAAGGAGCACGCGGTGTCTGCTGGCACTCTCGAGGCCTTCCGTGCTCGGTGGGCACCGCGGGGACTGGGGTGTTTTGTTGACCCCTTTAATCACATTTTGATTTAAAGTTTGTAAGTTTCCTTTAAACTTTGTTCTTGGTTTTACAGCTGACCTGAATTAGGGGCTGTGCCTGATTTATCCCAATTTTGTTGATTTGGTTTTCATTTAAAAGATTATCAAGAGTTCATTTTCCTAACGATCTCGTGGAGGTAATTGTGGATTCAGTTGGTTTCCTGGTACTGAGGAGAGAAGGTGTGTGGTGTTGGTGTTGCTGCTCCTCAGTGTTTCAACTGTTTCTGCTGCTGCCTTTGGGGTTGTTGCTTCTGCTGTGTGCTGCTGCTGCCCCTGCACTTGAGGGTGTTTGCTGCTGCTGCTGCCCCTGCACTTGAGGGTGTTTGCTGCTGCTGCTGGACCTGCACTTGAAGGTGTTTGCTGCTGCTGCTGGACCTGCCCGTGTGGAGCAAAAGGAGAGAGAGAGAGGCCAGGAGGCCAGGACTGTGTCTGAAAACAACATCCTAGGTGGGTGTCCAACATTATTGTTTGTGTAAGGTGGGGGCAATAAAGGACTGTGTTTTGTAGGGGGAGGAAAGAAGACTGCAGGAAGGTTTGGGGAAGGAAGAGAGGGGGGTGTGTGGTTAAAACCACCATTCTGCTACCCCCCCCGCCCCACCCAGCCCTTTCCCAGTAAGGCCAGCGGTGGCTGGTGAAGACATCGCCTCCCCCTGCAGGAAGATCATCACACCCCACCCAACATCCACCTTTCACTGGAGACACCCACCTGGACTCTTCCCTTTTCCCTCCTGTGCCTCCCTGTCCTTCACTCCTCTCCCTCCTCTCCTCTCCTGTACAAAAGGGGGAGGTTATTACTACCTCCCTCCCTAGGGAGGAACATTGTATATTTAATAAAAAAAAAAATATATATATATTAAAAAATATATATAGTTTAAAAAAAAAAATGGCCAATCCTTCCCAGGGTGGGCGTGGCTCTGGCCTTAAAGCCAGTTCAACATCTCCTGTGGCCGGGCCCTCGAGGGCTAATGTGGAGGCGGCTTTGTCACCGGTGGCAGGGCCTACAAAAAAGACTTATGCGGGGGTGGTTGCTTCTGCAGCTCCTGCTGCTCCCGCTGCCCTGTCGCCATTCCGTCTCCTCACCAGGGCCCTCGGGGTAAAATGCTACGCTCACCCTGAGATGACTATTGAGGCCTGCGTTAAGGCTATGGCTGGGGTTGTCGGCCCCTCAGCCATTGTCGCGGCCTCAAAGATGTATGGGAGGGCCATCTTTTTCTTGAGGTCCGAGCGGGCGGTGCGACTCGCCCTGCAGAAGGGGCTCACTGTGGGCGGGACTTTTCTGGCGGTGGATCCCCTTGAGGCCACCGCCCAGAAGATTGTTATTTCAAATGTCCCGCCCTTTATACCATGTGGGCTCCTCCTCCCCCACCTTAATAAGCTGGGGGAGGTCAGGTCGGGGGTTGCACCAGTCCCGCTCGGCCTCAAAGACTCGGCCCTCCGCCACGTGTACTCCTTCCGGCGCCAAGTTTTCGTCCGCTTGGCCCAGGAGGAGTGCCTGGAGGGGGCCTTCTCAGTTAATTTTGAGGGGACCGCCTATCGGGTCTTCTGGACCGCGGAGGGTGTGCGGTGCCATGCCTGTAAGGAGGTGGGGCACGTAAGAAAGAACTGCCCCGCCTCCAAGGCCACGAGCCCCACCCAAGCGGCCGCGGCTGGCACCGCCCCTCCTCCCCCCGCCACCACTCCATCTCCCTCCCCGCAAGGGGAAGCGACCCCGGCAGCAGCTGCCATCTCGGCTGCCGGTGAGGCGGGGGGAGAGCCCCCGCGCCGTAAGAAGGCGCGGAGGAAGACCCGAAATTTGGAGGCGGCCCCTGAAACGCCCCAAATCCCCCAAACACCTGCAAGCACCGGCTCGGGGGAAAAGACAACATCCGGCCCCGGCGTCGTGTCCGCGTGTGCTCCCGGGCCCGTGGGTGCTAAGGCGCCGAGTGCTGGGCCCGGCGTCGTCCCTGCGCGTGCTCCCGGGGCCGGCGGGGAAGGGACGCGGGACCCCGAGCCGGGGTATCTAACACCCAAAACCCAGAGGGTGGAGTGTCCGGGAGGGCTGGACAAGGAGGAGGGGGCCTCGGAAATGGAGGTCTCCCTAGCCCCCAGCCTGACCCGGAAGAGACGTCACGCTTCGGAGGAGGAGGTGGGTGATGCCCAAACTGAAGAAGTTGGGTGTGTCCCTTCCCCCGATGAAGAGGTGGTGGCGTCTCCGCCAAGTAAAATCTCGCCCTGTCCTCTGGGGGAACTCAAAACCCCTGCACCGACTCCCACCACTATTACCCCTGTCAACCTGCTGCAGTCCCCTGTACAGGGCCCCTCGGGGGTCACTGAAGGCACCTCCCTTGAGGTGGTGCCCGACTCAGAGACCCTCGATACCCCCGAGGTACCTTCTGGCTCATCGGGGGACTGTAACTGGCAAAATTTAAAAAATGTCAACGGGTCATTGGGTGGCGGCGAAAAGGAAGGCCTTCCCGCTCCCTCCCAAACCTTCGCACCGGGCGTCCTAGTTTTAGGTCAGGAGCTTGTCCTGAGCTCCCCGGACGACCCGGTGCCGGGAGGAGAGCGGGCATCAGAACTGCCGCTGCCCTCTGACCCAAAACGTTTAGAGGAGACCAGAGAGGACCCCTCTGGCCTTGATCCTGGGGGTGGGATCGAGGTACAGGTGGGGCCAGCTGGCAGCTCCGAATCAGCCCCCGTACTCAATGCGGGGGAGGGGTCGGAAGCTGGAGGCGACGACCTGGAGGAGGACGGGGTGTCCGTGGTGAGCGCTGGAGATTACGCTGAGTCGCTCTCAAGCGAGGCGGTGGATCCCCTGGTGCCCTCCACTGACTCCCCCCTCATCCCCCCAAGGGAACTCCGGGACTTTTTGGCGAGTCATCGCGGTCGCCGAGACAGGGTTCAGTTGGCCTTGGACCGGTGGCATTCTTTTCCGCTGGTGTTCTGGTCCACTCGCGAGGCTCTCAAGTCTCCTGAGTTGGATAGGAACGCGCGGCGGAGGGTCCAAACGTTTCTCGCTGGGCTCCTGAAGGAGAGGAAGGACTAAAAAGTCCTCTTCTTCTTTTTAATGACTTAAGGTGAAGATTTGATGTACCTTTGACAATGAAGACGACTATAGCCAGCCTCAACATCCGCGGCAGCAGGGCCGCACAGCGCAGGTTCCAGAACTTCTCGGTCCTCAGGGACGGGAAGTACGCGTTGTGCTTCCTGCAAGAAACCCATACCGTTCCGGGAGACGAAGCCACGTGGCTCCTGGAGTGGCGAGGGGGGGTCTACATGAGTCACCTAGCCTCCAATTCTGGCGGGGTGGCTATCTTGTTGGCCCCGCATTTTCAGCCGGAGATCTTGGGGGTCAAGGAGCCAGTGCCAGGCCGGTTGCTGCACCTGACTGTGCGTCTGGGGGGGGCGGTGCTTCACTTTGTGAATGTGTACGCTCCCCTGGGCACGCAGCAGCAAGCGAGCTTCTTTGAAGAAGTGTCCACTCATCTCGGCTCCATCGACGCTGGCGAGTGCATCGTCCTCGGGGGGGATTTCAATTGCACCCTCGGGGTCCGGGACCGTCACGGTACCCCGCACTGCACGCGAGGTGTGAGTAAGTTGCGGGACCTGGTCAGGTCCTTCGACTTAGTGGACGTCTGGCGAAATCTCCATCCTGACTCCAGCGTGTTCACCTTTGTGTCACCTGGAGTCGGAGCGTCCAGACTCGACCGCCTTTACTTTTCGAAGGCGTACGTGTCCTGCGTTCCGGCTGCTTCTATACAGCAGGTTCCGTGCACGGACCACCGTCTGGTGTGGGCGGAGCTCACTTCGTTCTGCGCTCGGACGGGGTCCGCGTACTGGCATTTTAATAACCTGTTGTTGGAAGACCAGCGGTTCCTGGACTCGTTCCGTCGCTTCTGGGCCGGCTGGAGAAGGAAGCGGGGAGGCTTCCCCTTCTTGAGGCTATGGTGGGACGTGGGCAAGACTCACGTCCGAGTTTTCTGTCAAGAGTACGCGAAGGGGTCGACAAAGAGACGCAAATCCAGGGTCGAGGAGTTGGAGAAGGAGGTGCTGGACCTGGAGGCACGTCTCCGTCAGCCCGACGCGGACCCGGCCCTGCGGTCGGTGTACGATGAGAAGAAGGGCGCGCTGCGGGACCTGCAACTGGTCGGGTCTCGGGGCGCGTTCGTGAGGTCGCGGATCTGTTTCCTTAAGGAGATGGACCGTGGCTCTCCCTTCTTCTACTCACTGGAAAAAAGGCACGGGGTCCGTAAGCAGCTCTTTACGCTGCTGGCCGACGACGGATCACTTGTCTCGGATCCGGAGGGCATCAGGGCCATTGCCCGAGATTACTACACTGCCCTTTTCTCTCCGGATCCGTCCAGTGAGGAAGCTTGCAGAGTTTTGTGGGAGGACCTGCCGCAGGTCGGCCCGGAGTGCGCCGGAAAGCTCGACTCCCCTATAAGTCTGGGGGAGCTGACCGGCGCACTCGACGGTCTTTCTAGGGGCAAAACCCCGGGACTAGACGGGCTGACCGTGGAGTTCTTCAGGGCGTTCTGGGACGTCTTGGGGAGCGACTTCGCGGGGGTCCTGGGGGAGAGCATTGCTACCGGGGAGATGCCCCTTTCGTGGCGCAGGGCCGTGATTGCCCTGCTACCGAAGAAGGGGGATCTCCGCCTTCTTCAAAACTGGCGCCCGGTCTCCCTCCTCAGCACGGACTACAAAATCTTCGCCCGAGCCATGTCTTCTCGGCTCGGCACCGTGCTGGACCACATGATCCACCCTGACCAGTCCTACACCGTCCCGGACCGAACCATTTATGATAACATCCATCTGGTCCGGGACATCATCCACCATTCCCAGAGGGCTGGTCTGTCGAGCGCCTTCCTGTCTCTCGATCAGGAGAAGGCGTTCGACAGGGTGGATCACGAATACTTACTCGGAACTCTGCGAGCTTTCGGGTTCGGGACGCATTTTGTCGCCCGGATCCGACTTCTGTACACTGCCGCGGAGTGTCTAGTGAAGGTTAACGGGTCCCTGACGGCGCCCCTTCGCTTTGGGAGAGGGGTACGTCAGGGCTGCCCCCTGTCTGGCCAGTTGTATTCTATTTGCGTGGAGCCTTTCCTGCGCCTCTTGCGGAGGAGGTTGTCGGGATTGGTTCTGCGCGGGCCGGGCATCGGGGTGGTCCTTTCGGCTTACGCCGATGACGTGCTCCTTATGTTTAGTGACCCGGCTGACCTGCGGAGGATGCGCGAGTGCCAGGAGGTCTACTCTGCCGCTTCTTCTGCCAGGATCAACTGGGGTAAGTGTTCTGGACTCCTGGTCGGTCAGTGGCAGATGGATCCCCTACCCGAGGAGCTCAGGCCTTTCACCTGGAGCAGGACCAGCCTCCTCTACCTGGGGGTCCATCTCTGCCCCGCTGAGGAATCCTGGCCGGCAAACTGGCAGGAACTGGAGACGAAAGTCACCGCTCGCCTGCGGCGCTGGACAGGACTGCTCCGAGTGCTATCTTACCGGGGTCGAGTTCTGGTCATAAACCAGCTGATCGCCGCCATGTTGTGGTATCGGCTGGTCACTTTGACCCCTCCCCCGGACTTTGTCACAAGAATCCAGAGATTGTTAGTCGACTTCTTCTGGGACAAAAGATTGCACTGGGTCGCTGCCGAGGTTCTGAGTCTCCCGCTTAGGGAGGGTGGTCAGGCGCTAGTGTGCCTACGCACACAGGTGGCGACTTTCCGCCTTCAGACCCTGCAGCGATACCTCTACGTTGAGCCTCCTCCTAGATGGTGTGCCCTGATGACGTATTTCTTCCGTCAGGTGCACGGCCTGAATTATGACGTGCAGCTCCTGTTTATAGAACAGCTGGGCCTCGGTGGCTCCTTGCAGGCGTTGCCCGTCTTTTACCAGGACCTGATCAAAGTCTGGAAAGTGGTCGCCTCGCGACGCAGCTCTCCCCCGTCAGGAGTAGCGGCTATCGTCAGAGAGCCGCTGCTCAGGAATCCGCCCCTCCGTCCTTTTCAGTGGTTGGCGGAGAGGAGGGCTGTGGCCGCAGGGGTGACCAGGATCGGGGACGTGCTGGGTGGCGGAGGACTGGGCTGGATGCTCCCGCAGGAGTTGGCGCGACGCGCGTCTGTGAGTGTCCAGGTCGCAGCCGATGCCATCCAAGACCTGAGAACGGTCGTGCTCGGACCCGACGTTATTTTGGGTCTTGAGGTGGCCCAGGTGCGCGGTGGTCTTCCGTCTGAGCGTTCCCCTGTTCGGACGGAATTCCACATTGGCCCCAAGCCCCGAACCCTCCCTCGGGTGCTGGTGCCCCGCAATATGAGCCGCCTCGGGGACATGCCCTCTGTGCCTTTTGGCACAGCAAAGAGGGGCTTTTTGTATGGACTGCTGCTGCACACCTTCCATTTTCTCGCCCTTGTCCGTCGACCGGACACGCCCTGGCGTGCCTTGTTGCCGTCCGGCGGCGGAGGCCCTCGATGGGAGGCCCTCTACGGAGGTGTCCTCCCCCTTTCTATCGGAGACCTGGGTTGGAGGGTGTTGCATGCAGCAGTCCCTTATAATAAGAGGATGCATTGGTTCGCGGACTCTCAGGACACGTGCCCTTTTTGCGGTCTTGTGGAGTCCGTGGACCATGTATACATAGGGTGTTGTAGGCTGCACTCCCTTTTTAGTTATTTGAAAAACCTTTTATTGATGTTTTGTTTGCACTTCAGCCCCACGCTCCTGATCTATGGGCACCCGGTGCGGAAGGGGGTCGGGAAGGAGGAGGACCTCCTCGTGAACCTGCTCCTGGGCCTGGCCAAGTTGGCCATTAACAGGTCCAGGCAGCGGGCGATCGACGGGGGAGTCCCGCCCGATTGTTTGTCCCTCTTCCGCGGCTACGTTCGCTGCCGGATGTCCCTGGAGAAGGAGCACGCGGTGTCTGCTGGCACTCTCGAGGCCTTCCGTGCTCGGTGGGCACCGCGGGGACTGGGGTGTTTTGTTGACCCCTTTAATCACATTTTGATTTAAAGTTTGTAAGTTTCCTTTAAAACTTTGTTCTTGGTTTTACAGCTGACCTGAATTAGGGGCTGTGCCTGATTTATCCCAATTTTGTTGATTTGGTTTTCATTTAAAAGATTATCAAGAGTTCATTTTCCTAACGATCTCGTGGAGGTAATTGTGGATTCAGTTGGTTTCCTGGTACTGAGGAGAGAAGGTGTGTGGTGTTGGTGTTGCTGCTCCTCAGTGTTTCAACTGTTTCTGCTGCTGCCTTTGGGGTTGTTGCTTCTGCTGTGTGCTTCTGCTGCTGCTCCTCCAGTGCTGCTGCTGCTGCCTTGCCCCTGTGCTGCTAAAGGAGAGAGAGGGAGAGAAGAGAACAGTTGCTACTGTTGCTACAGGACAGGAAGGCCAGGAGGCCAGGACTGAGTTGGAAAACAACATCCTAGGTGGGTGTCTGAACTGTGTATTTTTGTTTAAGGTGGGGGCAATTAAGGACTGTGTTTTTGTAGGGGGAGGCAAGAAGACTGCCAGAGGAGTTGGGGAAGGAAGAGCGGGAGGGTGTGTGTGTGTGCTGAAACCATCTTTCTGCCACCCCTCCCCCCAACCCAGCCCTTTTCCCAGTAAGGCCAGCAATAGCTGGTGAAGACATCGCCTCCCCCTGCCTGAAGAACATCAGGCCCCCACCCACCGTCCATCCACCATCGAGGACACCCACCAGGACATTTACCTCTTTCCCTCCTGTGCCTCCCTGTCTTTTACTCCTCTCCCTCCTCTCCTCTCCTGCCTAAAAGAGGGGAGGTTGTTTCTACCTCTCTCCCCCACCCCCTTTCCTCCCTATATTTCTAAAAAAAAATAAAAAGAAAAAAACAAAATGGCCAATCCTTCCCGGGGTGGGCGTGGCTCTGGCCCTAAGGCCAATTCACCATCACCTGTGGCCGGGCCCTCGAGGGCTAATGTGGAGGCGGTTTTGTCACCGGTGGCAGGGCCTCAAAAAAAGAAAACTTATGCGGGGGTGGTTGCTTCTGCGGCTCCAGCTGCTCCCGCTGCCCTGTCACCTTTCCGCCTCCTGACCAGGGCCCTTGGGGTAAAGAGCTATGCTCACCCTGAAATGACAATAGAGGCCTGCGTAAAGGCTATGGCTGGGGTCGTCGGCCCCTCAGCCATTGTCGCGGCCTCTAAAATGTATGGGAAGGCCATATTCTTCTTGAGGTCCGAGCGGGCGGTGCACCTCGCCCTGCAAAAAGGACTCACTGTGGGCGGGACTTTTCTGGCGGTGGACCCCCTTGAGGCCACCGCCCAGAGAATTATTATTTCGAACATCCCGCCTTTTCTATCCAGTGAGCTCCTCCTCCCCCACCTTAATAAATTGGAGGAGGTCAGGTCGGGGGTTGTACCAATCCCGCTCGGCCTCAAAGACTCGGCCCTCCGCCATGTGTACTCCTTCCGGCGCCAGGTATTTGTCCGCTTGGCCCAGGAGGAGTGCCTGGAGGGGGCCTTCGTTATCAATTTTGAGGGGACCGCCTATCGGGTCTTCTGGACCGTGGAGGGCGTGCGGTGCCATGCTTGTAAGGAGGCGGGGCACGTGAGGAAGAACTGCCCCGCCTCCAAGGCTACGAGCCCCACCCAAGTGGCCACGGCTGGCACCGCCCCTCCTCCCCCCGCCACCACTCCATCTCCCTCCCCGCAAGGGGAAGCGACGCCGGCGGCCACTGCCATCTCGGCTGCCGGTGAGGCGGGGGGAGAGCCCCCACGCCGTAAGAAGGCGCAGAGGAAGACCCGCAACCTGGAGGCGGCCCCTGAAACGCCCCAAAACCCCCAAACACCTGCAAGCACCGGCTCGGGGGAAAAGACAACATCCGGCCCCGGCGTCGTGTCCGCGTGTGCTCCCGGGCCCGTGGGTGCTAAGGCGCCGAGTGCTGGGCCCGGCGTCGTCCCTGCGCGTGCTCCCGGGGCCGGCGGGGAAGGGACGCGGGACCCCGAGCCGGGGTATCTAACACCCAAAACCCAGAGGGTGGAGTGTCCGGGAGGGCTGGACAAGGAGGAGGGGGCCTCGGAAATGGAGGTTTCCCTAGCCCCCAGCCTGACCCGGAAGAGACGTCACGCTTCGGAGGAGGAGGTGGGTGATGCCCAAACTGAAGAAGTTGGGTGTGTCCCTTCCCCCGATGAAGAGGTGGTGGCGTCTCCACCAAGTAAAATCTCGCCCTGTCCTCTGGGGGAACTCAAAACCCCTGCACCGACTCCCACCACTATTACCCCTGTCAACCTGCTGCAGTCCCCTGAACAGGGCCCCTCGGGGGTCACTGAAGGCACCTCCCTTGAGGTGGTGCCCGACTCAGAGACCCTCGATACCCCCGAGGTACCTTCTGGCTCGTCGGGGGACTGTAGCTTTCAAAATTTAAAAAATGTTAACGGGTCATTGGGTGGCGGCGAAAAGGAAGGCCTTCCCGCTCCCTCCCAAACCTTAGCACCGGGCGTCCTAGTTTTAGGTCAGGAGCTTGTCCTGAGCTCCCCGGACGACCCGGTGCCGGGAGGAGAGCGGGCATCAGAACTGCCGCTGCCCTCTGACCCAAAACGTTTAGAGGAGACCAGAGAGGACCCCTCTGGCCTTGATCCTGGGGGTGGGATCGAGGTACAGGTGGGGCCAGCTGGCAGCTCCGAATCAGCCCCCGTACTCAATGCGGGGGAGGGGTCGGAAGCTGGAGGCGACGACCTGGAGGAGGACGGGGTGTCCGTGGTGAGCGCTGGGGATTACGCTGAGTCGCTCTCGAGCGAGGCGGTGGATCCCCTGGTGCCCTCCACTGACTCCCCCCTCATCCCCCCAAGGGAACTCCGGGACTTTTTGGCGAGTCATCGCGGTCGCCGAGACAGGGTTCAGTTGGCCTTGGACCGGTGGCATTCTTTTCCGCTGGTGTTCTGGTCCACTCGCGAGGCTCTCAAGTCTCCTGAGTTGGATAGGAACGCGCGGCGGAGGGTCCAAACGTTTCTCGCTGGGCTCCTGAAGGAGAGGAAGGACTAAAAAGTCCTCTTCTTCTTTTTAATGACTTAAGGTGAAGGTTTGATGTACCTTTGACAATGAAGACGACTATAGCCAGCCTCAACATCCGCGGCAGCAGGGCCGCACAGCGCAGGTTCCAGAACTTCTCGGTCCTCAGGGACGGGAAGTACGCGTTGTGCTTCCTGCAAGAAACCCATACCGTTCCGGGAGACGAAGCCACGTGGCTCCTGGAGTGGCGAGGGGGGGTCTACATGAGTCACCTAGCCTCCAATTCTGGCGGGGTGGCTATCTTGTTGGCCCCGCATTTTCAGCCGGAGATCTTGGGGGTCAAGGAGCCAGTGCCAGGCCGGTTGCTGCACCTGACTGTGCGTCTGGGGGGGGCGGTGCTTCACTTTGTGAATGTGTACGCTCCCCTGGGCACGCAGCAGCAAGCGAGCTTCTTTGAAGAAGTGTCCACTCATCTCGGCTCCATCGACGCTGGCGAGTGCATCGTCCTCGGGGGGGATTTCAATTGCACCCTCGGGGTCCGGGACCGTCACGGTACCCCGCACTGCACGCGAGGTGTGAGTAAGTTGCGGGACCTGGTCAGGTCCTTCGACTTAGTGGACGTCTGGCGAAATCTCCATCCTGACTCCAGCGTGTTCACCTTTGTGTCACCTGGAGTCGGAGCGTCCAGACTCGACCGCCTTTACGTTTCGAAGGCGTACGTGTCCTGCGTTCCGGCTGCTTCTATACAGCAGGTTCCGTGCACGGACCACCGTCTGGTGTGGGCGGAGCTCACTTCGTTCTGCGCTCGGACGGGGTCCGCGTACTGGCATTTTAATAACCTGTTGTTGGAAGACCAGCGGTTCCTGGACTCGTTCCGTCGCTTCTGGACCGGCTGGAGAAGGAAGCGGGGAGGCTTCCCCTCCTTGAGGCTATGGTGGGACGTGGGCAAGACTCACGTCCGAGTTTTCTGTCAAGAGTACGCGAAGGGGTCGACAAAGAGACGCAAATCCAGGGTCGAGGAGTTGGAGAAGGAGGTGCTCGACCTGGAGGCACGTCTCCGTCAGCCCGACGCGGACCCGGCCCTGCGGTCGGTGTACGATGAGAAGAAGGGCGCGCTGCGGGACCTGCAACTGGTCGGGTCTCGGGGCGCGTTCGTGAGGTCGCGGATCTGTTTCCTTAAGGAGATGGACCGTGGCTCTCCCTTCTTCTACTCACTGGAAAAAAGGCACGGGGTCCGTAAGCAGCTCTTTACGCTGCTGGCCGACGACGGATCACTTGTCTCGGATCCGGAGGGCATCAGGGCCATTGCCCGAGATTACTACACTGCCCTTTTCTCTCCGGATCCGTCCAGTGAGGAAGCTTGCAGAGTTTTGTGGGAGGACCTGCCGCAGGTCGGCCCGGAGTGCGCCGGAAAGCTCGACTCCCCTATAAGTCTGGGGGAGCTGACCGGCGCACTCGACGGTCTTTCTAGGGGCAAAACCCCGGGACTAGACGGGCTGACCGTGGAGTTCTTCAGGGCGTTCTGGGACGTCTTGGGGAGCGACTTCGCGGGGGTCCTGGGGGAGAGCATTGCTACCGGGGAGATGCCCCTTTCGTGGCGCAGGGCCGTGATTGCCCTGCTACCGAAGAAGGGGGATCTCCGCCTTCTTCAAAACTGGCGCCCGGTCTCCCTCCTCAGCACGGACTACAAAATCTTCGCCCGAGCCATGTCTTCTCGGCTCGGCACCGTGCTGGACCACATGATCCACCCTGACCAGTCCTACACCGTCCCGGACCGAAGCATTTATGATAACATCCATCTGGTCCGGGACATCATCCACCATTCCCAGAGGGCTGGTCTGTCGAGCGCCTTCCTGTCTCTCGATCAGGAGAAGGCGTTCGACAGGGTGGATCACGAATACTTACTCGGAACTCTGCGAGCTTTCGGGTTCGGGACGCATTTTGTCGCCCGGATCCGACTTCTGTACACCGCTGCGGAGTGTCTAGTGAAGGTTAACGGGTCCCTGACGGCGTCCCTTCGCTTTGGGAGAGGGGTACGTCAGGGCTGCCCCCTGTCTGGCCAGTTGTATTCTATTTGCGTGGAGCCTTTCCTGCGCCTCTTGAGGAGGAGGTTGTCGGGATTGGTTCTGCGTGGGCCGGGCATCGGGGTTGTCCTTTCGGCTTATGCCGATGACGTGCTCCTTATGTTTAGTGACCTGGCTGACCTGCGGAGGATGCGCAAGTGCCAGGTGGTCTACTCTGCTGCTTCTTCTGCCAGGATCAACTGGGGTAAATGTTCTGGACTCCTGGTCGGTCAGTGGCAGATGGATCCCCTACCCGAGGAGCTCAGGCCTTTCACCTGGAGCAGGACCAGCCTCCTCTACCTGGGGGTCCATCTCTGCCCCGCTGAGGAATCCTGGCCGGCAAACTGGCAGGAACTGGAGACAAAAGTCACCACTTGCCTGCGGCGCTGGACAGGACTGCTCCAAGTGCTATCTTACCGAGGTCGAGTTCTGGTCATAAACCAGCTGATCGCCGCCATGTTGTGGTATCGACTGGTCACTTTGACCCCTCCCCCAGACTTTGTCACAAGAATCCAGAGATTGTTAGTCGACTTCTTCTGGGACAAAAGATTGCACTGGGTCGCTGCTGAGGTTCTGAGTCTCCCGCTTAGGGAGGGTGGTCAGGCGTTAGTGTGCCTACGCACACAGGTGGCGATTTTCCGCCTTCAGACCCTGCAGCGATACCTCTACGTCGAGCCTCCTCCTAGATGGTGTGCCCTGATGACGTATTTCTTCCGTCAGGTGCACGGCCTGAATTATGACGTGCAGTTCCTGTTTATAGAACAGCTGGGCCTCGGTGGCTCCTTGCAGGCGTTGCCCGTCTTTTACCAGGACCTGATCAAAGTCTGGAAAGTGGTCGCCTCGCGACGCAGCTCTCCCCCATCATGAGTAGCGGCTCTCGTCAGAGAGCCGCTGCTCAGGAATCCGCCCCTCCTTCCTTTTCAGTGGTTGGCGGAGAGGAGGGCTGTGGCCGCAGGGTTGACCAGGATCGGGGATGTGCTGGGTGGCGGAGGACTGGGCTGGATGCTCCCGCAGGAGTTGGCACCACTCGCGTCTGTGAGTGTCCAGGTCGCAGCCGATGCCATCCAAGACCTGAGAACGGTCATACTCGGACCCGACGTTATTTTGGGTCTTGAGGTGGCC
The DNA here is from genome assembly GCF_017639515.1 of Carcharodon carcharias. Classification (NCBI taxonomy): domain Eukaryota; kingdom Metazoa; phylum Chordata; class Chondrichthyes; order Lamniformes; family Lamnidae; genus Carcharodon; species Carcharodon carcharias. The sequence continues at coordinate 163,583,624 of NC_054469.1, read as the reverse complement.
CAGGTGCGCGGTGGTCTTCCGTCTGAACGTTCCCCTGTTCGGACGGAATTCCACATTGGCCCTCTACGGAGGTGTCCTCCCCCTTTCTATCAGGGACCTGGGTTGGAGGGTGCTCATGCAGCAGTCCCTTATAATAAGAGGATGCATAGGTTCACGGACTCTCAGGACACATGCCCTTTTTGCGGTCTTGTGGAGTCCGTGGACCATGTATACGTAGGGTGTTGTAGGCTGCACTCCCTTTTTAGATATTTGAAAAACCTTTTTTTGATGTTTTGTTTGCACTTCAGCCCCACGCTCCTGATCTATGGGCACCCGGTGCGGAAGGGGGTCGGGAAGGAGGAGGACCTCCTCGTGAACCTGCTCCTGGGCCTGGCCAAGTTGGCCATTAACAGGTCCAGGCAGCGGGCGATCGACGGGGGAGTCCCGCCCGATTGTTTGTCCCTCTTCCGTGGCTACGTTCGCTGCCGGATGTCCCTGGAGAAGGAGCACGCGGTGTCTGCTGGCACTCTCGAGGCCTTCCGTGCTCGGTGGGCACCGCGGGGACTGGGGTGTTTTGTTGACCCCTTTAATCACATTTTGATTTAAAGTTTGTAAGTTTCCTTTAAACTTTGTTCTTGGTTTTACAACTGACCTGAATTAGGGGCTGTGCCTGATTTATCCCAATTTTGTTGATTTGGTTTTCATTTAAAAGATTATCAAGAGTTCAAATCTCTCAATGGCAAACTATGAAACAATGTAACTTCTTCTGAAACAGATGGAAACGGGTTTGTACCTGAAAGGTTGTTAAAACGCCAGTACGCGGACCCCGTCCGAGCGCAGAACGAAGTGAGCTCCGCCCACACCAGACGGTGGTCCATGCACGGAACCTGCTGTATAGAAGCAGCCGGAATGCAGGACACGTACGCCTTCGAAACGTAAAGGCGGTCGAGTCTGGATGCTCCGACTCCAGGTGATACAAAGGTGAACACGCTGGAGTCAGGATGGAGATTTTGCCAGACGTCCACTAAGTCGAAGGACCTGACCAGGTCCCGCAACTTACTCACACCCCGCGTGCAGTGCAGGGTACCGTGACGGTCCCGGACCCCAAGGGTGCAATTAAAATCCCCCCCCGAGGACGATGCACTCGCCAGCGTCGATGGAGCCAAGATGAGTGGACACTTCTTCAAAGAAGCTCGCTTGCTGCTGAGTGCCCAGGGGAGCGTACCCATTCACAAAGTGAAGCACCGCCCCCCCCAGACGCACAGTCAGGTGCAGCAACCGGCCTGGCACCGGCTCCTTGACCCCCAAGATCTCCGGCTGAAAATGCAGGGCCAACAAGATAGCCACCCCGCTCGAATTGGAGGCTAGGTGACTCATGTAGACCCCCCCTGGCCACTCCAGGAGCCACGTGGCTTCGTCTCCCAGAATGGTATGGGTTTCTTGCAGGAAGCACAACGCATACTTCCCGTCCCTGAGGACCGAGACGTTCTGGATCCTGCGCTGTGCGCCCCTGCTGCCGCGGATGTTGAGTCTGGCTATAGTTGTCTTCATTGTCAAAGGTACATCAAACCTTCACTTTAAATAAAAAAGAAGAGGATTTTTTAGTCCTTCCTCTCCTTCAGGAGCCCAGCGAGAAATGTTTGGACAAGAAGCTCTTTACGCTGCTGGCCGACGATGGATCCCTTGTCTCGGATCCGGAGGGCATCAGGGCCATTGCCAGAGATTACTACACTGCCCTGTTCTCTCCGGATCCGTCCAGTGAGGAAGCTTGCAGAGTTTTGTGGGAGGACCTGCCGCAGTTCGGCCCGGAGTGCGCCGGAAAGCTCGACTCCCCTATAGGTCTGGGGGAACTGACCGGCGCACTCGACGGTCTTTCTAGGGGCAAAACCCCGGGACTAGACGGGCTGACCGTGGAGTTCTTCAGGGCGTTCTGGGACGTCTTGGGGAGCGACTTCGCGGGGGTCCTGGGGGAGAGCATTGCTAACGGGGAGATGCCCCTTTCGTGGCGCAGGGCCGTGATTGCCCTGCTGCCGAAGAAGGGGGATCTTCGCCTTCTTAAAATTAGCGCCCGGTCTCCCTCCTCAGCACGGACTACAAAATCTTCGCCCGAGCCATGTCTTCTCAGCTTGGCACCGTGCTGGACCACATGATCCACCTTGACCAGTCCTACACGGTCCCGGACCGAACCATTTATGATAACATCCATCTGGTCCGGGACATCATCCACCATTCCCAGAGGGCTGGTCTGTCGAGCGCCTTCCTGTCTCTTGATCAGGAGAAGGCGTTCGACAGGGTGGATCACGGATACTTACTCAGAACTCTGCGAGCGTTCGGGTTCGGGACGCATTTTGTCGCCCGGATCCGACTTCTGTACACCGCTGCGGAGTGTCTAGTGAAGGTTAACGGGTCCCTGACGGCGCCTCTTTGCTTTGGGAGAGGGGTACGTCAGGGCTGCCCCCTGTCTGGCCAATTGTATTCTATTTGCGTGGAGCCTTTCCTGCGCCTCTTGCGGAGGAGGTTGTCGGGATTGGTTCTGCGTGGGCCGGGCATCGGGGTGGTCCTTTCGACTTACGCCGATGACGTGCTCCTTATGTTTAGTGACCCGGCAGACCTGCGGAGGATGCGCGAGTGCCAGGAGGTCTACTCTGCCGCTTCTTCTGCAAGGATCAACTGGGGTAAATGTTCTGGACTCCTGGTCGGTCAGTGGCAGATGGATCCCCTACCCGAGGAGCTCAGGCCTTTCACCTGGAGCAGGACCAGCCTCCTCTACCTGGGGATCCATCTCTGCCCCGCTGAGGAATCCTGGCCGGCAAACTGGCAGGAACTGGAGACAAAAGTCACCACTCGCCTGGGGCGCTGGACAGGACTGCTCCGAGTGCTATCTTACCGAGGTCGAGTACTGGTCATAAACCAGCTGATCGCCGCCATGTTGTGGTATCGGCTGGTCACTTTGACCCCTCCCCCAGACATTGTCACAAGAATCCAGAGATTGTTAGTCGTCTTCTTCTGGGACAAAAGATTGCACTGGGTCGCTGCTGAGGTTCTGAGACTCCCGCTTAGGGAGGGTGGTCAGGCGCTAGTGTGCCTACGCTCACAGGTGGCGACTTTCCGCCTTCAGACCCTGCAGCGATACCTCTACGTCGAGCCTCCTCCTAGATGGTGTGCCCTGATGACGTATTTCTTCCGTCAGGTGCACGGCCTGAATTATGACGTGCAGCTCCTGTTTATAGAACAGCTCGGCCTCGGTGGCTCCTTGCAGGCGTTGCCCGTCTTTTACCAGGACCTGATCAAAGTCTGGAAAGTGGTCGCCTCGCGACGCAGCTCTCCCCCGTCAGGAGTAGCGGCTATCGTCAGAGAGCCGCTGCTCAGGAATCCGCCCTTCCGTCCTTTTCAGTGGTTGGCGGAGAGGAGGGCTGTGGCCGCAGGGGTGACCAGGATCGGGGACGTGCTGGGTGGTGGAGGACTGGGCTGGATGCTCCCACAGGAGTTGGCGCCACGCGCGTCTGTGAGTGTCCAGGTCGCAGCCGATGCCATCCAAGACCTGAGAACGGTCGTGCTCGGACCCGACGTTATTTTGGGTCTTGAGGTGGCCCAGGTGCCTGGTGGTCTTCCGTCTGAACGTTCCCCTGTTCGGACGGAATTCCACATTGGCCCCAAGCCCCGAACCCTCCCTCAGGTGCTGGTGCCCCGCAATATGAGCCGCCTCGGGGACATGCCCTCCGTGCCTTTTGGCAGGCAAAGAGGGGCTTTTTGTATGGACTGCTGCTGCACACCTTCCATTTTCTCGCCCTTGTCCGTCGACCGGACGCCTTGTTGCCGTCTGGCGGCGGAAGCCCCCAATGGGAGTCACTCTACGGAGGTGTCCTCCCCCTTTCTATCGGGTACCTGGGTTGGAGAGTATTGCATGCAGCAGTCCCCTATAATAAGGGGATGCATAGGTTCACGGACTCTCAGGACACCTGCCCTTTTTGCGGTCTTGTGGAGTCTGTGGACCATGTATACATAGGGTGTTGTAGGCTGCACTCCCTTTTTAGTTATTTGAAAAACCTTTTATTGATGTTTTGTTTGCGCTTCAGTCCCACGCTCCTGATCTATGGGCACCCGGTGCGGAAGGGGGTCGGGAAGGAGGAGGACCTCCTCGTGAACCTGCTCCTGGGCCTGGCCAAGTTGGCCATTAACAGGTCCAGACAGCGGGCGATCGACGGGGGGAGTCCCGCCCGATTGTTTGTCCCCCTTCTGCGTCTACGTTCGCTGCCGGATGTCACTGGAGAGGGAGCACGCAGTGTCTGCTGGCACTCTCGAGGCCTTCCGGGCTCGGTGGGCACCGCGGGGACTGGGGTGTTTTGTTGACCCCTTTAATCACATTTTGATTTAAAGTTTTTAAGGTTCCTTTAAATTTATGTCGTTGGTTTTACAGCTGACCTGAATTAGGGGCTGTGCCTGATTTATCCCAATTTTGTTGATTTGGTTTTCATTTAAAAGATTATCAAGAGTTCAAATCTCACAATGGCAAACTATGAAACAATGTAACTTCTTCTGAAACAGATGGAAACGGGTTTGTACTCGAAAGAGTTACATCTTCTTAGAACTCTGCGAGTGCTCGGGTTCGGGACGCATTTTTACCTGGGGGTCCATCTCTGCCCTGCTGAGGAATCCTGGCCGGCAAACTGGCAGGAACTGGAGACGAAAGTCACCACTCGCCTGCAGCGCTGGATAGGACTGCTCCGAGTGCTATCTTACCGGAGTCGAGTTCTGGTCATAAACCAGCTGATTGCCGCCATGTTGTGGTATCGACTGGTCACTTTGACCCCTCCACCGGACTTTGTCACAAGAATCCAGAGATTGTTAGTCGACTTCTTCTGGGACAAAAGATTGCACTGGGTCACTGCTGAGGTTCTGAGTCTCGCGCTAAGGGAGGGTGGTCAGGCGCTAGTGTGCCTATGCACACAGGTGGCGACTTTCCGCCTTCAGACCCTGCAGCGATACCTCTACGTTGAGCCTCCTGCTAGATGGTGTGCCCTGACGACGTATTTCTTCCGTCAAGTGCACGGCCTGAATTATGACGTGCAGCTCCTGTTTATAGAACAGAGGGGCCTCGGTTGCTCCTTGCAGGCATTGCCTGTCTTTTACCAGGACCTGATCAAAGTCTGGAAAGAGGTCGCCTCGCGACGCAGCTCTCCCCCGTCAGGAGTAGTGGCTATCATCAGAGAGCCGCTGCTCAGGAATCCGCCCCTCCGTCCTTTTCAGTGGTTGGGGGAGAGGAAGGCTGTGGCTGTAGGGGTGACCAGGATCGGGGACGTGCTGGGTAGTGGAGGACTGGGCTGGATGCTCTCGCAGGAGTTGGCGCGACGCGCGTCTGTGAGTGTCCAGGTCGCAGCCGATGCCATCCAAGACCTGAGAACGGTCGTGCTCGGACCCGATGTTATTTTGGGTCTTGAGGTGGCCCAGGTGCGTGGTGGTCTTCCGTCTGAGCGTTCCCCTGTTCGGACAGAATTCCACATTGGCCCCAAGCCCCGAAACCTCCCTCGGGCGCTGGTGCCCCGCAATATGAGCCGCCTCGGGGACATGCCCTCTGTGCCTTTTGGCACGGCAAAGAGGGGCTTTTTGTATGGACTGCTGCTGCACACCTTCCATTTTCTCGCCCTTGTCCGCCGCCCGGACATGCCCTGGCGTGCCTTGTTGCCATCCGGCGGTGGAGGCCCCCGATGGGAGGCCCTCTACGGAGGTGTCCTCCCCCTTTCTATCGGGGACATGGGTTGGAGGGTGTTGCATGCAGCAGTCCCCTATAATAGGAGAATGCATAGGTTCACGAACTCTCAGGACACCTGCCCTTTTTGCGGTCTTTTGGAGTCCGTGGACCATGCATATATAGGGTGTGGTAGGCTGCACTCCCTTTTTAGTTATTTGAAAAACCTTTTATTGATGTTTTGTTTGCACTTCAGCCCCACGCTCCTGATCTATGGGCACCCGCTGCGGAAGGGGGTTGGGAAGGAGGAGGACCTCCTCGTGAACCTGCTCCTGGGCCTGGCCAAGTTGGCCATTAACAGGTCCAGGCAGCGGGCGATCGACGGGGGAGTCCCGCCCGATTGTTTGTCCCTCTTCTGCAGCTACGTTCGTGGCCGGATTTCCCTGGTGAGGGAGCACGCAGTGTCTGCTGGCACTCTCGAGGCCTTCCGTGCCCGGTGGGCACCGCGGGGACTGGGGTGTTTTGTTGACCCCTTTAACCACATTTTGATTTAAAGTTTGTAAGGTTCCTTTAAACTTTGTTCTTGGTTTTACAGCTGACCTGAATTAGGGGCTGTGCCTGATTTATCCCAATTTTGTTGATTTGGTTTTCATTTAAAAGATTATCAAGAGTTCAAATCTCACAATGGCAAACTATGAAACAATGTAACATCGTCTGAAACAGATGGAAATGGGTTTGTACTCGAAAGAGTTACAAAACAAATCAGGCTTGGCCTAAATAGCCAAGTGGTTATGGTACTGGGCTTGTAACCTCAAGATCAGGGGTTCAAATCTCACAATGGCAAACTATGAAACAATGTAACTTCATCTGAAACAGATGGAAATGGGTTTGTACTCAAAAGATTTACATCTTTTGCCCGATTGTTTAACCCTCTTCCGCGGCTACGTTCGCTGCCGGATGTCCCTGGAGAGGGAGCATGCGGTGTCTGCTGACACTCTCGAGGCCTTCTGTGCTTGGTGGGCACCGCGGGGAGTGGGGTGTTTTGTTGACCCCTTTAATCACATTTTGATTTAAAGTTTGTACGGTTCCTTTAAACTTTGTCCTTGGTTTTACAGCTGACCTGAATTAGGGGCTGTGCCTGATTTATTCCAATTTTGTTGATTTGGTTTTCATTTGAAAGATTATCAAGAGTTCAAATCTCACAATGGTAAACTATGAAACAATGTAACTTCATCTAAATAGGAACAGATGGAAACGTGTTTGTCCTCGAAATAGTTACATTTTCCTAACTCTGCTGCTACATCTTAGTGCTTCCCAAACATCCACAGCGGAGGCAGCCTACTGACTGCAACACTCTGTCTGTGATGATGTTGGTAGGCGTCCTCTGGTGGACTGAAATCTGGAGGGCCCTGGCCTGCTTTCTGGGTCCTGCTGTGTAGCAGTGGCACCCTCCTCGGCCTGTGAAGTTAGAACTGCTGGGGTCAAAGGAAGAAGGTAGTCAGATGGGCTGGACACTCCTGGAGTCACCTCAATGGATGGCCCCAGGGTGTGCACCTGCTGATGCTCCTCCCTATGGGTCCCCAAGGGACCCCGCCAGACTCCTTGAGGCGAAAGGGTAGCTGGACTGAGATCAAGCTTCCCCACATCCCTCTCACGTACACGCTAACTATGACATCAGTGATGGAGCTCAGCCCATACCGCAGTGCAGGAGCAACATCCTGGACCAAGGTCTCAATGGCGGCCACCATCCTACCAGTGTTAACCTCAGTGCATTGGAATGCTGGCGCTTTCAACTCAGACTGAAGGTGGACAGACTCCTCCATCGTGCCTTGCAATTTAAGGAGTGCAGTGGAGATCTCTACCTGATGTTCCTGAGCTTGCCTTTGCAGCTTCGGCAATTGTGACATGACCGAGCCCAGGGGCTCGTTCTCCGGCTTGGACTCAGCAAACTTCTGGCCTCCAGCTGTCCTCCAAGTGCTGGGAACCTGAGAAGTCCCTGCCGCTGCCTGCTGTCGATCAGACAGTGCGATGTGTTCACCAGATTGTGATCCCAAGGCTACTCTAAAGTTAGGTCCCACCGAGGTGTGTGTCTCTGTGCTGGTCGAAGGTGTGGGTGAACGCTGTGACGGGACTTCAAGGAGAGTGCCTTTAGATTCCTCTTCAGAGGTTTCTTCAGGGCTTGATTGGAAGTCCTGGGACATGGATTCCATCAGCTGTTTCCCAGATGTGCCTGCAAAAACAAGGAGAGATAATTAGTGCACGGCAGTAGCCTGTGAAACAAGACACATCACTCACAGTATGATTGCCTGATGAATGTTTCACTGCTGGACTCTCACTTGCACTAGGTGCAGTAGAGGGTGGGTAAAACGATGTTTTACCTGCTGGCTCCAATGGCGGCTTTTCACGCTGTGTCATTCCAAACCTGCCATGTTAATTATGCATCCCCGGGAAACACACCGTTTCCATGGCGAGCGGTCTCTTATTCACCATGTCGGGTGACATACTTAAAGTCCAGCCACACACACCTCTCAGTGTTTCCAGCCCATGACTACTGCAAAGAAGTCATGTCCCTGAAAGGCAAAATGACTGCAGCCCCCAGGGTCAATGATGTGTCCCTCAAGCGCCTTTTGGATGCAGTGGAGGCTTACTGTGATGTCCTCTATCCCCACTGTAGCTGCAGAATGGGTAGCAAGCTCACTAATCCCTCACCGTCAGCACAGGAATGGTCCAGATCCTCACCGGCCAGATGGATGGCTCAGTTTTCAACGCCCATGAGGACTTTGATTTCAGGCATTGCTCCACAGGTAAGCGATCTCTCCCTCTTGTGTGCCAGCTTGTCAGAGAGGGAGAGTGAGTGTAAGCAGGACGCCTGTCAGGCCAGATGATTGGTATGCCTGGCAAGCGTGGGTGGTGAGTGGCCCCATGGACGGGATGAGAACAATGAAGGTGTGTGTGAGAGAGTGAATGGCAGTGAGTGAGGGCCCTGTGGATGTGTGATGTGTTTGTGAGTGTGAGTTGAGAGTGATGAAGAGAGTGACTTACCCTAGCGGAATGGAAGAGATCATTCATCTTCTTGCGGCACTGGGTGGCTGTCCTCTTTTGCAGCATGTTGGCGCTGCCCACCGTTGCCACTGCCTCCTAGCCAGATTAGTGATGTTGCTGCCAATCCTGCAGCCAGAGTGGGGGTAGAGGACATCACAGCGAGCCTCCACTGCATCCAAAAGGTGATCAAGGCGTGCGTCATTAAACTATTTTGACTTTCAGGGCCATGTCTTCTTTGCAGCGGTCATGAGCTGGAAACACTGAGAGGTGTGCACTCAACTGGACTTTAAATATGGCACCCGGCATGGTGAATAAGAGACCGCCTGCCATGGAAATGGCCTGTTTCCCAGGGATGCATAATTAATGCAGCAGGTTTGGAATGACACAGCATTAAAAAGCTGCCATTGGGGCCAGCAGGTAAAACATTGTTTTACCCACCCTCTACTGAGCTTAGTGCAAATCTGGGATGATTCTGCCCTTTGGGTCACTTATGTTTTCATAGGAGATCCTTGTTCTTTTTGGTTTTCATTATCCATTTAAAACAATGTGCCATTTTAATTTCAGCAGTTTAATTTGCATAATTCTTTCCCTTGAAGGCCTTTGCATGATGCTATACTCTCATAAGTTTACTTCCTTCACAATGATGGCTTTCTGATGTGTGCAATTTCTCTTCTGTGAAAATACTAGTTTGTTTGCTAGGTTCCTTGATTAAAATAAATAGTTTTATTTCAGTTCAGCAACATTGAGTTCAACAACCATGTCTATGTCCAAATGCAGCAACCCTGGACAACATCCAGGCTTGGGCTGACAAGTGACAAATAACATTTATGCCACACAAGTGCCAGGCAATGAGCATCTTCAACAAGAGAGGATCTAACCATAGCCCCTTGACAGTCAATGGCATTACCATTGCTGAGTCCCTCACTATCAACATCCTGGGGTTACCATTGACCAGAAATGAAACTACAGTAGTCATATAAGTACTGTGGCTACAAGAGCAGGTCAGAGGCTAGGAATTCTGTGGCAAGTAACTCACCTGACTCCCCAAAGCCTGTCCACCATCTACAAGGCACAAATCAGGAGTGTGATGGAATACTCTCCACTTGCTTGGATGAGTGCAGCTCCAACAACACTCAAGAAGCTTGACACCATCCAGGACAAAGCAGCCTGCTTACTTAGCATACCATCCACAAACATTCACTCCCTCTACCATTGACGTGCAGTGGAAACAGTGTGTACCATCCATAAATGCACTGAAGGAACTCACCAAGCTTCCTTAGGTAGCACCTTCCAAACCCACAGCCACTACCATCTAAAAGGACAAGGGCAGCAGACACATGGGAACACCACCACCCGGAAGTTCCCCTCCGAGTCACTCACCATCCTAACTTGGAACAATATCGCCGTTCCTTCACTGTCGCTGAGTCAAAATCCTGGAACTCCCTCCCTAACAACACTGTGCGTTCAAGAAGGCAGCTTACCACCACCTTCTCAAGGACAATTAGGGATGGGCAATAAATACTTGCTAAGCCAGCAATGCCCACATCCCATGAACAAATGAAAAAAACAACTTCAGATCATGAACTCTGTACTCCATTTTGATCCCCCACCACCCCCTAAGTGACAGTTTGTATTTGATTTCATGTTTTTGCTTACAGACAGAGCTGACATTTATTCTGCTATTAACACCCACTCTGGACTAATGCTTTGTTTCTTCACTACTACCATTACCACTCCCTTTGACTTTTGTTCTGTGACGTCTTTGGTATTTACTCCCCCACCCTCTAACCTATCCCTGACCTTCCCTTATGTTGCACCGGATCCTTCCCCCTTCTTCAACAGCAGAAAAGCTATCACATTTTTACCTCTCTTCTGTTCTGAATAAGAGTCATATTGGACTTGAGACATTAACTCTGTTTCTCCCTGCACAGATGCTTCTGGACCTGCTGAGTCTCTCCAGCACTTGCTGTTTTTATTACAGTTTAATTTTGTTGGTTTTGAAACAAGAGCCCTCTTTCAGAGTGAAGCGTTTTGAAGCCAATGTTCTTTCTGATAACAGAGAACATAAACACTGAAAATTATTTAAAAACAATCTCACTTATGCCTGGTATAACTATATTTTATGTGTTAGATTTGTGACAATAGTGCTTCTCAAAAATAAAAAATATTACTTACCTCAGTAATGAGAAAGAGGAACTTAATCTGTTTAATAAATAGCACTGGATATGCTTGATCAAGGATGATACAATACCCTAAATTATGGTTTCTTGCATGCAATTTTAATTTGGTTTTCTTTCTTTTTAAGAAAGTATCCTAAAATTTAGATTTTTTCGAACTAATAGAATAGCTAAAATAAGCACAACTGCACAAAATTAAGCCATCAAAAACCATGACCTTATTGTAGTGTATAATGCTGTAACACAAAAACATTAGTCAGTATTTTCTGCTTTTTCTGCCAAAGTGCAATAAACTATTCTCATCTGCTAATGTCCAGTGACTCATTTTCAGTTGTAAAGTAATAAACTTGAATAATTTCAGTGAATACGCTGTTTGATTCCATTGCTTCATTCCAATAGCAAGTTAATAAGCTCTGATTTAGAAAACTGCTTGTTAGTGGCTACATGATCAAAGTTTAGATACTGAGTTAAGCAACTTTATGTTGATTTGAAAGTAAGGCCTGTGTTATTTTAAATGCATTTTTTTATCAGAGTATAAGGTCCTTCAGACTACGCTGTCTTAATGGTTTAAAAGGATGCTATAAAAGTCTTTGAAAGTTTACGGAACAGAATTTTCAGCTGTAGGCACTATTAATCATTTTAACATATCATGTGCAGAGATTTAGTAAAGGAATTTGAAAAGTGTCTCCTTAGTAAACAGAAATACCCAATCAAGGGGTTAAGTGTTCATTTCTCTCCAATTTCCTCAGACAATGCACCAGCTGTTTAGACTGAAATTTCTTGCAAAAATTGTTGCAGCAGACTTCCATTTTTCCATGTGAATCCTGTAATTTGGCGGAGTGTAAATCCACAGATTTTTTTCTTTTGCAAGTTAAATATTTTCATTACAGTCTGGTACAATACTTTAAGTGGACAATACTTAAAGTGGATAAAGAATTCATACAGCTGCAGGCTTTGTTCTCTTGTTACTTACTCGTGCCTTTAGTATTCAGCCAGGCATTGTCTTATCAGGTGGGATTTCTATTTAAATGAGAGGGAGAACAAAGGTGGGCTATCACTTAAACCTGCCCCTCAATGCAAAACCAACACACTCAAAGTTCAAAAGGCTTTGAGGAGAGTGGAAGAGACAACCCTCCCAAAATGGAGAAATAACCAGTTAAAGCTCTTAGTGAGCTTGTTGTCAGCTTGTTAAGAGTTAATTTAGAATTTTCTTTAATCCACAGGATCCACAGAGGGTCTCATCCAAGACAGGGAAGAGGTGTTGGTGACAGTGGGGCAGTGAGCTGGAATAGCAGGGCAGTAATGATAGGCAACATTGAAGAGGGAATGCTCAAAGAAGATCCTCATTCACGCAACCGGTTGTACATATGGAATTATCTATAACAGCTTTTCATTCTTGACAAGATCTTCAGGGTTGTATGACCTTTCTACTTGGCGGCTTCATGAGTTCGTGAAAGGGGCTTCAGGAACACTCCACATTCCAAATGATAGGAGAGAAGGACATAAAAGGAAATGGGATTAAGCTACTCTGAGATAGGATCGACTAGTGGTGAGGAGCAGCATTTGCAGGAGCAGAGGTAGACTCTTGGGAAAGAGGGGCACCAGGGCGAGGCATGAGGAACAGGAGAAAAAGGAGGTGAAACCCTCAGCAGAGAGTCCACCACCACAGGAGAAGCTGCTGGTCATATCAGAGCAGAACGCTGTAAAAACTCAGCAGGTCGAACATCACCTGTGGAGAGAAAAACAGAGTTAATGTTTAAAGTCTGTATGACTTCTTTAGAGCTAAGGAGAAGTAAAAATGTGATGACATTTATACTGTTTACGGGGAGGGGGTGGAGCAGGTGAGCTGGATAGAAAGCCAGTGATAGGTGGGGGCAAAGGAGATATTGACCACAAAGATAAAAGCAAAATATTGCAGATGCTGGAAATCTGAAGCAAAAACCACTAAGGTAAAAGCAAAATACTGCAGATGCTGGCTTTTGTTTCAGATTTCCAGCATATGCAGTATTTTGCTTTTATATTATTGCAGAAAGCTGTGCTTGCCTGGGCAGATGGTGGCTGACCTGAGTGCCCCTATTAAGGATTATTCAAACGTTTGCAGAAACATCACCATGGCCTTGCTATGGCTGTAAAAGTTGGGGTCCTTTCACTGCTTCACAACTAGCTCCTTCTAAACAGTAGCAGGAGCCATTGGCGGAATCTTGCAGGCAATAATACATCATTCTATCATGGAAGCAATGGATGCTCTGTCCATGAGGATGGGGGTTAGGAGCAGGGATTATATTGATTCCAGGTGGATAGTGACACTCGAGCTGTGGGATTTGCCTCCATCACCTCATTCCCTCAGGTGCACGGGATCATCAATTTCACGCATGTGACCATCAAGTCACCGACTGACCAGCTCGGGAGATTTGCCAATAGGAACAGATCCCACTCCCTAAACATCAGCTGCTAGGTAACCACAGCTAGTGCTTTGTGCAGGTGAATATGCTTTCCTGTAAGCTGCCATGACACCTTCATCCTCCAGCACAGTTGCCTCAGTTCTTCATGAAGCTATCGGAGATCCATGGATGGCTGTTAGTAGGTAAGGTTTATCCTCTGAGGAAATGGCCAACAACTCCGGTGTGTCATCCTGCTATGGAGGCTGAGAGATGCAACAAATGATGCCGTCCGAGCACAAGGATCATCACTGAGCAGACCTGTGGCCTCATGAAGATGAGGTTCGGGTGCCTGGGCCAGTCAGGTGGCAACCTCTAGTACACTCCCTCAAAGGTCTCTCCCATTGCAGTGGCCTGCTGAGCCCTCCATTACATGTTCCTCCAGGGAGATGTGAACCTTGAAAAGAAGCGTAGGAACAGGAAAGCCCCTCGGAGGAGGACGAGGAGGAGGAAGACAGGGATGAGGAGGAAGCTGAAGGAGATCTGGAGAATGGTGCCCATACTTTGCTGGAATGTTGTTGCGGCAAGCTCAAGAGGCAGAGTGGTCATCTGGATGGATTAGACTCGAGGGGCATTCTGATGCAGAGACGTTGGACCTGAACCAGAGTCAGTCTGCAGGGCAATTGTAGAGGAGAATCTCCTTCATCTGAGTGAGACCAAGCATCAGTCAAGACCAAAAGTCAGCAACCTTCCTGTGGCACAAGCACTGTATGGCTGCACCTGATACACCCTTCCTCAGCACAATGCATTGCCTTGTCAACTCTTTCCATTCAACTGCCTTTCACCACCATGAAATGAAAAAACACAAGTCTGACTTAACGTAACACTATGCCTGGTGCTTTATTGCATAAGAGTTTGCTATCATTTTGAACGGAAACACCCAAGTGACCCACAAAAAGATATCAGCGATACAATGGCTTCCACTCTTTTCCCTGCTCCTGCATCCATTCTGAGTGATGCTGCACTTGGCTGTCCATGAGGTTAGCCCCTCTCTTGATGGATGAGCTCATCCACTCAGAGCACTGAGACATTGTGAAGCAAATGACATGAATGGGCTCCTTCATTTACATCCCATGACCCCACAATGCCTCAGGTAATTCTGACATGTGGGCACACATCTCATGCTGGCTCTCCAGCTAGAAGCAACAGTTTCATGTTTTCCCCATGCTTTGCATTACCAGCTTGCTGAGCAGGGCTGTGCCTGTTCTTCATCCTCAGAGAGGGACTGGCCACAGCTGACTCTGACTCGCCTTTGGATTTCTGGTAACGTTTTCTTTCTATAAGTAGACAGTTTTATGCAGTGAGCGTTTGCAAAACTTCCCGATACACACTATTGATGGTGCTCGCATGCTTAATGGATAGGAGTCTATAAATCATATAATAGAGCAATGTGTGACCAATGATAAAGATAAAAATCTCAAGCAGTAAGCGTAAGGGGTCAGAGGATTGGGCAAGTGCAAAAGCTGCACCACAGCCAATCTAGTGGAGTTCCGGCTGGATCCGAGAATCCAACTAGTGAATATAGGAATAGGATGAATGGCATTTTTCACTTGTATGACTATCTATAACTCTACTCTATTTTGCTAAAGAGAATATACAACTGGAAAGTTGCTCTACTGATTGTCACTAATGATCAGGAAATTATGGCCCACACATGCCCAAATTTTCAGCATGTGCTTTTTTGACCTTGATCTCATTAATCAAAATAAATGTTGAAGGCTGACTAAGTGAGATATTTTTCTTACACAAAATGAATAATACTGTCTAGTCATTCGCAGTAAAAATATACATAAGATTATGATAAGTTCCGCTGATGACTGTTGATTAATGTGATGAGTAAATGAGTCATGCAGCTCGGAAGGTCCCAGTGGCATTGGTAGGAGGGGTGGACAGTTGACTTCAGGCTAAGGATGGGGAAATATCTATTATTTCCATTTGTAATAACTTTTCCATGACCGCCTATTAGGGCCTCAATACCAATCCCAACATGGGTGGGAGAGGATTGGAGAGGGAGTGAAAATGTCAAATTTGTGGAACCCAACCTCAAATTGCCTCATATGGAGTGGTCTGTCCAAGTGTGCCATTGAGAAGAGGAGGGATGCTATAACATATGTAAAGCAAAATCCAGAATGCAATTGGGAGCCTGAATTTAAATGAACTGGTGCAGCTAGTTTTCAGGTGCTTACTTTTCAACCCACCAGCCTCCACAATCAAAGGAGCATCCTCCGCCATTTCCGCCAACTCCAGCATGATGCCACCATCAAACACAACTTCCCTTTACCCTTCCTGTTGGCATTCCATAGGGTCCAATTCCCCTGGGACACCCTGGTCCACTCCTCCATCACACCCAACACTCATCCTCCTCCCATGGCATCTTCTCATGCAATCGCAAAATAGGGGCAACACATGCTGCTTTACCTCCTCCGTCCTCACCGTCCAAGGGCTGAAGTAGTCCTTTCAGGTGAAGCAGCTCTTCACTTGCACCTCCTTCAATTTGGCCTACTGCATTCACTGCTCCTAATGCAGTCTCCTCCACATTGCAAAATTCAAATGCAGACTGGGTGACTGCTTTGCAGAACACCTTCAGTCTATCCACAAGCATGACCCAGACCTTCCTGTTGCTTGCCATTTCAATACACCATCCTGCTCTCATGCCCACATGTCCATCCTTGCCCTGCTGCAATGTTCCAGTGAAGCCCAACGCAAACTGGAGGAACAGCACCTCATCATCTGATTAGGCACTTTACAGTCTTCTGGACTTAACATTGAGTTCAACAACTTCAGACCATGAACTCTCTCCTCTATCCCCACCCCTTTTTTATCCACTTTTTCCAAATATTCATTTTGATTATTTAATTTTAATTTTTTATCCACTTATTTTTATTTTTATTTATTTTCATTTTTATTCATTGTTTTATCCCCACCTTCTATCCTATTTTTGATCTTTTTTCCCACCACTGTCCACTCCTCCCACCCCACCCACACTTAGGCCATCTGTCACTTGTTCATGTTGTCCTTTCCAGAGTGCTTAACCTTGTCCTGCTATTATCACATTCTGCTTTCTATCCCTAATGCCACCATCAGCACCTCCTTTAGCCAGTACCACTACCATTAACACCCCTTTGTCCTTTTGTCCATGACATTTCTGGCAATCTCTCCTTTGCCTCCAACCATCGCTGGCCTTCTGTCCAGCTTCACCTGCTCCACCCCTCCTTAAACAGTGTAAATTTCATCACAATTTTAATTCCCTTTAGCTCAGAAGAAGAGGTATACGGACTCGAAACATTGACTCTGTCTTTCTCTCTACAGATGCTGTTAGACCGGCTGAGTTTTCCCAGCATTTTCTGTTTTGGTTTCAGATTTCCAGCATCTGCAGTTTTTTGCTTTTATCATAGTTTTCAGGTGATTGGGAAAGTCATCAGCGCAATGGAGGCAAGATTAGTTAGCATTTATCATGGTGAGTAAAGAGAAAGAGGCTGAAACAAAATACTTGCATTTATATAGCATTTTTCACACAATCTCAGAATGTTCCAAAGTGCTTTACAGACAAGAACATACTTCTGAGTACCGTCACTGATGTAATGTAGGAAACATGGCAGTCAGTTCATACACAGTAAGGTCCCACGAGCAGCAACGTGATATTGAGCAGATAATCTGTTATTTCTCCCAAGTGATGTCGCTTGAGGGAGAGATATTGGCCAGGACTCTGAGGAGAACCCTGCTGCTCTTCTTCAATATAGTGCCATGAGATATTTTACATCCACCAGCAGAACAATAAGAATTTATATTTATAAAACACCTATAACATACTAAAATGGCCATCAGGTTCTTCACAGGACATATAAGACAAAATATGATACTGAGCCACACAAGAGATATTACATCAGATGACTAAAAGCCTGGTTAGAGCTAGGTTTTAATGAATGTCTTAAAGGGGGAAAGTGAGGTAGACATATGTTGGGAGGGTATTCCAGAGTTTAGGCTTAGGCAATTGTAGGTGTGGCCACCAATGTTGGAGTAATTAAAATTGAGGATGTTCAAGAGGGCTGAATTAGAGGAGTACAGTAATGCTGAGGATTGTGGGGCTGGAGGAGATTACAGAGATGGCAGGGTGGTGGTGGCAGTGAGTTTTGAAATCAAGATGTTACTTGACCAATGTCAGTAAAGATTCAGTATTCAGGTACTGCAAGTCATTAGGAAGGCAAATGAAATGTTGTCATTTATTTCAAAGAGAATGGAATATAAAAGTGGAGATGCTTTGCCACAGTTGTACAGGGCATTGGTAAGACCACACTTGATTACTGTGTATTGTTTTGATCTCCTTATTAAGAAAAGACATAATTGTATTAGAAGCAGTGCAGAGAAGGTTCACCCAATTGATTCCGGGGATTAAGGGTTTGTCTTATGAGGAAAGATTAGACAGGCTAGGACTGTACCCACTGGAGTTTAGAAGAATGAGAGGTGATCTTATTGAAACACATAAGATCCTGAAGGAACTTGACAGGATGGATGCTGAAAGGGTGTTTCTCTGGTAGAAGAGACAAGAACTAGGGGACAAAGTTTCAAAAATAAAATAATAGTTTAAATCCCTCTTAAGATGAGGAGAATTTTTTTTTCTCTTAAAGAATCTTTAGTCTGCTCTCTTCCCCAGGGAGCAGTTGAGGTAGGGTCATTGAATACTTTTAAGGCTAAGTGTTTGATCCAGTGCCCTTAGTTTGTTGGGGCTAAAGGATCCCATTTGCACATTTTGTTCAGGGTGAACGAATCAGTACAGAGACAGAGAACATGAAAAGGTCGTTGTTAGAATAACCACAAGCTGTTTATTTACAAACTAACCTCTGCTCTGCAGCTATACTTGTGCGCTTACAACCTAAAACTCTGTCTTCACGCACCAGTGACTAACTCAAGACTCTCTCACGTAGAGGTAGCTTGCGCTACTCTGCTTTTGGATATTAAGATCATGTAACCTTCCATTATAATACTTGTTCTAAAGGTATATTACATCTCAGATTACTGCATCCCTCCCCCTTTACTGAAAAACACATTTTACAATTTTTCAACATATCAAGTTATCTACACAGTTCAAACATTTACAAAGCCATTCTCTCTGGGGTTTCCTTATATGTGTAGAACATCTCAGCTCTACAGCTTCTGAAGTTTGCTTCGTCTGAGCATCAGGTTCTACATAGGTAAATTTATTTCTTCGACTCTTTCAGGTACAGTGGGCTCTTCAAACACATTTGTACTTAGTTGAGTTCTTCCACCAGGAAATGTTGATTCAGTCTCGAACACTGGTGGAATCACTTCTGGATATTTGGTTTCTCCACGTCGTAGGTGATCCACATATCTTCTTATTATTCGATCTTCGACTTTCACGTGGTAGGAAAGAGGTCCCATTACAGCACTTACTTCACCGAACAACCATGTTAGTCCTTCTCTAAAATTTTTCATAAGTTACTTCTCTCCTACATTAAATAGCCCTCTGAGAGAAATTACTGTGACAATCATGTCCCATTTTCTGAACTTCCTGCCTTCTTTCTACCTCCCCCCCCCAGTTTGGCTTGATTAGGCTCAGTTTGGATCGGAGATGGCATTTCATTAACAGTTCAGCAGGTGTGACACCTGTTGTCAGATGAAGGGTGTTTCAATAATGGAAGAGAAATTGTGATAGTGGCTAACAAATCTCCAGACAATTTCTTCATACTAGATTTGAACGTCTGAACTGCTCTCTCAGCAAGTCCATTTGAAGAAGGATGGCATGGAGGTGGTTTCACATAAACAGTACCATTGAGGCTTGTAAATCAGCTAAATTCAGCACTTGTGAATACTGTCCCATTATCTGATACTAGTACTTCAGGTAATCCATTTATAGCGAAGCTTTGTCACAGCTTGCCTATTGTCGCTGAATATGTGAATGGCCTTACTTCATATATATCTATCCATTTTGAATGAGCATCTATGATAAAGAGAAACATTGTTTCCATAAAAGGTCCCAACTAATTGATGTCTACTCATACTCACAATCTTCCTGGCCACTCCCAGGGGTGTAATGGGGCTGATGCAGGTACTTGTTGACACTGCATACAACTTCTCACCAAGTTTTCTATTTCTCCATCAATTCCCGACCACCACATACAGCTCTGTGTTATTGCTTTCATTTTGGAAATTCCAGGATGTGCACTATGAATTTCAGATAACAATGGCTTTCGTCCTTTTGGAGGAACAATCACTGGAGCTCCCCACGTTAAAATATCTTCTTGTCTGGTTATTCTCTGGTTTCATTCATACGGTTTCATTTCATCGGATTCTTGTGTTTGTGACCAACCATAAAGAACTCAATTCCTCACTTTGGATAAGACTGGGTCTCAGCTTGTCCAATCTTTAATTTGCCTAGCACACATTGGTGAAGAGTCCAGGAAATTCAATAACAAGACTTATTCCTTAGGAATTGGAACATCCTCACCTTTTATCTGCAAGGGTAAATGACTCAGTGCATCTGCATTTGTAATTTGACTTCCAGGTATATGAATAAAAGTATACTCATATGCTGTCAAGATCAACACCCATCTTTGTACTCTTGCTGAGGCTATACCGGGTGTAGCCTTGTCTTCACCAAATAGTCCTAATAATGGCTTGTGGTCCATTATGATAATTAAATGATAGCCCTGGACATACTGGACTCTGGACCCTGATGAAACTTTTTACACCAAAAATGATTGCCATGCCTTCTTTTTCAATTTGTACGTACTTTTTCTCTGCAGTACTGAGTGTTCTCCACATATAACTTATAGGTTGTTCTGATGCATCATCCATTCAATGGGAAACAACTGGTCCCACTCCATAAGCTGATGTTTCACACATAAATTTCAACTCTTCCTTTGGATCAAAATGTACTAGAAGTATAAATGACTGTAACAACTTTTTCATTTTTGTGAAAGCTTCTTGAGGTGTTTGCCATGACTATCCCTGGTTTCTCTTGAGCAAGAAATATAGTAGTGCCAGTTCTGTCAACGAATTAGTCAAGAAGCATCCATAGTAATTGATCATCCTTAAAATTATTTTCAGTTTGGATGTATTCTTTGATTCTGTGATTTCTTTAATTGCCTTCATTTTTTCTTCAATTGGATGTAGGCCCTGTGAACCAACCTTGTGACTGAGGTAAGTTACCTCTTTTGCCTGGAATGTGCACTTTTCCTTTCTCAATCTAACTCCAACCTGCGAAAAATGTTTCAGGATTTCTTCCAAGTTCGTCAAATGTTCCTTTTCTGTGTGTCCAATCATGAGAGCATCATCCAAATAAATTACAACATGAGGCAATCCCTGTAGTAAAATTTCCATGGTTCTTTGGAATATGGTACAAGCAGAAGATACGCCAGATGGTAAACGGGTGTATTGGT
Source organism: Carcharodon carcharias (assembly GCF_017639515.1). NCBI lineage: Eukaryota > Metazoa > Chordata > Chondrichthyes > Lamniformes > Lamnidae > Carcharodon > Carcharodon carcharias. Next base: position 163,562,905 of record NC_054469.1, on the reverse strand, counting down.
ACAATCCCTTATGTGTATTTATGGTGGCATACTTCCGGGATGCCTGCTCTAATTCCAGTTGTTGGTAGGCATGATTCAAATCTAACTTCATGTAAGCCTTTCCACCTGCCAGTTTAGTGTATAAATCTTCAAATTTAGGTAAGGGGTGTCTATCTAATTTTGCAACTTTATTGACTGTTAATCTGTAGTCCCCACATAGTCGAGAACATATGTAGTCCCCACATATTGAGAACAGGTACAATTGGAGATGCCCTCTCTGAAAATTGTACTGGTTGTATCACTCCCAGCTTTTCTAATCTGTCCAGTTCGGCATCTATCTTATCCCGCATTGCATAAGGTACAGGTCTTGCATTCATGAATCTTGGTGTTGCCTCGGGATCTACATGAATATTTGCTTATAGCCTTTCAATTTTTCCAAGTTCTTCCTTGAAATCTGAGGCATATTTTTGCAGTAGCTGTGAAAGTCCATTAGTTTTTAGTTGTAAGATTTCATTCCATTTGAAATAATGTTTTGTGGTGGCATCATGCTGGAGTTGGTGGAAATGGTGGAGGATGATCCTTTGAATGAGGAGACTGGTGGGGTGAAAAGTGAGGACAAGGGGGACCCTATCATGGTTCTGGGGGGGAGAGGAAGATGTAAGGGCGGAGGGATGGGAGACGGGAGATTGGTGGGACACTGTTGAGGGCCCTGTCAACCACCAAAAACACATCCTCCCCTCACCACCCCACCGCCCCCCCACCCCCCAATTGGCATTCCATTGAGACCGTTCCCTCCGGGACACCCTGGTCCAGTCCTCCATCACCCCCAACACCTCAACCCCCTCCCCTCGGCACCTTCACAGAAGGTGCAATACCCGCCCCTTTACTTCCCCCCACCTCACCATCCAAGGGCCCAAACAAGAAGAAGGAAGACATGTCAGAAGCACTGTTTTGGAAAGTGGCATCACTGGAACAAATGTAATGGAGGTGAAGGAACTGAGAGAATGGGATGGAGTCCTTTCAGGAAGCGGGGTGTGAGGGGCTGTAGTCAAGGTAGCTGTGGAGTCAGTGGGCTTGTAATGAATATTGGTAGACAGTCTATCACCAGAAATGGAGACAGAAAGGTTAAGGAAGGAAAGGGAAGTGTCAGAAGTGGACCATGTGAAAGTGATGGAGGGGTGGAAATTGGAAGCAAAATTAATAAATTTTTCCAGGTCCAGACGAGAGCATGAAGCGGCACCAAAACAGTAATCCATGTACCAAAGAAAGAGTTGTGGGACGGGGCCTGAGTAGGACTGGATTGTTCCACATACCCCATAAAGAGTTAGGCATAGCTGGGGCCCATGTGGGTATCCATAGCCATACCTTTTCATTTTTATTATTATTTTTAAAATTTATTTCCATTTTTATTCATTGTTTTATCCCCACCTTTTAGCCTATTTTGATCTTTCTTCCCACCACAGTCTCCTCCCCCACCCCACTCCACCCCCACTATGGCCATCTATCACTTGCTCATTTTGCTTCCTACTCTTAATGTCACCATTAGCACCTCCTTTAACCGGTACGACCACCATCAACACCCCTTAGACCTTTTGTTTATTACATCTTTTGAAATCTCTCCTTTACCTCCACCTATCACTGGTCTTTTATCCAGCTTCACCTGCCCCACCCCCCTTAAACTATATATATTTCACCATATTTTTACTTCTCTATCGTTCTGAAGAAGAGTCACATGGACTTGAAATGTTAACTCTGTTCTTCTCTCCATAGAAGCTGTCAGACCTGCTGAGTTTTTCCAGTACTTTTTGTTTTTGTTTCAGATTTCCAGCATACGCAGTTTTTTGCCTTACCACCTCCAATCTGATAGGCTCCATTCTTCCTACCTTTAATTTATATAGTGAATAGATATCAGCATCTATTAAATCAGGCTTTTCAATGCTGTTTATCTCATTGGGTGATTGCCTTTGTCTGACAGTCTGCCTAATTCTGTCTTTACAATTTCTCAAGAGGGACCCTATTTATAATGATGGTAGAAGAAACATTCAATCTTTTTAAATTGTGTTTCATTATGGGCTGCCTACTTCCATCTCTGTTATTATGATGCCTTGTTTTTGCTGCAAAGTTTTCCTTTTTAATTTGGCTCACAATATCCAGTTAATTGCTTCAGACTTGCCACATAAGAAGCAACTGTTTTCCCTGCAGCTCTACTTATCGAGTTGAATTTAAACTGTTATATGATCACCCGACGGCTTGGGCTGGTAATGATTCTTTATGAGGTTCACTAAATCACCAAAACATTTGGAGTCTGGAGCACTGGGAGCCAACAGATTTCGAATTAATCCGAATGTCTTACCCCCACATGTGGACAGAAGGATTGCGCGCCTCTTCTCCTCCCCGGCAATGTTGTTCACCTGGAAGAAGAAAGCAAGACGTTCAACATAGTGAGACCAGTCGTCTAAGGTTGGATCAAAAGGCTCTGCTCTTCCAAATTTCAGCACACTCTGAAGGGATTACTTCGATGCTCATAAGGAAATTTTCTTTTATTTACAACTACCGTGCAAGGTAAAGCCTGATTTTGGTTCCTCTGATTTCTTCCGTTTTTCTTGCTTTTTACCTCTTTTTTTTGTGATTTTTCGTGCTTTTACTCTCATTGCCAGTTTGTTGGATCCAGTGCCCTTGGTTTGTTGGGGCTAAAGGATCTGGTTTGCATGCTTTGTTCAGGGGGACTGAGTCGGTACAGAGACAGAGAACATCAATACATCGTTGCTAGAATAAACACATGCTGTTTATTTACAAACTAACCTCTGCAGGTACACTTGTGTGCTCACAACATAAAACTCTGTCTTCACTCATCAGTGACTAACTCAAGACTCTCTCACACAGAGGTAGCCCACGTTGTTCTGGTATTGGATATTAAGATCATGTGACCTTACATTACAATACTTGTCTTAAAGGTATATTACATCTCAGATTACTACACTGATTTAAATAGATTCTTGACTGACATGGGAGTCAAAGGGTATAGGAAATTAGAGCCCACAGTCAGATCAGCCATGATCTTATCAAATGGCAGAGTAGGCTCAAGAGGCCAAATGGCCTACTACTGCTCCTAATTCATATTTTCATACTCACAGGTTCTTTCTCAGTTCCCTCTGGGACATGGTGCATGAAGATTACTTATTGTGAGAGCATTATTTGGAGTGTTAAGCTCAAGATGTGTAACACAATGGATAGCTGTTGTCAGTGGATTGAGGAAGAGATGGAGAACAAGAACCATCAACAGACATGCCACTCATTTCCATGGTTCAAACATTATTCCCCCAATCTCTAAACATCTTTCTCCATTCCACCTCTAAGCTGAATATTTGAATAGTTGGGGTGAAATCGTGCCCTGCATGTCTGTAGCTTGCCCTCTCATGTACAATGAAGATGGAAATGTGAGGAATTCAGGAGTAAAATGATAAGTAGACATATTCATTTTCAAATTGGACATTCCAAAGCTTCTCTCAATGTTGCAAGCTCATTGCCTGTTAACATTTTGCAGCAGCACGCACCATCCCTCTCCCCTGGTAACAGTGGCATTCTGGACTCACATGTGCAGACTGGTGTCTTAGTCAAGTTATGGGAAAGGGGATAACCAGCGCCAATGGACAGAATTTTCCATGCCCACTGGCGTTGGGCATGTTTGGCAGCATGATCGGACAACATGGTGAGAAGGTCAAAAATCAGTTTCACAAGATTGTGAAACCACTTTGCAATCGTCCGCTCTGCCTGTCAATGGCGGGCCACGTTCCCCACTGTCAAACATCGGGAACTTCATTGTAATACATCCGCATATCATCATAAGCCCAGCTAGCTGGAATCATCCCCGACCACCCCCACCCCACCGCCCATGCTGGATCTTCCGAGGACGTCGACATGATTACATCTCAACATATTTCACAACAGCATTTATAAGGTGTCCATTTGGTGGTCTGAACTTCAAGGGGAACTCGGAGGTGAGTCACAGGAACATTGCGCAGCTCTCACCAGGGTCACCCGCTGGGCTTCAAGGCTAGTTCAGGAGACGGCACAGGAGAGTCGCTTTTTCCCAGCTGCCTGACAGTGCAGTGCCGGGGTAAGGGCTGCACTGCAGTTGAGGTGAATTGGGGGGGACAAGGACTGCACTGCAGTTGATCATAGTGCAAAAGCACATGCAGGGTGTGGAGGAGGGAAGCGATCATGCATTAGGGAAACCTTGTATAACGTGACCATTCCTCTGCAGCTGAGACAGTTCAGACGCAGCCACATTGTCCAGCTTATCTGCCCTCTCAGGCCATGCAGAGGCATAAAAGTGCCACCAAATTCTCCTGATCTTTACACTCCTCGGGCACAGACTGCAAACCAATGTGCGTTTTACTACACTGCAGAACATTTGGAGGATTGAGCACATTGATGTACAATCCCCTTGCTAAAGCCGGCCATGAAACAGTCACTGGTGGAGGCGCTCACAGCCCCTTGCAATGTCATTATTCAGGTTTGGACCAGTCTCCCCCATGGTTCAAGCTAACAGCCCAGCCTTGCAGTGCCGGTTATGAGAATGCCAGTGCCTGAGCTGAGAGCACAGCATGCAGTCCAGTGGGCAAAACTGTCACCAATCAGTCAGGTGGAGTGTGGTGGAGGTGTGTTGGGTTTTGGGCAGCCATGCAGCGCACTAAACCTCTGGCCACCCAAACGCTGGCCAACACTGTCCGGGATGCATTAGGGGCCTTCAGGCTTAACCTAGAGAGGTTCTTAGTACATCCAAGCTAACCCACGTGCCTCTCTCTTTCATCCTATATGGAGCCTTGTGACCAAGCTCTATGCCTTGTTGCATACAGAAAACGGAGATGATGGTTAAGAAAGCAATGGACGTGCCTGGGTGTGCAGAGGGAGGAGCAGCACCCTCAGGAAGAAGGGGTGGCTGGGGCTCCCGCACACACCACTGAAGAGCCACAGCAAGCCCTAGCTTGTCGGTGCCTAGCTAGAGCCAGGGTCTATAGATGCTGCCTTTCATTCCTGCAGATAATCAAGAACCAGTGTCGCCGGAGACTGTGCATATCTAGGGAACTGCTCGGTCACTTCTGTCACCTGCTGCAGGATTTGGCGCCAAGGGGACATGGAGGGCATCCACTGTCAGTGGCATGAAAGTTACCATGGCTCAAATTTTACACCAGTGGCTCCTTTCAGGGCTCCACAGGTGACCTCTGTGGGATATCACAACCTCCACCCACAGAAGCATCCATGAGGTTACAGATGCCATCTTCACAAGGGCACACAACTTTGTGCATTTAGCCTGGGACCTGGAAAGCCAGGATGCAAGAGCACTGGGATTTGTCCAGATCTCAGGTTAAGATTGCAGGGTACCATTGGCTGCACTCACATGGTGCTCAGATCTCCATGGTAACAAGCGGCCAACTATTTCAACCACAAGGGATTCCATTCATTGAATGTGCAGCTGGTGTGCGACTACCAGAAACACATCCTGCAGGTCTGCGCACGGTTTCCAGAGAGTGTCCACAACACCTACATTCTCAGTCGGTCTCAGCTCCCTGATGGTTTCCAGGGTCCACAGAGGCTATAGGGTTGGCTCCTCGGAGAGGGCGTGACTGATGATGCCCGTGCGACGGCCTCAGGCTGCAGCACAGCAAATGTATAATGAGGATCATGCTGCAACTTGCACCTTGGTGGAGAAAACCATCCAGATGCTGAAAATGAAGTTCCGGTGGCTGGGCTGAAATATAGTCCAAAGAGGGTGTCACGGATCATTATTGCCTACTGCACCCTTCTCAGCCTGGCCATGCAATGGTGGGCTGAGGAGGCAATGAAGGAGCTGGACTTCTCCTCCAATAAGGAGGATATCGACGGGAATGAGGTCCTTGAAGGGACAATGATGGCAAGAGGCCATCGCACTGGCCAGATGAGGCAGACGCACTTGGGAGGCATTCATAACTGCTAGATTTGTGGAGGATGATGATGACATACCATGCAGAGACACCATAGATCTTCACATTGCATTGGTGAATGTCTGACTCTTGTCTGGCCACGGGCAGCTCACTCGCATTCTGTGATCAGGGTCATATCATGGAGACGCAGCCGTAAAACTTTAAAGTCAGCTGATGCTTTGTCAACCTTCAGCACCTGACCCCCTTTAGGGCCACAGCATCAGTGGTCACAGATGCTGAAGAGATGGGGGCCAGCCCCATCTTAAAAGTGCTGAGAGCACACAGAGAGAATAATGGAAATCTGTGGTGCCTGTCCAAGATATTCTGGCAGCAATGATAAGCATCTTCGAAGTCCAGGCATCAGTAAGGTGTCCAGGGAGTGCGAGGCCGGATTATCACTTTGGTCTGAAGGTTGCACAAAGCACACGGAAGTGGCCCTGGACTGAGACACCTGCCTTTATCTTGTGCAGAAAGGTCTCACATCTGAGTGAGATGAACACTGCTTATCAGAACAAGGAGCCATAGGCAGGTACATATTCTTGGGAGTTTATTTACAATAATGAACATCATGTACAAGTGATTAACGCACATGCCTAGGCTGCAAAACTACATCTTCTTAACTTTCCTAACCTTGCCACCACATCTCGGTGCTCCCTCGACGCCCACAATGGAGGTGGAGGCAGCCTGCTGACTGCAATGTCCTGTCTGTGATGTCCTTGGCAGGTGTTCTCTGGAAGGCCGAGTGGAGGGCCCCAGCTTGTTTTCAGGGCCCTGCTGTGTGGCAGTGGCACCCTTCTCAGCCTATGGAGCTGGAGCTGTTGAGGTCACTAGAAGAGGAGATGTGGATGGGCCAGATGCTCCCAGAGTTTCCTGGGTGGATGGCCCGGGGGTGCGCACCTGCTGATCCTCCACCCTTTAGGTGCCTGAGGACCCCTGGCCAACCTTGAGAAGGGGTAGCTGGAGTGATATCGAGCTGACCCACACACCTCTCATGTCCACACTGTTGGAGGCCAACTACGGCATCAGCGAGGGAGTTCAGCCCATGCAGCAGTGTAAGACCAATATCCTGCACCAAGGCCTCCATGGCAGCTGCCATCCTATCATTGTTGACCTTGGTTTGCATTGGCATGCCAGCACTATCACCTCAGCCTGAAGGTGGATGGACTCTTCCATCGTGCCTTGCAATCTGAGAAGTATAGCAACCATCCCTTCCTGATGTTCCCAATCTTGCCTTTGCAGCTCCATCAACTGTGATGTGACCAAGTCCAGAGGCTCATCATCTGACTCGGACCCAGCAAATCTCTGACCTCCAGCAGCCCTCCCAGTGCCAGAGACCTGGGAAGTTCCTGCCTCCACCTGCTGTGGATCAGAAAGTGCGATGTGCTCAGCAGATTATGATCCCGAGACTACTCTAAAGCTAGGTGCCACTGAGTTAGGTGTCTCTGCACTGGCAGAGGGTTTGGGTGAGTGTTGTGTTGGGTCTTCAATGAAGGTGCCTTCAGATTCCTCTTCAAAGGTTCCTTCAAGGCTTGATTGGAGGCCCTGGGTCATGGACTCAGTCGGCTGTTTCCCAGATGTGCCTGCAAAAGCAAATAGAGATAATTAGTGCATGGCAGGGGACTGTGGAACAGGACATATCACTCACAGCATGGTTATTTGACGGATGTTGCACTGCTGGACCCTCACTTGGTAGGGCACCTCGGACCTCACTATCAGCACAGGAATGGTCCAGATCCTTGCTGACCAGCTGAATGGCTCTGTTTTCAAAGTGCGTGAGGACCTTGATTTCAGGCATTCCTCCAACAGTCTGCAAACGCTCCCTGTTGTTGTGTGCCAGCTTGTCCTGCATGAATAGAGAGGGAGAGAGTGTAAGCAGGATGCCTGCCAGGCCCGATGATAAGTATGCCTGGCATGTGTGGGTGGAGAGTGATCCCATGGATGGGATGAGGACAATGAAGCTGTGTATGAGAGAGTGAATGGTGATTCCTCTTAAACTGGCAGTGAGTGAGGGCCCTGTGGATGTTTGATGGATTTGTGAATGAGTGAGTTGAGAGTATTGAGAAGAGCAACTTACCCTGGCGGAATGGAGGAGATCATTTATCCTGTTGTGGCACTGGGTGGTTGTCCTCTTTTGCAGGGCATTGGCACTGACCACCGCTGCCACCACCGCCTCTACTGGATTAGTCATCTTGCTTGCTGGTCTTGGCCAAGCCCAGAACAGGGATAAAGGACATCACAGCAGGCCCCCACTGTGTCCAGAAGGCACTCGAGGGGCTCGTCATTAAATTGGGGGGCTGCAGTCTTCTTCCCTTTCGGGGCCATGTCTTCTTTGCAGCAGTCTTTGTCTGGAAGCACTGAGAGGTGTTCACACGGCGGCACTTTAAATATGGCGCCTGGCGTGATGAAGTGGCGAGGTGGTGGCGTGGTGGGTGAATGGGAGACTGCCTTCCATCGAAAGGGCATGTTTCCCGGGACTGCATAATTAACGAGGAGGGATTGGAACAATACGGTGTGAGAAGCCGCCATTGTGGCTGGCGGGTATAACACCCTTTTTCCCGCCTACTACCACACTTAGTGTGAATCTAGGACAATTTGCGCCCTATGGAACCATGGGCCGATTTTCAAAATGATGTCAGGGACCTGGCACCCAAATAATTTCTGGGTCTCAGCTCTGGCCTCAACTGCGCTGCTCATGCAAAGTAAATCCCCTAATTGGGCCAAAGGTGAACTCCGCACCCAATTCATGGTGCTGAGCATCTCCATGAAATGGGAGCTGCCTACAGAGCAGAAAAGGTAGGCAGCAGGCAGGATAGGGCATGCCACTGCTTTGCTGAAGAAAGCACAGGATATCAGAGGGCCAGCATCATAAATGTTTAAGGAGTGTCCGTAAAACCAAATCAGAATCTTTGTGCACCTTTGGATGCAAAAACCCCCAGGTTCCATTAATTTTAAATTCATTCAAAAAGCTTTCCCCCTGCCCCGCTTTGAACCTGATGGCTGTGTACTAATGTGCAGCAGACTGCCGATTTGTATTGAAATCACTTTTGAAAATTGCAACCTCAATCTCCCCAGACCATTAGCAAGCTCCACAAGGAGCTTAATAGGCTATTAATTGGAGGCAAGTGGACTCCCTGTTACCTCCTCCCTCCTGTCCTCTTCAAATTGGAAAGCATACCAGAGGCATTGAGAGTAAGATCACGTTTTTTAAATCGCGCCCACAACCTTTCCTGACCTCACCAGCAACTGAAAATCCAGCCACATGTCTCAGCAAGAGTCAGAGAAGGCAAGGGAAAGGAATTGGCAAAAAGAAATAGTCCCATCACCATAGCAACTGCAGTTGACTCAGTTAAATGAATACAAATCTACTTGGACAAAGAACAATAACAATAACAATACAAATAACCTGGGCAAAATCTAGAACCATGCATATTGATTCAAGTTTATATTGCAAGGCATGGCAGTGTGCCTGTCTTAAATTCCATCCACTGTAAGTAAACACAGTGAACAATAACATTCAGACACCTCTGTACAGCACACAAGCAAGAAAAGACTATCAAGCCCATTCCATCACACATCTGCATTAACTGCTCATTTCCATCTGTCTTCTATCTTGGCACTGAAACCAGGGAGAGGCATGAGCAGAGTGGCAATGCCACTGGACAAGCAACCCAGAGACCCAGACTCATGCTCTGGGGGCACAGTAGTGCACAGAACAGCTGGTTGAATTTAAATTCAATTAATAAACCTGAAATGAAAAAAGGCTATCCTCAGTAATGGTGACCACGAAACCATTGTTGTTTGTCATCTGATTTAAAAAGCCATCTGATTTACCAATGCCCTTTAGGAGAGGAAATCTGCCAAACTTACCTGGTCTGGCCTACATATAACTCAAGACTGACAACAATTTAGTTGACTCTGAAATTCCCTCTGAAATGGCCTAGCAAGCCACTCAGTTATATTAAACAGCTACAAAGTCAAAAAAGAATGAAACCAGATGGACCACCCGGCATCGGCTGAGGCACCACAAATGGCAACTGCAAAGTCCCTGTAAGTAACATCTGGGGGCTTGTACCAAAATTGGGAGAGCTGTCTCACAGACTAGTCAAGCAATAGCCTGGCATAGTCATACTCCTGGAATCACACATTATGGACATTGTCCCAAACTCCACCATCGCCATACCTGGATACGTCCTGTCAGACCCACCAGAGTTGGCAGCTCAAGGGTATACAGTCTGGCAGGAGATGGCTTGTTGTTTTGGGAGTCCTTAAAATTCACTCCAGAGCCCATGAAGTCGCATGGCATCAAGTTAAACATGGACAAGGAAACATCCTGAATATTACCATCTACCACCCTCACCCCATCCCCTTCAGCTGATGAATCAGTACTCAACCATGTTGAAACTACTTAGAAGAAGCACTGAAGGTGGAAAGGGCACAGAATGGGTGGGTGACTTCAATGTCCATCATCAAGAGTAGCTCAGTAGCACCACTACAGACCAAGTTAGCCGAGTCCTAAAGGACATAACTGCTACACTGGGTCTGCAGCAGGTGGTGAGGGAACCAGCAAGTAGGAAAAATCTTCTTAACCTTGTCCTCACCAATCTATCTGTTGCAGATGCATATGTCCATGGCAGCATTGATAAGAGTGACCACTGCAAAATCCGTGTGGAGGCAAAGTCCTGTCTTCACATTCAGGATACCCTCCATTGTGTTGTGTGGCACTACCACCCTACTAAATGGAAGATATTTCAAACAGATCTAGCAGCTCAAAGCTGGGCACCCATGAGGTACTGTGGGCCATCAGCAGCAGAACTGTACAAAACCACAATTGGTAACCTCGGCCCAGCATATCCCCCACTCTACCATCACTATAAAGCCGGGGGATCAACCCTGGTTCAATGAAGAGTGCAGGAGGACATACCAGGAGCAGCACCAGGCATACTTAAAAATGAGGCCTCAACCTGGTGAAGCTACAACACTGGACTACTTGCATGCCAAACAGCGTAAGCAAAATGCAATAGACAAAGTTAAGCTATCCCACAACTAACAGATCAAATCAAAGCTCTGCAGTCCTACCTCACCCAGTCTGAATGTTGGCACACAATTAAACAACTAACTGGGGGGTGGGGGGGGGTGGGGTGCAGGCTCCAAAAATATCTTCATCCTCAATGATGGGAATCCCAGTACATCAGTGCAAAAGCAAAGACTGAAGAATTTGCAAGCATCTTCAGCTGAGGTCCCCAGCATCACAGATGCCAGTCTTCAGCTAATTCGATTCTCCCACATGATATCAAGAAATGGCTGAATGCACTGGATACTGCAAAGGCTATGAGCACTGACATTGAGCAATAGTGCTGAAGACTTGCGTTCCAGAACTAGCTGCGCTCCTAGCCAAGCTGTTCCAGTGCTTCTACCTGGTAATGTGGAAAATTGCTCAGGCATGTCCTGTCCACAAAATGCAGGGCAAATCAAACCAGGCCAATTACTGCCCCATCAGACTACTCTCGATCATCAGCCAAATGACAGAAGGGGTTATCGGCACTGCTGCCAAGCAGCACTTACTCAGTAATAACCTGCTCACTGCCATTCAGTTTGGGTCCTACCAAGTTCACGCAGCTCCTGACTTCATTACAGCCTTAGTCCAAATATGGACAAGAGTTAAACTCAAGAGGTGCGGTGACAGTGACTGCCCTTGACATCAAGGCACCATTTGACCAAGTGTGGCATCAAGGAGCCCTAGCAAAACTTGAGTCAATGAGAATCAAGGAAAAACTCTCCATTGTTGGAGGCATAACTAATACAAAGGAAAATGATTGTCAATCAGCTCAGTTATAACTGCTACAGCAGTTACTCAGGAAAGTGTCCTGGGCCAACATCTTCAGCTGTTTCATCAATGACCTTTCCCCCATCATATGGTCAGAAGTGGGGAGGTCCGCTGATGATTGCACAATGTTCAGCACCATTCATGACTACTCAGATACTGAAGCAGTCCGTGTCCATATGCAGCAAGACCCGGACAACATTCAGGCTGGTAAATGGCAAGTAACATTTGCACCACACAAGTACCAGGCAATGACCATTTTCAACGAGAGAGAATCTAACCATCTCCCCTTGACATTCAATGGCATTATCATTGCTGAATCTCCCACTTTCAACATCCTCGACATCCTGAGGGTTACCATTGACCAGAAATTGAACTAAAGCAGTCATATAGATATTGTGACAGGTCAGAAGCTGAGAATTCTGTGCTGAGTTACACCCATCCTGACTCACCAAATCTTGTCCACTATCTTCAAGGCATCAGTCAGGAGTTTGATGGAAAGTGCATCACTTTCCTAGATGCATGCAGCTCCAACAACACTTGGGATACTTGACACCATCCAGGATAGCCCTCTTGATTGGTACCCCATCCACCATCTTGAACATTCACTCCCTCCACCACTGATGCACATTGCAACAGTGGCCAGGATCTTTAGGTCAGTGAGCGGGGGCGGGGCCCGCTCACCGACACATAAAATGATGTGAGATGACATCGGGCAAAACTCCCAACATTACCCTGCATCATTTCAATTTTCCAGTCAGCAGGGGGCGCAGCCAAATCAGCTGTGCGCCTGTCGACCTGTCAACGCCCTATTGAGGCCATTTAAAAAGTAATTGAGATAACTAATGGACCTGCCCGTCCAACCTTAAGGTTAGTGGGCAGGCCAGGAGCCCTGGCAGGCTTCAGAAAAAGCATGAAATCTCATCCACAGGCTGAGGTTTCATGAGGTTTTTTAAAATTTTAATACATGTTTGATTTAAAGTGATGGACACATCCTAACTCATGTGATAGTGTCACATGAGGGGACTTGCCAGGGAAATTTTATTTCTGCACCTTCATCATTTTTAAATTTGGCGCCGATCTCCCTGAGGCAGCACTTAGCCTCAGGGAGATGAGTGTGCTCTTTTGCGCGTATAGCGCTTCCTGGTGGACGTCACAATGGGCGGGCCTTAATTGGCCTGCCCGCGTAAAATGGCGGCCCGCCCCCGTTTGGGGGCACTGATTGGAGGCGCGCCCACCCGCACCCCCTCCTGCACTTCCCCCCACCGATGGGGGAAAATTCTTCCCAGTGTGTACCATCTACAAGAGGCATTGCAGCAACTCACCAAGGCTCCTTCAGCAGCACCTTCCAAATCAGTGACCTGTACCACCTAGAATGTCAACAGCAGCAGATGCATTGGAACACCGCCACCTGCAAGTTCCCCTCCAAGCCACTCATCATCCTGTCTTGGAACTATATCACTGTTCCTGCACTGTTGCCAGGTCAAAATCCTGGAACTCCCTTCCTAAATCAATTTATTTAAATACTTCCAAAATGTACCTATTAATCTCCTTGTGATCAAAAGGTCCAACTTCATTCTTGGAGCCTCCTTGTAAATGAGCACAATTAGTCGGAATCCACCTTAGTAATGAATTTATTTTGGGGATGTTGTTAGTTTTGTGGGCGGCGCCACTTCCAGCACTTTTTTTGAACTAGTACAAAAGATCACCAAAATTTGGGTTGCACTGAATTAAATTAATGCTAAAAATTCTGCAATCATTTGTATCATCTATGACAATATCAGAAGAACTGTGATGATAAAACAGTGAAATCCAGTGTAAGTTCCATGGGCAGATTTTAATTCTTCCCCAGGGGTAGGAGGGTGGTGTCAGTGTGACTGGTTTAATCAAATGGGAGAACAATGATGGACTTCCCACCAATTGAGGCCATCCATTTAAGGATCCGATTCCCCTGCCACCAGTACTCAACCAGTGGCAGTTGGGGACAACACCATGTGGGCAGCTCCACCAGGTAAATCTGGACACGTATGCCTGTGGTCTGGGAAAGTCCCTGTTCAGCAGCATAAGAAGCTGTAATAGCAAGGGATTCCCTATTTTACTAGCATAAACTTATTGCAGCTATGTTATTTTTGTAAGGATCAGAGTTTCCCCTTTGATATCTGAACCAAACCTGGAATTTCTTCAGTCAGCCAATTTGTGCTTAGTCTTCACTACCTCTTCTGTAGAAGGTGAGAGCTGGGAAGTTATAAAATGCAATGGTGCTTTGTTTTGTAATCTCTTCACTCCCTGGCTTGTAATGTGAAGAAGTGTGATGATCTTTGTCACAGTCAGCAGATATGTGGCATCTTCTTGTTCTCTCTAACATAAGCATTATTTCTATGCTCACATTGTGGTTAGTCTAGCCAGAAGGAAACCACAGTATACTAATTTAACATTGAATTCTGTAACTGTGTTACAGGTAATTTATAATTTCTCCCTCTTCTCATTCTCCATACAGGTTAGCTCCAAAACTTCCTTAAAATAGACAGTTAACCAACTTTACATTTAATAAAAATAAATGTGGCCCAATAATATGGTTAGAATGAATGCACCAATGTATTTTATTATGGAGTTAGTGACTCTAGCTGATTAGAGTGTGTGACAGTTTTCCTATTCCAACATAAAATGTTCCAGAGCATTCATGATAACATCAAGAGCTCAAATCAGTTCAAAATTGCTGCTGTATCATTAAGCCATTTGAGCAATTTCCTTTCTAATTTTAATACAAATTCACCAGTTAGAAAATAAGTTTCATTGGTGACCCAACACTTACCATCTGGGCTCAAATGGTAACCTGGCCTCAACTGTTCGTGACAGATAAACAATATAAAGCACAGCATTGTTTCATAAAAGCTGTAATTGCAAAAAATCGTTCATAATGTCCAATGCATATTGCCAGTGTAATATCATTACAATTGACCCAAACATTGCTAAATTACATTTTCTATTTAAAATCAATGAAAAAAAATGAATGATGAATTAAACTTACCTTGCAGATAAATTTGGAGCCTGTATATAAATTATGCTGTGCTTCAGGCATTTGACTGACAAACTATCCTGTGATTCAAGATTCACAGTCCAATTTTACATATTTGAAAAGCAAAACCAGGGCTGCTGAAATACAATTTGTATAATGGTTGTGATCTCAGGGGCATGAAATCGATATGATGCTCAAGTATTTTGTGGGAGTATTTTGTGATCATAATTCAGTTAGATTTAGTGTAATTATAGAAAGGGACAAAGATAGACCAGAAGTGAGGTAAATTAGGGAAAGGATAATTTTACTAAGCTGAAATGTGATTTAGCAAAAGCGGGCTGGAAACAGCTACTAGATGGTAATTCACTGCCAGAGCATTGGGAGGTATCCAAAGGATCACAGAGCTGTTACAGTGCAGAAGAAGGCCAGTCAGCCATTGTACCTGTGCCAGCTGTCTGAGCAATTCACTTTGTGCCATTCTCCCGTAACTCTGCAGATTCTTCCTCTTCAGGTAACAATTTAACTCTGTTTTGAATGCCTTGCTTGAACCTACCTCCACCACACTTTCGGGCAGTGCATTCCAGACCTTAACCACTTACTGTGTGAAAAAGTTTTGCCTCATGTCATCTTTGCTTCTTTTGCCAATTACTCTAAATCTGTGCTGTCTTGTTCTCAACCCTTTCATAAGTGGGAACTGTTTCTCTCTATTCAAGGGGGAGAATGGGCACTTCAGGGCTGATTCCCATCTGGCTGCAATTTTTAGGTCAGCGGGAGGAAGTAGGAAACCTGGCAGGTTAGCCTGCTCGGGCCTTGGGCAGGAAGGGTGGGAGGGCACCTCCCTCATGGCCCCCTTTCCCAAACATGGTTGTTCCCTCTCTCACCTAGCCTTTGCAACCCGGTCCCCAGCCCTCTTGCTACCCCTGCCCACCCTTCCCTCCCCCCACAGCATCACCAGGGCACCCTGTCCTGGCCCCACCAAGGGACCCCGGGGCCTACCTGCATCCTGGGCCAACCCCCATCCCCTTGCTCTTTTGGGACTTGGTGTAGTCCCAGCTGTGGCTACCACTCCCAGTAGCGCTGCTGGGACTAGAGAGCTACTGGCCAATCTGATTAGTCAGCAGCTCTCAGAGGTGGGTCCTCCTTCGCAGATAGAACTTCAAGTCCCACCCCAGCCAATTAATACAGAGCATTAACCAGCACCAGGGCAGCCATTAGGAGCGGGAGTGAGTTCCCTGCTGACTTCTGCTGTGACGGGGTGGGGAACCTTGCCATCCGAGCAATTGTTCCATTTGTTTCTATAAAGGGCCACACTAAAGATGAAATTTGGAGAAGTTAGAAGTTTGCACAAAGGAAGAGAAACATTTTAAAATCAATTCAGGTTGGTAAAGGGTTGTGCCGCAATTATATGATGCATTGCTTGATGCACTACTCCATGCAGTGAGGAATCACAACCCCTTCCCCTCACTCCGTCCTCATCACGTCTACCCCATCACTTCACTCCTCACACTAACTTACCTTGCAAGCACCCTCATAATTCTCTTTCTCGGCACTTTCTCACATGTCCATCAATCTATCCACCGATGGCACTTCTTACGCATTTCATGCCTTTCCCTCATTGTTACCCTCAACATATTTGCTGCATCCATCAAGAACACACACCATTACAGTCACTTATAGCTCTGTTCCTTCCCACAGTACAGGAGGAGAGAGCACAGAACATTAGGCAGAGGGAAAGAATGAAGTTGGGCCTCTGCAGATTGCACAGTCCACTGCAGTAAAGGAGGAAGCACTGGAGATTGGCAGCATGTCAATGTCCCTGACCGTCAGTGATGTAGAGGTGGAGATTTCCTAGCCATCTGATGACAGGAATAAATTTCAGTAACCCATATGTCATACAACACTCAGTAATGTTGACTCAATTTCAGCTGAGTAAAAAGTGATGATCTTCATAGCACAAAGTTACCCTAACAATACTGATTGATAGCTTTCCTCACCGCCAAGGTCTTCATGCGTATGTTAGTTGTCAGCGGACCTCCTGAATGTCAAACGAGGAGCTGGTTCCTCCTGAGGGTGCATTGTCACAGGACTCATTCATACCATGCACCAGCTCAGATACATTTTGATGGGTCCTGTTAGGCAATTAGTTGATATGCTGCCTGGTGACTCGCAGTTAGTGAGCAAGAACAAAAACAGTGGTGACAGGGACACAGAATCTGCATCGGAGGGCAAAGCCCTCTTTGTGTTCTGCTCAGATGGAGGCAGATCCTGTAGCAAAGGGACCATCAGTGAAAAGGAATGGTAGAAAATCTGTAAGCTACTGGCAGGCTTTCCACACCCACCATCCAAAATTGCAGAGGGAATGGAGGAGTCCAGCTGAAGCAAGAGTGAGTTGACGCTGCAGGAAATTAGGAGGATGTCATTGTCCATGGAGAGATTAGTCAATGCAATGGAATATCAATGGCAGTAAATCCTTGTAGGCCTTGACTATGGTTTTGCACACTCTGGGTGAAAGACATTTTATCCTTGACCTTACTGTGCATCATTGGGCTAAGCTACTCTCCTGCATATTGGTTGGAATGAAGAACGGCTGAGTAGGGATGAGAATAAAAGGGGACATGGAAATGGCAGCTTTGCTCCCACATCTCTCCTGTTGTCCCTCACCCCATTTAGTACCTGACATTCTGCCCTCGGTCTTGAATGTCAAGCCTGCTCCAGGACAGGTGTAAGTGGAGCTATCTTTGGCAGGCTCTCCCAGATTCCAAAACTCAGAGTCATTGGCCAAGAGAACTCCAGCAGTCAGAGCAACCTGCCTCTACCGCTGCTGAAGCTGTGGGAATTGCATCATGTACGAGCAGTAGGAAAAGGAAGAGTAAGGTTTTGTAGTTACGAAAGGGTATCCAAATGTGTTTGAGAAAACGTTATATGTTTAGTGCAATCGCATAAAATTTATTGCTTTGTATCACTTTCTGTTGATGTGCATTCTTGATTGCTGCGGGTAACTCACCTTTTTCATTGTTTGTTAATTAATGAGAATATATGAATTGATGAAGACCAAAAGGGGAGTAGGCAATGGGTGGATGGAGAGTTATATGGCTGCTTTGTGTTAGTGGGATTAGTGACAGGTTTGTAGAGTGGGAGAGAGTGATTGTTACATTGTGCAGTACTTTGCAGAGTACAGCATACCATGACTGTTCTGAAGTCCCTGGCTGCTGAGTACAGAAGGGTACCACCAAATCTGTCCAGGCACCTGTTGGATCCTAGTCACCAGTTTGTCTGGACTTATGGATCTTGGTTGCATGCTTGTTGTGGAATGGTCGAGTTGGTACAATAGACAGAGTTGATCAGCAGACACTTCTTAGGTGGAACACATTCTGTTTATTTACAAAGGTACTCAACAGCTACATGTGTGCTTTCAACTCAAACCCTGTCCCCATACTTCTGACTACTAACTACAGACTACTGACTACAGAGGTAGCCCGTGCTACTCCTCTATTGGTTATGTAAGATCACGTGACATTTCTTTATAACATCTTTCTTGAAGGTATACTACGCATTACATAGAACCATAATTACCACATCCCTCCCCCTTTACTGGGGAATACATTTTACACGTACAAGCACAATTTTCTCAAAATAGCAAATTATTTACACTGATAAGTAATTTGCAGATTCAGTCTTTTTGGGGGTTTCTTAGGCATGTAGAATATCTCAGCTCTACAACTTCAGATGATTTGTAAGGAACCTCCTTTTCTAGAGTTGTCTGAACATCAGGTTCTTCGGTGGGTACCTGCAAATCTGTTTCCTCAGCTTTTGCAGGTACAATAGACACATCAGTACTAGGTTGAGTTCTTTCAACAGGAAACAGTGACCAGGTTGTGAACACTGGTGGAATAATTTCTTGGTGATTTGTTTCTCTCTTCCTTAGATGATCCACATGTCTCCATATGACTCGATCTTCCTCCTGCACATGGTAAGATAGAGGTACTGTCACTGTACTTATTTCACCCAGTAACCACTTTGGTCCTTCTCCAAAGCTCTTCACATACACCGTTTCTCCCATGATAAACTTCCTCTCATGACTATGACAGTTATGTCTAGTTTTCTGACTTCCCTGACTCCTTTCCACCTTCCCCCCTAAATTCAGCATTATTAAGCTCAATCTCGTCCTGAGTCAGCATTTCATCAATAACAGGTGTGACACTGTATAACTGTTGTGTGAGGGGTGGTCCTATGATGGAAAAGAAAGCATGCTAGCTTGGTTGCTATGGAATCTCCAGTTAACTTTTTAATGCCTGACTTGAACATTTGAACCGCTCTTTTGGCCAGTCCATTTGAGGAAGGGTGGTACAGTGAAGCTTTTACATGAGTGATACTATTGAGGCTGATAAACCGTTGGAACTCAGCACTCGTAAATGCCGTGGCCGTTATCAGATACAACCTCTTCTGGTAGTGCATTAATGGCAAAACTTTGGTGTAGCTTCTTAATTGAAGCAGGAGACGTTGCTGACCTCATACATGTCCATCCATTTCGAGTGGGCATCAACAATGAGCAGAAACATTGTTCCCATGGGAGGCCTAACATAGTCAATGTGTAACTGCACCCATGGCCTTCCTGGCCACTCCCAAAGGTGTAATGGAGCTGTCGAAGGTAACTTTTGCAATTGCTGACACTGCACACAATTTTTCACTAAGCTCTCTATTTTTCCATCCATCCCAGGCCACAATAGAAAACTGTGTGTTATTGTTCTTCATTCGAGAAATTCCTGGATGAGCACTATGTAGTTCAATCAAAAATGGCTTTCTTCCTTTTGGAGGAACAATCACTCATGCTCCCCACAATAAGATAACATTCTAGCTGGTTATTTCATGTCTTCTGTTAAAGTATGGTTTCATTTCATTAGATATATGCTTTTGTGACCAGCCATGAAGCACTTGTTCTCATGCTTTGGATAAGATTGGGTCTCGACTTGTCCAGTCTCTGATCTGTCTAGCACATACCAGCAATGAATCTAAGAGATTTAACAATAAAACTAGCACTTGTGGAACTGGCACATCCTCATCTTTTTCTTGTAAAGGCAAATGGCTAAGTGCATCGACATTTGCAATTTGATTTCCAGGCCTATGGATGAAAGTATACGTGTATTCCAGGATCAACACCCATCACTGTATTCTTGCTGAGGCTATGAGTGGTATAGTCTTGTCCTCACTGAACAATTCTAGCAAAGGCTTGTGGTCTGAAACGATAGTAAAATGACGGCTGTGAAATGTCTTGACACCAAAGATGGTTAACAGGCCTTCATTTTCTATCTGTGAGTAGCCCTTTTCCACTGTGGTGAGCATTCTTGGTACATATCCTTTAAGCTGTTCTGTACCATCGTCCATTCGATGGGAGAGCACTGCTCCCACTCCATAGGGAGATGCGTCACATGACAACAACCAATTCTTTCATCTGGTCGTAATGCACTAATAGATTGGATGAGTGCAACAATTGTTTCACCTTTATGAAACCTTCTTTCTGCCTGCCAAGACCAACATTAGTTCTTTTTGAGTAGATAATCCAGGGATCCAGTGCTGTAGACAAATTGAGTAAGAACTGCGCATAATAATTGATCATTCCTAAGAATGATATGAGCTCGGAGGTATTCTTTGGCGCAGGTGCCTCTCTTATGGCTCTGACTTTTTCCTCAGCCGGGTGGAAGCCCTGTGAATTTTCCTGGTGACCCAGTTAGATTACCTCCCTCACTTGGAACATGCACTTCTCTTTTTTCAATCGCACTTCAGCCTGCAAGAAACATCTTAAGACTTCTTCTAAGTTCGCCAAATGCTCCTTTCAGTGAGTCCTGTCACAAGGACATCATCTAAATAAACTGCAATGTGAGGCAATCACTGCAGTAAATCTTCCATTGTCCTCTGGAATATGGTGCAAGCTGAGGAGATGCCAAAATGCAAACGGGTATATTGGTATAACCCTTTGTGTGTATTAATTATGACAAATTTCTGGGACGCCTTCTCTAACTCTAATTGTTGATAATCATGATTCATATCAAGCTTTGTGTGGGCAGTTCCAACTGCCAGCTTGGCATACAGGTCTCCGATTTTTGGTATGGGGTATCTGTCTAACTTAACACTTTATTAACTGTCAATTTGTAGTTTCCACAAATTTGAACGCTTTGGTCGGGTTTAAAGATAGGGATTATTAGTGCTGCCCATTCTGAGAACTGCAGAGGTTGTATAACACCCAGTTTCACTAACCTGTCCAGTTCAGTGTCGACCTTTTCCTGTAGTGCATAAGGTACTAGTCTTCCCTTCATGAATCAAAGGGTTGCCTCTGGATCCACATAAATTTTTGTTTACAGCCCCTGAATCTTCCCAAGTTCATCCTTGAAGACTGAGGCATATTTTTGTTGCAGCTCTGGTAACCCACTTGGTCAAAGCTGGAAAACTTCAGCCCATTCTAACTTAATCTCCTTTAGTCAGTTTCATCCACGAAGGTGGCCCCTCACCTGCTACCACCATCAACGATTGGCTTCCGTAATGGACAGTAACTCTGCTTATGCCTTTTGACTTCGATGTGTATGTTTTTAATTTGGCATCAGTTTCTTCCAACTTTGATTTATGTTCACCATAATTCAGATATTTGAAGGTGTGTTCACCAGTTACTGTAGGGGAAGCTCTTATTTCCACTTCCATTCTAACAGGTCTTCCATTTACCTCACTGTTACATATATTGGTTCTGTCTTTCCAACCTTCAAATTAAATAACGAGTAAATATCTGAATTTTTTACTTCAGGCTCTTCTACATTGTAGATCTCAGTGGGTTTTTTCTTTTGTTTGAAAGGCTGCCTGCTTCTTTCCTTGCACTGTCTCAATATGTGTCCGTTTCAATAACAATAAAAGCAATCAATTTTTTAAAACTGCCAATCGTTATAAGAATGCTTGTTTCCACCTCTGTTGCAATTATTGCTTGTTTTTGCTGCTAAGCCATTTCTTGTTATTTTTCTGCTAGCGGTGGCTGTTTCCTGCTTCTCGACAGAGTCTTGCATTTTAGCGCCCTTTTTGACTGGGGCTTCCTGCCCAACATGCTTTATTTTGTGCTCTCTGTATTGGCTTTTGAATCCCTTCCCGCACTTTCTGTGGCCAGTGTTATCTCTAACACCTTCTTAAAATCCAAATTTGTTTCAGATAGTAATCCCTTTGTGTCCTCATTCACACCGCACACTAAACCATCTCTGAGCATGTCATTTAAAGATGTACTGAACTCCCAGGTTTTTGTTAATTGTTTTAAACTTATCACATAACAAGCAACTGTCTCCCCGGAACTCTATTTCTTGAGTTAATTCTGAACCATTACAACATTACCAAGGGCTTTGGCTGGTAATGACTCTTCACGAGGTCCACCAATTCATCAAATCTTTTTTAATCTGGGGCACTGGGTGCCGTCAAACTTTGAAGCAAGCAATAGGCTTTATTCCCACAAGTGGATAAGAGGATTGCTCAGCTCTTCTCTTCCCCCATAATGACATTCACTTGGAAAAAGAACGCGAGGTGTTCAATATAATGAGACCAGTCATCCGTGTCTGGATCGAAAGGAATCAATTCTTCCGAACTGCAGCATTCTGTGAAGGGATTGCTTCAATGATTAGGACAGAAATTTCACTTACAATTATCGTGTGAGGTATAGCCTGATTTTGTTTCTCTTGATTTCTTCAATTAACTTGTTTTATTCTCAAAGCCAGTTAATTGTATCTTTGTTTTATCCTTGCTTTTTCCTCGTCTTTTCCTCGATTTTTCCTCATCACCAGTTTGTTGGATCCTAGTCACCAATATGTTGGGACTTATGGATCCTGGTTGAATGTTTGTTGTGGGATGGCCGATTTGGTACAATAGACAGAATTGATCAGCAGACGCTTCATAGGTGGAACACATTCTGTTTATTTACAAAGATACTCAGCAGCTACACTTGTGTGCTTTCAACTCATACTCTGTCTCCATACTTCTGACTACTAACGACAGACTACTAACCAAGAGGTAGCCAGCATTACTCCTCCATTGGTCAAAAAAGATCATGTGATCTTACTTTATAACATCCTTCTTAAAAGTATACTACACAGTACATAAAACCATAATTACCACAACACCTGAAGCACACCTTGAGCATGCCTTGTTCAGTGACACATCTGATGGTCATATAGCTGCCATTTTTCCAGTATTGGGTTTCATTTGTTTCCCACAGGTGTCATCAACCTAGTTTGTAGGCGTATCCTTTGTCTCTGACCAGGCTGCTTGCAGGTTCAGAAGGTAAGGGAATTTGCACTATGGAAGGATGGCAGTATCCTGGCAGCTCCGTATGATTCTGGCATAGAGCTACATAAAGCTTTTCTTATGGTTGCACACCAGCTAAATATTGTAGAATGGAATTTGCAGTTTGCAGCTAGGGAGTACCCCTGGTTGATCTGGGGTTCCCAGTTTGCCATACATGTACAGTTCATGATGCTCTGCATTTGCCAGAGACACAAACACGACCACCCATTCATTCTGACTAGTGTCATCATAGGTGAATTTCACATAACTGTTAGCCCTGATAAACAATCTGTCAGTGACCTGCCTAATGAATTTATGTGCAGCCAACTGTGAGATCCTGGATATGTCTCTAACAGCACCCTGGAAGGATCTAGAGGCAAAAAAGGTTGAGAATGGTAGTGACTTTCACAGCCACTGGTAATGTGTTGTCACCACGTATAGCTGCGAGCAAATATTCTGCTTGGAGGCTGCAGTTACCTGGCACCACCTGATATGACAATCTGAGCCTGCAGGAGTATTGCTCCTCTGAGAGATCTAGGAAGTGAGCCTCTACTTGTACACATTGTTTACTTGGGTAGTACCAGCTGTGAGTTCAGCCTCTGCTGTTCCACTGTCTGATGGTCCCTTTTCTGCTGTTCCTCTCTCTAATGAGCACTGTAGATCTTTCTCCAGTCTACTGCTGCTGCTAATAATCATGTTGCTCCTCATTCAAGGTCCAGTCTAAGGCAGCCATGGTGCCACCCATCCTAACCTTTGAATGTCTATATCTCCACAGTGCAGAAATTAACCTCTCCCCACAGTTACTCTCAACGAACCCTTTCTCTGTGGAAGGTAAGAAAGCAATTGAATACTTATTGCAGTGTTTGCCTGAATCTTAATCAGCCAGAATTGCTGTATAATCTTCTCATCTTCCTTTCAATGTTGAGGTCCAGAAGCCTGGGATACCCATGCATGCACTGTTAAATTTAAATGCCGGGTAAAATATTGTTGGAATATTCTGATCTATAAATTCAAATTGACAATTGTAATAAACTTGATGCACCAGTCAGGTTTCTTACTTGAATCAGATAGTTTTATTATAGAGCTCTTTTAGAAGCTACATGCTTGAACCAGGTCCATGACTAGAAAGCTCCGCCCCTAAGATTACCCATGCTTAAGGCTCATTCGTCAGTATAATCACATGACCCCAAAAGGCAGTAGGAAAGGTTTAACCTACATTCACTACATTTCCTCCCCCTTTATTTCCTTTACATTTCTTACTTATCAAGAATATTTTAATCCACAACACATATATATATACACAGGTCATGTGATTATAGAATAAGTCTCCGAGGTGGTTTTCTAATTCAGTTAGAGCAGCGTAGCTCTACCACCTGAGATTATCCCACTGGATTGACATGATCTGGAACTGCAGCATCAGGGACATCCCTACACAGTGGCAGTTCAGGATTAGGTAATTCAACAGAGATGTCAGGTATGTCCATTTTTAGGTCAATCTGTCACCTCAGGGATTTAAGGTTCAACATCAGTTACAGGCAGAAAAGCTAGCTGTTGGAATGCCTCTCTACTCTTTAGATGATCCACGTGTTTTCAAACAATCCTGTCATTCACTTCCACTTGGAATGACAAGGGTCCCGTTTCAGAGACAATTATATGAGGAACCCAACTAGGTCCATTTCCAAAATTCAGCACAAAAACTGTATCTCCCACGGTAATTCTTCGAGTTTTGGCATGAATATCATGATTCAATTTCTGACTACTCTGGTTCTTCTCTATCTTCCCCTTAGTTTGGAAACATCTGACTTAACCTTGTACAAAGGCAGCATTTCATCGGTAATTCAGACAGTGTTGAACTCGTAGTTGCATGAGGAATCGTATGATAACTGAGAAGAAAACATGAAATTTGAGTTTCTAACATACCTCTAGATAACTTCTTCATTCTTGATTTGAAAGCTTGCACTCCTCTTTCTGCTAACACATTTGGTGAGGGATGACATACTAGTGAAGACAGTACCATATCCGAAACAATGGCTTCTGGTAGGCCGTGTATACTAAAGCATTGACGCAGCTTTTCAATAGTTGCACATGATGTTGGTGATCTAAATTCATACACATCCATCCATTTAGAAAGCGCAAGGATGATCAATAAAAATATGGTACTTAAAAATGGACCTATAGTCCATATGTAGTCTAACCCAGGGTCTACCAGGCCACTCCCACGGATGCAGTGGAGCTGAAACAGGCAACATCTGTTGTTGCTGGCATTGGAGACAGTGTTTAACCATTATTTCCATGTCACCGTCTATGCCTGGCCACCAGAAAAAGCTCCACGCAAGCATCTTCATCTTCGAAATGCATGAATGTGCACTGTGAATCACTATCAAGAGTGGTTCTCTTCCTTGTGAAGGGTCACAACTCTTGATCTCCACAACAAGACTCCACCTTGACAACTTAACTTTGTTTTACGGACATGGAATGGCCTCATCTCTTCAGGCACTGGTGAATTCGACCATCCTTGCATGGCCTGGTCTTGGACTTTTGACAAAGTTGGATCCACGTTTATCCAATTCCTTATTTGCTTCACACAGACTGGTGAGGAGTCCAAGAAATTCAACACAAGTACAACTTCTGTGGCACTGGAGCATGTACAATGCTACCTGGTAACAGAAAACAACTGACTGCGTCTGCATTTGCAATATGCACACCAGGACGGTACATAAAGGTGTACTCATACGCCATGAAATCAAAGCCCAATATTGAATCCTGGCTGAGGCTATTGGCTTTAACCTCACTAAACAACCCCATTAGTGGTTTATGGTCAGGCACAATGGCGAAATGTCGTTCATGCAGATACTGATGGAATTTCTTCACTCCAGATATTACTGATAAACCTTCCTTTTCAAGTTGTGAATAATTCTTCTCAGCTGCAAAGAGGGTTCTGGAGACATAGCCTATTGGCCTTTTGGAACCATCTTCCATCCTGCATGACAATTCTGCCCCCACATCGTAAGGAGATATGTCACAAGTTAATGTTAATTCTTTTGATGGGTCATAATGTACTAGTAGACATGATGAGTGTAATAGCTTCTTGACCTTTACAAAGGCTTCTCCTTGTTTTGCCTTCCATGACCAATGATGATTCTTTTTCACTATTAAGTGTAAAGGTGCTAGCACTGTTGAAAAGTTAGGCAAGAAGCGACTATAATAATTTATGATGCCCAAAAAGACTTGAGTTTAGTGACACTGGAAGAAGATGCCTCCTTGACTGCCTTGACTTTCTCCTCTACTGAATGCAACCCCTGGGCATCCACTCGGTGACCCAGATAAGTGACTTCAGTTGCTTGGAAAGTATACTTTTCTGTCTTCAATCGCACACCAGCTTCCAAAGATCTCCTTAAAACCTCTTCTATGCTGGCCAAATGTTTGGGTTCCATTGATCCTGTGATCAGGATGTCATCCAGGTACACTACTACTCGGGAAGGTCCTTGCAATAGACTTTCCATGGGCCTTTATAAGATTGCTAATGTAGATGATACACCAAAGGGTAGGTGTGTATATTGGTACAGGCCCCTGTGCTTGCTGATGGTTACATACCCTCTAGATGTGCTGTCCAGCTCTAGCTGTTGGCATGCATGGTTCATGTCCAGTTTGCTGTAGGATTTTCCTCCCACAAGCTTAGCTTATAAATCTTTAACCCTCAGGATAGGATATTTATCTAATTTAGGCAGCTCTGTTCACAGTTAATTTGTAGTCTCCACAGATGTGAATAGTTTGATCTGGTTTCATCACAGGGACTATGGGCACTGCTCATTCCAAAAATTGGACTGGCTGGGTGATACCTAGCTTTTCTAAGTGGCACAATTCTATATCCACTTTCTCCTTTAGGGCGTAAGGCACAGGTCAGGCCTTAAAGAACTGGGGTGTCACCTCCAAATCAACATATATTTTTGCTTATAAGCTTTTTATCTTTCCCAATTTGTCATGAAATGCGCTGTCGTACTTCCTTAACAGCCCAGGAATTCTTCCTGTTCTCACTTGAAAGATTTCTGACCAGTTGAGCTTAATTGTTTATAACCAGTTGCGGTGCAGAAGACCAGGTCCTTCACCTGTCACAACAATCACTGGAAGCTGGGCTGTCTGTTGCCTATAGGGCACAGGTACTGTGGTGATGCCCTTTACCTGTATTGACTCTCCAGTGTGTCTTCAGCTGAGCCTGGTTTGCTCCAGATTCAGTGGCTGGGTACCTTTATTTAGGTAATTAAGTGTGTGTTCTCCCACCACTGTGGTTGAGGCTCCCGTGTCTACCTCCCTGACATCCCATTCACTTGAAGGGTGATGGTGATTGGTTCAGTTTTCACTGCCTTGACATTATATAGGGAACAGATATCAGTGTCAGTAGCTTCTGGTTCAATTATATTGCACACGTCAATCATCTTGATCTCATGTTTGATTTGATGTCTTGATTTTGCCCTACATGCCCTTTTTTGTGGCAGTAGTGGCACTCTGCCCCTTTAAATCTGCACGTTTCCAGTACATGGTTACCCCCACATCAGTAACAGATTAATTTCTGAATTGCTGCTGAGATGCTTCCACTATGCCTTTTTATTTTTCGAGTAGCAGAGACTGTCTCCTGCTTTGCGGCTGTCTCCCTGGTTTTCACAACATGCTCGGCAGTAGGTTCCCATCCTAACTGCAGAACGGCGCCATGTTGCACACTCTGTAAAGCCTCTGAGTCCCTCTCAGCCCTTTCCGTTGCTGACGCTATTCCCATGGCGCACTTCAAATCAATATTAACTTCTGCAATAGTGACGCTGAATGGCATCTTCGTGAATGCCACAAACCAACTGATCCTTCAAGATGTCACTGAATGTATCTCTGAAGTCACAGTGCTTAGTTAACTGTTTCAATTTGTGATATAAATTGTGATGGACTCACCCAGGGAACGTACTCTGGACTTGCACTTAAATCTCTGCACAATTACCGATGGCTTTGGCTGAAAATGCGTCTTCATGAGATCCACCAGCTCATTAAAACATTTAGAATTGGAGCATTTGGGGCACCAGACTACGGATGAGGGTATATGTCTTGTCAGACTCTTAAAAGACTCATCTTCCACTGTTATTTCATTTTCCACAAAATAAAAACCTAGGCACTCTATGTACTGGATCCAGTCTTCCATGGAGGCATCATAAGGGTCTATTCTGCTGACAAGTGCATGACTGGTGAGTATACTTTCTTTTCTTTCCTTAAAAATTAATGTACTCACATTCACAAAGTGAGTTGCAGCATCGGAGCTATTTATCCTCATAGCCAGTTGTAATAAACTCGATGTACTGAACGGGTTTCTTACTGGAAACAGATAACTTTATTACAGAGCTCTTGTTGAAGCTACATGCTTAAACCAGGCTCACGGCTAGAAAGCTCTACCCTTAAGATTACCCACACTTTGTCAGTACAATCACATGACCCCTAAAGGCAATAATAAAGGTTTTACCTACAATCACTACACTGACCCTCCTCAGTGGTGGCACAAAGGCAGTCAAACATATTTGAGTTAAACCCAAGTGTAAGCATGTTGGACCCATCTTCCAGAGGCACTGACATTTTTTGCCAAATTTAACTCCCACCTGTAATTAAACCCAGGCACTTCCCAATGTTAAAATTCCCACAGATGGGCCAAAGGGCATGGCACGAGGAGGTGGGCAGTATAAATGCCAGCAGAACTGTCGAGAGAGTTGTCTGCCTGTTATTGCCCTGTCCAGCAAGCTGCATTGAAACATTCAATGCAAATACTGATGGAGCCTCAAAACCTCTCTGTCTCTTAGCTGTACTTGTTGGGGACAGGCTAATGAACTAGTTGAAGCAAAGTCAAAATCCCTTTTCTTTGAGCCTGAGTTTCACCTTTTTCTGAAATAATATCAAAGTGGAAATTTGATTGACTTTTCAAAATTGATATTTTTCTTGCTGATACAACACATAAAAAAGATAATCTAAATTGATGTAAATGAGATTACTTTGCACTTGTGCCATTTGAATTAATAGAATCAGCTTTCCACAATTCAGCAATTAAACACAGTTGGCTTCATATAAATAAATTAACCTAATAAAGCCACATTCTTGAGAGTGGGAGTTGGATTGCCACAAATTAAGTAAATGAAAGTGGGCTGAAAAGAAGACAATAAAAGTAATGGAGGAAATTAAAAGCTATATTATATTTTTAAAAGGTCAGAATGACATCATTTCCAAAGGCTGGAGGTCTACTCTGGATCAGGAGCAGCTTTGCTACATATTATTTATTCTGTAAAAGCTGCCATAACAAAAGGAAATTAAAAGCTAAAGAAAATTTTAAAAATAGATTCTTTTTTAAATTATTAGAATATTGTTAA
Organism: Carcharodon carcharias; assembly: GCF_017639515.1. Taxonomy (NCBI): domain Eukaryota; kingdom Metazoa; phylum Chordata; class Chondrichthyes; order Lamniformes; family Lamnidae; genus Carcharodon; species Carcharodon carcharias. The sequence goes on along the minus strand of NC_054469.1, from coordinate 163,533,439 downwards.
ATAGATATATTTTTTAAAAATATTAGAATATACTTAAATAGATCATTTTTTTTAAATATTAGAATATATTTAAATAAATCATTTTAAAATATGTTAGAATATAGTTTACCATAAAATTGGTTGTGTCACTAGGTAAGAAGGCTAGAACAGTATTGAGTTTGGTGAGAGGGTTAGGATAGCCCAGGGGAGATGGCTGAGAAACAATCATAATCTTAAAAAGTCACATAGGAGAATTGAAGCCAAAGAAGTCGTGGCATTCATGCATGATATATAAGCTGGTAGAAGCAGCATTGGGCAACACTGCACCACTGCAAAGAGGTGAGAAATGGATGGTGTCCATTGTGTGCCACGTTTTAAAATTCTTCATATATTACAGATAAAATATTCACCCAGATCTTCCAGTCAGCGTCAATGCTGCACATGCCACCGCCCACAAAGAGTTCTACACCCTGAGCATATTGCATTACTTCAGCCGGGAATTCTGATCCTGGTTGCAATAGAGATGCATGGAGAAGGCAGGTGAAGAGAGGACACTCCCCGCTTTACAACATTAACTACCATATTCAGGTAAATTTTTAAAGATATCAAGTCTTTCAGTGAGGTGGTGAGTGAGTGGGTATGCGGATGAGCCATTTGGTGAGAATGGCTGGGTGAGTCGGGTGGTGGGTGGATAAGTGAGTTAATGAGAATGGGTGAGTAAGTGGATGGATGAGTGGTGGGAATGACTGGTTGAGTGAGTGGGTGGGTAAATGAGTGGGTCAGTCAGTGGATGAGTTGATGGGTGAGTGTGGGTGAGTGAATAAGTGAGTGAATGAGCAATTGGGTTGGGTTGGGGAAGTAGTCAGATCAGGCCAGGGAAATGATGGGAGAGAGAATAGGGGTGGATCTGGTTGGGTTGATGGCAGTCTAGTCAGCTTGGATCAGGGGGAGGGTGATTGGCTGGTTGGCTGTGATGCTCAGTTCGGTTACACTGGTTAATCCATGTATTAAAAAGCATGGCATTTCTTGGGTAAGTGTGTAGGTAAGTCCTGCTTATCTGGCCCAAGTCTATAATACTGAGCTCAGTATAGGAGACTTATGCAGAGGGTCCCAGGCAGCAGAAATCAGCCTATCAGAAGTTTAAGCTTCCCGGGCAATTTCAGCACATGTGTGTACATCAGGATTCCACGGGGCCCTGATGTTCATCTCCCAACTCAAGTTCCATTTTGATGATACAGATACTGGAAGGATTGGGCCATAGAGTTGGAAACCATGGCAGGCCTTTGATTCCAATGTAAATGTTGGGATTTGCCTGCCAGTGACCACTCGCCAACTTTGTGGAGCCAGGAAGGACACCTGACCAAATGCTCACCATAATGATAAGGCTGCAACGTGTGGCTTGTTGAAAGCAGATGTGAGGGTGGGAGCGGGTGAGGCACTCAGTGGCCCCAGTGGAAACCCTTCATTATAGTGGTTGCTATCTTCTTTGTGAGCAAGCTGACGAAAAGTGCAAATTTACAAGATTTTCAGATCTTCCCAGGCCATATCCCAGTCCCCACCAATCAGCAACCTGTGATTACCCATCCCTAATCATGCCTCTTCTTGTTGCCACTTCCATTCTCATTTGCTCTTTTATTGCTGGTCTCTTGTTCGAGTTACAATGGATATGCTAGAAGGGCCAATGATTTTTCAGCCCAATTGTCTGTGTAGGCACAAATGGAAGTGGCAAGCCAGACCTCAAGTTGTTAATCTTTAAGATTGGTAATCAATAATCAATTAAATTCCTTTTAAGCTTTACCAATCACCAGAGAGAAAAAAGTCTTGATTAAAATGCATATTTCCTAAGAACCCATCTAGTGGTGTGAGTGTCATTAATGCTAACAATAAATGTAAAATGCATAGCATTGACTAGCCTCTAAATTTTCAATTTTTTTCCCACCTCCTGATGCCAGTTAGGTTAGGATTGTGTCTGGTCCCCTTTTGGTACCTCAGCTTCTGTGACTGTCCAAAAAGTGCCAGCAGACTATTTTACTGCTAAAGACAGCATAGCTACACTTGATCCTATTTTCTTTCACCTGACATCCAAACCTGTTGACGTTCCAGCAGATGTCACTGGGTAGCAGGATTTTTCTCCACTTTAGCTGACAAGGTTTCTTGCTGCTAATTTTATACCAATTGCTGCTCCAGTTGAGATCCAATTACTTACCACAGATCAATAATATGACCTGGAACATTCTGGTATATATGTCTCACTAGAAGGGGAAATACTTTATCTATTTGGCCATTACTGAACTAAGAATGCTTTAACTGAGTTTTAGAAGGTATATGTATTGATATGTGTCATTGGTAAATTTTTGTTGAATAAAATGCAACAATGAGGCAGTTACACAAAGAAGGCAAAGTATAGTCCAATATTGAAATGTATACTTACTATAATGAAGAAATAATGAATTCAGACACATACTTATCCTAATCAGCAGGCTCAGCATTATGCAGTAAATGCAGTTTGAATTTTTGAGACAATGTAAATTGGGTTAGAGCAATTCAGCAGCCTGCTTTATACCTCTCACAATTTTTATTTCCATTGAAGTCAAAGTGGAGTGAGATAAAGCAAGCGGCCAATTTGCAATCAACCGTTTTCCCTGTTGTACAAAGTTAAAATCTATCCCAGTTGCTTTGAGCCTTAAACCCATATAAAAATGTGTGATAGCCTGTTTGGTCTAGGTGACTAGTCTCAATAACTCTGTATTTATGATGAAGCATAGAATGAAGCATTGTTCCATCCTTCTTCTGATGCACACAAACCTCTTTGCATCCATGCCTTGTCACCTAGTTGAATTTACATTAGGACCATGCTGCACCATGATTTTTTACAGTCTTTGATCAGTTACTTTGCAAAGAATATTGTCCGTTCTATCATATCAGCAAGCTTTGCCAACAATGTCCACAAATAGGACAATAATTGGGGTGACGTGTAACTAACCCATTTCTGGAGGAAGCTGTAAATATTTTCTGTATATCACAAAAAGCACCACAATTAACTTTTATGAAATGAAATGATAACTTATGTGCTTCAATGTGCTATTAGCTTCAAAATTATTGTTAATATTAGCAGGGAAATGTTGAATGTTTCCACATAATATTTTCTGCTATTTTAACACATTTTCTATTTTTTTTAAAGATCTCAATGACCCTGCTAAATTACCAAACAGAAGCATGTTAAATGTATATGTTAAGCCTTCATGCACTAAAATAGTCGACAATAATAGTAGACTATTATGCTAAGCACTACCATGAACTAAAACTCAAAATCTATTAAAATCATTCATTCAGACTCCTTTAAAATTGAGGTAATAATTTCAAATGTTGTAACAGCCTTGTGCATTGTGTAAAGCTAATCTGTGTTAGTATAAAGCAGAGCCAATTACCCATTGACAGACAGCAGTGAGTAAGATAGCCAAGTACCGCAATTGAAATATATGTTCCAGATGACCTGTTGGAATTATAAAATTTCAGTATTACGCCATAACTAACAGGACAATGCTGTCAAAGTAGGGACTGGTAACTAGTGGAAAATATATGAAATGTCGATCTGTGATCTGTTTTGCAGGAAGATTTTCAAATGGTTTCCTAAAAAGTTTCATGTGTTAAAGCAAGTTCTACTGCAGCCAATATGCAGCATAAATTTCATTAAAGTGACATACTTCAGCTTCCGTCCAACACAACAGCACTGTTGAATTTTATTAACAGCAGAAAGTGTGGAGTTGGTAACACTTCACTGGTCACTTTTTTTTTATCTGTGAGCATAAAAGACTTAAATGCTGAGTTTTGCTGGCTGAGGGATGTCTAATCAATGGGGAGGTTAGCAAATGGGGGAACCAGGGGGAAGTACTTCTGTTCCTTCTGGCTCACAAGCAATGCTGGAAAAACATTTACCTCTTCTCCGCTGCTGTCCTCATCTCCCTTTAGCTGACAGGCTGACTGGATAGCTAGCGTTAAAGCTGGTATAGAGAATAAATGTGAGACTGCCTACTGGTAGTAGGTTGATCACCCATCCCCACCCCTCTAGTTCTGCCTCTGTCAAAATCGGAAGTGGGCATATTCAAGCCGAGTTTGGTTTGGGTTTAAGATTTTACACATATTTAATTCCTACCTGATCCAATTTGGGGGGAGGGGGTCTAAAATTTCACCTTCAGCCATGTTTCTCTCTCCGCAGATGCTCTCTGACCTGCTGAGTATTTTCATCATCTTCTGTTTGTATTTCAGATTTTCAGCATGCACAGCGTTCAACTTTTGTAACCATATTATTCTCCTTTATTATCATGATACGGTACTGTGTGCCCCCAGGGGAGTTAATTTAACTCTCAAAAACAGATGGGGCTCAGTCGAGTGTGAGGTTAAAAAGCCAAAAATCTAAAATAGGGACTCAATCCATCTTGAACCTGCATACTCTTGGTATTAGCAGAGGCTCAACAAGGGGCAATTACTAATCTGCTCTCAGGAGGCGAGTCAATCAATAAAATTATCAGTGTAAAGCCTTTAACTTTGCCTTCCTTTAACAGTGATTCTACTTTTAGCCCATGCTGTCATGGTTGCCCAGGCCTCGGGCAACCTGTCAGGTAAAAGCAGGTGAAGAGGTCTAGATTCAAAGAGTACATGTCTTTACAGCATGATTTATGGTCCCCGAGGAGCAGGGGTGTTCATACAGACCAAAGAACGTACCTGTAACCACACCAACTCCCCACAACCACCCACCCTGGGTTATGTCCAACAGCCCTATCACCAATTCACCCAGATCTCCACAGCATAATCTCCAATTAGTCCCCCATCCTTTTGATGTGATTACTGATCCCGCTCCATCCCCACAGGCCATGCTGTATACCCCTTGGGAGGATTTTAGTGAAAAAGCTAAGTTACTACAAAACAGAATTGCAAGCATTATACTTACATTAAGACTTTGGCTGGTATTTTCTGTGCCCGCTGGTGTTGGTCATGTTTGGTGATGTGCATGGAGAATGTGGCGCGATCGGTTTCACAACGGCGTGAAACCAGTTGGCAATCATCTGCTCAGCTTCAGTTCCTTGTAGACAGCAGCTTGAGGCTTGGATGCTGAAGGCTTTTCACACCTGTGTTACATCTTAGAAGCCAGCCCTTGCATACAACCTTCGCACATTTATATATATTTTCCCCTTTGAATCCCAAATTCCCGCTGTTTCACTATGTCTTTGGATTTTACTTCTAATAATAAAATCTATCATAGTACCAATTTTATCAGTGATCTTTGGGAAAAATAAATACACTGGGGAAAATCTTACCCCCGTTGGTGGTGGGGGTGGGTGGTCGTGGGGAGTACAGGAGCAGGCGTGGGTAGGCCATTTTGCACGAGCGGGTTATTTAAGGCTATGCGCTCCCTGTGCAGGTTGGGGTGGGGGAATTCCCTCAGCCAAGAGTGCACTCTTACACGTATGCGCAAAAAAGAGCACATTGATCTCCCTGAGGCTAAATGCTGCTTCAGGGAGATCGGCTCCAAATTTAAAAATGTTAAGAAAATGATAGCAACATTTCCCTGACTTGTCCCCTCATGTGACACTGTTACATGACTTGGGGCATGTCCATCACTTTCACTGAAACCTTTATTAAATATTTAAAAACCATCATGAAACTTCATCCCACCCATGGATGAGATTTCATGCTTTTTCTTAAGCCCGCCAGGGCTCCCGGCCTGCCCGCCGACCCTAAGGTTGGATAGGCAGGTCCATTAATGATGTCAATTACTTTTTCAATGGCTTTAATAGGCTGTTGACAGGTTGGTGGGCACACAGCTGACTTGGCTGTGCCCCCACTGACTTGAAAATGGAAATGACGTGGGGTGATGTCAGGAATTTCACCCGACATCATCCCATGTCATCTTATGCATCAGCGAGCGGGCCCCACCCGCTGCTCGCCGACCGGAAGATCCTCCCCGCTGTTTCTTAACTCCACCTGGCTATCTGTAACATTTCACTCCCTCTTTTGAATTTAAGTTAGTCTGGTTTATTTAAAAATGCAGATGTTCTCTTTTCACCTTACTTTCTAAAACTTCCCCCATGTTTACCTACTTAACATTTCAACCCAACTTATCTTCTGACACATCAAAGCCTGCAGACCAGCTGCCTTCAATTCAATTAAGTCCCATACACATAGGGCACATAGAAACAGACCCCACTATTACTCTACACTAAATTCCAATAACACTATGAAAATTATTATATCTTCCTGACAGTCAGGATGGGGTGAGGTTCAGAGGGAGGGAATTAAGGTTTTGTCAGGTGGAGGTTGGGGGCAGAGGGGGAAAGGTAGGAGGAGGGCTAATGGGTGAGAAAATGGCAACTGGAGAGATAGGTGTACGGGGCATGGAAGGTGCGTAGAAGGTGCAAGGGGAGGAGGGTGGAGATGGGAGGGTGTCCAGGGGGAGGAAGGGAGAGGGTGTCAAGTGGGAGGAAGGGGTGCAGAGAGAGGAGGGAGTAAGGGTAGAGGAAGAAGTCTGGAAGCAGGGTAGGAGTAAGGCTGGAGGGAGAAGTGAGGTTGCAGAAAGAATTGAGGCTGGAGGAAGGTGGAGAGGAAGAGAAGGGGCTAAGGGTGCTGGAGGAGGTAAGGGTGGAGGAAGGAGTCAGGAAGGGGGAGGGACTAAGTGGGGAGAAGTTGGGAGTGGGGGTGGGAGGACTGGTTGGAGGGGGAAAGGGGCTCTAGGGGGAAGGGTTTCCAGGAGGGGAAGGGATGCAAAAGGCGGAAAGGGTGCAGAGGGGGGAAGAGCTGAGGAGAGGGGGGAAGAAATGCAGAGGGGGGAAGGGGTGCAGAGAGGAGGATATGCAGGTGAACATGCACAGGAGGGGTAGGATAGGTCCGTGTCTGCCTCCTGGAGAATGAACTGTAGGTGGATGTGGTATGGGGGAAGGGTTAAAATGGCTGAGGGCAGAGTGAGGTGGTAGGATGGGAGGATGAGGGTTTGACGGTAGCGGTAGAAGGGATGGCGAGGGTGGTTGGTGGGGACCCGAAGGCAGACTTGGGCCCTGGGGGTGAGAAGGCGGAAGTCTGGGAGGTGAATGTGTATGGGGGTGGAATTTTCAGGATGCAAGGGAATGTGTACGTTCACCTGGACATCCCTGAAGGAAAGGAGTTGTGGCTAGTAGGTCTGGTAGGCCATGGAGGAGAGGTCGGAGATGATGCTGGTGGGGGGTGGGGTGGCGGGGAGCATGGTGGGGGGTATCAACAGTGATGGGAGGGAGGAAATGGGTGACCGGTGGTGGGTAAAAGACGGGGGAGCGCACAATTCAGTGAGACCAGACCATGCTTACTAAATTGAAAGTGAAATGATAGACATGGTGGGTGAGATCATGTGTGCATTATGATGTGATCCATGGGTGGGTGGAGATACAAGTCAGCTTAAGTGGACAACTGAAAGCAAACCCCAACCGGCAGCATTCAAAATGCTCAGGATATCTAGATGAGTGTGAAACGTGAATGATTCACTTGTGTGGGAGTGTGCTTGCACGAAGCTCCAAAAGGCGCTGCCACACATGCACTTTTCCCTTCAGAATTACTCGTGGGCCGGCTGCTCCCTCGGCGGAGACGGGTCTTTCAAGCTGCTTATTTCCACCTCTTCACTCGAGGAGGAGACTTCTTGGCTGCAGATGAGAATGTGGATGGAGCTGGGGGAATGGCTGGCTGAGGGTGTCGGCCGCTTGGCAGAGCTCCCAGTGAACCAAAGTAGAGATAATTAGTGCATGGCAGCAGAGTCACAAACAGGAGAGAGAGCACCCACAGTGGAATTGAGAGAGGGGTGATGTGGTTTAGGATCCTCAGATGGGTGTTCGCCACTGACCTCACCAACGCCGCAGGCAGGGTCCACATCCTCACCAGTCAGCATGATGGCATGCCCCTCAAACTGAGTGAGGGGCCTAATGTGGGCCACTCCACCCCCAGTCTGCGGCCTCTTCTTGCTGATGTGAGCAGGCTTCTCCTGCATGAAAACAGATGCAGAGAGTGTTAGCGGGACCAATGGCACTGCGTGGAATGTTTGTGTGATGACCGGAGCCATGGACTGGATTGAGGATGTGAGCTCGAGGGGGTATGAGCCTGATAGGAATGTGAGGGTGTATGTGTGAGTTAGTGGTGTTGTCCCTTGAGGTGTGTGATTCCTGTGGATGTGCGATGGTTTTGTGAGTGTGTGAGTTGAGAGTGATGAGAAGAGTGACTTACCCTGGCAGAACGGATAAGACCATTCATCCTGTAGTGGCATTGGGTGGCTGTCCTCTTTTCAGGGCATTGGCACTGACCACTGCTGCCATCACCTCCCAAGCTTGGTTGTTAATGCAACTGCCCATCCTGCAGCCAGAGCTGGGGGAGAGGACATTGTGACAGGCCCCCATTGCATCCAAAAGACATTCCAGTGACGCATCGCTAAACCGGGGGGGCTGCAGTCTTCTTGCCTTTATTGGACATCTTCCCTGTAGTACTCGTGGCCTGGAGGCACTGAGATGTGTGTGCATGTCTGGACTTTAAATATGGCGTGTTGAAGCGGCGTGGTGATGGCATGGCAGGTGAATGAGAGCCCGCCCACCACGGAAATGGCCTGATTCCCAGGAATGGAACTGGGACTATACTGTGTGAAAACCCACCATTGTGGCCACACTTAGTGCAAATCTGGGCGATTCCAGTCTTTGTGCTTAAGTTATCAACAGGAGGAATTTCCATGACTTTTAACTGTATTGAGTCAAAAAAAAATAGTTGCCACTATTTAGTTTTTCTATATTTATCCTGATATATTATCATCAGAAACTATAAGATGAAAATAGTGTATATCCAAACAGCAGTTAGGAAATGTGAGGATTGAATGAGATGCACTGACTGGTCTCCAACCAAAGATTTTTCAAATTACCTTTAATTCAGAAATTCCTGATGATAATGGTCCTTAAATATTATGTGCTAACATGTATGGTGCCGTTGTAGGTTAATTTTTTTCCACCAATGTAAAGTGATTACTGAAGCGTTTTTAAAGCACCAGAACTTCACAGGTGCAGTCCTTTGATTAAAGTTCGTAATTTCTTTCATAAATCCATGATGAACCAATTTGCTTTATGTGGTTTATTCACAGAGTGTCGGCTGTCTACAAATATATAAAAAAGTTTGTCAAAATTGTTATCATCCTGAAGGTACTTGCTTCATTGCTAATGGAAGCAGGTTTACAGGAAACATCAATATAAAAATTCAACCAATAGATTTTGCACCACGTGGTTGATTAGCAAAAAAAGATAGTTTACATGCTATTGGTGATTACAGCTGATGCATGAAGGTTACTTGAAGAAGCAGAAATATTACAGTAGGTTTGTAAATAAGTTTCCCAGGAGTGCTGTTCCTTACCAATTTATCAACACCTATACCATCAGTTGTGTTTGAGATGTTATTTTCAAACTATTCCTTATACAGCCACCACCAAAGAATACTGCAAATACTTGTGCATTAATATTACATAATTGTTTGTTAGAAACTCTATTATCCTGCTGCCAGCACCTGAGAAATTTCAGCAGGCAAGATAATCTGTGTTCACATAATAAATGTTGTATTGATGACAGGAGCTTCTATTTAAAATAGGTGTAATTTGGGAGCGATTTGACCCAGTTAGTAGGTAAGTAACCGAATAATTATTCACAATCACAAATAATTGGAAATGTGACAAAAAAACTCTTGAATTATGCCATTGGTATACATTAGCTCAATTTCAGCTTGAAGGGTCCGGACAGTGAATGTATCTGTAGTCACATTGTAATTTTTTCTGTCTGAAAAAATTTAATAGTGTCCTGACAGATAATACAGAGTCATTCTTCCTGTCTTATGATTTGTCTGTGGTGACATCATGCTGTGTGATTGAGGATAAAAGATCACTCACCATTACAGTGAATTTCTGTGTCTGACCAAAGAAAGCGGCTTTGTGTGACAAATTATATGAAGTTCACTGTGATTTTGGGCACAAAGTAGCACAACTTTGCTTTATGTATATAGGTTCATTGGATTTATACCTAGAATCTCTGCAGCACAAAGGCACGTTACTTGCAAGAGCCTCTTCCAAGTAATACATTTTATTTTGATTATAAAGTACTAAATCCCATGCCTGATATTTATTACCTAGCCCACAATATATTGCAATATTTTTAAATCCTTCTAGCAGGAATATTCATTGAACTTTATTGAACAATTTTTTTTTAATTCTATAACTATGAACAAACAGAGAATTGAATTTCAATGAAAAATTACAGTTTTAAGCTTAAATTTTAAGCTTCATCCTTAAAAACATTGCGCTATGAAAATATAGTCACTGTTCTCAGCTTTGAAGAATGGGATGAAGAGGGTGCTAATCTGGCCTCAAGAACCAAGTTAAAATTTCTACATTATAGAATTTCAGGTGAGTTCAATAATGTCAAGGGAACAGTGTTTTCTGTTTGTATTATTGTCTACTGTTCTCAGTACATTGGCTGCAAAAGACCTATGATGTAACTGTAGCCATTTTCTGTTCAAACATCAGCGTCCTTACTCATCTGGGCACAAAAGCTCTCTATAATTTTAAATGACCTTCCATCTTATCCAAAAGTTGACTTAGGGTGGAGTATGCTCCAACTAATAGTACTCTCCTTGTTATTCATTAGTACTATTATGTAATACCGCAGGGACCACCAAAATCGAGCTATAAGTACATTTTATTCATCAAAATGAACGTATATTTTCAGCACATTATGATAATCACAGTTAGACCTTGAGATGGAAGCCCAGCTCTTGCTGTACTCTCATTTACCCCGATTAAGATATTCCAAAGTCGCCAGGGATTTTCTCTTGAATTTTAATCCTGATTCAGTTCTTTCTCCAGCACTTAATCCCCTTTTGGGTATGGGCCCAGATGTTCAGTCTCCGGATAGTCAGATACTGGGTGTAACCCTACTCCCAAGGTGCATCATGGGACCCTTCTGAATTCTCAATGCAATGACTCTGTGAGAATTGCCTGGGAAGTTTGAACTTCTGGTGGATAATTCCCCTGCTCCCTGAGACCGTCCATCTCTGAGTTAGAATTGGAGATTTCAGACGGTTACCACTTACTTGCCTGGATAGGTCACCAGGAAATGTGAGATGGACTAAAGCCTGGTCCAACACCTGGGGAACTACAGAACTGACCCCACTGATTACCCCTTGACTTCCCAATTCACCCTTTCAATTCGATCTGATTAGTCGCCACCACCTGACTACTTCCCTGACACTTTGACTCCCCACTGACCCGACACCAACATCTGACTCCCGCCCCGACTTCCCTCGGCTCCCCCCGAGCCCTGACTCCCTTGACCAGACTAGCCCCACCACCCAGCTACCCTGAGTCTCCAGCTGCCCCCCTGACCCACCTGACTACACCCCCGACCTGACCTGACCCATCCTCACCACCCTACTAACCTAGCACCCTGTGCAACTTCCACCTTACTCCCTTACACATCCTACCCCCTTACCCACTTATCTTGCCCACACTACCCCCTCACCCATACAATTCTCTTACCCACCTTACCCCCTTCATCACTCTAGCCCTTACTTATTTACCTTATGCACCTTACCTTCTTAACCCTTTATCTCACCCACCCTATTTCCTTACCAGCCCCACTCCCTTTCCCATTTACCTTACCCAGTCTACCCCCTTACCCACCCTACCCTCTTACCTCCTTACCCACCCTACCCCCCTTACGTTAGCCAACCTACCTTCTTACTTCCTTACCCACCCCACCCATTACCTACCCTACCCCCTTACCCGCCCCAACTCCTTACACCCTTACCAACTTACTTTACCCACCCTAACCCCTTATCCACTCACCTCACCCACACTACCCATTACCCCCTTACCTCACCCACCCTACCTCCTTCCCTAATTATCTCCTCTCTCTAGCTTTTCAAAGAAGCTTTGGGACATTTAAACTCTTTACTTACCAGAATATGGCAGCTAGCACTGTAAAAAGCGGACGTGGCTTGCATTGCCCAATGGTCCAGCACGACGAAGAAGCAGTTCCATTTCAGGTACACTCCACATTTCTGGAGAAGTTGTGATCGGAAGTCCCATCCAGAAATGCAGAGCTCTGGCGTGGTACAAAAAAGGAGCAGAGCTGTAATCTGATGGTGATTACCACTCCTTCGAAGATTCAGGCCATTGTTTTTAAAAATGTTTGAAAAGGATTTTTAAAATTTGTATCACTTGTAAAGGGGTCAATTGTAATTTTTAGATAGTGAGAAATGCTGATCCACGTGACCTACTGACTCCCCTTACTGGAAACTGTACCAACATGGAGCAAGTTAAAATACGGAGGCCATATGGCTCACAGATAGAAAGAGAAGCAGAAGCAAACAGGGGCAAAAAGGAAATAAATATGCCATACAGGGAAGATTGCACAGATGGTACCCTGTTTATGCAGAAGTTGCTGCCTGTGGGGAATCTGCTAAGTTCTTGAAGGAAAGGGACCGGAATTCTGCTTGGAAAAATGGTGAAGCTGAAAGGGGACCAACAGGTGGAGGGGACTGCCCACTAAATCAGTGAGATAGTCTCTGTCATATCCTCTATTCCATGTGTAATTTATAATTGGTACTGACCGGACTTTGCCTGTTAATTTATATTTAATTTATGTTGACTCTGACTTGTGTTCAAGTAAAGGCTACAAAAAGTGAATCCATGTTGGTAATTTCTTCATTTGGGGAGTCTTTCCATAAATGTGGCTATTTTAGTTCATGGATCCCCACAAGGATCGTGACAATCTGCATCCAGCTTGGAGTGTGTCCTGTACCCTCGGCATGAACTCTCCACTGCTGTCCTTGCTTCAGCCATCTGCTCTTGTTCATTTGTGATGTTTAAGTCACAAGTTGAAAACCCAACCATCTTCCTTACCAGTCCCACTGAAGTACGAGTATCTGAGCTGATAAGTCAGTGTTTTCCACCTTAACCACCTCTTGTGGTATGTTTCATGGTCCTGAAAGGGATTAAAGACATTAATTAGAACTGTCAAGGTAAAAATGTTTTAACTGATTATCACAAAGGCTCACATTTCACTTGCAAATTAGCTCTCAACACAGAAATCTGAAGCAGTGGAGACAGTCAATGCACTGTGAGCAAAGTAAAAACTAGTAGAGTGTGTGTTTAATAAGCAACAATTCAAAGTTTGACTCTGCGAAGGGAACTGCATGTTTCGGCACAGCCCTCTCTCCAGGCAGGCTGTGATCATTGTGTTCATTGCAAGTATTAATGTCTGATTAACTGGTTTTAACATGAATAATAATTCTCCTAGCAGCTAAAATTGGTCTTAGGTGTTCGTGAGACAGCAGCCCATTTCACATATTGCTTAATTTTCTTTTCCATTGAAGTCAATTTGTTATCACCTGCTTTGTACAATCCAAAAAGAGGTTGATAGAGGGATAGCATAAACTTTATGCTATTATTCTAAACATGTTACTTTATAATTCAAGAAGTAATTAAAAATATATTTGAATGGTGAAACCTGAGAACATTTATGATGTTATGAATTCATAATTGTATTCGAACCAGGCATAGTAGAACACATGGGGCCATATTTTCGCTAAAGAGGCTTAATTGGTAAAATTTCCCTGAAATGCATGATTTTTGTTCCGTGGGGGTGGGATAGAGTCGAGCATGCTGACCCAAGAAGCAGATCAGAGGCAGAGGTGGGCCCTGATGGCAAGGATGACAGATCATGTCTTGGGGCCAATATGAAGGGTACTATTCCTGCTGTGAGGGAGGAAGACATTGTAGTGTTGCTGATTCATGCGAGGAGATATCTTTCAACAGTCAGATGTGTAAGAACTGTAATTGTTGGTCAGCTGGTTAGTTACACTGGAAGAGATGGCTCATCATGGGCCTTCCATAGGAAACTATAGAATTTAATGCTGCCTAATGACCTTGAACAAAGGACCACATAGTAGTAATTTAATGTTGGCAAAGCTTCACATCCCCAAGCCATGTGGATGGCTGCATTTGGCATCTTCAGCAGGTCCCAACACTCTGCATTAACTGAGACGATCATAATGTCTCAGCCCTTCCACTAACTCTTTCAGCTAGTAGTCCACCAAGGGGTGTGGATGTGGAGGACCATTCCAACATTTGATGTCCATTCATAGGTTGAGGAAGTAAAAACAATCCAACTTCTTGATAAGATGCAGTACATTTTTTTATTATTCATTCGTGGGATGTGGGCATCACTGGCTAGGCCAACAGTTCTTGCCCATTCAGAGGGCATTTTTAATAGTCAACTACTTTGCTGTGGGTCTAGGGTCACATATAGGCCAGACCGGGTGAGGGCAGCAGGTTTCCTTCCCTAAAGGACATTAGTGAACCAGATGGGTTTTTATGACAATTGATTCATGGTCATCATTAGGCTTTTAATTACAGATATTTATTGAATTCAAATTCCACCATCTGCTGAGATGGGATTCAAACACAAGCCCCCAGAGTATTACGCGGGGCTTCTGGAATCCAGTGACAATACCACTACTCCACCACCTCCCCCTGATCTGGCGTAGTTCTGGCCCGAGTTCTGTGCAGAAGGTAGTCAGATGCATTTGAGTGTTTAACAGTGACAGAACAGTCACTGCTCTGCAGTTTAGGATGCCATGTGTCTTTGAGTGAAGCTTGCTAGTGTGGGATCTCGCATGTGATTGAAGCCTTTGTCCTTCTAGGTAGTAGAAGCCACGGGCTCACAAGAAGCCACGGTGAATTGTAGTACTGTATGTTTTAGAAGTCACACATGATGACACTGTGTGCCAATGGTGGGTGGAGACTGTGGAAGGAAATAGATGGTGTGGCGAGCACACGTATAGCTTATTCCTACAGAGCGTCTAATCACTGCATTTCTGTTAGCCCATGCAATCATATCTGCAGGTCCTGGGGGCGGAACTGTCCCAGATTTGCACTAAGTACGGTAGCAGGCGTGAAAAAAGATGTTTTACCCACTGGCCACAATGGCGGGTTTTTACGCTGTATCATCCCCTTCCTACCTCATAAATTATGCAGTCATGGAAAACACGCCGGATCACTGGCGGGCAGCCTCAAATTTGCCCGCCACATTGTTACCTCACCACTTCCTCACTCCAGGCCCAGATTTAAACTGCAGCCATGTGCACAATTATCAATGCTTGCAGCCTAGGACTGCTCCAGTGAAGACTTGGCCCCAAAAGCCAAGAAGAGTGCAGCTCTCTGATAAGAACATAAGGACATAAGAACTAGGAGCAGGAGTAGGCACTTCAGCCCCTCGAGCCTGCCCTGCCATTCATTACGATCATGGCTGATCTCATTTCGGCCTCAACTCCAATTTCCTGCCCTCTCCCCATAAACTTTCAACCTGTTACTAATTAAAAATCTGTCTATCTCCTCCTTAAATTTATTCAGCGTCCCAGCATCCATTGCACTCTGAAGTATTGAATTTCAAAGATTCAGGACTCTTTGAGAAAAGTAATTCCTCCTCATCTCTGATGTAAATCTCCCACCCCTTAGCCTAAATCTATGGCCTCTCGTTCTAGATTGCCCCACAAGGGGAAATATCCGCTCCACGTCTACTTTGACTATCCCCTTTAGAATCTCATATACCTCAATTAGATCCCCTCTCATCCTTCTAAAATCTAGCGAGTATCGGTCTAAACTGTTCAATCTCTCCTCATAAGACAAGCTGCACATCTCTGGAATCAATCTAGTGAACCTCCTCTGAATTGCCTCCAATGCAACTACATCCTTCCTCAAGTAAGGAGACCAAAACTATGCACAGTACTCCAGGTGCAGTCTCACCAATGCCTTGTACAGTTGCAACAACACTTCCCTATTTTTATACTCTATTCCTTTAGCAATAAATGCCAAAATTCCATTTACCTTCCTTATTACCTGCTGTACCTGCATATTAGCTTTCAGTGATTCATGCACAAGGACACCCAGATCCCTCTGCACTTAAGCATTCTGAAGCTTCTCTCCACTTAAGTAACAAGTCACCTTTTTATTCTTACAACCAAAATGGATAACCTCAAACTTATCCATGTCAAATTCCGTCTGCCAAATTTTGGCCCATTCATCTAACCAGTCCATATCCATTTGTAAATTTCTTGGGCAGAATTTTGCCCTTGGTTGGTAGGCGGGCCCCACTGGCTCGGCGGTGGGTGGGCAGCCAAAATCCGCCGCCGAAACGGGGCCCACCGCCATTTTGAATGGGTGGGCTAATTAAGGCCTGCCCGACGGGAAGCACTGTCTCAGGGAGATTACTGACATTCTAAAAGACTTTAAAAATAGAAAAATAGAAACATTATTAACATGTCCTCCTCATGTGACAATGTTAATAAGAAGAACATAAACTTTATTAAAGTTTTTAAAAACAGATATGAAACCTCATCCCGCCTGTGGATGAGCTTTCATGCATTATCAGAAGCCCACTGAGGCTCCTGGCCTGCCCGCCAGCCTTAAGATTGGATGTGCAGGGCATTTAACTATATTAATTATCCTGTCAATGGCCTTAATTGGCCATTGACAGGTCGGCGGGCGGACAGCTGATTTCGCTGTCCGCCCACCTTCCTCAATATTTAAATGGGACGGGATGACATCGGGGGTTCCTCCTGACTTCATCCTGCGTCATTTTCCCATCGGCGAGTGGGCCCGGCCCCCAAATCGCCAATGGGAAAATTCAGGCCCTTATTTCTTCATTGCAACTTACTTTCCCACCTATTTTGGTGTCACCTGCAAATTTAGCTATAGTACCTTCTATCCCTGAATCCAAGTCATTAATATAGATTGTAAATAGGACCGAACCCTGTGGCACCCCACTGGTTACAGCTTGCCAACCAGAAAAAGACCCATTTCACCCGACTCTCTGCTTTCTGTTGGTTAGCCAAACATCTATCCAAGCTAATATATTACCACTAACTCGGTATGATCTTATCTCATGTATTAATCTTTTGTGCGGCACCTTATCAAAAGCCTTCTAGAAGTCCAGATATACTACATCTATAGGATCCCCATTATCCACTTTGCTTGTCACATCTTCAAAGAACTCTAGCAAATTAGCCAAACATGATTTACTCTTCATAAAACCATGCTGACTCTGATGGATTACATTTTGACTTTCCAAATGCCCCATTACTATTTCCACGACAATGGATTCCAACAATTTCCCAACGACAGCTTTTAAACTAACAGGTCTATAGTTTCTTACTTTCTGCCTCCACCTCTTTTTGAATAAGGGTGTTATATTAGCATTTTTCCAATCCAATGGAATCTTTCCAGAAACCAGGGAATTTTGGAATATTATAGCCAATGCATCCACTATCTCCGCTGACACTTCCTTTAAGACCCTGGTATGTAGGCCATCGGGTCCTGGGGACTTGTCACCCTTTAATGCCAATAGTTTGCTCAGTACTTTTTCTCTAGTGGTGGTGATTGTTCCAAGTTCCTCCTTCTCTATACCCTCTGCACTATCTGTTACTATTGGGGTGGCACCAGTGTCCTCCAGCATGAAAACTGAGGCAAAATATTGATTAAGCGTCTCTGTCATTTCTGCGTTCCCCACTAGTAACTCCCCAGTGTCATCCTCCAACGGACGAACATTCACTTTAGCTACTCTCTTTCCTTTTATATACTTGTAGAAGCTTTTGCTATCAGTTTTTACATTTTGTGCTAGTTTTCTTTCATAATTTACCTTTGCTCTTATTATTATTTTTTTAGTAACCCTTTGTTGAGCTTTAAAATTTTCCAAATTTTCCAGCCTGCCACTGACCTTTGCAATTTGATATGCCTTAGTTTTTGCCTTTATGTTATCTTTCAGTTCCTTGCTTAGCCATGGATGATTTTCCCCCTCTTACTATTTTTCTTCTTCTTTGGAATATATTTCACTTGGGAGGAATTGAACATCTCCTTAAATATCTGCCACTGTTCATCAATTGTCGTACCTTGTAGTCTTCCTGCCCAGTCCACTAGGGCCAAATCTGCCCTCATGCCTATGTAGTTACCTTTGTTTAACTCCAGAACACTAGTGTGGGACTCAAGTTTATCACTTTCAAACTGAACTTGAAATTCTAGCATGCTATGATCACTCTTCCCTAGAGGATCCTCTACTATGAGATCATTAATTAATCCCATCTCATTATACAAAACCAAATCCAGAATAGCCTGCTCCCTGATTGGTTCCACAACATATTGCTCCAAGAAACAATCTCTAATACACTTTGTGAACTCTCCCTTGAGGCTACCGTTGCCAATTTGATTAGCCCAGTCTCTATGCATATTAAAATCACCCATGATTATTGCCGTGCCTTTCTTACATGCTCCCAGTATTTCCTGGTTTATACTGTGCCCTACTACTGAACTATTGTTTGGAGACCTATAATCTATAGGGACTTCTTCCCCTTGCTATTTCTTATTTCTACCCAGACTGGCTCTATGTCTTGCTCTCCAGTGCCTATATCATTCCTCACTATAGCATTGATCTTTTCCTCTATTAACAAAGCTACACCACCTCCTTTTCCTTCCTGCCTATCCTTCCAAAACACTGAGCACCCTTGGATATTCAACGCCCAAACCTGTTTTCCCTGTAACCACTTCTCAGTAATCGCCACCAAATCGTACCTATTTATCTCTATTTGCACTGTTAACTCATTAGTTTTATTCCGAATGCTATGTGCATTCAGATACAAAGCCTTTAAGTTTGCCCTATTGTCAATTTTCCCTACTCTTATATGATTCTTTGGTGCAATATGGCGTTCACACACTCTGAACTTTCCCTTCTCTTTTTTTTAACCATCAGCCTCGTCACTAACCTGCACTCTTACCCTCTCAAACTTTGATTTTTTTATATTTCCATGCAACTGACCCCTCCCCTCCACAATTTAGTTTAAAACCCTATCTACAACTCTAGTTATGCGATTCGCCAGGACACTGGTCCCAGCACGATTCAAATGGAGCCCATTTGAATAGAATAACTCCCTCTTTCTCCAGTACTGGTGCCAATCTCTCATAAATTCGAACCCATTTCTCCCACACCAATCTTTGAGCCATGCATAATCTTTAATCTTATTGACCCTGTGCCAATTAACTCGTGGCCCAGGTAGTAACCTGGAGATTATTACCTTTTTGGTTCTGCTTTTTAATTTAGCCCCCAGCTGCTCGTATTGCCTCAGCAGAACCTCTTTCCTCATTCTACCTATATCGTCGTCACCTACGTGGACCATGAAAACTGGATCTTTCCCCTCCCACTCCAAGTTCCTCTGCAACCCAGATGACATATCCTTAACCCTGGCACCAGGTAGGCAACACAGCCTTCGGGACTCTCGATCCTGGCTACAGAGAACAGTATCTATTCCCCTAACTATAGTAACACCAATTATAACTACATTTCTCTTTTCTCCCCCCCCCCATTTGAATGGCTCCCTGTACCACCGTGCTATGGTCAGTATGCTCATCCTCCTTACAGTCCCCGCTCTTGTCCACACAGGGAGTAGGAATCTCAAACCTGTTAGATAAGGGCAAGGGCTGAGGACTTCAATGATGCATCCCTGGGACACTTTTTGGAAGCTGTGGTGCCTGCCGCAATCGCCATGTTATATAGCATGCAGCAAATGACCACTATCCTCAACACCCTTGCAGGCAAGTACAGGAGTGCTCTTCCTGAGCAGTCAAGGCATTTGAACCATTTCTTCAACAGACCAATAGCCTGCTCAATGAAGGCCCTCGTCTGCAAGTGGCTGTTCTTTTAGCAACATTGGAGCCTCATCTCTGGTCACCCCACAGGAGTAAGCAGCGACCTCCTTAATGGGTAATTTTTGTCCCCTAGAAACCAACCATGAACCTGGTCTTGGCTGGAAAAGTTGCGGCAGTGGTGACAGTGGTGAGACACAGGTGATCAGCTGACTGAGAGAGGCCACAGAGGTCTCCGGCAGACCCCTGGAAGGAGCCGGTTGCATTGAAATTAGAGTCTTGAAAACATTGGCTGGGCACAGGGATTAGTTCATTGTGGCTCAAGGTCTTCCTCCACCATGGCACAAATGTCTCTAACCACTTCTGCCAAAATTTGGCGCCTTCGCCTGCACTACCTCTCACTCATGCCGAGGTAACTTCTTTGAACATAGTACATCCTTCACTCAGGGTTATATCTCCTTCTCCTCCTCCTCCCTGAGCTGGAGCACAGATTACTGGACTGCCGCAAGAGCCTGCATGCCCCTTTGAACACTGGGATCCACAGCCATGTTGGCAGCTGCAGTTTGAGTCTGCATGACGGCAAGCATGGATCTCCTGACATCAGGCTGAGCTTGCACTGCAGCACTGAGATGTTGGGTGGCTTCCATCTGTACTGTGGTGGAAGCTGAGGCATTGACCATCAGATGCTGCATTACGGTTGGGTCTGTGTGTGTTGCCACGGAGTTGGCCACACTTCTAGATGGAAATGATGGCCACCAAGCTCTGTATGAAGTCATGTGCTAATTTGGAGCCTGTCTCCTCCATGCATCTTGACTGTAATAATAGGCTGTCTGGCAGGCCTGTCAATGCATCAAGAAAGTTGTTATGCATGTTCATCAGCCTTTTACTGTATGTCACCCCATTGAGGTTCTCATCTAAGTCACATGCAGCAGAGCTCATGTGTGACCTCACCTCCAGAGAGCTGGCATATTCGCAATCCTTTCCTCATGACCTGTCTGCAGCTCACTCATGCTCACCACATGCAGATTACCTCACCACTCTATATTACTGTCTGAGCTACACTCAGGAGCTAGTACCTGAGCTGATAGATGCAGTTGTCAGATTAAGTGGTGATGTTTCTTCCTCGGAGACTCTTAGTAGCTCTCACCCTTTGTCTTAAGTCCACAGTGACTGGTCAGATGGCAATTCATGGGTAGATATCTAAAAACAGAAATGAAGAAAGGGAGGGTTGGGGATAAGGGAAAGGGTCGGCATGGAAAACAAGAGCTATGAGTTAGCTTTAGCAAAGTAACAATCTTGACAATTACCATAGTCAGGCATCTTATTTTGCACTTACACTTATTAATACCTCAAAACTTCTAGCACATATCACATATCCACACCTACAAAGAGTGGAAAGACAGAGCAGGTCTTTCTGTAGCTAGGGAGATGAAAAACAAGTTAATGTTTTGCATGTATTCCTTCATCAGAACTGAAGAAGATGCAAACATTTTATTACATGCTTGGAAAAAAGGAAAATAAATACATTATATGCCAATTACAGAGAGGACATTGATGGGTTAAATATATGCCAATCACAGGGAGGATATTGATGGGTTAAATATATGTCAATCATAGGAAGCGTATTGATGGGCTAAATATATGCCAACCACAGGGAGGATATTGATGGGTTAAATATATGTCAATCACAGGAAGCGTATTGATGGGCTAAATATATGCCAGCCACAGGGAGGATATTGATGGGTTAAATTTATGTCAATCACAGGAAGCGTATTGATGGGTTAAATATATGCCAATCACAGAAAGGATATTGATGGGTTAAATATATGCCTGTAACAGAGAGGATATTGATGGATTAAATATATGCCAGTAACAGAGAGGATATTGATGGGTTAGATATATGTGCCAATCACAGGGAGGATATTGATAAAGAGTCATACGGACTCGAAACGTTAACTCTGTTCCTCTCTCCACAGATGCCGCCCAACATGTTGAGTTTTACCACCATTTTCTGTTTTTGTTTCAGATTTCCAGCATCCGCATTGTTTTGCTTTTATAACAGAAAGGATATTGCTGGATGAAATGTACTCAAACTATTTAACAGAAAAATAGGAACCTGTTGGATGAAATAAAAGATCAACTTGGTGAGGCAGCAAAAAGACATTTAAAAAAAGCAAAAAAAAAACCTAAGACAACAAAAAGGCATGGAAGAGGTTCATGAAAGAAAAATAGCAAGAAAACAGGGAAACTTGAAAAAAGGAAAAAAAAAATTGCAGACAGTTGGAAAAAAATGGAAAATACTGGAAACACACTGTAGATCCTACAGTCAAGGAAGAAGAAACTGAGGTTTTCAAAATGTTTGATGTTACTAAAGTTAAAGCTGAGACCATAGGACTGCAAGGTGATCAGGAGGAAGATGTCTGAGGTTTGCACTGAATCCTGTCGGAAAACAAAGATGGAGAGATCAGAGTAAGAATGAAAGGGAACTAAAGTATTGAACCATGTGAATGTCACAGATGGAGATATTAAACAAAACAATCATCCAATCAGCATTTTTTCTTCACATTGTACAGCAATGAAATTAATATATTTGATTGGAAGAATAAGCATTTTCTTACACAGAAAGAATGTTTCAGGCCTGGACAATGGCATGGAAAGAGTGAATGAGGAGATGTTGTATCATCTGTGGTTGTATGGAAAAGTGGCAGGACAAAGGCAGCTGAAAGTTGGAGTAATGGGAAAATACACAATGGTATCCTGGAGGGAACAGTTCTTCCAGAAATCGGAGAGTGGAAAGGAACAGTGCATGGTGGCACAGCTTTGGTGCTAACAGAAATAGTTGGAAATACTCTGCTGAATGAATAGACTGAAAAAGATGAGAAGAAACACAATCCTGTCATCACTTTGAGAGAACAGGGAGATTGAGAATAGAGGCACCGAAAATGGAACATATGGGGTCAACCACTGTTGAGGGGAAACCTTGGCTGAAGGAAAAGGAGGACATTTCAAAATCTCCAGCATGGAAAGTGACGTCACTGGAATAGAATATGACAAAGGCAGAGAAACTAAGAGATAGGGTTAGAGTCTTAAAGAGTAGAAAGATGCATAATCCAGGCTGGTGTGGGAAATTGTGGGCTAGTAAGAAATGTCTGTGGCGAGAAGAAATGTCTATTGTCAGAAATGAAGAGAGGAAAGCCCAGAAATGGAACAGGAAATCTCTAGATGGACCACATAAGTATGAGGAATTGATGAGAATTAGAAGAATAATTAATGGAATTCTGAAGGTCAGACACAGGAAGCAGCAGCAGAATCTGGTAGAACCGAAACAAAGAATGTTGCAGACAGCCTGTAAAGAGACAGCCAAAGCTGAAAAGAATGTGGATTCTCACCCCTGTTGTCAGGAGGAAGTAAGTGAAGTAGGAATGTAAATTATTCAAGGTGAGAACAAGCTCAGGCAGAAAACTGAAGGTAAATGGGATCTGGAGTGTTTGGACACTGTCCTGAGGAATGGGTATATAGAGGAACTGAATGTCCATCTTAGAAAGAAGACATTTAGAGACTGAATCTTGTGCATGGCAGGGTCTTGCTTCCCGCCATCTGAAGACCCACTGACTCCGAGTACCCCACAGCCACTTCACACTCAAATGGGCATTAATTAACTGCAGGTGGGACTTCCGCCCCTCACTTGGGAGGAAGTCCCACCATGGAGAGCTGCCAGCCAATCTGATTGGCCTGCAGCTCTCCAGTCCCTGCAGCGGCAAGAGCTGCAGTGAAGAGGAAGTACATGAGAATGCCTGAGACTAAGTCCAGATGCCAAATACCAAGGTAAGTTCAAGGGGTCCCAAGGAGGGAGGATAGGGAAGGCCTGGGCAGTGGGTGACTGGCGGTATGAAGGGGGCCATTGGGGTCTCGGGGGAGAGGCCAGGGCGGGAGGGAGGTCTGGAGAGCACTGGACCTTGGGAGCGGTGACTGACTTCAAAAGGGGGCTTCTGATTGAGGCCGTCCACCCCCACTCCCAGTGTAAAATCGCTGCATGGTCGGGGCGGGCAAGAACCCAAAGGGAATCCTGTCCCTTAAATTTCATGCCCCCCCCCCCACCACCCACCCGCCTAAAAGCCCACTGGTGAGGGAGCATAAAATTCTGTTGAATCTCAAATCATCAACATTCCAGAGGTCAAAGATGTAAGTGGGTAAAGCATGGACAAGGAGTCATGGGGAAATATATTGACTCAAGACAAGAGGAAAATAGTTCAGTGGGACAGGGGCAGGCTAAAACAATCAGCTTCGAAGCAAAAACCAGCTTAAAGGCTTAGACAATTATGGTTTACATCTCAACTGGGTTGGTTGTTTTATTGCAAGGAGTAAAACATATCCACAATAGAGGCTCTCTCTAGAAATCTAGATAACTTTCCATTCTTGGTATACAAAATTTAACAGTTCAAAACACTTACATAAATCGACTGATCTGGGCACAGCATTCAATGATTCGTAACCTTGCCTTCTGTGCAAGAAAAATACCATTAACACGCAGACCAACAGTTAAGTTATTGCAGGCTTTGATTCTAGCCATTTTCCTGTCTGTTAATAAGGTATCTAGACCTGAGAGCGGTTGGGAGGGTAGGGGGCAACAAAGTTCTTTCTATTAGTTGGACTTATTCTCATATGAAGAAACTGATACTTAGACAAATACTTGTCTTTGAAGTTGAGGATTTTCATTAAAAGAACAAACTTTGTTGCTTTAATGAAAAATGTACTTTCAGCCAAACTCTTAGGGAATGGCAGAAGAATGATCTCCCGCCCCCCCAACACTACCCCACCCTCATGTCAATAAATACCTCCAAGACAAATGTCAAATGTGTACCTTTTCTCATTCTTATTGAATACATGAATGCTTTTGAGTCAGATCCAGTTGAGCATTTAAAGTTACAGACTTCCTGACAAAACAGTGATTGGGAAGTACCCTCCAGAAAAAATGGGAGAAATATCTGCAATGTGGAAATATGGGGTAACTTCACAAGTTTAGGTACATGGTGCAAAAGGTCCCCTGCCAAAAGGGCACATAGGAATGTGGCCTCATACCCTTCACAAATTTCCATAAAATTAAGTGATCAGATGTAAAATGTGGGAGCATTCACACAAACTCTTGGGGCAGAATTTTACATCCTGCAGGCGGGCGCGTGCCCGGCCCGATCAGGAGTAAAATAGTGCACAATGACTTTGGGTGAGTGTCCCGACTTCATCACGCACTTGCGTGGTATTTCGCTCAGTGGACACGGGCGAGTGCCAGAGCAGCCCCATCATTACTTAAGCAGCCACATAAGACCCTTAAGTGTCCAACTGAGTGCAATTTTTCCTTGTTGGTGCGATTTCCAGCTCATCACATGGGCAAAACAGGCAGGCAGCAGCTGATATTTTCACAAACCTCATCCAAGAGCGGGATAAAAAGGGTCAGCAGAATTGCCAGTGTGAGTAATGAGGAGTCTTGGGGATAGTTTGTTGCTGCTTTCCTTATTGGTACTTGGCAGGTATCAGACAGCCTTCCCTTACACTGGTAATGGGGATTGTGGTCTCCGCTGGAGACACCTCCTCTGAGGAGGAAGAGAGGGGCAGAAGGGACAGGAGGCCAGGTGTCCCTATGCAGCTTCCAGGGGAGAGACCTATGTGAGGAGAGGTGCAGGAACAAGGGTCGCAGGGCCAGCAGGTAGTCCAATGTGGAAGGGGCCAAAGAAGATGTCTCTATCCTGCTGCCAGGGTTTACAGGCAGCGATGTAGCTACCTCAAAATGTCCGAGGTGCAATTCCAAAGGAGGATCTGCTTCTCAAAGGGGAGCATGACCTCCACTTGCCAGTTGATCGGGCCTGATATCAGCTCCGACTGTGTGGGTGGACACCCCATGCCAGTGGCTCTAAAGGCCACAGCGGCCCTCAACTTCTATGCCTCCGGCTCTTTCCAGGGGTCAATTGGTGATCTGTGTGGAGCCTCCCAATTAGCTGTCCACAGCTGCGTCAATCTGCTGACAGAAGTTCTGTTCAGGCAGGTATTGGCTTTCCTACATTTCCAAATGGACGAGGCCAGCCAGGTTGAGCGAGCCAGAGGCTTTATGCAATTGCTGGGTTCCCCCATGTCCAGGGTGCTATTGACTGCGCACATGAGGCCATCAAGGCGCCAGCGGGTCAGTCGAGTGTTTTCGTCAACAGTAAGGGATTTCACTCCATGAGTATGCAGATAGTGTGTGATCACAGGATGCAGGTTCTGCAAGGTACCCTGGCAGCTCCCATGACGCTTATATCCTCAGACACTCACAGGTACCGAGGCTCTCCAGTGTTCCACCCTGACTAGATGGATGGCAGCTGGTGATAAGGGCTATCCCTTGAAAAGGCAGCTCATGATGCCTCACCACCACCCAAGAACAGAGGCAGGGAAGCATTATAATAGGAGTCATGCCTCCACAAGAGCGGTGGTAGAGAGGACCATAGGTCTTCTCAAGATGCACTTCCGATGCCTGGCCCATTCATGGGGGGCACTACAATACCCCCCAGGGTAGGGGGTCACTGATAATGGTTGAATGCTGTGCTCTCCACAATCTGGCACTAGCAAGGGGGAACCCATTGGAGGAAGAGGCTCCTGACACAGCTGCACAGGCCACAGAGGATGAGTCCAGTAGTGAATCCAAAGAGGAGCATGGTGAGAGAACGCTGAGGGTATGAAGCCAGACCTCAGGAACCTTCAGGAAGGCAGGGACACCAGGGACGCATTGATCCAATGCTCCTTCAGCTAGGCTACCAAAGATCAGCTTCAAATGCATGCCAGGACTGCCTCCTCTATTCCAGATGTCTGAAAGGACCTTACATTTGAACAGAAAGAACAGTCAGTGCCTGTGCAATAAAATTCAGAGCCATCGACATCCAGCATTATATACTGGTGTTCGCTGCACCAATGAAGTAAAAAGGTGAAGCATACTCAGGCAATGACAACAAAAACACAATTTATGTCATTCTGACAGTTCAAAGACCTTAACAGGAACGTTTCTGGTATTCGACATCAGACCTATACGCATAAATTAAACAAAAATCAATATAAAATCACCCGCGACCTGTCCCTCTTGTGCTCATGGTGCCTTTAACTTAGGTTTGCAAGTGCTACATCTAGGTGCTCCCCCCACCCTTGCTGGCATCAGCATTGGAGACAGCCTGCTGACTCTGCTGTCTTGTTGGCCTTGGTGACCTTAGTGGTCATCCTCTGGCCAGTGGAGCCTGTGCCTGGAAGGGAGCAGCCAGTGCCATGGCTGGCATCTCCCCAGTTGCCGCAGCCTCATCAGATGCCACAGTCACTGGTGGAGAAGCAGAGGAGCTGCTGCTGTCATCCAGAGTGCCCTGAGAGGAGCCCGCAGAGATGACAGGCAGCTGGTGTGCCAACATGAGGTCACTCTGGACCTCCCTGCTCACCATTGATGGACGGGCACCTAGCTGGGATACTAGGTGCCTCATCTATCTCCCACATTGACACTGGCCACCTGAGGTTAGTGCCTGTGTGAGGGTTTGCAGGATCATGTGCATCCCCAGGAACCCCTGAATCTGTCCCTGGAGCTGCCTCTCCAAAAGAGTCACCACTCTCTCAATGAAGGAGGCAGTGCACTCGACCATGACGATCAACGCAGTGCTCATGCTCCTCATGGACTCTTACACAACAAAGATTATGGCACACAAACCCTCATGGATCTCCGCCAGATCGTCCCACACATCTTGCTGGGCATCCAGCATCTGCCGCCTAATGGACGACTCCAGATGGTTATCATCAGCCTTCAACTGAGCATCGTCCTGGTCCCCAGCCGTCCTCTGACTGCTGGTGTCCTGCCTCTGCCTCTCTGTCTTCGTCTGCACCTCAAGTGATTGTGAATTGCCCTCACCAATCTGCATCGAGATACTAGCCACCACTCTAATATCCACTGAGGTGATGATATCTGCAGTGGTGCCTGCTTCAGAGAGCGGGTATGACACAGGTAAAAGTGATGCCCGGTTGTCCTCTAGTGTCACGGGTGACCCTTCAGGGTCCAGAGAGTGAACGCCTGCTGGTGAGCCTAAATTGGGATAACAAAGACATGTCATTAGTTAAAGTCATCACACTCATTGTGCATGCCAGGGACCCTGGTGAGACAACAGAGATCTGCATCATGGTGCCTTCGTCTTTCAATGATCAATGGGGACTCCAGGTTCGAGGCTTACACCAATGAAGAGGCTACACTAGAATGGTTGCACAAACCGAAAGTCTCACCTCTGTGCACCTTCATCTGGCACCCCCACCTCTCCACGCCTGGTTGCACGTGGGGCATGCTGGCTTTTGAGCTCCAGGGCATCTTGCTCGTATCTGAAGAGGATTAGGAGACACATGTGGCTACCGCCAGTCCGCAACCTTTCTATATTGTTGTGGGCAGTCTTCTCCTGAAACAACAGAGGATCATTGATTAGTCCACTCTGTACCTGCAGCGCCATTGCAGCCTGGCAACCCCAGCTGAGGAGCACCTGGCAGGGCACTTCCAAGTCATGGCCCTCAAGCCGGAAGGCATTCAGCTCACGCAGCCAGGGATCATCCCCTTGGCCAGCTCTGGCATGTTGACATTTGACCCTCAGATTCGAACACCCCTGATGTTCACAGGGGGACAGCCAGACCTTAACACTTCTGCACACTGACCCACGCCAACATGGCACTCACCCTTCTTGAGTGCAGCAGGTCATTGAAGTGCTTTCATCACTGCACCCAGGAGCGCCGCACCATGTCACGGCTGCTGACCAGCACTGCCACCTCCTCTCATGCCCTCTTGGTGAGGCACAGTGGCCTCCACCTCCCATCCCTGGGGGCAAGGGTGTCCCTCCTGGCAGCCACCTCCTCCAGGAGGACAATGAGGGACTCATCAGAAAAGCGAGGGGCCGTGTGCCTACCTGACCTGCCCTCCTGCCTGCCATGTCCAGCCGCACTCGGGTCTATAGCAAAGGTTCAGGGGATGTCCTCCATGGCAGCCTTCCAGGGGCTGCATGGACGACTTTTAAAGCAGCTGCAGGGTCGCCATTGGACCCAGCGGCCGACAGGCCCCCGCCCCCGCTCGGACCTTCCCGGCTAGTGCGGAGGCGCATTTCACAGCTGGGCCGGCCTTAATTGGCCTGCCAGCGTGGAATTGCGGTCAGAGCCCAATCACAGTCAGCAGTCCATTTCAATGCCGCTCTCAGGCCCACCACGCCCCTCCCCCGCCCCCGTGCCCACCTGATGAGTGGAAAATCCTGCCCTTGATGTGCATTCCTGGCAGGCAAGTTACAAAATTACCCCTATTTTATACAGCTTTGTGCCTCAAGACAACAAGAATAGGGTAGGACATTTCCTATGAAACACGTACCTCTCCAGAAGAGAACTGAAAGTGTTGCTGAAAATTGCAATATATTTCAAATTAATTGTTAGCAAAAACTTGGAATTGAAACACAGATGGACAGGGGAGATGGGTGTTACTCCCTGACTCGCCTAAAAAAAGGCAGAAAATGTGGGCCTGAGGCCAACTGTTGCCTCACCACTCTCACCAGGATTTCCCTTCCTCAGCTTCTGCCTGCTTCTGCCACATGCAAATTGTGACTGCCCAGGCAGGGCATGTACCCCAGTAGATTGGTCATACAGAGTGGTCATGAAAAGATGGTAGTGTGAATAGAATGCAAAAGAATCATAGACCTTTACAACACAGAAAGAGGCCATTCGGTCCATCATTTCCATGCCAATTAGCAAAGATCTGACTAAACTCAGCCCATTTTCCAGCGCTTGGCCCTTGGTTCTGGAGGCAATGACAACGCAAGTGAATATCTAGATTATTCTTAGATATTACAAGAGTTTCTGACTCAACCACCCTTTCAGGCAGTGAGTTCCAGACTCCCACCCTCTGGGTGAAAATATTTCTCCTCAACTCCTGTCTTACCCTCCTACCTCTCACCATAAATCTATGCCCCCTGGTTATTGACCCCTCTGCTAATGGAAAACGTGCCTTCCTATCCACTCTATCTCTGCCCCTCAACCCTCACAGCCTTCGCTACTCCAAGGAAAACAACCCCAGGCTATCCAATCTTTCCTCATAGCTCAGACCCTCCAGCCCAGGCAGCATCCTGGTAAGATGGAAATTTGGTGAAAGTAAGAATCCTCTGTTAAGTGTAGTTATCTCTCAAGCTTACATTTAATTTAATGTTTTGAATTTAACTTGAAACTACAAGCTAGTTAACAGAAGCTGCCTGTCAGTGGTAGTTAGCTATCAATCAGCTGTAAGTGAATGTCCGAATATCTGCTAATTACTACGTGCAGGAATGTGAGTCGGCACTTATAATTTGGGTTTAGCTGAAAAAATGTATAAAATAAGTAGCATCTGCTCATGCGTAGAGTGGTTACAAGAAGAGTGTAGCATGAATAGAGTATAAAAGCAGGGAGTCCCATGTGGTGTGATGCCTTCCTGGTGCCAGGGTGAGGGCTATTTTGAAGTGACTTGAAAGGATATTGAAAAGAATACAGGCATTGTGATCCATGTTGGGACCAACAACAGAGGGAAGAATGGCAAGAGGTCCTGTTTGGAGTGTACCAGGAACTAGAAGTTAAATTAAAGAACTGGACTTCAAGTATTATAATTTCAGAATTATTACCCAAACCACATGCAGATTGGCATAGGGTTAGCAGATTAGGGAGGTGAACATATAGTCGAAGGGGTGATGTGGCAAAGAGGGTTCCATTGCATGGGACATTGGCATCACTATTGGAACGGGAAGGAACTGTACTATTGGGTCCAAACAGAAAGGATAAATAAGGAGATCATAAGGACTTTAAACTAGTAAGTGGGGTGGGAAGAGTGAGGGGAATGACAGTAGGAGGAAGGGCACTGCTGGAAAAGGTGGCAAAGGTCATAGTTCAAAAACAATCAAAAGGGAAGTGATGTGCATAACAAGCAGAAATTGTATTTAAGCACTACAGATAAAGGGCAAACTAAAAGATGTCATGTAATTAAACCAAGAGTGAAATGAGAAATGCTTGAGGTAAAACATCAGAGCAAAAGGACAGATCAGGGTATGTGGTTGAAATAAGTGTTCTTTATATAAAGGCATGTAGTATAAGGAGGAAATTGAATGTACTGCAGGTACAAATTCAACTTGAAGGATATGACACAGTCGCTATTACTGAGACATGGCTGCAAGATGGTCAAGAATGAGAACTAAATGAACCAAGTAACAAGGTAAAATAAGAGATAAAAACAAAAAAACTGCGGATGCTGGAAATCCAAAACAAAAACAATTACCTGGAAAAACTCAGCAGGTCTGGCAGCATCGGCGGAGAAGAAAAGAGTTGACGTTTCGAGTCCTCATGACCCTTCAACAGAACTTGAGTTCGAGTCCAGGAAAGAGCTGAAATATAAGCTGGTTTAAGGTGTGTGTGTGGGGGGCGGAGAGATAGAGAGAGAGAGAGGTGGAGGGGGGGGGTGTGGTTGTAGGGACAAACAAGCAGTGATAGAAGCAGATCATCAAAAGATGTCAACGACAATAGTACAATCGAACACATAGGTGTTAAAGTTAAAGTTGGTGATATTATCTAAACGAATGTGCTAATTAAGAATGGATGGTAGGGTACTCAAGGTATAGCTCTAGTGGGGTTTTTTTTTATAATGGAAATAGGTGGGAAAAGGAAAATCTTTATAATTTTTTGGAAAAAAAAAAGGAAGGGGGAAACAGAAAGGGGGTGGGGATGGGGGAGGGAGCTCACGACCTAAAGTTGTTGAATTCAATATTCAGTCCGGAAGGCTGTAAAGTCCCTAGTCGGAAGATGAGGTGTTGTTCCTCCAGTTTGCGTTGGGCTTCACTGGAACAATGCAGCAAGCCAAGGACAGACATGTGGGCAAGAGAGCAGGGTGGAGTGTTAAAATGGCAAGCGACAGGGAGGTTTGGGTCATTCTTGCGGACAGACCGGAGGTGTTCTGCAAAGCGGTCGCCCAGTTTACGTTTGGTCTCTCCAATGTAGAGGAGACCACATTGGGAGCAACGAATGCAGTAGACTAAGTTGGGGGAAATGCAAGTGAAATGCTGCTTCACTTGAAAGGAGTGTTTGGGTCCTTGGACGGTGAGGAGAGAGGAAGTGAAGGGGCAGGTGTTGCATCTTTTGCGTGGGCATGGGGTTGTGCCATAGGAGGGGGTTGAGGAGTAGGGGGTGTTGGAGGAGTGGACCAGGGTGTCCCGGAGGGAGCGATCCCTACGGAATGCCGATAAGGGGGGTGAAGGGAAGATGTTTACGTTTGGTCTCTCCAATGTAGAGGAGACCACATTGGGAGCAACGAATGCAGTAGACTAAGTTGGGGGAAATGCAAGTGAAATGCTGCTTCACTTGAAAGGAGCATTTGGGTCCTTGGACGGTGACTTGTTCTCACGCTGAACAATTTCTCCTTCAACTCCTCTCACTTCCTCCAAATAAAAGGTGTGGCTATGGGTACCCACATGGGCCCCAGCTATGCCTGTCTCTTTATGGGGTATGTGGAACATTCCTTGTTGCAGTCCTACTCCGGCCCCCTTCCACAACTCCTTCTCCGGTACATCGATGATTACTTCGGTGCCGCTTCATGCTCTCGTCAGGACTTGGAAAAATTTATTAACTTTGCTTCCAATCTCCACCCCTCCATCATTTTCAAGTGGTCCATCTCTGACACTTCCCTTCCCTTCCTTGACCTCTCTGTCTCAATCTCTGGTGATAGACTGTCCACCAATATCCATTACAAACCCACCGACTCCCACAGCTATCTCGACTACAGCTCCTCACACCCCGCTTCCTGTAAGGACTCCATCCCATTCTCTCAGTTCCTTCGCCTCCGTCGCATCTGTTCCGATGATGCTACATTCAAAAACAGTTCCTCTGACATGTCCTCCTTCTTCCTTAACCGAGGTTTTCCACCCACGGTCGTTGACAGGGCCCTCAACCGTGTCCGGCCCATCTCCCGCGCATCCGCCCTCACGCCTTCTCCTCCCTCCCAGAAACATGATAGGGTCCCCCTTGTCCTCACTTATCACCCCACCAGCCTCCGCATTCAAAGGATCATCCTCCGCCATTTCCGCCAACTCCAACATGATGCCACCACCAAACACATCTTCCCTTCACCCCCCTTATCGGCATTCCGTAGGGATCGCTCCCTCCGGGACACCCTGGTCCACTCCTCCATCACCCCCTACTCCTCAACCCCCTCCTATGGCACAACCCCATGCCCACACAAAAGATGCAACACCTGCCCCTTCACTTCCTCTCTCCTCACCGTCCAAGGACCCAAACATTCCTTTCAAGTGAAGCAGCATTTCACTTGCATTTCCCCCAACTTAGTCTACTGCATTCGTTGCTCCCAATGTGGTCTCCTCTACATTGGAGAGACCAAACGTAAACTGGGCGACCGCTTTGCAGAACACCTGCGGTCTGTCCGCAAGAATGACCCAAACCTCCCTGTCGCTTGCCATTTTAACACTCCACCCTGCTCTCTTGCCCACATATCTGTCCTTGGCTTGCTGCATTGTTCCAGTGAAGCCCAACGCAAACTGGAGGAACAACACCTCATCTTCCGACTAGGGACTTTACAGCCTTCCGGACTGAATATTGAATTCAACAACTTTAGGTCGTGAGCTCCCTCCCCCATCCCCACCCCCTTTCTGTTTCCCCCTTCCTTTTTTTTTCCAATAAATTATAAAGATTTTCCTTTTCCCACCTATTTCCATTATTAAAAAAAAAACCCACTAGAGCTATACCTTGAGTGCCCTACCATCCATTCTTAATTAGCACATTCGTTTAGATAATATCATCAACTTTAACTTTAACACCTATGTGTTCTATTGTACTATTGTCGTTGACATCTTTTGATGATCTGCTTCTATCACTGCTTGTTTGTCCCTACAACCACATCCCCCCTCCTCCACCTCTCTCTCTATCTCTCCGCCCCCCCACACACACACCTTAAACCAGCTTATATTTCAGCTCTTTCCTGGACTCGAACTCAAGTTCTGTCGAAGGGTCATGAGGACTCGAAACGTCAACTCTTTTCTTCTCCGCCGATGCTGCCAGACCTGCTGAGTTTTTCCAGGTAATTGTTTTTGTTAAGGTAAAATAAGACATGCTAGGAAAAGCAGTAGAGGGAGATGGATAGTCTTACTGATTAAGGATGGAATCACTTTGAAGTTAAGAGAGGGTATAATAAGAGGTAAGCAGGCAATGGAAGCTTTATGGGTGGAGTTAAAAGATAGAAAAGGATTTAAGACTGTAGTGTGTGTTATGCATCGGCCCCTGGGTAACAGCGATGTTAAACAGAGTTTAAACAAGCAAGTAGTAAACACAGTGGTTTTAATCAGAAATTTTAACTTTCATGGAGATTGGAAATAGGCAGACAGGCACATGTCAGAAAGATAGTTTTTTAAGTGTATCCAGGATAATTTTCTGCAGCAATAAACCATAGGCTCAACAAAGGGCCTGCCACATAAGATTTAGTAATGAGACAGATTTAGTTAACAGCAATCATAACATGATCAAGATCAATTTAATTTTTGAAAGGGAGAAATGCGAAACAACTACTATCATTCTTGAATTAGGTAAAGCTGACTTTGATGAGAAAAGATAGAGGCCAGGATTTTCCATGCCCGCTAGCATCAGACCTGTTCAGTGGTGTGAGCAGACAATATGGCAAGAAGGCCAAACATTGGTTTCATGACGTCATGAAACCAGTTTGCCATCATCTACTCTGCCTGGCGATGATGGGCCGCGTTCCCCGCCATTGGACATCGGGAACCTCATTGAAATATATTGGCATATCATTATAAGGCCAGCCCGCCAGACCTATCCCCCTCCACTGGATTGTCCGCCCACGTCGGTGCATAACACGTCTTCACAACTACGACGTGCAAAAGTCAGGACTTAACGGCAGGGCCTTGCTCACATCACGGACATCCAAGGAACTGAAGATGCCAGAGCCCGACTGCAATGGGATCCTGGAGGAACGTCCGTGGCATGATTCTCATGGACATGGCTCTGCTGCAAAGCAACTCACAGAAGTTGGAAAGTCGCCGTTGTTGCTCACGACAGATAGTGGTCAAGAGGATCGGAGAGGAAGGTCTAGGATTGACTGGGAGAGGATGGTGTGTCAAAGAGGTGAGGTTGAGAGTGAGGAATGAAGGTGTTGGGTGGAGTGAGGTTGGTAGGGAGGGTTGAAGGTGTTGGGAGTTGAGGTTGGTGGGGGTAATGAAAGTATCTGTGAGGTGAGATTGGGAGGGTGGGAATGAAGGTTTTGGAGGGTGAGTTTGGGATGGGGGGATGTACGGGGGTAGGAGAGGATAATGGGGAAGAAGATGGCAACTGTGGAGGTAGGTGTAAGAGGGTAGAAGATGTAAGAGAAGGAGTTTGGAGGGGGGAAGGAGTATGGAGAGGGGAAGGAGTCCAGGGGGAGGAAGGAGGGTGGGGAGGGGAGGCTGTCCGGGGGGAGGAAGGACTGTGGAGAGGGGAGGTAGTCTGGGGAGGAAGGAGTGTGAAGATGGGAGGGAGTAAGGATAGAAGAATAAATACGGGTGAAGGAAGGAGTCAGGAAGGGGGAATGAGTAAAGCTGGAGGAAGAAGTGAGGGTGCCTGAGGAAATCAAGAAGGGGGAAGGCGTAAGACTGGGGGAAGAAGTGACACTGGAAGAAGAGGTAAGCCTGGAGGAAGGAATCAGAAGGGGGGAAGGACTAAGGGTGGCGGAAGAAGTAAGGGTGTTTGAGGGAGTCAGGAAGGGAGATGGACAAAGCGGGGGGAACATCTGGGGCTTTGGGAAGACAAAGGGGGGGAAGGGGTTCCATGGTGGGAAGGAGTTCCAGGCGGGAAAGTGGTCTGGAAGAGGGTAGGGGTTTCAGGGGGGGAAGTGAACTGGAGGGGAGTAGGGGTTCCAGGGGGGGAAGGGGTCTGGAGGGGGGGATGTGCAAGTGAGCATGAAAGGGAGGGTTCTGATGGGCCCCTGACTGCCTCCTGGGGAGCGAACTGAGAGTGGGCTTGGTATGAGGGAATGGTGAGAATGACCGAGGGCAGAGTGAGGTGGTAGGGTGGGAGGGTGAGTGTTCGATGATAGCAGTAGAAGGGATGGAGGGGACTCAGAGGCAGACATGGACCCTGGAAGTGGGAAGGAGGAGATTGGGGATGGGGGTGGGATTTTTGGGAAGGAAGGGATCATGCACATTCACCTGTACGTCCCCAAAGGAAAAGGATTGTGGCTGGTAGGCCATGGAGGGGAGGTGGAAGGTGATGCCAGGGGGCTCAACTGTGATAGGGGAAAGGAAATGGATGACTGCAGGAAGGGAAAAGATGAGGGAGCGCATGACAAGCTATATTCAGACCATTCTGTCCAAATCGAAAGTGAAATGACAATCATGGTGGGCAAGATCAGGTGCTGCATGCGAGTGTGGTCATTGGCTGGGTAGAGATGCAGGTTAGCTCAGATGGACAACTGAAAGCAAACCCCAGCAGACAGCATTGAAAATGCTCAGGACATTGAGGTGAGTATGATACGTAAAGGATCCACTTGTGTGGGACAGTGCTTGCACAAGGCTCAAAAGGCCCTGCCAGACACACACTTCTCCCTCCAGAATCACTCATTAGCCAGCTGCTCCCTCTGCAGTGACAGAGAACGAGGTTGAGGGGGTCACAGGCAAAGGGGACTTGGAGGGAGAGGACAGCTTCTGAGATTCTGGAATGGGTGATCCAGGGGTGTCCAGCTGCTGCTCCTGCTCCCTTCACATGCCGTGGGGCCCTGGCCTCACTCCTTGAGGGAAAGAAGCACCTGGAGGGAGGTCGAGGTGCCCTGTTTCCCTCCTGTGTTGCCACTGCAGGAGCTCACCCATGGCTGCCAAGGTGGAGTGCAGGTCTGCACATGTCTCCACGTTCTGCTGACCAGGGTCTCCATGGCATCCGCCACCCTCCCCATGAGACCTCCATAATCAACACATGTGGGCACCACTTTATCAGAGAGCAGGCAGACGCACTCCTTCGACTCACATGCCACTCTGTTGAGGGCTTCAAACAGCTCTGCATGATGTTCCCACGCCTTCTGCTGACTCTCCACTATGAGTTGGAAGGCCAAATCTAAAGGCTCGCCATCTGACTCGGGCCTCACAGATGCCTCTTCCTCAGCAGTTCTCCAAGTGCCAGGGAGCTCACGTGAACCTGCCTCCTGTTGCTGCGGACGTGTGTCAGTGCAGTGACCACCAGATTGTGAACCCGAGCCTGCTCTAGATCTAGGTCCCACCGAGGTGTGTCTCTGCTCTGTTGGCGTGTGGGTAAGCGCTGTGATGGGTCTTCCAGGCTGCTTATTTCCAGCTCTTCAATGGAGGAGGTGTCCTCTTGGCTGGAGGTGAAAACATGGATGGAGCTGAGGGCCTGGCTGGCTGAGGGCATCGGTCACTTGGTAGAGCTCCCTGTGAATCGAAGTAGAGATAATTAGTGCAAGGCGACAGAGTCAAAATCAAGAGAAAGAGCACTGACAGTTGCATTGAGAGATGAATGATTTGGTTCAGGATCTTCACCAGGGTGTTCACCGCCAACCTCACCATCACCATCACCGCAGGCAAGGTCCATATCCTCACCAGTCAGCGTGATAGCACACTCCTCAAAGTGAGTGAGGGGCCTAATGTGGGCCACTCCATCCTTGGTCTGGGACCTCTTCCTGCTGATGTGAGCAGGCTTCTCCTGCATGAAAACAGATGGATAGTGTGTGAGCAGGACAAAGAGCACTGCATGGAATGTTTGTGTGGTGAGCAGAGCCTTGGACAGGATGACAATGTGAGCTCGAGAGG
Source organism: Carcharodon carcharias (assembly GCF_017639515.1). NCBI lineage: Eukaryota > Metazoa > Chordata > Chondrichthyes > Lamniformes > Lamnidae > Carcharodon > Carcharodon carcharias. Next base: position 163,495,900 of record NC_054469.1, on the reverse strand, counting down.
ATATGAGTCTAATAGGAATGTGAGGGTGTGTGTGAGAGTAAGTGGTGTTGTCCCTTGAGGTGTGAGATCCCTGTGGATGTGTGATGGGTTTGCGAGTGTGTGAGCTGATAATGATGAGAAGAGTGAATTACCTTAGCGGAATGGATGAGACCATTCACCCTGTAGCAGCACTGGGTGGCTGTCCTCTTTTACAGAGCATTGGTGCTGACCACCACGGCCTCTGCCTCCCAAGTTGGATTGGTGAGGTTGCTGCCCATCCTGCAGCCAGAGTGGGGGTAGAGGACCTCCACTGTGTCCAAAAGGCACTCAAAGGACGTGTCATTGAACCTGTGGGCTGCAGTCTTTTTGCCTGTCAGCACCATGTCTTCTTTGCAACAGCCGTGGGCTGGAAGCACTGAGACCCAAAACTTGCAAGGGATATCAAAATAAACAGGCAACACTTTAATAACCATTTTAGGAGAAAGAGAGTGGTAAGGAGTGGTGTGGGCCCCTTGGAAACTGATGACAGTAATATTGTCAATGAAAATAAGGAAATGACACTCATGCTGAATAATTACTTTGCATAAGTATTTACAGTAGAAGAAGGAGTCAGTATGCCAGACACCCCAAGGAAACTAATATTGAATCAGGGCCAGGGACTTACTAAAATTATCATAAGCAAAACAACAGTAACGAGGATGACAAATTCCCAGGACAATGTAGTTTCTATCCGAGGATTTGAATGTAAGTACCCTAACTATAATCTTCCAAAGGTCTCCCAATTTGGGAGCCATTCCTTTAGATGTTGGAAAATTGCACATGTTGCTCTATTGTTTAAAAAAAAGATAAGAATTAAAGAATTATAGTTCAGTTAGCCTAACATGTATAAGGGTATCTCTAGTAATTACACATCAGTCAGTTTAACATCAGTGGTGGCTAAGGTTTAAAAAATAATCGGAAAACAATTAAGAGGCACTTGGAGAGGTTTGAGTTAATTAAGGAGAGTTAGCATGGAGTTGGAAAATGCAGATTGCGTTTGACTAATCTAATTAAAACTTTTGATGAAGTAACAGAGAAGGTTAATGACAGGAATGTAATAGATAGATATTGTCCATATCAAATTTAAGAAAGTATTTGACAAAGTACCACATAAAAGGCTGGTTACAAAACTGAGGCCTATAGAGTAAGATGATCATTGTTAGTTTGACATATTAAAAAATTGGCTTAAGGATAATGAACAGCAAGTTGTGGTAAATGATTGCTTTTCCGACTCTTGATGGTAGACAGTGAGTGTAATCCAAGGGTCAGTGTTAGCACCACTGCATTTTTGATATGTGTAAATGACTTGGATATTGAAATGCAGAGTAAAATTTCCAATTTTGCTGATAATACAAAACTTGGAGGTGGAGCAAACAGTGAGGATGATACTAATCAACTGTAACAGGATAGATAGGCTAGCTGAATGGGTAGAAAAGTGGCAGATGGAAGTTAATATAGTTGGTACATTTTGGCAGGAGGGATAGAGGCAATACCTGAAATAGTGGAAGCTGATTCAATAAACAATTTTAAAGGAGACTTGTGCTGATACTTGAGGATGAAAAGCTTATAGGGTTACAGGGGCTGTGGAACTAAGCATAACTGCTCTTCAAAGATTCAGCACAAGCAGAATGGGTCAAATGGCTTCCTTCTGTGCTGTATGTTTCTACGATTCTGTGAAATACACAATAATGAGTACTTTAGAACAAAGTATTCCACTTGTGCCAGTGTTGCTCTTTCACAGAATTTTTACTCCAAACACAATTAAAATACTTAGTTAGCACTTTTATTACTGAGAGCTAAGTGTGTCAGGTTAAAGTCTTGAAAGTCTACTTATTGCGGCCATTTTGAGGGATGAATGTCTCTTCCGATGGGATTCTGTCCAATAAACATGATTCAAGACAAAATATGTATGTAAAATATTTGGGAAGGTTTGGGCTTGGATATTCCACCTTTGTTGTAACTTTAGCAAATAATTAAACTAACTGCAATTTTTGTGGAAGAAAATAGATCGAAAGCTATTTCCATTGGCAATTTGTACCTCAAAACAGACTACCCAAAATCATTCAGGTTTTTTCACCTTTGTCAGCTCACCTATGAGTCAGCTCATTTACATATATAATAATGAGGTATGGTGACACTGGAACTCAGAGACTCCCACTGTTACATTCACAATGCAAGTGGGTAAAGTTAAAATGGAAATTATAAGGCATAGCTGTTGCCAGGATCAGCTCAGATAGATGAACATGAGGGATTAGTAAGCCTGAAAAGTGGAGAGAGATTTAATAGGAATTTTTGCAGATAGGAACAATTTTTAGCAGCAACCTTTTTGTAATTCTGTCTACAGAGACCTAGGCTTGTTTCTGAAAGTGTGAAATCACTGCAAGAATTTTACCTCTTCAACCTAAGCGAGGGCTTCTCAGGGCACCTTCCAAAGCCATGACTTGTACCAGCTCAAAGGACAAGGGCAGCAGATGCATGGGAATGCCATCACAGGCAAGTTCCCTTCCCAGTCACACGCCATCCTGACTTGGACTATGTTGCTTCCGTCACTGTCACTGGGTCAAAATCCTGGAAATTCCTTCCTAACTGCACTGTGGGTGTACCTACACCATATGGCTTGCAGCGGTTCAAGAGGATTCACCTTCTTAAGGGTAGTTAGGGATGGGCAATAAATGCTGACCTAACCAGCCATGCTCACATCCCACACATGATCAAAAAAAAACAAGTACTTTGCTGAAGCAAGAGGAATTCATCACCTTTGGTATTATAGCAAGGAGGCAATTTTAAAGGATTGCGAGGATTTAATCAATGACATCTAGGTTGTTTTCTGAACTACAGTAGAAAATCCCCTCACCTTCAACAGGTACAACTTTCACTCTCTGTTCATACAGATTGTGTGTAACAACATTCAAAGGATTGTATATGTCAACATAAGACATATTGGAAGTTGTCACAATTCTTACCCCAAAATTTAGTCCCTCCATCATCTTTTGGGAAGAAAATTGTTGAATCCTGGTCACCAGTTTGTTGGGACTTTTGGATCCGGGTTGCACTCTTGTTTTGGAATGGCCGAGTTGGTACAATAGACAGAGTTGATCAGCAAACAGTTCTTAATTGAAACACATTCTGTTTAATTACAAAGGTGCTCAGCAGCTACAATTATGTGCTTTCAACTGAAACCCTGTCTCCGCACTTCTGACTACTAACTCAGACTACTGACTACAGAGGTAGCCCGCACTACTCCTGCATTGGTTACATAAGATCAAGTGGTCTTCCTTTATAACATAGTCTTTAAAGGTATACAACACATTACATAAAACCATAATTACCACAAAAATCATTTCAATAAATTGCTTGGAGCTGAAAATGTCTTTCCTTTGCTCATGTGACTAATGACCCATGAAGTTTTAAGACTCATGCCTCTCCAAGATTGGTCATCAAGAGAATGAATCATTGAGGTCTAAACTGGGAATGATTGTTCCTATTTAGCACTACTCATTTTCCTCTTCTTTATGTGGAGGCTGACGCTCGTTTCTCTGTTCATCAATTTGATATATATCCTTTGCCCTCATTTATTCTAACTCTAAGTTATCTGTATTGCTTTTTTGCCTGTTTTTATATATTTACCACATTTATTTCTGCCTCTCCACTTGCTTGTTTTGTTTGCTTTTTCTTTTACTTATTTATGCTTTTTTTTAACTGAATCCATCTGTTCCTGCTGCTCCATGAGACAGTTCATATTTTTTTGTGACATTGTAATTCACTTGATTGTCTTGCCCAGAGCCCTTGCCCTCCCTTGCTGTGATTCAAATTTATTAGTAAGGGTAACTTACTGTGGGTGTTCCTATTCTACCCTGTCATTCTTCACTTTCCCTGGCCTATAGATAAGTACCACTCCTTTCTCTATCAGTGCCAACTCTGTTTCTCACAGTTCAGGGAGAACCCTGTGAAACACTTTTCTCCTGAAGTCTCTCTTCCTCCCTGATATGTCAGTTTGTCTCCAACTCCACCGCGAGTTCTGAACAACCTCAGTTGGAGATACTATCCAGGGATGTGTATGCCTGAGTTAACGTCTGCTATTTGAAACTCCCGCATCCTTCAGAGACTGCACATCACTGCCCCTTTCTATGCTGCCATAAATACCAGTTAATTTATAGATAGAATTATATTCTTATTTAATTAAAATATTCCACTGCTTTCCCCTCTGTTCCAAATTCATAATGGTCTGAGGGCATCGCTGGCAAGGCTAGCATTTGTTGCACATCCCTAATAGCCCTTGAACTGAGAGGCTTGCCAGGCTTTCTCAGAGGGCAGCTAAGAGTCAATCACACTGCTGTGGGTCAGGAGTCACATGTAGACCAGAAAGAGTAATGATGACAGATTTCCCTCCATAAAGGACATTAGTGAAGCAGATTAGTTTTTAATAACAATCAGTGATAGTTTCATGGTCACCATTACTGAGACTAACTTTATAATTCCAGATTTTATTAACTGAACTTAAATTCCACCAGCTGCCAAGGTTGAACCCATGTCCCCAGAGCATTAGCCTGGGCCTCTGGGTTACTGTCATTACTACTACGCCATCAAACTAATTTGCTCTCACAATCTCTTGTTTCATACTTAGGTCAAAACCAGCTCCAGCTCTTTGGTCAGTCGATTTACACTGTTGATTAATTAAAATCTAGCCTGTGAGTACCTGCTACCTGCCAATTCAGACCAGTTGCACAAGTGTAAAACTCAGTTAAAGAAATAATACACCCTCAAGTAGCTGTGAACTATTCACCAATTAATTTCCATTCCTATTATTATTGTTTTCATTCTGTTCTCATCTCACTCTGGCACGTGTCTGCCCTCAGTAAGTCCAAATTTAAAGTAAACCCTGCACCCAAGTGCAAAATGTCCCCAGATTATCAGGACATGTTACAACTGGAGAGCAGGTAATTTTCCAGCTGATCACTAAACTATTCTCCAACTTATTGCACATATCTAGTGCATGCATTTGAAGTTTCCTTGCTCTTCTTTAATCTAAATATATCTAGCTCAGTCTTCAGTCTGCTCTTAAAACTCCTTATATCCCCGAGAGAGCATCTTCATCCAGGCAAATTGGTAACATGCGCGAGGAACAAACAGAGAACACTATTCAATTGAATTTAGGTACTGTTTTTATCATGTGCAATCTGATGATGGTCCATGTCCTCAATTTTGGCAGAATAACACTTCACAAGAATGAAAGCAGAAACAGCTTGCAATTCCATGGTGCCTTCACCATCTCGGGAAATGCTTTTGGATTGTAGTCCCTGTTGTAGCAGCTAAAATGCACATAGCAAAATCCCACAAATAACAATGAGATGAATGACCTAATAATCTGTTTTAGTGTGTCGAGGGCTGAATATTGGCCAGGACAACTCTACCTGCTCCTTTTGAAATAGTGCCACGGAACCTTTTGCATCCATCTGTGAGACAAACTGGGCCTTAGTTTAACATCTCATCAGAAAGATGTGGTTTCCCATAGTGCAGCACTCCCTCAGTACCACATTACAATGTCAGGCTAGGTTATGTATGTAAGTATCTGGAGTGAGTGCTACCACTGAGCCAAGGCTGACACTAAACGTTGAAATATATTTTAGCTCTTAATGTCAATAGTATTGTAAACAAATATAATTAACATTTGTTTATATGCAATAATTCTTTTAAATAATAAAATAATAATACTAACAGTAATGGAAAATATATTTTATAGCAGTTTCTGAGCTTATCTGACTTGTTGAGTAGCCAAAACTAATAAATTCTTCATGGCTCATGTTAAACAATAATGAAAGTAATACCCGTATATTGCAGTTGTTTTTATAATCACCTACAGAAGCTATCTGGACAGCTTTCACTTTCCAAAGGCCTTAGACAAATTCCCAGTTTGAATATCAGGATTAATAAATTCCTTAACAAAAGTGGTCAAAGCCAAACAGATGTAAATACCTAAATGTTCATTTTTTAAAAACATCCAATTGGACATAGTTTGAGCAAATCCCACTAGATGTTTATATTTGAATTGATTGGTGTGGTCCCTCCTTCTTATGCCAATTGCAAATCAACCAACTAACTGTAACAATTGCAGCACGTAGATCATAGTTTCCCTGAGCAAAGCTCATTTTAACCCCTCATTCACTGTGACAGCGTTAACACCAACCCCATCAATATACAAAAATACCTAATGTCTGTTGCACACTCACATCTACCCAGTTAGCTATTAGAATGCCATGGTAATAAATTAACCAATTGGATTGCCAGGGAATTCGGTGCAAATGTTCCCTCAATCCTTCACATTAAGAATATATCCTGGGAAATTGCAAAGTTTTCTTTTTAATCTCCAGCTGATGCATATTGTCAGGGACCAAGATATGCTCATTGCCACTTCTAAAGTTTTAAAACTGAACAAAAACCTTTAAAATGGCTGAAACTGTGTCTGTCTGTGACCCCAGAACAAAAAAAAACTTGGCAGTTTTAGGAAAACCCACCCCTCAGGTGGAATTTTCCATTCCAGGACCAAGTCCTGTGGCAGGGATGGGAATAGGGAGTGTTTGCCACTGCAGAGGATGCTTGGAATTCACGCCGTGCCTTGCAAACCTTGGCCCCATTAACTATGCCATTGGGGGCTTCCCAATGTATCACCTAGCAGGCAGGCTGGATGTCATGTGCCCCAATGTCATATTTGGGTACCATTTTTAAAAGGCACATGGATGGCAACGTACACAACATTGAGGGAGGAGATGACCTGAAGAGGACAGGAAGCTCCGGCATCCAAAGTCTACGATGCCTCCCTGGGAGTCCTGCTCAACCAAGTGGAGGCCAGGAGGGATGTCCTCTATACGGAGGATGGGAGGAGGAGGCTGTGGAGGGAGATGAACCCGGCGCAGCAGGAAGTGTCCAGGGCAGTCTGTGCCCAAGGTATGCACAGGTGGAGTGCCCTGCAGTGCAGAAAGTGGATGAATGACCTCATCCATTCCACCAGGGTAAGTGACCCTCAACTGCTCACACTTACCTCACTGAATGGTAGAGGGGACATGGGCCTCACTGGCAACATGATAAGGCAATGCCTCATAGCCCCGCTGCAGTCCATCTACTCTGCAGTGGAGAAGCCAATGTGGGTCCCTGGCCCTTCCACACAGAGACCTCACATGCATCCTGGGAATGGGGGTGGAGTATGCTTGGGGAAGGGGGTTAGGCTTTGAGATCACCAGCAAGCACCATGAATGTCATGCCTCTATGAGCCTTATCCTTATATTAGATGTTTTAACTGCTCTGGAGGATGCTACCCCAGAACCAAATGGACAACCTGCAGTGCAACCATCACATGGCACACAATCCAGTGCATTATCCGTAAGACTGGAAACACGAGAAAGATATCTGAAATCCAATTGCTCTCAACCCCATCTTCTCTCCTTACGCAGGAGAAGTTAATCCATAATAGAAAAGAGAAGGAGAAGACGGGAGGGAACTGGCCACACTTCAAAGACCTCACTGACTTCAAGGAGTGAGCAGCCCAGCGGGCAGAGGTGTTCCTCCATTATGGAGGCAGCTCAGTCAGTCACCTGCTCTCTCCTCTCTCACTTACAGGTGCCAGCAGGAAGAGGGCAAGGCCAAAAACAGGCAAAGCCCAGAGAGGGTCAAGGACATTGCGGAGGAAGAAAGTGCACCTGTTGAGGCATCAACCTCCACCAGCCCAGAGACACACACTTCGGTGGGTACTAGGTCTAGTTTAGGAAGGATCTCACATTCTGGTGGTCAAAGTGTCTGCAGCAGCAGGAGGCAGGGTCAGCCAAGCTCACTGGGACTTGGAGGAGTGCTCGGGAAGAAACATCTGTGAGGTCCAAGTCGGATGGGGTGCCTCTGAAATCAGTCACCCACAAGATGCTGGAGGTGGCTAAGGCCCTCAACAGCACATGAGGTTGTGGTGTCCGTCCACATGCTGGCAGATGAAGTGGTGCCAACCTGTGCATGCACTGAGGTCTCCATGGGGAGGGTGGAGGAATCCATGGGGAACCTGGTCCAGTGGATTCTGCCAGAGATGCGCGCAGACCTGCACATTAACACTGTTGCCAAGGATGAGCTTTCGCAGTAGCTGCACAAAAGGGGATGGGGCACCTTGAGATCTCTCCAGGCTCCCCTTCAAGGAGTCAGGCAGGGGCCCTTAGGGACCCATAGGTAGGAGGAGGAGCAGCAGTTGGACATCCCTTGGTACCCCAACTCAGGGTTCTCTGAGGGTGTCCAACCCTTCTGAATCCCACATTGCTTGTGACCCCTTCGGCCTTGTCCTCTGTGACTGCAGAGGGAGTAGCTGCCCCATAGGATGACAGCCAAAGTAAGCCGGAGCCCTCCAGGTCTCAGGTCTCTAGAGGATGGCCTTCCAGGGAAAGAGGGCAAACTGGTCAGCAGGCTGTCTCCACCCATGCAGCAGATGTCGGGGGCACATTTAGAAGGGGTGATAGAGAAAGAAAAATTAAGAAGTTTTGAGTTCACATGTGGTTGCACAGGTGCACTATGTTAGTTACACAAACTTTTATAATATAAGTCACTTACACTTTAATCATGCCTGATATGGTTTACTTGCGGTAGCCCTTAAGCCTGTGCATGGTTCCGCCCCAGAACCCCCCACCCGCACCATCTTCTGAGAGACACCCCATGTCCCCCAGAATCTTGCATGTGCAAGGGGGCAAAGGTACTTGCCAGGGCATTTGCAACGCGCGTGCATGAAATCTCCCACCCACACTGAGCCTTTGCCTTTCACACTTTCATCTGTCCCAAGGCCCTCACATTATAAGTACCACATGCTGGGGTTCCTCTTCAGTTGTCTAGTTGAGCTGAACTACAACTCCACTTACCCATGATGACCTAATTCCTATGCAGCATCTTGAATCTTCACCAGGAAGCTCTGCAGAGTTGTGAGCAGCCATGGTGCAAGTACCATTCCAAGTTGAGTCAAATACCTTTACTCCTTGGCCCATCACCCACACCCTCCCACCCCATAACCATTGACCCTCCCCAGGAATCAGTTTTGGCCTCCCCACACTTATCCTTGAACCCTCCCCCATAATCCTCTGTCCTGTGAAGCTCAGTGTTGAAGTCCCCTACCTTCCTGAAGAGCCCAACCCCATCTCAGTTGATATATGCCCCCTCATTCATCTGACCCCCAGAATCGGTTTCTCATTCCCTGTCCCTTGCAACAACCCTTAGTGCCCCTTCACCCAACATCACCGAACCCTCACCCTCCCATCCTACTGGCTCCCACTTCCCCCTTTAACCCTCACCATCCCTTCCTATCACCGTTTCCCTGAGTTTTCCACCCAGGACTCATCTATTGACAGTACAGAATGCTCCCTCTGAATCACTCATGTCTGTTCACACCGCACCCCTGCCTGCACTCCAGCACAACCCTTCCCACCCTTCCACTTCATGCCACCTCACCCATTCCATGACCCCCACAGCATTTCTCTCTTTCCCCTGCTCCTGCCAACCTCCTCCACACCCCTCTAGGCCTCCACACCTAATCCACCTATGCTTTCCTCTCCTCCCTGTCTAATCTCCCCCTCTGCACAGACCATTGCCCCCAATAATACCTCCTGCAGCTGTCCACCTGCAGCTTGAATATCGAACTCCTGGAAGAAGCTGCTGCAAGAAGATCAGCCTCCTGGAAGCTGCTTCACCAAGGAGATCCATGTGGTTGATGCTCCACCCACCTATTGCTGCATGTGGTTTCTCAGGGCCCAGTTGCTGGAGGCTGCCATCTTCCATCCTGATCTCCGCAATCTGTCCCTTAAGATAAGTGCTGACATTTACAAGGCACATTGGCCCAGATGTGTTCTGGATTTCCAGCCGGTAGCACAGACTATTGGGTGGGAAGGCCCAGTTGGGCCTTTATCTGCATCCAATTAGCAGGATGCAAATTGGTTTCATTCCAGCCTCTGGCGGGAATGGTGACCTGCCATGGCAGGTGGCAACGCAGTCCAGCTTCAAAGAGAGCTATGCAAAGGCCATCTGCATTTAATAACCCAGGCTGGCCAGAAAGAATTGGATTGTCCACAAAGACAAAAGCCCCACAATTTTCCTTTCAATTCCTAATGGCTGAGACATTTAACAGTCATTGGAATCCAAATGGTGGATATACCTCCTTTGTCAAAGATGGTGGAGAGGTAGGAGTCATGTGACATGGGCCTCTGGCTTGTGGAAAAAGTAATGCAGCCTTGCTGAACTGAAAATCTCCATCTGCTGTTTACCATCTGACTAGCAGCCTCACAGATTGAACACCTGTCCCCATATACCCTGCTTCTGCCAGAAATTCTGTACCATTGCCTACAAGTCTAAATCAGCTCTGCATGCTTTTCTCATCATGTGAAGTCAATAACTCCTGAAAAGTGAATTAACCAGCATCGGTTTTCAACCCACCAACCCCCATGAAGGAATACCTCCTTGGACTTTGATTCTGAACTCTGGAACTCACGTGAACGAATATTTATTTTTTTATGGCCTATGTAATGTAAAACCTTCTTTTCCCTATCCCGCTCATTCCTGTCTGATTGTGGAGGTGACATTGTGACCCTCCTTTTGCCTTTTGAGTGTGTGCAAATAAACTAACCCTCTGAGTTCATCCTATCTTGAGTTTACTGTGGGGTTATTAACAGAAAATTGGATCACACCAAAATTGAGGGGTTGGGGAGTACACCACCACTTATAAAGCGGGAAACAAATCAAAACACCTTTCTGTTTATGGACGGATGGTGAGAGTGAAAATTAGTGTTGTTTAAATTAAGTGCTCCCTCTCCGTAACAATATTAACGGTAAAGTATTTTTAAAGTATTGTTCAGAAGTTGAGACTTCTTTAGACTGTTATACTTTAAACTGTCTCATTTAATTTAAGGTAGAGCCGAATGGGAGATGGTGAAACCACACTAAAATCTGCCCTGAGACAGATCCATGTGGTTTGGTTATCATGGGGAAAGAGACCCAGGCCAAAACCGACGGAAAATCAAATGCCTGTTTTCAAACATTGACACAAAAGGGGCAGCTGGTTTTTTCAGACTTGGGGACCTGAAGAGAGAGAGGAGGGGGGCAGAATCATCCTAGATTTGCACTAACTGCAGTAGCAGACGGGTAAAATTACGTTTTACCTGCCAGCCATGATGGCAGGTTTTCACACCGTATCATTCCAAACCCATTGCATTACTCATGTATTCCTGGGAAATATGCTGTTTCCATGGCGGGCAGGCTCTCATCACCTGCCATGCCATTATCTCACCGCTTCTTCAAGCCAGTTACCAAATTTAAAGTGCAGCTGCACTCAGTGCTTCTAGCCTAGAACTGCAGCGAAGAAGACATGGCCCATAAAGGCAAGAAGATTACACTCCCCGGGTGATTTTTGGATGCTGTGGAGACCCGCTGTGAGGTCCTCTAACCCCTGGCCGCAGGAAGGGCAGCAACATTACCGCTCCGGCTTGGTGGGCGATGGCATTGGTGGTCAGTGCACAGAAGAGGTTGGCCATCCAATGCAAACAGAGGATGAATGATCTCATCCATGCAGCCAGGATATGACAACCAACTCACACACTCAAGCCCATCAGACATTCACTAGCATCTCACTCACTACAGTGGTTCAAGAAAGAAGCTCACCATCACCTTCTCAAGGGCAACTAGGAATGGGCAATAAATGCCGGCCTAGTCAGCGAAGCCCACATCCTGTGAATGAATAACAAAAAAAGCTCAAGGGACAACACCACCCATTCTCACACACATACCCTCACATGTCCATCTGGCCTCATCTCCTTTGTAGACTGCCTCCTCAGCCCTCACCATCTTGAGGCCACTTGCACAGATCAACTTGTGCCCCCACACACACCTTGGGATACCTTATGTCCCCAGTACAGATCTCATCCTGTACCCTCTTCCCTTGCCTGGGGTCACTTCTCTCCCTTCACCTAGCAAGACTTTGCCCTACAGCCATTGAAAAGCCACCCACATATGGCTGACCGGATAGGTAGACACCTACCCGTGAGCCCCCCTAAAAGCAATGTGGTGCTGTCTGTGAAGCCTGGTGTTGATGACTGCAAGCGCTGCCCGAAGCAAAATAGGCAAACAAACCTTAAAGTCCTGAGCTAAGTGCAGCCCGTCAGATGCACTTTGCTTATGTGCTATTGCAAAACACATTGGTGTGATGTGGGCAGACAACCTGGGAAGGGGGATGAGTCTGGTGGGCTGGCTTTATAATGAAATGCTGATGTTTTACAATGAGGTTCCCGATGTTCGATGGCAGGAAACGCGGCCTGCCATCAGCAGGCTGAACGGACAATTGAAAACTGGTTTCACACCATCGTGAAACCGATTGCGCCATATTGTCTGCATACAGCAACGAACACGCCCAACGCTAGCCTACACGGAAAATCTTGGCTGGAGAAATGCTGTTGGATGAAGAAGCAGGGAAGCCACAGCTGTGAGAGAGGATGCTTCTAAAAGTTGGTTTTCTGTTTGTAAAGACGAAGTCAGAATTGACAGGACTTTTGGGGATTTAAAAACCAAGGTGTTGCCAGAGTGAACCTTGTGGCTGAATGTCAGTTTGAGACTACTCAGAGAACTGGGTGAAGGGACATTCAAAGGACACTGGAAGACTCGCCCTGGTATAGCAGGGACAAGGGAGCCTGCTGGAAAGCCAGGAGGAATGTGAGAATTAATCACAAGGCTAAATATCTGCTGAGAGTGTGGCATAACTTAGAAACTGTTTGTAAAGTATTTTCAGTTGAGTTAATTAGTTAATGGGGTGGTATCTTTTCTACAGTTTATTAGTTGCCTTTAAAGTAATATTTAGTCAATATTAATTTTAGTTTGTTGCCTGCACTCAAAACCTTACAACGTGAAATCTTGTCCTTCAATTCTTACTGTCGGTCGCTGAAAAATTCATATTTTCTTTTGAAAGTTATCAGTCTCTACATGCATCGTAATAGCATTAAATTACGAAATACCTGTGTGGTAAAGTGAAGTGCTATGTACCTTTAAGAAAATGCAGTTAATTGGCCATGTGACTGTATTGACCAATTGCTACACAGCACGGGCTACTTGGGTAACTGGAAGTCGAAAGCTGGAGGTGTTTGAAGAAGGATATATGGTGTTAGTGCTCTGTTCTTAGTTCCAATAAACCACCAATGTTTGTTCAGTTACTTTGTCTCTTTGCCTATATTGTTTCAAACATCAACTAATGTGTTAATATCAAGGGCCCAGCTAGCGTTTGCCAGACAAAGCAAACCTGATAACCAAAAACATATAAACCTGCTTCTATATAATGAATGTGGAAAACCTTGCAGAAGCTGCTAGAGACAGACAACCTCTGGATTTTACAGGAAAAATTAGTGCCGTAACTTGTTAGGGGGGAAGATATTAATGTTCCGACTGCAGAGAAGAAGGTACTGCAAGGCTAAGATTGGAGTATATAGAAAAAAAGTTACAAGAAAAGTACAAGAACAGAATGAGAAAAGTCATCATATGGTTGGATGTAAACCAGGAAATACAGGGACAAAATATTTAAGAGCAGAGCCAAACATGAGGAATCATGGAAAATTATTGATATCACTTTGCTTTGCTGAAGGTTTGGAGAGGCATCTGCCCTTACTTGCCTCAGAGTGTTTTCCTCCAGCATTACTTGCTCTTTGTGTAGTTCTATCCGCATTTTTCCATCCTGGTCAGCTTTATGATCTCCTATTGTCTCCTTCTGAAACAACCACAGTCAATATTCCTGCATTCTACATCCCCAATTATACAAGTACGTTTTAAGTATATCAATATCAATAATTATCTCAATCTGTCCTTATTCTTCAGGTTTTAAGACTATATTACATTTCCTACCTGTAAATAAACTTGTATAACTAACCATATTGCATTAGCAGGAAGAATCTGGGATCGGTAGGAAGAGTGGATTAAGTGTTCATTTATAGCACTAACGTGGTCTTTGGAGCAACAGAATATTTTACATATTCTTTTTGATTCTGAGGAAATTGGTTATGAGGAATTCTTGGCTTCAGATTGCATTCATATCAGCTCCAACTACCATAAAACTCTGGAATAATATTGAAATAAAATAATAAAAGACTGCCAGCATCTAATAAACATTATTAGGTTTAAAAAAATATGTTGTGTGGGGATACACAAAAATAATGCACTCACAGTCCTGACCTGCATAACTCACTTGCACTGTAACTGCTATGTATTACAAGGTCACAACGGCTCATGGAATATTTTCCATTTCCCACTGTGACCCAAGGGATACCCCTCCATGCTTTTGAAACTATCCCATAAGCTCAAATTCTCTCACTAATAGGGTTTTAGATCATATACATGACAAGTGGTGTTCAGTGAGAGTCCATGCAGAACACACAGAGTTTTGTATTTTGGCAACTGATGCTGGGAGGCTCCAGATGAATCATCTGTGGGTTTATGGGTGGCAATTAGGCAAAAGATACCTCTGTGTGATCACATCATCCTCCAAAATCTTCATTGTTTGGCTGAACAAACAAAACCATTATTTTCCCATTAATTAAGACCAATTGAGTTTGCCATAATCAATTATTATAAAAATGTATAGGATTGTAGTCGCTCTTTCCTATTCTTATGGCTTGAATTCTTAAAGGAGTAAAGTCATGAAGGATATCACATATTCTTTCTTCTCTTTTGACTTATGCTATCATTTTCCGTATGTTCATAAGATCAATGATGCCCTTATTATGGTTGTAGCTACATGTGATATGCTTGGAATTATGACAGATGAAGTTTGGAAGTGAACTTGAAAGGATGTAAATCACCCAAAGGACTCACAATTTTTATAGCAGCTCTAATTTGCATGGATTTTCAAGAGTTGATTCACTATGACAAAATGTATTTTTCAACATCAGTACCATTGACAGGAAACTGAAACTTTGAAACAGCTAGGCCTGTATTCACTGGAGTTTAGATGAATGAGAGGGGATCTCATTGAAACATACAAAGTTCTGACAGGGCTGAACAGATTGGATGCAGGGATGATGTTTCCTCTGGCTGGGGGATCTAGAACAAGAATTCGCAGTGTCAGGATTTGGGGTAGGCCATTTAGGATTGAGATGAGGAGAAACTTCTTCACTCAGAGGGTGGTAAACCTGTGGAATTCTCTACCACAGAGGGTTGTAGTGGCCAAGTCACTGAATATCTTTAAGAAGGAAATAGATAGATTTCTAGACTCAAAAGGCTTCAAGGGGTATGGGGAGAGAATGGGAGTATGGCATTGAGATAAGGGATCAGCCATGATCATATTGAATGGCAGAGCAGGCCCTAAGGAACAAATGACCTACACCTGCTCCTATTTTCTATGGGCAGAATTTTGTGCTTGACGTGCGGTGACGTAGGGCGAGCGTCCTGAAGTTACCCTGCGCCATTGCGATATTTTGCTGGGTGGGCGTGCGATGAAGTTCGATGCACGCCCGCCATTAATTAATGGATTAGTTAAGGCCCTTAATTCGTCAATCGATGCCGGTTTTCAGGCACCCGTGCGATCTTTGGGTCAGCACATGGCCGCAATGGGCAGGCGGGTAAGAGACTTTTTAATAAAACTCATCCACGGGCGGGATAAGAGGGCTCAGTGGGGTTGTCAATCTAGTCTGTGAGTATTTATTGCAGAAAGTTTTTTAAACTTGCCTGTGTGATCGGCAGCAGTTCAGAACGAATTCCAACAGCTGAACCTTCAGGTCAGAACTCTGTAGTCAGTAATCTTTAGCAGGCCATTGCTGGCTTCCCCCGCGTCCAGGATGCTATCGACTGCACACATGTGGCCATCAAGGCGTCAGCAGATGAGCCCGGTGCCTTTGTCAACAGGAAGGGCTTCCACTCCATGAACGTGCAGATAGTGTGTGATCACAGGATGCTGATTCTACAAGTCTGTGCCAGGTACCCAGGCAGCTCCCACGACACCTACATCCTCAGACACTCCCAGGTGCCGGGGCTCTTCAGTGCTCCAGCCCGGCTGGATGGATGGTTGCTGGGAGAGACAGGGAGTGCAGATGGCGCCAGCGGTCAGAGGACTGCAGGGGACCAGGCACAAGCTGAATTGGTGCCTGATGATGTGCCCCTGGAGTCGTCCGAGATGCAGCAGCTGCAGGAAATGCAGCCAGGTGTGCGGGAGCATCTGGGAGTGATACATGAGATTGTGCTTCACTTGGTGTCCGTGGTGGAGGAGTCCATGCGGAGCATCAGTGATGCAATGAGCCTCATGGCAGAGCGTCATGTTTCCTCCATGGAGAGAGTGTCAATTCCCATGGATGGGGCCTTCCAGGTGAACAAGCAGCTTCTCCTGGGGTTACGCTTGGACCTGCAAGTCCTCACAGCGCCAGTGGCCACAGCCGGTCATTGCCAATGTCCGAGATGATGTGGGCTTCAAGCTTCCCAGCTCCCCAGCAGGGAGGTCCAGTGCGAGCTCACTTTGGTGGAGAGCTGCCTGTCGTATCTGGGGGATCCTCTCAAGGCGCTCTGGATGAGGACAACAGCTGC
Source organism: Carcharodon carcharias (assembly GCF_017639515.1). NCBI lineage: Eukaryota > Metazoa > Chordata > Chondrichthyes > Lamniformes > Lamnidae > Carcharodon > Carcharodon carcharias. The sequence goes on along the minus strand of NC_054469.1, from coordinate 163,479,337 downwards.
TCCGCTGCCTGGGTACCTGGCACAGACTTGTAGAATCAGCATCCTGTGGTCACACACTATCTGCACATTCATGGAGTGGAAGCCCTTCCTGTTGGCGAAGGCACCCAGCTCACCTGCTGGTGCCTTGATGGCCACATGTGTACAGTCTATTGCACCCTGGATGCGGGGGAAGTCAGCAATGGCCGTGAAGCCTCTGGCTCGCTGTGTCTGGCTTGCCTGGTCCCAGCGGAAGGGGATGAAGGTCAATGCACGCCTGAACAGAGTGTCTGTAACCTGCTTGACACAAGTGTGGACAGCTGATTGTGAGACACCGCAAAGATCACCCACCAACCCCTGGAAGAAGCCAGAGGCATAGAAGTTGGGGGCAGTTGTGACCTTCAGAGCCACTGGCATGGAGTGTCCACCCACACAGTTAGTGGAGAACTCAGGCCCAATCATCTGACAGATATAGTTGACTGTCTCCCTTGAGAGACTGAGCCTTCTTTGGCACTGCACCTCAGACATATTGAGGTAGCTGCTTCACCACCTATATACCCTGCGAGCAGGATGGTGGCACCTTCTGCGGCCCTTTCCACCTTGGACTTCCTCTTGGCCCTGCCCCCCTTATACCTGTGCCTGACCTCCCAAAGGTGGCTCCCCTGGAGGCTGAATGTGCACTCCTGGCCTCCTCCCCCTTCTAGCCCTCCCTTCCTCCTCAGAGGAGGTGCCTCCAGTGGAGAGCTCAGCTCCCATTCCCAGGCTAAGGGGCTTCCTGAAATCTGTAGGCCCAAAAAAGATTCCTCACTGTAGAATGCTGGCCTGAAAGTTGAGTCCAGACAAAGCAGCTGGTATGCGTTTTGAAGTATTGCAGATCACACAGGCAAGTATCAGTAACTTTGAAAAATCAATATTTGACAGAGCAGACTTGTGACCCCACTGAGCCCTTTTATCCCGTCCATGGATGAGGTTTATGCAAATGTGTCCAACCCACTTGCCCGTTGCACAGGCGCTGAAAAATCGCGGTCGATTGGTGCCTCAGGGGCCTTGTGTGGCCTGTTAATTAATGGCGGGCACGCATCGGAGATCACCGTGCGCCCGCCCACACATTCCAATGGGAAAATTCTGCCCTTTATGTCAAATCTTTATAAAGTTAATGGAAAGTGATCAATTCTCAGCAATGCTCTCCAAAGCATATGAACATCTGAAATAGGGGCAGAAGTGGGCCATTCGGCCCCTCAAGCCTGCCCCGCCATACAATAAGTTCATAGCTGATCTGTTTGTGTTTCGAATTCCACATTCCTATCTACCCCCGATATCCTTTGATTCCCTTGCCTACCTCAGCCTTAAAAATATTCAATGACCCTGCCTCCACCACCTTCTGAGGCAGAGAGTTCCAAAGTTATACAACCCTCTGAGAGAAAAAAATTCTCTTATTTACTGTCCTAAAAAGGCAAGCCCCAATTTTGAAACAGGGCCCCATAGTTCTGGACTCACCCATAGGAGGAAACATCCTTTCCACATCCACCTTGTCAATGCCATTTAGAATCTTCATTCAAGTCACCCCTCACTCCTATAAACTCCAATGGAAACAAGCCCAGTCTGTCTAACCTTTCCTCATAAGACAGCCCACTCATTCCAGGCATCAATCTGGTAAACATCCTCTGAACCACCTCCAATGCATTTACATCCTTCATTAAATAAGGAGACCAAAACTGCACACAGTATTTGAGATATGGTCTCACCAATGCTCTGCATAACTGAAGTATTAAACCCTTAATTTTATTTTCAATCCCTCTTGTAATAAAGGAACACATCCATTAACTTTCTTAATTACCAGTTGTACCTGCGCACTAACTTTTTGTGACTTATACATGAGAATAACTAGATCACTCTGCATCTCAGAATTTTGCAGCTGTCCTTTGTTTAAGTAATACTCTGTTTTTTTATTCTTCTTGCTAAAGTGAACAACTTCACATTTTCCCACATTATACTCCTTCTGCCAGGTTTTTGCCCCCTCACTCAAACTATCTATATCCATCTGCAACGTCCTTATGACCTCATCATGACATACTTTCCTACCTATCTTTGTGTCATCTGGAAATTTAGCCTTCACTCCCCTCATCTAAGTCATTGATATAAATTGTAAAAGGTTGAGGCCCTATCCAGCACAGACACCTGCGGGCCTCAACTTGTCACATCCTGGAATGGAAATACCCATTTATGCATTCTCTCTGTTTTCTGCCAGCCAGCCAAGCTTCTATCCAAGTTAATATGTTACCCCCTACACCATGAGCTTCTATTTTCCACAATTAGCTTTGATGTGGTACCTTATCAAATGCCTTCTTGAAATCCAAGTGCAGCACATTTACAGACTCCCCTTTATTCACAGCGCATATTACTCCTTCAAAGAATTCTAATAAATTGGCTAAACATGATTTCCCTTTCACAAAAACATGCTGACCCTTCCAGATTACTTTATGTTTTCCTAAGTGCCCAGCTATAAGCTCCTTAATGATCGATTCTAATAGCTTCCCCATGGCAGACATTAAACTAACTGGCTTAGAGTTTCCTGTTTTCCCTCCTGTATTGAACAGATAGGGTTATATTTGCTTCTTTCCGATCTGAAGGAGCCATTCCAGAATCTAGGGAATTTTGGAAAATTAACACCAACTCATCTACCAGCTCCGTGCCTCAGGGAGATTAATTTGATTATGAAAATTGAAAAAAATTTAAAAAAATAATTCAGACATGTCCCCTCATGTGACAGTGTCACATGCGCTGGGACATGTCTATGAATTTTCATAAAAATTTTTATTTGAGCTTTAAACCCTTCATGAAACCTCATCCCGCCTGTGGATGAAGTTCAATGAAAAATACGAAGGCCGCCTGGGCTCTTTGCCTGTCCACCAACCTGAAGGTTGGACGGGCAGCACTAACAACTACTTTAATTAGGTAATTAATGGCCTTAACAAGCCTTTGACAGTTCAGCAGGCACGCAGCCAACTTCGGTGCGCAAGCGCCGAACTGAAGACCAAAATGACGCGTGGTGACGTTGGTATGCACGCCCAATGTCACCGCGCATCATTTTACACGTCAGTGTATGGGGCCTGACCTCACACGCCAAACAGAAGATTCTGGCCTAAGACCCTAGGATAAAGTCCATCTGTGCACTGAGACTTGTCAGGCCACAGCTCCATCAGTTTGCTCAGTACTGCTTCCCTAGTGATTATAATTTCACCAAGTTCCTCTCTCCCTTCCACCCCCTGATTTACAGCTGTAACTGGAATGTTTGTTGTTTCATCTATAGTGAAGACAGAAGCAAAAAATTTGTTCATTTCATCTTCCATTTACTTATTTTCTATTATTAATTCCCCATTGCCACTCTCTAGAGGAGCAGCACTCACTTTACCTACACTTATCCTGTTTAAATTCCCACAGAAACTCTTGCTATCCATTTTTACATTTGTTGCTAACTTCCTCACATACTCTAATTTCTTTCTCCTGAATAACCTTTCAGTCATTTTCTGCCACTATTTATATTCTGACCAATTATCTGACCTGCCACACATCTTTGCACAGTTATATTCATTTTACTTAAGTTTGATGCTCTCCATAACTTCTTTAGTTAACCACAGATAGTGGGTCCTCCCTTTAGAATTTTTATTTTCCATCTGTAACCTCATGGCCTGGCATATTCCCCACACTGCCATTACTACCAGGCAGGGGATCAACCCTGGTTCAAAAGTGCAGGAAGGTATGCCAGGAGCAGCACCAGGCACACTTTAAAATGAGGTGTCAACCTGGTGAAGTTACAATACAGGACTACTTGCAAGCCAAATACCATAAGCATCAAGTGATAGACAGAGCTAATTGACTGCACAACCAATGGATCAGATCTAATCTCTGCAGTCCTGCCACATTCAGTCATGAATGACGGTGGACAACTGAACAACTCAATGGGGGAGGAGGCTCTACAGATATCCCCATGCTCAATGATGGAGGAGCCCAGCGCATTATTGCAAAAGATAAGGCTAAAGCATTTGCAACGATCTTTAGCCAGAAGTGCCAAGTGGATGATCCATCTCGGTCCTCTTTGGAGGTGCCCAGCATCATGGATGCCAGTCTTCAGCCGATTCAATTTGCTCTACATGATATCAATAAATGGCTGAAGGCACTGGACAGTGCAAAGGCAGTGGGCCTTGTCAAAATTCTGGTAATAGTACTGAAGACTTGTGCTCCAGAACTTGCCATGCCCCTAGTCAAGCTGTTCCAGTACAGGTACAACACTAACACCTACCCAGCAGTGTCGAAAATTGCCCAGGTATGTCCTGTACACAAAAAGCAGGACAAATCTGACCCAGCCAATCACTGCCCCATCAGCCTATTCTCGAGCATCAGTAAAGTGATGGAAGGGGACATTGACAGTGCTATCAAATGGTATTTGCTTATCAATAACCTGCTCACTGACACTCAGTTTGGGCTATGCCAGGATCACTCACCTCCTGATCTCATTACAGCCTTGGTTCAAACATGGACAAAAGAGCTGAGCTCCTGAGGTGAGGTGAGAGTGACTGCCCTTGACATCAAGGCCACATTTAATTGAATGTGACATCAAGGAGCCCTAGCAAAACTGGTGTTAATGGGAATCAGGAGGAAAACACTCTGCTGGTTGGAGTCATACCTAACACAAAGGAGGATAGTTGTGGTTGTTGGAGGTCGGTCATCTCAGCACCGGGACATCACTGCAGGAGTTCCTCAGGGTAGTGTCCTTGGCCCAGCCATCTTCAGCTGCTTCATCAATGACCTGCCTTCCATAATAAGGTCAGAAATGGGGATGTTCGCAGATGATTGCACAATGTTCAGCATCATTCACGACTCCTCAGATACTGAAGCAGTCCATGCAAAGGACCTTGACAATATCCAGGCTTGGGCTGACAAGTAGTAAATAACATTTATGCCACACAAGTGCCAGGCAATGACCATCTCCAACAAGAGAGAATCTAACCATTGGCCCTTGACATTCAACGGCATTACCATTGCTTAATCCCCCACTACCAACATCCTGGGGATTACCATTGACCAGAAACTGAACTGGACTAGCCATATAACTACTGTGGCTACAAGACCAGGTCAGAAGCTAGGAATCCTGCAATGAGTAACTCACCTCCTGACTCCCCAAAGTCTTTCTACTATCTACAAGACACAGGCAGGAGTGTGATGGAATACTCCCCACTTGCCTGGATGAGTGCAGCTCCAAAAACTCTCAAGAACCTTGACACCATCCAGGACAAAGCAGCCCGCTTGATTGGCACCACATCAACAAACAATCCCTTCATCATCGACGAACAGTAGCAGCAGTGTGTGTCATGTACAAGATGCACTGCAGAAACTCACCAAGGCTCCATAGGCAACACCTTCCAAACCCACAATGACTGCCATATTTAAGGACAAGGACAGCAGATAGATGGGAACATTGCCATCTGCAACTTCCCCTCCAAGCCACACACCTTCTTGACTTGGAAATATATCACCATTCCTTCACTATCGCTGGGTCAAAATCCTGGAACTCTCCCTAACAGCGCATGTGTGTATCACCTGGGCTGCAGTGGTTCAAGAAGGCAGCTCACCACCACCTTCCCAAGGATGAGTAATGAATGCTGGCCTAGCCAGCGATGTCCACATCTATTCAACTATCCCCTAGCCTAATATTCCAGTTCACTTCAGCTAGCTCAGTTTTCATCTGCACATAGTTGCCCTTATTTAGGATTAAAATACCAGTCTGAGACCCTGTCTTCTCCCTTTCATACTGAATGTAAAATATTGTGGTTGCTGCTACCTAGGGGTGCCTTTACCCTGAGGTCATTAATTAATCTTGTCACATAACAAAATACCAAGTCTAATATAAACTGCTCTCTGGTTGGTTCCAGAACATGCTGCTCTAAGAAACCATCCTGAAAGCATTCTATGAACTCCTCATCCAGGCTATCTGATTTTTCCAGTTTATATGTAGATTAAAGTCACCCATGATTATTGCCGTCTCTCTATCACCAACACCCAATATTTGTTCCTGTATACTTTTTCCTACATTGTGGTTATTGTCAGAAAACCTTTAGAGCACTCCCACTAGTGACTTCTTTCCCCTACTATTCCTTATCTCCACCCAAACTGATTCTACATCATAATCTCCTGAACCAAGGTCATCTCCAACCATTGCACCAATGCCACCTTTGAATAACAGTGCTATCCCTCCACCTTTACCTAGCTTACTATTCCTCTTGAAGGTCAAATACCCCTCAATATGAGCTATCAATTTGTTCATTTTGTTATAAATGCTACACACATTCAGATACAGAGCCTTTAGTTTTGGCTTTTTGTTATCTTTGTAACATCTACTCTTGATTCTTGGTGCATTCTTTGGTTTTTTTCTTTCTGTCCGTTCCTGCCATTCTCCAATCCTCATTTTCCATATTACTATTTTCCTCTCTTACCTTGTCTCTACTCTTTGATATGCCACAGCTTTCCGCATTTGATCCCTTGTCCCGACCAATAAGTTTAAAACCATCTCTAATTTCCTAGTTATGCATTTCACAAGAACACTGGTTTCAGCATGGCTCAGGTGTAGATTGTTCCAACGGTACAGACCCACTTTCCCCAGTACCGGTGCCAGTGTCCCACAAACCAGAACCCATTTCTCCCACAACAGTCTTTGAACTATGTGTTCATCTCTTTAATTTTATGTACCCTATGCCAATTTGTGCGTATCTCAGGTAATAATCCAGAGATTATAACCTTTGAGATCCTGCTTTTTAATTTAGTGCTTAGCTCCTCATACTCTCTTTGCAGCACCTCTTTCCTAGTTCTACCTATGTTGTTGGTGCCTACACGGACCACAACAACCGAATCCTCTCCCTTCCACTGTAAGTTCCTCTCTAGCCCTGAGCAGATGTCCTGAACCCTGGCACCAGGCAGGCAACACAGCTGCCTGGACTCTTGCTCTTTGTTGCAGAGAACAGTGTCAATCCCCCTCACTATACTATCCTCCACTACCATCACATTCCTTTTTGCTCCCCTCACTTGAATGGCTTTCTGTACCATGGCGTCATGATCAGGTTTCTCATCAACCCTGCAACCCCCATTCTCACCTAAACAAGCTGAGAGAACCGCAAACCTGTTGGACAATTGCAGAGGCTCACACTCCTGCACTCCTGCCCTCTGGGGCCCATACCCACCTCACTGCTTGACTACTGACCAAATCAGAAGACTCTGTCCTAAGCAGTGTGACTGCTTCCTGGTATAAAGCATCCAGATAACTTTCCCCCTCCCTGATGTGTTGCAAGGTCTGCAGCTCAGCCTCCAGCTCAATGACTCTGAGCCGAAGTTCCTCGAGTTGCAAACAATTACTGCAGATGGATTTGCCCTGGGTCACAATGGTATCCAGGAGCTCCCACATGATGCAGCCTTGACACATCACCTGTTCTGCCATTCTTAATGTGTTTTAAATAATTACTTAATTATATTATCCCCTTACTTATGTTGCTTTTTTATATATTTTATTAACTTTCCCACCAATTTGTGTACTATTTTATACATTAGGGATAGAGTAGAAGTTACCCACTTACCAGATACTCACCAAACAGTGGTGAGTACTACTTCCCTGTAGTAGAGCAAGAACCAATTCCTACAGAGTAAGAAAGATAGAAAAAAACACTCCTTCCTCCCTCTTCACCGTACTGCTCAACTAACCAAACTCAAATCTGCACTCTGTTTTTTAATTATTAAAAATTAGATGCTGTGCGAGGAGCCGTCTCCGCGTACATTAAAGCACATGTGTACAGAGTTGCCAAGGCATCTAAGTTCAAATCATACTGAAATCCATTTGCCGTATAAAAGGATCTACCAAGCTCCCATCAGAGCTGAAAGATGCTATTCTCAGGTTGGTTGCTGCAGTAATTCCACTTTACTTATTTCCTCATCAAATCCCAGTTACACTTATTTATCTCCTTTTCAAATCTCAGTAACACATTGCTTAGTATTAGCGTTTGACACTGTGCATCTTCCAGCAATCTAAAGAATGGGTCCCTCTTTAAACTTGAATACTGTGTGCAGTTTTGGTCTCCTAAGGAAGGATGTAAATGCATTGGAGGCTGCTCAGAGGAGGTTTACTAGATAGATTCCTGGAATAAGTGGGTTGTCTTATGAGGAAAGGTTGGACAGACTGTTTCAACTGGAGTTTAGAAGAATGAGGGGTGATTGGATTGAAGTATACAAGATCCTGAATGGCCTTGACAAGGTGGACATTGAAAGGATGTTTCCTCTTGTGGGTGAGTCCAGAACTAGGAGGCAATGTTTTAAAATTAGGGGTCACCCTTTTAGGACAGTGATGAGGAGAAATTTTTTCTCTCAGGGTTGTGCTGTGCCTCAGAAGGCTGTGGAAGCAGGGTCATTGAATATTTTTAAGGCAGAAGTAGATAGATTCTTGTTAGGCAAGGGAACCAAAGGTTATCGAGGGTAGATGGGAATGTGGAAATTGAAACACAAGATGATCAAGCATGGCAAAAACAGAATTACCTGGAAAAACTTAGCAAGTCTGGCAGCATTGGCGGAGAAGAAAAGAGTTGACGTTTCGAGTTCTCATGACCCTTCAACAGAACTGATTTAAATCAGTTTCGATAAACTGTGTTTAGGTTTAAATAGGTTTTTAACACGAGATGAGGTTGATGAGCAAGTAAATGTGATTTGTCACGGTACAAGATCTTAAAAGGATGTTAGATAAAGGCATGAGAAAGTCAAAGGGCAGAATTTTATGGCCCAGTTTCAGCGAGGACGGGGCTGTAAAATGCGGCAGGCCATTATAAACCCCATTGATGACAGCGGGAGCGTAAAACCCCCTGTGGTAAAATTCTGCCCAAGGAGTTAATTGCAATCAACCAGTAAATTATAGAGGAGGACTTTGTATCCGAAGACCACAGAAGCCCATGAAGAATAGTTGAAAAACTAGGTCTCTTGCCTGATACAAGAGCAGCACTGGTTCTGGTGAGTATCTTTATGTGCAGTGAAATGTAGCCCAACAAAGCGGACACTAATTGAAAGACTCAAATAACTTAAATGGTAAACTATACAAGAGGCACTCTGAAACCATGGACGCTTACAAATTATGAACTTTGGACAGTCTTCAATGCACTCAGTCCTCTTACATCTTAAAACACAGGGAACAAGGGGCCGCACGAGGTAGCAATGGGTTTTGTAAAAGAAATTACTTTTGTAAAAGGGAAGGTCTTTGCCCGGTAGTTGTAGAGGTGGAGACACTGAGCAATCTCTAGGATTGAATGCTTGCACAACTCCATCTCAGGGATAAGGCAGTTTCACTGCTGTGGGTGCTGAGTAAAGAACTCTCCATTCTACAAAAGCCATTTTGTTTACAAAACCCACAGGCATTTCCTGCATGTGAACTGCACAAGGAGACAACTTTTCCTGCCCCGGTGACATTTCCATGCAATCTTTTCAGTGGCTGCTGGCAGCTTCTCTCCCCTGACCCTGCCACTGTCTTCTTTCCCCTGGCTTCTGACAGTGGATCCACTTCTTCGTGGAGCTTTGGTTTTGAGGAGTAAAGGTAAGTGGCTGTCCTGAGCTTCCTCTTGATCTATGGATTGATGAACATTCCCAGCTACCAATCAGTCTTCCTGCTGACTCACTGCTCAACCAGAAAACTGCAGCATCACTTCTAGACATAATGTGACCTGTTATGCTTTGTCTCCCAAATATTTTCACTCTGTTCTTTTAGAATCAATAAACTGGTGCAACCTCTCACCATATTTCTCCTTTTTTTGGCCTTATTTCAGTAAATAGAACAGAGAAACAGAGTTCATGGCTGAATTTGCATTCAAGTCAGAATGGTTCAAAATGTAACAGGAATTTAAACTGTAAACTGTTCAATGACCGGATGTGAACACAAGTGTGTGAGAGGTGGATTGCATTGTTGTAACTGATTAGGTGCACAGTGGAATGATTTTTCAAAATGGCTGGCAAATCTCTTAGATTACATACAATGTCCATTTTGAAAACAAGGACATAGCACATAAAAAGGACAACCTAGGTCAGTTCCTAAGGTGCCCATATTTTACAGATTGCACCATACATGTACAAATATATGTTTAATGATGTATAAAAGATTTGGAAGATTTCCTCAGTGCTTTGTGTAAAGAAGGCACTTGCACTTTGATAGTGCTTGCACACACCCTCAGAATGTCCCCAAGGTTACATATAAGAGTTATTACTTTTTTCAATGCCATCACTGTTGTCATACAGGCAAATATGACAGCCAATTTGTGCATAAAAAGATCCCACAAACAATATGTGAGGTGAATTTTTGTTTTGATGTTGTTGGGTTACAGAGAAATGTTATTGATCAGGACTCAGCCTTTAATCAAACAATGTCCTTGAACCTTTTATGTTCAACTGAATATGTGGACAAGGCTCCAATTTAGCTCCTGAAAACGTAGGTTCCCTCATAGGTTAATATGTTCATGTCATGAAATGGAGCTTGAACACTTGCAATGATATAGGTTCCTCAAAATTGGTTGCTGTTCTTGCATTGCATTTCTAAAAAAAATTTCATTTTCATAATTTCCTTGGTAGGTTGTAAATTACAATGAAAAGTAAGCATTTTACACGCTTTAAGTAACAAAGGAATTATGATTCCAGGAATAATTTTTGATGCACAAGAGTTCAACATTTTCCTTTGCATTAGTGTAGGTTTTTGGATGCTGTTTTTAGCACTAAAAGGCTTAAATAATAGCTTCTGGGGAAGATAAAACTGACCACCCCTATAATGACAGGGGTTCCAGTTCAGCCCATTGGTTTGGTATCACTCAAACTATGCCAAGCGGCATTTGGTGAAGATTAGCTTGAAAAGCTTGTAGAGAAAAGGGAAGTCCTCAAGAAATATTGATTTGCTCAACATCATTTGCAACTGTAATGTTCTTGAAAAAAATAGTTCAATTCTGTAATGGAATATTCCACCCCTTTTTAACAAGTTGCCTGGAAAACTCAAGAAACAAAATGTGGACTGAAACGATATGACCAACTCCAGGCCAGATCATAGCTTTCTAAAAGGTTGTAACTGAAACAGCAATATGAATGCCTTGGGCTAGAAATTTATGTGCCCAGGTTTTGTGGTGGTGTGTGACCCGCAATGCTTCCAACTCAGGTGCTCAGCTTTCAAATTTGATCTACCTAGCTCACCTTCATGATTGTAGCATATGACCAAGCTGGTCCGACACATGGCATCTTCCTCGTGCTGGCAGCTGCCTCTTTATGCAACAAGGGAATCACTCAGTACTGTGCAGAAAACATAAGATACAGCCAGCCAGCTTTTCTTAAAGGCAGGCTGTCCTTCCTAGAGGGAAGCAGCAGTGGATCATATTCATGGAATTTAAATAGTGCAAAATTGAACATTGTTCACTAATCCAAAAACAGATGCTAGAAATCTAAAATATAAGCAGAAAATACTAGAAATGCTCAGCAGCATCTGTAGAGCGGGAAATAGAGTTAACATTTCAGGTCATGAGCTTTCATCAGAACTGGGAAAAGTTAGAAATGTAACAAAAAGGTGAAATGGGGGAGGACAGGAAAAAACAAAAGGTAAGGTCTATGATAAGACAGAAGGCATTAAATGACAAACGAGATGGTGGGAATAACCAAAGGAATTGTTAAAAAAAACAAAGTTAGGGGCACTCTACCTGAATACATGCAGCATTCACAACAAGCTAGATGAGGTAAATGGGTATGATCTAATTGCCATTACGGAAACATGGCTACAGGGTGACCAAGACTGGAAACTAAATATTCAAGTATATTCAACATTTAGGAAAGACAGGGAAAAAGGAAAAGGAGGTGGTGTTGCAGTGACAATAAGGGATGGGATAAGTATATTACTAAGGGAGGATCTCAGATTGGAAGAACAAAATGTGGAATCTGTTTAGGTGGAGCTAAGGAACAGCAATGGGCATCAAACATTGGTAGGAGTTGTTTATAGGCCACCAAGCAGTAGTGGTAGTGTGGGCCATGGTATTAATAAAGAGATTTGGGAAGTCAGTAGCATGAGTAATACATGGGTGACTTCAATCTGCATATAGACTGGGTAAATCTAATGAACACTTTAATACTGTGGAGGACGAGTTTCTGGAGTGTGATAGGGATGGTTTTCTAGAACAGTATGTTGAGGCACCAACTAGAGAACATGAGATCTAGTGTTATATAATGAGAAAGGGATAATTAATAATCTTACTGTAAAGGAACATGAGTGACCATAATATGCTAGAATTTTACATTATGTTTGAAAGTGAGGTAATTCAATCTAAAGTCAGGGTGTTAAATTTGAATAAACAAAGTTATGAAGGTATGAGGGGCAAATTGGCTGAGGTGGATTGGGAAAATACATTAAAACTTATGATGGTACACAGGCAATGGATAATCTTTAAAGAATTATTAAATAGTTTACAGCAATTATACATTCCTATAAGGCACAAAACCCAAAGAGAAGAGTCAGTCAACCGTCGCTAACAAAGGAAGTTAAGGATTGTATAAGATTAAAGGGAAAGGCCTATAAAGTTGCCAGAAATGGCAGTAAACCTGAGGATTGGGAGCATTTTAGAATACAGCAAAGGAGACCAAGAAACTGATAAAAAAAAGATAGAATATGAATATAAACTAACAAAAAACATAAAAATGGACTATAAAAGCTTCTATAGGTATATGTATGAACAAATGAATTAGGAGCAGGAGTAAGACACTCAGCCCTTTGAGCCTACTCAACCATTCAATAAGATCATAGCTGATCTGATCGTAACCTCAACTCCACATTCCCGGCTACCCCGATAACCTTTCACCCCCTTTCTTATCAAGAATCAATCTACCTCTGCCTTAAAACTATCCAAAGACTCTGCTTCTACCACCTTTTGAGGAAGAGAGTTCCAAAGACACACAACACACAGAAAAAAAAAATTCTCCTCACCTCTGTCTTAAATGGTTGGTCCTTTATTTTTAAACAGTGACCCTAGTTCTAGATTCTCCCACAAGAGGAAACATCCTCTCCACATTGACCCTGTCAACACCCCTCAGGATCTTATGTGTTTCAATCAAGTTGTCTTTTACTCTTCTAAACTCCAGTGTATACAGTCTAGCCTGTCCAACCTTTCCTCATAAGACAACCCACCCATTCCAGGTATTAGTCTAGTCAACCTTCTCTGAACTACTTTGAATGCATTTACACCCTTCTTTAAAAAAGGAGACTAATACTGTGCATAGTACTCCAGATGTGGTCTCACCAATGTTCTGTATAACTGTAGCATAACCTTCATACTTTTGTATTCAATTCCCTTCGCAATAAATTATAGCATTTTATTAGCTTTCCTAATTGCTTGTCGTACCTGCATAATCTGTTATAAAGGATGTGGTAAATGGATACTTAGGTAATAATGATCTAATTGTGCATATTCAACATGGATTTATGAATGGGAAATCACATTTGATGAACCTGTTGGAGTTTTTTGAGGATGTTATGAACAGGATTGATAAAGGGGAGTTGGTGGATGTAGTGTACTTGGATTTTCAGAATTCTTTTGATAAAGTCCTCCAAAGTAGGTTGGTTAGCAGCTTCAAGAGGATTTGGAAAGACTTAGAGAATGGGCAAGAGCATGGCAGATGGAATATAATGTGAAAGTTATCCACTTTGATAGGAGAAACATGTATGCAGAGCATTTCTAAAATGATGAGAGATTAGAAAGTGTAGGTGTCCAAAGAGACCTGGGTGTCCTCATTAATAAAGTGCTGAAAGCTAACATGCAGATGCAGCAAGAAATTAGGGAGGCTAATGGTATCTTAGCCTTTATTACAAGAGGATTTGTGTACAGGAGTAGCCAAGTCTTGCTTCAATTATATTGGACCTTGGTTAGACTGCATCTGGAGCCGTATGTGCAGGGCTCATGAAGGATATTTTTGCCATAGCGGAAGTGCAATAAAGGTTCACCAGACTTGTTCCTGGGCTAGCAGGACTGTCCTATGAAAAGAGATTGGGGAAACTGGGTCTGTATTCTGTAGAGTTTTGAAGAATGAGAGGTGATCTCATTGAAACCTAAAAAAGTACTTAAAGGGATAGACAGGATAGGTGCAAGTAAGATGTTTCCCCTGGTTGGGGAGTCTAGGACCAGGGGACACAATTTCAAAATAAGGGGGAAGCCACTTAGGACCGAGGTGAGGAGACAATCTTTTACTCAGAAGGTTGTAAATCTTTGGAATTCTCTACCTAAGAGGACTGTGGAAGCTCAGTCATTGAGTTTGTTTAAAGCAGAGAGTGACAGATTTCTAAATACCAGTGACATAAAAGGATACAGGGATAGTTCAGGAAAAAAGCATTGAAGTAGATGATCAGTCATGATCGTATTGAATGGTGGAGAAGGCTCGATGAGTTGAATGGCCTACTCCTGCTCCTATGTTCCTATGTGATGGGATAAGCAAAGAAACAAAAGATGAGTCCAGAGGAGGTGTGAATGGCAGAATAATGAACAGGTGCTGTCTGAAAGCAATAATGAAAAAGACAAGTTTGAGATTGAAATCTGCAAAGAAAAGGAGGCAAATGGGGGAGCAGAGATTTTAGTCTGAAATTGTTGAACTCAAGATTGAGTCTATAAGACTGTAAAGTGTCTAATCAAACATTGAGGTGCTGCTCCTCCAAATTGTGCTGAGATTGCAGCACACCAAAGAAAGAGATGTCAGTGTGTAAGGTGGTGAATTAAAATAGCAAGCGACCAGATGCTCAATGTAGAGGAGACCACATTGTGAGCTGTGAATACAGTATACTGAATTGAAAGAAATACAAGTAAACCACTGTTTCACTGGGAAGAAGTATTTAGGGCCTTGGGCAGTGAGGGAAGAGGAGGTGAAAGGCCAGGTGTTACATCTCCTGGTTACATGGAAAGGTACCATGAGAGGAGGGAATCTAGTATTGGGAGTGATAGAGGAATGGACAGAGTGTCATGGAGGAAACAGTCCCTTTTGAATGCTGAAGGAATGGAAGGGGAATATGTGCTTGGTGTTGGCATCACTCTCGAGGTGGCAGAAATGACGGAGGATGATTCATTGAATATGGAGGTTGGTGGAGTAGAAAGTGAGGGCAAAGAGAACCGTATTATGGTTCTGGGAAGGATGCGAAGTATGCTAAAGTGCGGAAAATGGGTCGGATACATTTGAGGGACCTATAAACTACAATGGGAGGGGGAAGTTCTCAGTTGAGGAAAAAGGAGGTGCTGCTATGGAAGGTAGTATCATTAGAGCAGATGAGATGGAGATGAAGAAACTGGGAGAATGGAATAAAGCCCTTAGAGGACACAGGATGCATGGAAGTATAGTTGAGGTAGCTGTGGGAGTCAGTGGCTTATAATGTATATCTGCTTATGCCTTTGACTTGTTGTCTTCTCCCATATAAGTTTTTAATTTGGCATTTGTTTCTTCCAAATTTAATTTATGTTGACCATAATTCAGATATTTGAAGGTGTGTTTACCAATCACTGTAGTGGAAGCTCCTGTGTCCACTTGCATTCTAATAGGTCTGTCATTGACCTTCACTTTTATATTTATTGGTTCTGTTTTTCCAACCTTTAAGTTGTACAACAAGTAAATATCTGAATCTGTTACTTCAGTCTCTTCCACACTGTAGATCTCACAGGGTTTTTTCCTCTGTTTGAAAGTCTGCCTGTGTCTTTCCTTGCACAGTCTCATTAGGTGTCGATGACAATAAAAACATTAGACTTTTTTAAACTGCCAATAATGATAAGGCTGTTTCCACCTCTGTTGCCATTATTCCATGTCTTCGCTGCTAAGGCACTTCTTTTTATTCGTCTGCTACTGGGGGCTGTTTCCCGCTTCTCAGCAGAGCCTTGCATTTTTGCACCCTTTTTGGCTGGGGTTTCCTGCCCAACGTGGAGGATGGTGCCATTTTGCATTCCCTGAATGGCTTTCAAATCCTTTACTGCACTTTCCTTGGCCAGTGCTATGTCTAGTGACTTCTTAAAATCCAAATTTGCTTCATACAGTAATCCCTTCTGAATTATGTCCTCATTCACACCGCATACTAAATGATCTCTGAGCATGTCATTTAAAGATGTACCAGACTCACAATGGTCTGTTAATTGTTTCAAACTTGCTAATTAATAAGCAACTGTCTCCCCCGGGCTCCATTTCTTCAGTTAAATTTGAACCATTGCATCGTTACCGAGGGCTTTGGTTAGTAATGACCTTTTATGAGGTCCACCAGTTCCTCAAAACTTTTTGAATCGGGGCACTGGGTGCCACCAGACTTTGAATCAATCCATAGGTTTTACTCGCTCTCCTCGTCACCCACAATATCATTTGCTTGGAAAAAGAATGTGACCAATTGTCCATGCCTGGATTGAAAGGATCAATTCTTCTGAATTGCAGCATTCTGTGAGGCGATTGCTTCGACGATTAGGACGGAAATTCTACTTATTTAATTTCTCTTGATTCCTTTCATTAACGTGTTTTATTCTTAAATCCAGTTTATTGTACCTTCATTGTTTTCCTCACTTTTTCTTGCTTTTTGATCATCACCAGTTTGTTGGGACTTATGGGTCCAGGTTGCACGCTTGTTTTGAGATGGCAGAGTTGATATAATGGACAGAGTAGGACAGTAGGCCTGTCAAAGGTGAACCCCATTCTGTTTATCTGCAAAGGTATTCAGCAGCTACACTTTTGTGCTTACAAATCAAACTATGTCTCCACACTACTGACTATAACAACAGACTACTGACTACTGAGGTAGCCCGCGCTACTCTTCTATTGGATGCTAAGATCATGTATAACATTCTTTTTAAAGGTATATTACACATCAAATTACCACAGTCTTGTTGTTCGGTAGGTGGGGTCATGATTCAGGGGTGGCGGGAGGAAGTGTGGGAGAGTTGGCATTCAGCCTCTTCTGTGCAGAGGCCTGTACACCAGATAACAACAGCACCATCCTTGTCAGCAGGTTTGATAACAATGTTAGCGTTGGACCTGAGAGAATGGAGTGCAGCAAGTTCAGAGGAAGATGGACTAGACTGAGTGATAGATGCAGAGAAATTGATATGACCAATGTGAGCCAGCAATTCTCAATGAAAAGACCAAGAGAGGGTATGAAGCCAGAGAAAGGGGTCTAGGTGGAAGGACAATGAGTGAAAGCGTCCATTGAGATGGGGGAAGGACACCTGGCTAAAGAAGTAAGTGCAGTGATGAAGCCAATGGAAGAAGAGCCCAATGTCATGCCGAGCTCAGAATTCATTAAAGCGGGGGCAAAAGATGATAAAGCTGAAGCTTATGCTAAGGACAGATCATGAGTTGTCAGAGAGGTGAAGGTCAGATGGTATTGTGAATACATGGGGTGAAATACAAGAGGTGAAATTAGAAGAATGGATGGGATTAGAGGAAAGTGAAGAGGAAGAAAGATCAGTGGGGCCTTGGTGTCCATGATTTGTTGGAGTTTGTGATCCTTAACACCTGAAAGAAAAAGAAAAAATATTTTGTTAAAATGTCGGCTGAGACAAAGGATGAAATGAAACTGCGGAGCAGGACAGGTTTGAGAGAGAGTGAATTGGTGATGCTAAATTGAGAGGTCAAGAGTTTTACAAAGATGCAAGCATCTATTTCACTAATCACATAAAAGACAAATAATTCTTTACTAATCTCTTGAAACGGTCAATCAAAATATGGACTCAGCTCCCTGCCAAGGTATGGTTCTGGAGTTTTCGAAACTCAGCAAAGCATTCATAATGGGCTCAGCTGTAATATCATACACTAAAAAATGTAAACAATGTAGTCTATTGAAGCTCAAAATCCAGATGGCCTTTTTTCTGAGCTACACCGGATATCCGGTCAATGAAAACAGTCCAGGAGCAGCTGGGCTTTTTCCTCTAAGTGAAAGATACAGAAGGTTTTTTTTTCATTTTAAAAGGCACCTGGGCATTTAAATTACTATAGATTATTATACTAGAGATCACAAGCAGTGTTTTATTCAGTTTTGAATGCACAATGGGAAAAGTACCCTAATGCATCTAAACATTCACACAATGCTGATCAATGTTAACTTTAAAATATTTAACATCCAAACTAACAAATTAAATAGAATAGAGATGGCTGGGCAGGCGATGTTTTACAGCTGTAGCATGTGGGACAGCAGGTGGACGTCGGTGCGATCCATGGTGACCACATCTGCAGCAAGTGTTGGCTGCTCAAGGAACTTTGGCTCAGAGTTGATGAGCTTGAGTCCAATCTGCAGACACTGTGGCACATCAGGGAGGGGTTGAGTTACCTGGATACTGTGTTTCAGGAGGCAGTTACACCCCTTAGATTAATTACATCAAATTTGGTCTGTGGTCAGGGACAGGAAGGTGTGACTGCGAGTGAGGCAGGGATGGGGATCCAGAATTTAGTTTTGGAGGAGCCTCAGCCAGTGCCCTTGTCCAATAGATATGAGGCTCTTGCTCCTGGTGTGGACGAGGGCAGAGACTGCACGGAGGATGAGCGAACTGACCACAGCACCGTGATACAGAGCACCATTCAAGTGGGGGGGAGAGAAGAGAAATGTAGTAGTAATAGGAGAAAGCATAGTTAAGGGAATAGATACTGTTCGCTACAGCAAAGACTTAGAGTCCCGAAGGCTATTTTGCCTACCTGTTGCCAAGGTTAAGGACATCTCTTCTGGGCTGAAGGGGAACTTGAAGTGAGAGGGGAAGGATCCAGTTGTCATGGTCCATTTAGGTACCAATGGCATAGGTAGTACTAGGAAAGAGGTTCTGCTGAGGGACTACAAGCAGCTTGGGGCTAAATTAAAAAGCAGAACCATAAAGGTAATAATCTCTGGATTACTACCTGAGCCACATGCAAATTGGCACAGGGTAAATAAAATTAGAGAGGTAAATGCGTGGCTCAAAGATTGGTGTAGGAGAAATGGGTTCCAATTCATGGGGATCTGGCAACAGTACTGGGGAAGGAGAGAACTGTTGTGTGGGACAGGCTTCATTTGAACCACGCTGGGACCAATATCCTGGTGAATCGTATAACTAGGGTTATAGATAAGGCTTTAAAATTACTAGTCGGGGGGAGGGTTCAATTGAAAGGATGTTTAGAAAATCAAAAATAAATGGGAGAGCAGAGGTGCAGGGTGGTGAAGAGGCGAACAATAATCAAAGTGTGACAGAAAGGGCCAGAAAATGTAAGCAGAAGAATGCAACAGAAATTAGAACCATAATGAATATTAATCTTAAAAAGTCAGGGCTTAAGGCTCTTTGTCTGAATGCATGCAGCATTTGTAACAAGATGGATGAGTTGATGGCACAAATAGAAATAAATGGATATGACTTGATAGCTATTACATAGATGTGGTTGCAGGGTGATCAAGACTGGGAACTCAATATTCAAGAATTTTCGACGTTCCGGAAAAATAGGCAAAAAGGAAAAGGAGGTGGGGTAGTCTTGTTAATAAAGGAAGGTATCAGTGCGGTGGTGAGTAGTGTTATAGGTGCAATAGATCATGATGTGGAATCAGTTTGGGTGGGAATAACACGGGGAAGATGTCACAGGTCGGAGTTGTCTATTGGCCCCCAAAGAATTGCCTCACTGTAGGACAAAGTATAAATCGGGAAATAATGGAGGCAGGTAAGAAGGACACTACAATTGTCATGGGTGATTTTAATCTGCATATTGACTGGACAAATCAGATTGGCAGGGGTAACGTGGAAGACGAATTTGTAGAATGCATCAGGGATTGTTTCTTAGAGCAATACATTGCAGAACCTACCTGGGAACAGCCTATTTTAGATCTAGCAATGTGTAATGAGGTGGGATTAATAAAATATATCATAGTTAAGGATAATCTAGGGGATAGTGATCACAACATGTTAGAATTTCAAATTCAGTCTGAGGGCGAGCAATTAGGGTCTCAAACCAATGTCCTCAACTGAAATTGCGGGCTGGGAAAATAGACTAAGGGGAAGGTTAGTGGATGAGCAGTGACAGACATTTAAGCAGATATTTCATAACGCTGAGCAAAAATTTATCCCTGTCAAAAAGAAGGACTCATTGAGAAGGATGAACCACCCACTGTTAACAAAGGCAATTAAGGAGAGTATCCAATCAAAAACTAAGGCATATAAAGTGGTGAAAACTAGTGGTAGGCCAGAGGATTGGGAATTTTTTAGGAACCAGCAGCGGATGACTAAAAAGCTAATAAAGAGGGAGAAAATTGATTATGAAAGTAAATTGGCAAGAAATATAAAAACAAACAGCAAGAGCTTCTACGGGTATATAAAAAGAAAGGGAGTAGTTAAAGTGAGCGTGGGACCCTTGGAGGATGTGACTGGAGAATTGATAATGGGGAACAGAGAAATGGCACATAATTTAGATCGATATTCTGCATCGGTCTTCATGGTGGAGGACACCATAAACATTCCAAAGATATCAGATAAGCAAGGAGCTAATGGGATGAAAGATCTTGTAACAGTCTCTATCACAAGGGACGAAGTATTTGAGAAATTAATGGGACTAAAAGCAGACAAGTCACCAGGACCTGATGGCCTGCATCCAAGGTATCAAAGGAAGTGGCTGCAGAGATAGTGGAGGCATTGGTCAAAATATTCCAGAACTCACTGGACTCTGGGAGGGTCTCAGTGGATTGGAAAGCCTCTAATGTGATGCCCCTTTTTGAGAAGGGAGACAAAAAGCAGGAAACTATAGGGCAGTCAGCCTAACATCTGTCGTTGGGAAAATGCCAAAGTCCATTATTAAGGAAAGAATAGCAAGATATTTAGAAAAGCTTAACGCAATCAAACAGAGTCAACATAGATTTGTGAAAGGGAAATCATGTTTGACAAATTTGCTAGAGCTCTTTGAAGATATAACAAGCAGAGTTGATAATGAGGAACTTGTAGATGTAGTGTACTTGGATTTCCAGAAGGTCCCACGTAAAAGGTTACTGCACATGATAAGAGCTCCCTGTATTGGGGATAATGAATTAGCATGGATTAAGGATTAGTTAACACACAGATGACAGAGATTCGGGATTAATGGGTCTGTTCCAGGTTGAAAAGATGTAACTAGTGGAGTGTCACGAGGATCAGTCCCAGGGCCTCAATTATTTACTATCCATATTAATGACTTGGAGGAGGGGGCAGAGTGTAATGTGTCCAAATACAATACAAAAACAAGTGGGAGGGCATGTTGTGATAAAGACTTAAGGAATCTGAAAGGGGATATAATAGGTTAAGTGAGTGGGCAAAAACTTGGCAGATTGAGTTTAGTATAGGAAAGTGCGAGGTCATTCACTTTGGTAGGAAAAATCAAAAGGCAGACTATTATTTAAATGGAAAGCAACTCCAAAAACGTGCAGCACAGTGGGATCTGGATGTTCTTGTGCATGAAACACAAAAGGTTAGCGTATAGGTACAGCTAGTGATTAAGAAGTTAAATGGAATTTTGGCCTGTATTGCTAGGGGGTTGGAGCTTTAAAATGGGGAAGTTTTGTTACAACTGTACAAGGTGTTGGTGAGGCTGCACCTGGAGTACTGTGTATAATTTTGATCCTGTATTTAAGAAAGGATATACTGGCATTTGAGGCAGTTCAAAAGAGATTCACTAGGGTTGATTCCTGGAATGAAGAGGCTAACTTATCAAGAATGGCTAAACAGGTTAGGCCTTTATTCATTCGAGTTTAGAAGAATGAGGGGTGATCTCATTGAAACGTACAAGATTCTGAGAAGGCTTGACAGGATAGATGTTGAGAAGATGTTTCCAATAGTGGGGGAATCGTGAACTAGAGAACCTAGTTACAGAATAAGGGGACACTCATTTAAAACTGAGATGCAAAGGAATTTCCTCTCTCAGAGGGTGGTGAATAGTTGGAATTCTCTACCACAGAGAATTGCGGAAGCTAGATCACTGAAAATATTTAAAGAGGAGGTGGAAAGATTTTTAAAATATCGAGGTGTTGAAGGCTATGAGGAGCTTGCAAGAAAGAGGAGTTGAGGCCTGGGGTAGATCAGCCATGATCTTATGGAATGGCGGGGCAGGCTTGAGGGGCCGAATGGCCTATTCCCACTACTACTTCTTATGTTCTTATGTTTGCAGGACAGCACCCTATAATCAATCACTGCAGTAAAGCCACATCTAACTTACAACACATTAACTAGATATTGAAACTGAAAGAACATTTTTTATTGCATTTCAAAGCCTGTCAATGAATGAATTACAGGAGCAGGTGGCTGGTTCATTTTAGTTCCCCACTTGAGACTGGGATTCCCTGTGATTCACAACTCCTCTGAGATGTGGTTGTTACAATCCCAGAATAGGCAACAAAATTTATTACAGTCTGTTTAAGGATCTATAGCATTTTTTTGTTAAAGTAGGCAAGATTGAAAACCCAGTCAGCAAAGCAAACAGTCAACACTGTCTATTTTATATGCTAACATCCAGACTTAACATGAGGTAAACATGAATTTACAGGCAAATTATGTCTGTACACACCATAAATTTCAGATTAAATGGCAGACACAATCAAGAAACATCCCTCAAATTTTCTCAGCAACCCACCCAGAAGTCAGTGAGTCGCAAAAATTCTTTAAAACTCCATCTTCCTCCAAAGGGATTGCAGCTTCTCTCTTTCAAAGATTGAGTTTCTGATTTGCCTCAAAAGGTGCTCCAACTCAGACTGCCCCAATGACCACTCACATCCCAATTGATCAATCCCTTCTTCCGAGACTGTATCCCACTGGATTCATAATGCTGCCCTCCAGCTCCTAGTTAATGGCATAATTCAAGTTTTCTAGTTACTCAGAGCAGAACCCCACTGCTCATGGATTCCTTTTGCCTCTACTGCCAGCTTCATGGAACAGACAATGCCACTTCAGCATCACTGAGCTGACACTGCTTCCCACAGGCTACTCTAAGCTCCAACTCACAGCTTCATAAAGGTAACAGTTGCTGTTCACTTCACCTTCACTGGGCTGATAACTGCCTTGGGTTTCTCATAGCCCAATCTCCCCAGCAGCACAAGGCTAGAACCTTCTACTGCCTCCTCCAGCTCCAGACTCATCTGAGCAACCACTGCTCACCATGGGTTTTTCTTCACTCTGCCCCTTGAACTGATCTGTGTGACCTTTTAATATCTCACCCCTGCCCTGAGGCAGGATTGGATGCATAAATCCTTGGTACATTCTGTAGCTTAAATGTTACAATCTCCAGTCAACCAAAGTTCACCCCCACAGGTGCTTACAGAACTTACAGACAAAAATCCAAAAATATAGACCCCCTCACACCATGAACCACATAGTCTTATGGAAGGCCCAACACTACCAAAATTGAAGGGAGGTTTAAACTGGATGGGCAGGAGTGCTGCATGCATGTGGGCTACCTGCATCCTTTTCCTGCACAGGTGAAAATTGCCAGAAATGGGAATGGGGATGGAAATTGCAGAATTGGGTTCCACCCGTAATTTTTAACAGGCTCTTGAGTCAGCCTAGCTTGGCTAAAATTGAGGCCAACCTTTCAGATCATAAGCTTTCATCAGAAAAAGCTGTGAAAAGTTAGAAATGTAATAGCTTTTAAAGGGGTGAAATGCAGAATGGTGGGTAAAAAAACAAAAAGGTCTGTGAAAGGGCAGTAGATGGGAGGCATTAAATGACAAAAGAGTTGAACGGAAAAGCCAAGGTGAGTGCTAATGGGAGAAGTAAAGAAGCTGAAGATGGGTCCAGAGGAGGTGTAAATGGCAATATAGTGAACAACTGCCATCCACAAGCAAAAACAAGAATAACCATGTTAAGACTGAAAGCTGCAATGAAAAGGAGACAAAATTGGGTTGGGGGTATGGTTGGGGGTGGGGTTGGGGGGGTAATGTGGTGGCAGAGATTATGGACTGAAATTGTTGAACTCAATGTTGAGTCCAGAAGGCTATAAAGTCCCTAAATGAAGGATGAGGTACTGTTCCTCGATCTTGTGTTGAGCTTCACTTGAACACTGCAGCAGACCCAGGACAAGATCGTTTGAGCAAAGTGGAGAAATAAAATGGCTGGCCATCGGCAGGTCTGGGTCATGTTTACAGACTGAACAAGGGTGTTCTGAAAAGTGGTCACCCAATCTGTGTTTGGTCTTCCCAATGTTGAGGAGACCACATTGTAAGCAGCAAATGTGGTACACTAAATTGAAAGCAGTACATGTAAAATCACTGCCTAGCCTAAAAGGTGTGTTTGTGGCCTTAGTGAGGAGAGAGGAGGTAAAAGGGAAGATGTTCTATCTCCTGCCCTTACATGGAAAGGTGGTGTGAGAGGAGGATGGGGTTTTGGGAGTGATAGAGGAGTGTCCTGGAGCAACAACAAAAAACAAAATTAGACACCAAATCACATAATTAGATACTAGGGCAGATGACCAAAAGCTTAGTGAAAGTGATAGGTTTTCAGGAGCATCTTAAAAGTGGAAAGAAAGGTAGAAAGTTGGAGAAATGTAGGGAAGGTATTCAGGAGCTTAGGTCCTCAGCAGCTGAAAGCACTGGTGAACAGGTAAAAGTGGAAATACTCAAGAGGTCAAAATTGAAAAATATCAGATATCTCAGAGGGTTTTTGAGCTGAAGAGACTAAAGACATAGGGAGGGGCAGGATCATGGAGCCATTCAAAAACAAGGATGAGAACCTTAAAATTTAGGACTGGGATTTTGCATGACTCAGCAAGGATTGGGTGGCTGTCGGAAGCAGGTGGGGCTGGACAATCCCGATCTCATCCAGGATCTCGCCAAAATATTGTGCTGGCAAATGAACAGCTGATAGGTTTGGTGAGAGGAGGGAGATGGTCCACCATTCAGCAGATGGAGGCGGGGAATGGGGCGGTGGCCATGTCATCAGCCGATGCTGATGGATGTGCTGGCGCCATCATTTAAGGGCTGCCAGCATCAGAATGTCAGCTGAAGGCCTCCTTCAGCCTACTTCAGTCATCCCCTCTAAATCTGCTTCAAACATCCCCTCCAGATCTCCGTCAACCATCCCATCCAGACCTGCTTCAACCATCCCCTCTAAACCTGCTTCAACCACCATCTCTAAACCTGCTTCAACCATCCCCTCTGGATCTCCCTCATCCATCCCCTCCAAATTTGCTTCAGTCATCTCCTCATGACCTCCAGCAAGCAGTGAAGCCTTGCCATTGAGAGATGGCCAAGAGGTCAGCAAGGCAGGCATAGTGAGGGCCTGAGGAGCAGAGCATTTGTTGGTGTTTCAGACGGAAGAGCCCAGATGGTCTCACAGTTCAATGAAGGCTCCCTGCATGTTCTCCTCCAGGCTACTCAGGAAAGGCAGTAGGTCCTCTTCCCCAGGCAGAGAAGGGAGAAACCTCCCATTCTAATCAAGCAAGCCTAGATAGTAATCCAGGAGGAGATCAGCAGCTGTGTAATCATCCTGAAAAGGTGACTGTATATCAACGACCTTCTCTATTCTACCAGGGTGAATACCCCTTTGAGATCAGCAAATGGATAAGGGTGAGCGTGTGGCTGCTGTGGACAGAGACCCCACTATTTCAGTGGCAGTGCAGCAAAGCTGCAGCATCTCCTATGGAAGGAATGGATGCAGCCTGTTCAAGAGGCCTGGTGCGACCATCGGAAGGTTGCTCCAGAGTGAACTCAATGCCACTTGCATGCCAGTGGCCCCAAAGTCAGCAGCTAGGGTGCCAGTCACTTTGGTGTTGTGCCTGTTCTTGTGGGGAAACTGAGATTCCTCTTCCTTGATCTGATTATTATATTTCATACCTACCATAACTTATGGAGATACATTTGAAAATGAAACTGAAGTTCATGATAATGTTGAAGCCCCATGCAGATCATCACATTCTTACAATGCTGAACAATATGGAGGTTCTGTTCCCACAGGAGTAGGTGACCCATAATGCCAAAGAAAGATCCCACATTGGCAACAACGGAGTTTCATTTCTAGCGATCCCAGCACCAATGGAAGAGGGCCTTGACCTGAAAAGACAGTATGGTGAGGCTGGAGTGCAGTTGTAAGAGGTCGAGTAGCTTCATGAGCAGGCATGAGGAAGGCTTAGGCAAGCATAAAAGTGTTGTTCCTGTGCCTTTCAACATACATATGTCCACCTGAATACCAACAAATTCTGGAGGATCATGTTCGAAAGGGCAAAACCCTTTGGCCTTCCCATTCTCTCACAAGGTCAACTACAAGAACAGAGAGCTGCCACCTCTGGGAGACAGTCATCCAAGAAGGAATCTGCCTTAGGGGGTGCATGTCAAATCATGTCTCCAGTAGGCCCCTAGAATAAAGCAAGCTTAGCTCATCCACCATCATGGCACGAATGTCTGTGATGGTCTCTTGGGAGAGGCACAGTCTTTGGTAAAACTCCCACCCTGACATCTGGAAGGAGTTCATTCTCTTGTATCATTACTGCACGGTACCTTATTCTCTGAGCTGGAGCCTGCTTGCAGTCCTCTCTGTGGGTTTCTGCCACTTCCCCATCCTGAGGTTGGCCCTGCAGGTGGCCATGAGATTGCTGCTGTCCAAATGCCTGTGAATGCAGCTCCCTCCCTCTTAGATTCTCATCCTCACTGGAAGACCTGTCTCCTGAGTGGATGATGACCATGGTAGACGGGCATTGCCAGCCTCTAGGCCGCTCTGCCAGATGCTTCCTCCAAAAACCCCCCACCCGTCTCAGCCGTCTCTCAAAGCACCCATGTATCAGAAGCCAGATGGCACTATGGAGGCTCAACCCCAAATCCCTAGCACTTGAACCCTCTCTCCTTGATGCAAATTGTTCTGGCCATGCAGCACCAGCCTTCCTATGAAGACAATCTGCCTCACCTGATGGCTGCCAAATGTAGCAATGATCTCAGCTCCTGCCCATTGCCACCCTGATATAATTGACATGGCGCGGGTGACCCTTGGCCCCCGTGCACTTACCGAGTAAGTGAGGCGGGCTTGCTGCAATTTTTGGAGTAGCTCATTCTGTATTGGTCCTCACCTTCATCAAGCCCTCATCTGTGGCTCCAAGTATTTTTTAGCACATGTCTGTAGCCTGGTAAACCACTTCAATGGGTGGGCATTGGGCCATCTACCATTGGCAACTTAATGATCATTAATGGCATGTGAAGACTGATTCTGGGGGACTGGGTGGATGAGACCAATTTAAGATCCAACAGTCTTGGAGGTGAGACAGGAACATGTTGTGAAACAAGTAGAGCTTGACAAGACACAGAAGATGTTCTGTCCACTGCATCACAGCTATCTCCAGCTGTCTAGGCATGTCCTGCCATTGGACCAAGGCAAATCAGGACGAGAGAGTGAGGCTGATGATACACAACTGTCCCTCACTATAATACAATTCACAAGCAAGTCTTGTCCATCATCTTTCTATTATCTGTTATCCATCATCTGTCCATCACAAGACCTGTGTCAATAGATAAGCGACGTAGCTATGATTCACTGGGAGCTGTATCCATGAACCTGCACACAGGCAGCTCAGGCCACAGGGTCATTTTTCACTGCAATGAAGCAGGAGTGGAACTCGGCAGTCCACGGAGTGACTGAGAAGCCCTTTTCAGGAATACACTTTTCACCTCCCTGGTATGAGAAGGAGCTAGAAAAGGTGCCCTGACACTGTCTGCTTCAACTCCCTGGCCAGGCGGCTGCAGCTGGTAGGGATCCAACCAACGCAGTCATAATTCAATCTCAATAAGGAAAGCAAACGTGATACTGGTCACCACTGATACATGGAACGTGAACACCCTCATGGACATCACCTTATCATCAAGTCTGAGAGAAGAAATGCTCTTGTCGGTCAAGAGCTGGCAAGGTACAAAGTGCAGATTGCCTCCCTCAGCAAGACTCACTTACCTGAGAAAGGTCAGCTCAAGGAAATTAGTGTAGATTACACATTCTTTTGGAGGTGCCCATGGAAAAGAGGAATAGCACAAAGCTGGTGTGAGCTTTGCTGTCATGAATCATCTTGTCTGTAAGTTGACTTGCCTTCCCAAAGGTGCTGATGAACATCCAATGGAGCTTTAAACTCCTGCCATGACCAACCCTAATGAAGTCGAGGATAAATTTGATGATGATCTCCACTCCTTAATTGCTACTATGTGCAAGTCAGACAAGCTAATCATTCTTGGCCACCTCAGCTCGAGAATTGGTGCAGATCACCAAACATGGGAAGGGGTCATAGGAAAAGACGGGGTTAACAGTTGTAACAGCAATGCTCTTCTCGTGCGGAAGATGTGTACAGAGCGTGAGCTCTTGATCACCAATGGTTTTCCATCTCCCTAATAGCAATAAGACATCTTGGGGCAGAATTTTACACCCAGCGAGTGGGCACACCCGACACAATTGGGCGTAAATAGCATGTGATGACGTCGGGTGAGCGTCCTGATGTCACTGTGCACTCACACGATAGTTCAGTTGAGGGGCGTGTGCGAGAGTCGGCAGCACGCCCACCGACAATTAAGAAGCCAATTAAGGCCATTAATGTAGTAATTGACCTGGATTTTTGGCTGCCCGTCCAATATTACAGTTGGCAGGTGGCTGAATCGGCTGACGGCCTTTGGATTTTTGAGGAAACTGCATCCAAGGGCGGGATGAGGTTTAGATATTAATTTTAAAAATAATTAAAACCTTTGTGCAGAATTTATATCATCAATATGTTTAGGTGAGTGATTCTTATGGGTGGAAATTTCTTACAGAATTTAACAATGTTTATTTTTGGCTTTAAAATTTTTCAGCTCCCTGAGGCAACTCTCTGACTTCAGGGAGCTTTCATTCAGTGCTTGCCCACGCTGACTTCAGTTCTCGTCCACCTCCCACCAACCCCCCCGCAGCCCCCCACCTTGGCAGTGCTGAGCCTTTCAGTGCAAGTTTCACACCGGCTGGCTGTTAATTGGCCAGCTAGCATGAAATTGCAGTCGGGGGCTGATCGCAAGTGGCAGCCCATTTCCCGGTCGCTCCTAGGCCCACCCATCGCACCCGCCCGATGACCCAAAAATACTGTCCTTGAATGCACTCCAGTTCCATGCATTGTCATCTAGTCAACTACATCATCATCAGGCAGAGACAGGCAGGATGTGTGTGTAACGAAAGCCATGCTGGACTAATTTATCATTTCAAAGCTATACATCAAGATCTATCCCCCTAGACATCCTGAGGCATGAAGTTCCAGAAATGTCTCAATGTTTTAAGGTTCAGCCAGTCAAACACGAATCTCTCTCAGAGAAACTCGAAAGACATCTGTGTGCCACAAAAATGCATTGACAGGACAATCTTCATGGATATAGCATATTCACTCTTCTAAGAGACCCTTGAGCCAATGCTTATAAGTATCAAGATTTGTTTGATGAAAACAATGAGCTAATCCAGAAACCAGGGAGATGGTGATGCAGTGGTAATGTCACGGAGCGAGTAATACAGAGACTAAAGCTCGTGCTCTGGGGACATGGTTTCAAATCCCAACTCATCGTGGAATCTAAATTCAATGAATATGTATGGAATAGAAAGCTAGTCAGTAATGGTGACCATGACAACAATCATCAATTGTTCTAAAAATCCAACTGGTTCACTAATGTCCTTTAGGGAAGGAAATCTGCCATCCTAACCTGATCTGGCCTCCATGTGACTCCAGATCTACAGTAATGTGGTTGACTCTGAAATGGCCTAGCAGGCCACTCAGTTTTATCAAACTGCGACAAAGTCAATAAAAAGGAATGAAACCAGATGGACCACCCGGCCTAACCACCGGAAATGACAACGGCAAACCTAGCCCTAGCTCTGCCAACCCTGCAAAGTCCTCCTTACTAACAGCTGGAGGCTTGTGCCGAAATTGGGAGAGCTGTCTCACAGACTAGTCAAGCAACAGCCTGACATTGTCATCCTCACAGAATCATACCTTACAGCTCATGTCCCAGACATCACCATCACTATCCCTGCGTACGTCCTGTCCACCAGCAGGACAGCCCCAGCAGAGGTGGCAGCACAGTGGGATACAGTCGGGAGGGAGTTGCTCTGGAAGTCCTCAACTTCGACTCCGGAGCCCATGGAGTCTCATGATATTAAGTCAAACGTGGTCAAGGAACTGCTGACTACCATGTACCGCCCTTCCTCAGCTGATGAATCAGTGCTCCTCCATGTTGAACACCATTTGGAGGAAGCACTGAGGGTGGGGAAAGCGCAGAACGTACTCTGGGTGGGAGACTTCAATGTCCATCACCAAGAGTGGCTTGGTAGCACCATCAGAGGTCAAGCTGGCCGAGTCCTAAAGGACATAGCTGCTAGACTGGGTCTGCGGCAGGTGGTGAGGGAATCAACAAGAGGAAAAAACTTGCTTGACCTCATCCTCACCAACCTGGCTGCTGCAGATGCATCTATATGACAGTAGCGATAGGAGTGACCACAATCTGTAACCCCATTGCCCAATATATCCCCCACTCCACCATTACCACAAAGTCAGGGGATCAATGCTGGTTGAAAGAAGTGTGCAGGAGGGCATGCAAGGAACAGCACTGGGCATACCTAAAAATGAGGTGTCAAGCTGGTGAAGCTACAACACAGGGCTACTTGCATGCCAAACAGCATAAGCAGCAAGTGATAGACA
Source organism: Carcharodon carcharias (assembly GCF_017639515.1). Classification (NCBI taxonomy): domain Eukaryota; kingdom Metazoa; phylum Chordata; class Chondrichthyes; order Lamniformes; family Lamnidae; genus Carcharodon; species Carcharodon carcharias. Next base: position 163,448,695 of record NC_054469.1, on the reverse strand, counting down.
GGGCTAAGCGATTCCACAACCAACAGATCAGATCTAAGCTCTGCAGTCCTGCCACATCTCGTTACAAATGGTGGTGGACATTGCCATTAGAAGAGGGGGCTCCACACATATCCCCCTCCTCAATGATGGATGAGCTAGCTCAACAGTGCATGAGATAAGGCTGGAGTACTCGCAACAATCTTCAGCCAGAAGTGCCAAGTGGATGATCTATCTTGGCCTCCTCCGGAGGACCTCAACATCATAGATGCCAGTCTTAAACCAATTTGATTCACTCCAACTGATATAAACAAACAGCTGAAGGCACTGGATACTGCAAAGGCTATGGGCCCTGACAGTATTCCGGCAATAGTACTGAAGACTTGTGCTCCAGACCGGGTCACATCCCTAGCCAAGCTGTTCAAGTACAGTTACAACACTAGCATCTACCTGGCTATGTGGAAAATTTCCCAGGTATGTCCTGTACACAAAAAGCAGGATAAACAAAACCCAATTACTGCCCATCAGTTTACTCTCGATCATCAGTAAAGTGATGGAAGGGATCATTAATAGTGCCATCAAGTGGCATTTGATTAACAATAACCTGCTCACTGATGCTCAGTTTGGATTCCGCCAGGATCACTTGGCTCCTGATCTCATTACAGATTTGGTTCAAACATGGACTAAAAAGCTGAACTCCCTAGGTGAGGTCAGAGTGATTGTTCTTGAAAACAAGGCAGCATTTGACAGAGTGTGGCATCAAGGAGCCTGAGCAAAACTGGAGTCAATGGGAAAACACTCCATTGGTTGGTGTCATATCTAGCACAAGGGAAGATGGTTGTGGCTATTGGAAGTTAATCATCTCAGCTCCAGGACATCACTGCAGGGGTTTCTCAGGGTAGTGTCCTAGGCCCAACCATCTTCAGCTGCTTCATCAATGACCTTCCCTCCATCATAAGGTCAGAAGTGGGGATGTTTGCTGATGATTGAACAATGTTCAGCACCATTCGCGACTCCTCAGATATTGAAGCAAGACCTGGACAATATCCAGGCTGGGGCTGACAAGTGGAAAGTAACATTTGCACCTCACTCGTGCCTGGTAATGACCATCTCCAACAAGAGAGAATCTAACCATCACCCTTTGACATTCAATGGCATTACCCTCGTTTAATCCCCCTCCATCAGCACGCTAGGGGTTACCATTGATCAGAAACTGAACTGGACTAGCCATATAAATACCGTCGCGACAAGGGAAGGTCAGAGCCTAGAAATCCCGCAGCGAGTGACTCACCTCCTGACTCCCCAAAGCCTGTCCACCATCTACAAGGCACAGGTCAGGAGTGTGACGGAATACTTTCCACTTGCCTAGATGAGTGCAGCTCCAACAACACTCAAGAAGCTTGACACCATCCAGGATAAAGCAGCCCGCTTGATTAGCACCCTATCCACAAATACTCACTTGCTTCTCCACCAACACACTGTAGCAGCAGTGTGTACCATCTACAAGATGCACTGCAGCAACTCACCAAGGGTCCTTAGACAGTACCTTCCAAACCTACGACCACTACCATCTGGAAGGACAAGGGCAGCATATACATGGGAACACCAACACCTGCAAGTTCCCCTCCAAGTCATTCACATCCTGACTTGGAAATATATTGTCATTCCTTCACTGTTGCTGGGTCAAATTCCTGGAACTCCCTCCCTAACAGCATTGTGGGTGTACCTGCACCACATGGACTGCAACAGTTCAAGAAGACAGTCCACCACCAACTTCTCAAGGGCAATTAGGGATGGGCAGTAATTGCCTGGCCTAGTCAGCGACGCCCATATTCCGTAAATGAATTTTTAAAAAACATCTACCATCCTTACCTGGCCTGGTCCTGTCTGGCCTACACACGACTCCAGACCCACAGCAATGTAGTTTACTCTGAACTGCCCCCTGAAATTGCCTAGCAGTTCAAGGCAATTAGGGATGGACAACAAATGCAGGCTTTGCCAGTGAGGCCTGTATCCCATGAAACAATAAATTTAAAAAAAAACTGCTGGAGAAGAAACATTGCCTGTATAGGGCTTTCCTCACTGACAAGTTATCATTACCCAAGCACGATGCCTACCAAAACATCTGTGGGATTGCCCAGTGCAAGCTCAGAGAGATGCAAGACACTTGGCTGAATCAGAAAGCAGTTGATGTTCAGTCATATGCAGACCTCAAAAACTGGAAGAGAGTCTAAGATGCTCTGATATCTCTCTACAGGCCCCAGTATACTGGTTCATCACCAATTCTCGATGTTGACAGGTCAACACTGCTCACAGAAAAAGCTTGAACATTTGAAAGATGTGGAGAACACTTTAACCACATCCTCAATTGGCTTTCATCCCGCAATGAAGAAGCAACCAACATACTGCCATAAGTTGCCAACAGCTGCTCTCTTGATGACTCGCCCACACTGTTAGAAATGACAAAAGCTATGAAACTCCTATCCAGCATCAAACCTCCAGGAGCTGATGTTATCCCAGTGGAGGTCTACAAGGCTGGAGGTCAGTGCCTGGCCAAGAAGCTCACTGAACCCTTTCAGTCTATGTGGGGGCAAGGAACCATCCACAAGAATACAAAGATGCCTCCATCGTCCACCTGTACAAGTGGAAAGGAACTGGCTAATCTTGTGACAATCATAATGAGATCCCACTCTTCTCCATCACCGGCAAAAGTTTCATCAGAATCCTTCTGAACCACTTAGTGCAACACCTCAGTGCAAAGATCTGCTGCCAGAGAGTTAGTGTGGCTTCAGAAAAGGTCACAGAACCACTGATAAGGTGTTTGCAGTTAGATAGCTCGAGGAAATGCCAAGAACAGAACATGGACCTCTGTTACACACCTGACCAAAGCCTTTGACACAGTCAGCCATGAGGCCCTTTGGAAGGTAATGGAGAAATGTGGCTGCCCTGAGAAATTCATCACCATGGTTTGTTAGTTTGCTTGCACGTGCCCTGAATGATGGTCAGTCTTCTGACCCATTCCCAGTCATTAATGGAATTAAAAAGGGCTGTGTGCTGGTGCCAACCCTCTACAGCATGTTTTTCTCCACCATGCTGCCCAATGCCCTCCATGATAGTGATCCTTGCATTGAAATCAGACATTGCACAGACAGGAAGCTACTCAATCTGAAATGACTCCAGGCAAAGGCCAAGGTCTCCAAGAACATGCTTTGTGATTTCCAGTTTGCTGATGACTGCTGGTTCAATGCTGCAGATGCAATGTAGCATGGATTTGCTCTCCAATGTATGTGACAACTTCGGCCTTACGATCAGCACAAACAAAAACTAAAGTTATGTGCCAGCCTACTCCAGGAAAGCCCTATTTTGAAGCTAAAGTTTCAGTCGATGACCAGAACCTCACAGCAGTGGCTAAGCTCACTTATCTCAATAGTAGACTCTCTTGAATTGTCTATATTGACAACAAGACACATGCAAGAAGTATCAAAGCTGGTGTAACCTTCAGCAGACTTCAAACATCGGCCAGGGAACGAAGAGCAGTGAGTCTGCCTACCAAACTGAAAGTCTATAGAGAAATAATCCTTCCCACTCTGTCCAGTGCATACTGGACTCGGACTGTGTACCAGTGCCATGCCAAGAAGCTCAACCACTTTGATTTGAGCAGCCTTCGGAAGCTTCTGAAGATCAGATAGCAGGACAAAATAGCAGACGCTGAGGTGCATATCAAGCATTCACGTCATATTAAAACAGTCACAACTGAACTGTCCTGGTCACATAGCCAGAATGCTTGACCCTCACTTACCAAAGCAAATCTCCTATGGAGACCTGGAGGCTGGGCTGTACTCCCATTACCGTTAAAGGAAGTGTTGCAAGGACACACTGAAAATGTTTCACTTTTGGGTTTTGATATCGACTTTTGAGTCCTGGAAGAAACTCGGCTAGGAATGCTGTACCTGGCACAGCCAAATAAAAACTGGTGCGGCCTCCTTCAAAAGCAAACACATATCAGAAGCAGAGAGAAAATACAAGTAAAGGAAATTCCGAGCAAGCAATTCATCCAAAACTCAATCTTCGTGTGGTGTCCTGTCCTATTTGCAGCAGAATCCTCCAGACACAGATCGGCACAAGGCAATTAGCCTTGTGCCCACTAGAACCCTATCAAACACTCCAGATGATGAATACAGTCATCTTCACCTCAAAGGCCAAACAAAAACTAGGCCCATAAAATACTATTCAATTGGAACTTTAATCACCTGAACTATATTTTCATTGCCATTTTACCAACAGCATGTGTTTTTCCCACTTGACTGTCCATGCTGGCAAAATCTGGACCTGGCATGATGATATCAGGGACGTCCACACCGATGCCACTTCAGGTGAATTTTCACCTCCCCCACTCCAAGGTCATCCTCCAAGGGGCTGGAAAATCCCAGTCCAGCTGTAACACAAACACGAGCAACTTTAGGTAAGCAAGGCAGGGTTGATGGGTGAACAGAATTTAGTGTGAGTCAGGGCATTGGCAGCAGAGCTTTTGATAAGTTTAGGTTTATAGAGGATGGAAGATGGAAGTCCGGTCAGCAATGCTTTGATGTAGTTAAATCTAGAGGTAACAAAGAAGGATTCAGGAGCAGATAAGGGTCAGAGTTGAGACAGGTTACAAAGGTGAAAGTAGGCATTCATCGTGTGGCTGGGATATGTGGTTGGAAGCTCATTTTGGGGTCAAAGTTTCAAAAAATAAAGGCAGCAATGTGACAAATAAATGGAGAACGCTTGCTGAATAAGGCAGCATACATTCAAAATCTGCCTTTTCTGCTGCTTGCAGAGACATCAAAAGGGCTAACTAGTCAAATCTACATAGCTCTTTCAAATTAGCAATTCCCCTGATGCTTTAGTGCTCATGGTAGAAGCACAGAGAGGACATCCAGCTATTAAAAATTGGCAGAGCAGTAGACAGCCATCCATGTCCCTCTTTGTGTAAAGGCAATCCAAAGCAGAATGCATGTAAATTATCAATGGACTGCAGGTTTGAGCACAGCTTTCAACATTCATATATCACAATGCCAGCTGCTAATGTGCCATCCAAAAAATGTGCCCTGCAGCTTCTTGGCAATTGTGTAGAAAAGAGGAAAATATATTTGGCTGTTTGGCTTGGTACCTCTCTGAGGGGGCTGAGACTCAGTTTTAATTTGTGCCATGTGTACAATGCCAGTGTTCATAAAACAAGCAAAGGCACAGAGACTTTCTTTGGCACTCCTTCTCATTCTCTTACAGTTCCTCATCTGTTTCCAAATCCCACAGACCTGTGAGGATCCAGTCAATTACTCTTTCTGGTACCTCCATCCTTCAAATTAACACTTCTGCTTTTACAAGAGTTGGTCTTCCACTTCAAAGAGCATCACTATTTTGCTAAAATCTTACTTTCGTAGCATTTGTAATGCATCTTCCTGAAGGACAGTTCTCCAACATTAATCTGGCCTCCTTTATTGTTGCCTTTCTTTTTAAATAGAAAAGGCCCTTTAAGAGTTATTGCTGAAATTGTGCCTCCCAGCCAATCCCATTTCTAATTGTGTTCCACGCATCTGTTTTCTTCAGGCAGTGGGAACCTAATACAATTGGCAAGAGGGACTAGTCTTGCAGTTTTCAGTGAAGGCAGCTCTCCAGCTGCTGGCATTGATATTTTACTCAGGACAACATTTTCTAGGACCTCAGGTGGTGCCTTGCAGGCAGAGGGCAATTTCTTGGCATGACACATGATTTTCCAATAAATTTCCCACTGCATCAGAGGCCTTGGCAGTGCTTATGAGCTTGGAAAATTTAGCTCATGGGCTTTTTTACATTAAATTTAAGACCATCTAATCGGTTGTCTCTATTGATGCCCTTCTTTCCCCAGCCCTTCAGGGCAAACTTCACTTGATGTTCATCTCTGCCCCAACCTTGAACTCACATTTTCCTCCAGTTTCTCTTTTATTTACTATCATGACCTCTCTGAGCTCACCTTGTCCATGAAACCCACCTCCTGCTCATTCAACCCAATTGCTACCAAACTGTTGATCAAGCAGCTTTTTTTTCACATTAGCTGATATTATTAACAGTTCTCTCTCCTTGGGTTTTGTCTCCCTTCCCATTCAAATCGGCTGTCATCATCCCTCTCCTCAAAAATCTGAAAGCAAAATATTAGGTTCTACATGTAAGCTGATAACATCCAGTTTGATCTCACCACCAGCTCTTTTGAACACTTCACTGTCTCTAATTTGTCACACTGTTTGCCTGACATACTGCACTGGAAGCACAGAAATTTCCTGCAATGAAATATTGGGAGGACCAAAGCCATTGGATCAGAGTTTCATCTTGGAGGTGGGAACCAGGATTTGGGCAATTCCCGACATCATGATCTTGTCTCCTGACCAGCAATGCCCAATCACAGTATCTTCATGGTGGGGTGGCAAGGATGGGATGGAGTTGTGGCCACTGCCTTCCGCAACAGGCCAGAAATAGAAGTGGGCCAATATTGAGGTAGCCTTGGTAAAAGGCCTGCCTCAATTCACTGCGACATGGGCCCAGTTCTGAAGATGAGTGTGAGGCTCCCTAACCCTCACCGCCTCAACCCACTCACCTGCATCCCCCTCTACCCAGTTACCCAAACACCCCCCACCCTGCACCCCCATACAATTCAAACAACTTTTGAATTGACCTGTAATATGGTTCTTGACTCCAAACTATGGCACCCCAATGGTTGATGTCACCTCTGAGCTGGTGTGATTAATGTCACTTTCAAAAGCCAGCCCAACTCCTTGAAAATTGCAGAGTCTCTGAAATGCCCAATCCTGCAAAATGGAGATGGTAACTTTGGGATAGCCGGATGTGGGCTCATGACTGTCCTCTTTCCCACCATTCAAAAGCGCCAGCACTGAGGTTGGGGGCAGGAATCCCGAATCATGTCCGGCAGCCCTTCTTTTTTGCCCACTTGGCGTGGTTCAACCCCATGTTGGGGGGGCAGAAAAAATCCAGCCCAATGTCTTCAGTGAACACAATAAAACCGAGTTCTTAAACTACTAACTCTACCCCTCTTCTTGGCCACTGTCTAAGGCTGAACCAGAACATTTGCAACCTTGGTGTCGTATTTGACTCTGAAATGTGCTCCTAACTACATATCCACTTCATCATTAAGATTGCCTTCTTCCACCTCCATAACATTCAAGACTCCACTCCTGCATCAGCTCACTTGCTGATGAAACCCTCAGCAATGCCTTTGTTACTCTAGATGTGACTGTTTCAATGCTTTCCAGGCCATCCTCCCAACGCCATCATCCATAAACTTGAGTTTATTCAAAACTGCTGCCACCGTGCTATCTTGCAGCAAGTTCTGTTTATCCCTGTGCTCACTGACCTACATTGGTTCCCAGGCCAGCAATGTCTCAATTTTGAATTTTTAGGTTGTAGATCATCCATGGAACCCCATTTGAAGGGATAAATAGCTTACCCCTGTTCCTATGTTCCTTTAGATGGCACTGTAAGTCATGACCCTGAAGAAACTGTTGGGATTACAGTCAATGGAATTTGGAGGTTATTTTCTCTTTATTTTAGAATATAACCTATTTCCAATATTGAGAAAATTTTCTAGAATGCAGAATGGATATAAAAATAAATATTACATGAAAATACAATTAAAATTATTCTAACATTCTTACATAATAAAAAAGAAAATGGATTGTTTTTAACTTTAGTACTAATGACCTTTGTAGAAAAATTCTGTACATGACTTGTCAACCCACAACTCTGGGAGGAGCATCACAACAAAGGTCATCCATAGGGTCAGCCTGTACTAGGATTAGCAGATCATCCTCTGTGCCAGCTGAGGCTTCTCCTAAAAGTCTGCCATGGATCCCGACCATTTCAGGTTTCCATATTGACAGACAAGTTACATTGTTAGTATCAATTATCTCCAATGCTCAAAGAGCACCATATTGTCTTCAATATCACTTAAAAATCTTCAGTTATGGAGGGTGCTGCTCAGTGTTAGTGTGGAGCTGTTCAGTGTTAGCATCACCATTAGATGAGTGGCCCATCCAGAGTATGGAGAGCTGAGATGGAAGCTGTGTGGGAGCATAGAAATGAGATAGAAAGAGGTTAAGGCAGCGAAACCTGTTCTCACAGGGAAAAAAAAAAGACATGGAGCAAAATTTTTAGTTTGGCAGGCGAGCACGCGCCTGACCTGCTCGAGCGTGCCGACGTCAACGCGCATTCTCGCAATATTTGGCTAAGCGGGCCCGCGATGGAGACGGAGACGCGCCTGCCAGTAAATGAGTGGCCAGTTAAGACCCTTGAGACACCAATTGTCTCTGACTTTACGTAGCCCATGTGATTTTTAGGCTGTTGCGCGGGCAGAACGGGCAGGCAGGCAGGCCACAATTTGCAAAATCTCATCCTCGGGCGGGATAAGAGGGGTCATTGGCCTTGTCAAAGCGAATAGTGAGGAGTGCAGGATATCACTTACTGCTGGCTGCTTCTGTGAACAGGACAGCTTCATCTTGTTTCAGAGCTGCATTCAGAGATTTTAGCGGCTTCAGTTCAGGACTTAACTGTTGTTTCTTAGGCCCCTGGAGGATTCACACTGTGTGGGGCCTTCCAGGTGTCAGGCAGCCTTCCCTTACATTAGTAATGGGGATTGTGGTCTCCGCTGGAGGCACCTCCTTTGAGGAGGATGAGCGGGCCAGAAGGGGGAGGAGGCCAGGTGTCCCTATGCAGCTTCCAGGGGAGGGTCCTGTGGAAGGAGAGGCGCAGGGTGCAGGGCCAACAGAAGTGCAAGGCAGAAGGGGCTGCAGAAGACACCACTATCCTGCTGCCAGGGTTTACAGGCGGCGATGCAGCTACCTCAATATGTCTGAAGTACAATGACGATGGAGGCTCTGTATCTCAAGGGAGACTGTGCCCTCCATCTGTCAGAGGATCAGCCCTGAGATCAGCTCCAACTGTGTGGGTGGACACCCCATGCCTGTGGCGCTGGAGGTCAGTGGCCCTCAACTTCTATGCCTCCGGCTCTTTCCAAGGGTCAGCGGGGGATCTTTGTGGAGTGTCCCAATCAGTTATCCACATTGCGTCAAACTGCTCTGTCCAGACATGCATTGACTTTCATTCATTACCGTATGGATGAGGACAACCAGGCAGAGTGAGCCAGAGGCTTCGCAGCGATTGCTGGGTTTCCCTGCATCCAGGGAGTAATCAATTGCACACAAGTGGCCAAAAAGGCGCCAGCGGGTGAGTCTGGAGTCTTTGTCAACAGGAAGGGATTCCACTCCATGAACATGCAGATAGTGTGTGACCACAAAATGCAGATTTTGCAAGTCTGTGCAAGGTACCCTGGCAGCTCCCATGACGCCTACATCCTGAGGCACTCCCAGGTGCCGAGGCTATTCAGTGCTCCAGCCCGACTGGATGGATGGCTGCTGAGTGACAAGGGCTATCCCCTCAAAAGGTGGCTCATGAAGCCTCTCCACCGCCCAAGAACAGAGGCCGAGCAGCGGTACAATAGGAACCACGCCTCCAGAAGAGCGGCATTAAAGAGAACAATAGGTCTTCTGAAGATGCGCTTCTGATGCCTGGACTGTTTAGGGGCTGCACTTCAATAACCCCCAGATCATGTGCCACTGATAGTGGTTGCATGCTGCGCTCTTCACAATCTGGCACTGACAAAGGGGGACTCACTGGAGGAAGAAGACACAGCTGTACAGGCAACAGATGATGAGCCCAGTAGTGAGTCCGAGGACAAGCACAGTCAGGAGAATGCTGAGGGCATGGACGCTGACCTGGATAACCTCCAGAGAGGTAGGGGCACCCGGAATGCTTTGATCCAACACTCCTTCAGCTAGACTACCAAATAAGAACCATCATCACATGCCAGGGCTGCAGGCTGCATACTCAATCCCTGACAGGACCAGTTCCTTGGTCAGCAACATACACTATGTGCTTTTGCAATAAAGTTTCAGCAGACACATGTCCATCATAACACCATGGCCTACCCTGCACCTACAGAGCTAATGAAGCATACAGAGGCAATAGCAAAAAAATAACATTTCATTTAATTGTGAATTTGTGCAATTGCAACCGGTGTTTTCCACCTTATCATGAAAAAAAAAAGAAAAATGGGGGAACCAAATATCACCCATGATAAGGCCATGTGTGCTTAAGGTGCTTTAAGTGTTTGCTTGCAGGTGCTACATCTAGATGCTCCCCCATCGCTGGCACTGGCATTGGAGACAACCTGCTCACTCTGTTGTCTTGTTGGCCTTGATGACTTTGGCGGGCTTCCTCTGGCCCATGGAGCCTATGCTTATCCCACCTTGGAGGGATCTACCAGGGTCATGACTGGCATCTCCCCAGTCGCCGCAGCTTCATCAGATGCCACGGTCACTGGCAGAGGGATGGAGGAGCTGCTGCCGTCATCCGGAGTTCCCTGGGAGGAGCTGCAGGGATGACAGGCAGCTCGTGCGCCAACGTCTGATCGCTTTGGACTTCCCAGCTCACTACTGATGAATGGGCACCTAGCTGAGATACTGGGTGCCCAACCCATCTCCCACACTGACATTGACCAGCTGAGGTCATTGCCAGTGTGAGGGCTTGCATGTCCAAACGCATCCTCAGGAACTCTTAATTGAGTCCCTGGTGGAGCCTCTCCATGAGAGTCGCCACTCTCTCTATGGATGACACATTGCACTTGTCCAGGCAGGTCAAAGTAGTGCTAATGCTCCACAGGGATTCCTCCATCACAGAAACCATGGCACACTGACCCTCATGCATCTCCGCCAGATCCTCCGCACACCCCGCTGGACATCCAACATCATGGACGACTCCAGAGGCTCATCATCAGCCATCAACTGAGCATTGTCCTGGTCCCCAGCAGTCCTCCAACTGCTAGCGCCCTGGATATTGCCTGCCTCCACCTGCACCTCAAGTGAGTGTGACGTACCCTTACCAATGTGCACTGATGGACCACAAGGCGATGTTATGCTCACTGAGGTGCAGGTATCTGTGCTGGTGCCTTCTTGACAGAGCAGGTGTGACGCAGGTGCGTAGTGAGCATGGTGGTCCTCTGGGGTCAGGGGTGGCCCTTCAGGGTCCTCATTGTGAATGGCTGCTGGTGAACCTAAAAGGGAGAAAAAGGACATGTGATTAGTTTAAGTCATGAAACTATCACTGTGCATGCCTGGCACTTTGATGAGACAGAGATATGCATCATGGTGCCCTCGTCTATCGATTATCAATGGGGATTCCAAGCTCAAGGCTCACATCAATATGGAGACCACAGTGGAATGGGAGCAATAACCGACATTTTCACCTCAGTGCACTGCACTCTTACCTCCCTCTAGCACCCCAACCTCACCATGGCCACTTGACCAAGGTGCATGGCGCCACTCCAGCTCTAGGGCCTCCTGCTCGTATCATGTGAGGATGAGGAGGTGTGGGGATACCCCGCTCGGATACCTCAACCTCTCAGCATTGTTATGAGATGTCTTCTCCTGAAGGGACAGAGGAGCATTGATTAGCCCATTCTCTACCTGCAGCACCATTGCAGTCTGGCCAATCCCACCTGAGGAACACCTCACTGGGTTCAGCCGATTCATGACCCTGGAGCCGCAAGGCACTCAGTCCAAGCAGCCAGGCACACCCCCTTGGTCAGCTCCTGCCTCATTGACATTTGCCACTCACACTTGAACACATCTGAGATCCACAGGGAGATGGGCAGCTCTTACCTGTTCTGCAAAGTGACCCAGGCCAACACAGTACTCACCCTTCCCGATCACAGGAGATCATTAAAGCACATCTGGCACTGGACCCATGTGCGCCTCACTACATCGTGGCTGCTGACCCTGGATGCCACCTCCTCCCAGGCCTTTTTGGTCAGGTGGGGGAGCCTTCTCCTCCCGTCCCTGAGGACAAGAGTTTCTGTCCTCGCTGCCACCTCCTCCAGGAGGGCTGCGAGGTACTCATCCGAAAAATGCAGGACCGACTGCCCCGCCGGCCTGCCCTCCTGCCTGCCGTGTCCATTCGCTACAGCCTCCATGCACAGGGCTTCCACGTCCTTTGGTGGCAGCCTTCCAGGGCTGCCGAGGTCACTTTTGAATTGGCTGCCGGGTTGCCATTGGACCCAGCGGACATCACGCCCCGGCCCCCGGCTGCCCCTTCGTGCTCATTCCCAGGCTGCGTATCACGCTGGGCGGGCCTTAATCGGCTCGCCCGTGTTAAATTGCAGAGCATTTCCAATCACGGGCAGCAGTCGGCTTCCAATCAGCCCCTGCCCACCCTAACCGATCCCGCAGGCCAAGGGTAAGATTCTCCCCATGCAAGATATTGGGACTGAGATTTCTCAGCCCTAACAGTGCTCCTGTGGAAGAAGTCAGGAGGCTACATGGCAATGGACTATCAAGCAGGAAAATGTCCGGTCTCCAGTTAGAAATTTACTCACCGCCCATCCCAAGCATGGCATCAGGCTGAAAGGAAGGAATTAGCAGTTTGAGGATTTGAATTCAGTTAAAAAAAAGAGTCTGTTAATATAAAAATATATAAAAGCTGGCATCTGTAAAAGTGAGCACAAAAAGCTGTCAGGTTGTCATTAAAATCTGACCATTTCACTCAAGTCCTTTACGGAAAGAAATCTATCATCTTTACCTGGACAGGGGAGGCAAAGAAATGCCACCAGGAGCCCAAAAGTTGAATTTAAACAATGAGGAAAGCTGACTTGCCTTTTCCTGTTCCTACATTAATATGGGGCTGAATTTTGTGACTGCCCTAGTCTTATGGAACTGTAGTATCTGATGTGATGATGTCAGGTCGTGAATCATCACGCCGATCTGCACTATACAATGGACATGCAGATTCCAAAATTGCACCCTGCCTGTCATTTTGAAATTAATAATTAAGGGCTGTTTAAACTAGTTAATAGTCTAATGAGCTGCAATAACACGTTCCCCAAGTGATAATAAAGTGAGTGAGCTTGAAATATGCCCAGTGGGAAGCTCGATTTTTTTCATGTTCTAAAGGGCAAATATAATGGCTGAAGGTGGGGTCTATCCCTGGCTTTAGCAGGAGAGGCTGTTGACAGCTATTTCTTTAAGGAAATCTTTGATCAGGGCTATTCCTTTAGAGGAGTGTCCAGAAACTTGTTGATCCTGTCATCTTTCATCACTACGCCTATTTGGGCAGGGAAATGATGTCCACTATAGGAATTGTGTACTCTTGTGGAGATATCACTTCTAGTGAGGCAGAGAGGAGGAGGAGAATGAAGAAACCAGCTGTCCAGGGGCAGGAGGTGCAGGAATGTGGGAAAGCTGCTGAGGTGCAAGGGGCTCTGGACGGGAAGCAGCAGGCACTCAAACACAGGCGAAGGCAGAACCCTGCCAGCCATGTTTACAGGGCACGAATATCACACCTTCAGATAATGGAGCGACAGTGAAAATGCAGACTTCGTTTTTCACAAGAGACTCTCACACCCCTATGTGACGTGCCAACCCTGAGATTGCCTCCAATTGTGTGGGTGTTCACCCAACGCCTGTGGCATTAAAAGTCACAATGGAGCTGAAATTCTTCACCTCTGGGTCATTTCGGGCTGTATAGACCTGAGTGGGATTACCCAGCACAACAATGCATAAAGAAGTTCACAGAAGCCATGTTTCACCATGCCCATCAATTCATTGCATTCACTATTGACAACAGTAGTCAAGTGGAAAGAGCCAGAGGCTTTGCCACCATGGCTGGATTCCCAAGGGTGCAAGGGCAGCCAATGGACTTTTATAAACTGCATAGACTACCACTCCATCAATGTACACCAACAACGAATCTTGCAGATTTGTGCAAGATACGCGGGGAGCAGCCACAACTCATATATTCTCAGATGTCGCAGATGTTCTCAGGCATGTACATATTGAAAGGATGACTGCCTGGTGATCAAGAAATGGCTGATGACTCCTGTCCAAAGGGTGAACACAGAACCTGAACGCCAATTAAAAAAACCACAAATGACCAGGTCCTTCAGTGAGCAGACCTTTGGTCTGCTGAGTATCCCCTCATGGTTGTAGTCTGCAGCGTGCTGCACAAGCTGGCCATGCAGAGAGCGGAACTCCTTTCAGAAGATGAGTCAAGGGCGACAAACTGATAGAGGAGTCAGAGGAAGAGGAGGCTGAGCCTCAGCAGGCAGAGCCTCAGCAGGCAGATGTGCAAGCTGCTCCCAGGGAGGCTCTTGATGGCCATGAGATACGGGAAACTCTTATCATGAGACAATTCCAATAGATGTGTCTTGCCAACTATAGCAGCATCATAGCCAGTGGTTACTGCTTAACGCTCCTCCATTGAATGAAAAGTAGTCCCTCGTATGGGCAATGTCAATTAGCCAAACAATGTCAAATGTCAGGATGCACAATTGCATAATCAAATAAGACCATCAATTCTTCCCTTCTCCAAACAAACACATGTAGTTCATAACCAAATGGAGCTGGGTAAAATGTGGATAACATCACTCATTTACACAGAAAGGCATAAAAAGGTACAAATATCGCAAATGTGATGATTTTTAAAAATATTTTTGGAATTATGGTGATAGTCTGTAAAAGTAGCTCTGTGTTTGCGTCTGTGTGTGTGCACGCATGTGTGTCCATGATTCACAGACAGCTTGTCTGTGAGAACTGAGAGATAAAAGGGTAAAGGTGTTAGGTTCATGCATTTGTAATGAGGGGTTATGGTGTGTTTGAAATACAAGTAAATAGGTTGGATTTAAAATTTGCATTATAAGATAAGTGGGATCTTGACTTTTCAGCTGTTGAACTTCAAAGGGAAGAAGTGAAAAGGAAATTTTACAACTTACTAAGGTCTCATAGCTAACCAGGAGAAGGTATATTAAGTTTTATTGGTCTGAAAGTGGAGGCAATTGGAAAACATAAAAGACTTTTATATTTAGAGAAGTTGGGTTCAAAGAAATGTTGAGGACAATGGAATTTGAGGTGAAACGGAAAAAATATTTAAGAAAAGATACTTAGCTGAGTTGGGGTGGTTGTATGGAGAAATGTCATGGAGACCAGATCTGTGTGGCAAGAAGGTGTGAAAGTTTTGAATTTGAAGCAGTCACCCAGTTTCAAGCCAGAAAAGTCTTTGTTTTCAGAAAGCAGTATGTTTCTGAACCTTCTTTTTAGATTTCCACATCTAAGTGGAAGAGTTTGAGCAGTCGTGTAGAATACCTTTATTAAAGTGATAACAATTTTTGCTTTGGGTAGTATTACTGGATTTTTATGGTTAAAAATCTATAAGGAAGTTATTGCCAAGAAGATAGATGTGGGGATTTTTTTTTGGTGGGGAGGGGGGTGGTGGTATTGTTCTGTAAGACTGTTATTAACTTTGCAAATTTGATCTTATGCATTTAAGGGTTTTTTTCTTTTTAATAAATCTTTTCATTTTTAAAATCCTGAAGGTATTACTGGAGTTCTATGCTTTTGGAGTCGTTGGCTCTTCCTCCTCATTTACAACATACCAAAAAAGGTTTATGATCAGTAAGACAGGTTTCCCTCTGGGATCTGGTTTGCTCAGCAAATAACATCTGTGGTCATAACACAAATGATAAAGGCACTCATGTGCATCCACATGTGACTAATGTGAGTTTTTCTTGATACTTTTCTGGGTGCTGCAGTGTGTTGCTCTGCCTTGCTGGCAGCTGCAGTGGAGACAGGCTGCTGACCATTATGCCTCTTTGCCTGTGGTGACTTTGATGGCCATCCTCTGGTTGCCTGATGCCATGAGGGCCCTGGCGAGTTTTCTGAACAGTGGTAGGAGGCCCATCTTTTGACATGGCAATCGAAAGTACCTGTGCCAATGGCAGAGGGGTAGAGGAAAGGCTGTCCCCATCAGACGCACCCTGAGAGGTGCGCCCAATGGTCTCAGCTGCTACTCATCCTCTAGCATTAGGTCCATTTGGAACCAGGAGCTGGACGTGACTTCAGGATCCTCGTCTCCCTCTCGCCCTGGCTTTAGATGCCCGTACTCAGAGACAAAGAGTTAGAGTGCAGGTCAGTACACAAAGCCACTATCGCTTCCGTAATGTTGGGTTTGTCCCTTCAAGACAGTCTCCAGTCTGTCAATAGAGCAAGCCATGGATTCTGTAGAGTGGGTGATCGCAGCACTCATTGCTTAGATGGACTCCTCCAGTGTCGCCCAGTCCTACTGGAAGCTTCACCACATCTCCACGAACCTTGAACTGCATGACTAGCATCTGCTGCCTAATGGGCGATTCCAGATACTTGCCATCAGACAGGGTCTCAGCACCTTAGTCGCCTCCAGCACTCCTCATCAGTCGCCATCTCAGTCTCTGGCAGTGACACATGCAAGTGTGAGGTGCCCTCACCAGCTTGTTATTCCCTTACAGCTGAGGTGCATCTACCCACTGAGATGCCTGTATCTGCACTGGTGCTGGGTGTGGAGCAAGGATATGATGCTGCACCCTCTGAGGAATCCTCTTCCTCCTCAGAGGTTAGTGTGGGGCTCTGGGGGCTAGCAGCAGCAGCTGCAATGTTGGATCTGTGTAGGAAACAAAGGGAAGATGAGTTAGGGGCATCTTCAACCTTTGAGGTGAGTGCACTACGACAAGCTTCCTTATTTAAAGCACTGGAGCCAACGTGAGATATGATTCAGTGTTTAAACCTCACATTTTTCAATGTGCATTCACATATTTGTCCCCAATGCATGAAAGCCTTCAAGGTTACAAAACTACAATGAATCATTCCTGACAGCTTTCCAAGCATCTTTCACTTTCCCCTCCCTAGCCCTCTTAAAACAAGTTTGTTGGAATTATAAAAATGCTCCCTTGTAATCTCACCACCCCAGGGCCTTCCTCCTATCTTGCCATGACCAATGGTTTGGCTCCACTCATTGAGTGGGATCGTCCCCGAATTGCAGGAAGTGCAGTAGCCAGCGTGAAAAACAACATCTTTCCCTTCGTCCACAATGGCAGGTTTTTTTGCACCATATTGTCCCCTTCCTGTGCGTCCTGCTTCATTAATAATGAATTCATGAGAAACATGTAAGATCACTGGCAGGCAAGCTCAGATTTTCCCACCACACCATGACTTAAGCGCGTCCTCGCTCCGGGCACCATATTTAAAGTGCACTGAAGTGCAGCCTACTTCATGTCTACAGAGCAGGACTGCTCCAGGTGACAGATGGCCCTGAAAGCATGGAAGGTGGCAACACCCAAATTTAGTGATGCCCGCTTGGAGTGCTTTTTGGAGACCATTGAGGCCTGCTACGATATCCTCTGCCCTCTCTCTGGCCACAGTAGGTCCATCAGAGTCACCAATCTGGCCTGGGAATCAGTGGCAGCAACAGTCAGCGCAACCAGAGTACAGAGGAGGTCGGCCATCCAGTGCAGGAAGTGGATGAATGCTCTCATCCGTTCTGCCAGGTAAGTCAACCACCTCATCACTCTCAACTCACACACTCCCAACCCATCACACATCCACAGGGATCTCACACCTCAAGGGTCAACACCACTAACTCACACACACCCTCACATCTCCATCAGGCTCATGTCCTCATCCCGTCCATGGCTCCGCCCACCACAAACATTCCACGCAGTGCCATGTGTCTTGCTCACGCTCTCTCCATCTGTTTTCTTGCAGAAGCTGGCTCACAATAGCAGGGAGAGGTCTCAGACAAGGAGGTGGAGTGGCCCACATTGGACCCCTCAGTCACTTTGACTGGTGCAGATGTGGACCGTGCCTGCGGTGACAGTGAGGCTGTCAGTGAACACCCATGTGAGGATCCTACACCACATCATCCCTCTCTCAACACAACTTTGAGTGCTCTCTCTCCTACTTTTGACTCTGCTGCCATGCACTAATTATCTTTACTTTGGTTCACAGGGAGCTCTGCCAAGCGACCGCCACCCTCAGCCAGCCATTCCCTCAGCTCCATCCAGGTCCGCATCTCCAGCAAAGAGGACACCTCCTCCATTGAAGAGCTGGAAATAAGCAGCCTGGAAGACCCATCACAGGATTTACCCACCCCCTGCACCAGTTCAGAGACACATAGCTTGGTGGGACCAAGAGCAGGCTCAGGTTCACAACCTGGTGGTCACCACACGGATAAAAGTCCGCAGCAGGAGGAGGCAGGTTCAACCAAGCTCCCGGCAGTTGGAGGACTGCTGGGAAAGAGGCATCTGTGAGGTCCCAGTTGGACGATGAGCCTCTAGGTTTGGCTTTCTAACTCATCATGGAGAGTCAGCAGAAGGTGCGGGAACACCACGCAGAGCTGTTGGAAGCTCTCATCAATGTGGCACACGAGTCGGAGGAGTGTGTCAAAGTGCTCTCTGATGAAGTAGTGCCCACACATGCAAGCATGGAGGTCTCCAAGGGAAGGATGGCGGACGGCATGGAGACCTTGAAGTGGTACAGCAGAACGCTGAGATTGGTGCAGACCTGCATCCATCACAGCAGACATGGGTGAGTTCCTGCAGTGGCTCAAGGGGAAAACGGGGCATCTTGACATCCCTCCAGGTGCCCCTTCCCCTCAAGGAGTCAGGTTGGGCCCTCCAGCATCCAAAAGAAGGAGGAGCAACAGCTGAACACTCCTAGGCCATCCACTCAGGAACCTCAGAGGCTGTCCGCACCTTTTGAGTCCCCTTTTCCTGTGACCCCCTCAACCTCATCCTCCGTCACCACAGAGGGAGCAGCTGGCCCACAGGAGGACAGCCAAAGCAAGCCGGGGCCCTCAAGACCTCAGCTCTTCAAGAGGACACACGCCAAAGTCAGCAGAGGCAACAGGGCCAGTCATTGCACAGGCTGTCTCCCCCCTTGTTGCAGATGTCAGGGCAGCACTTAGAGGAAGTGATAGGCCTAGAAAAGTTATGAAATTTTGATCACAAGTTGTTGCACAGATCAACACATTTTGTCACTTTATAATCTGAAAATGTATTCACTGTCACTGAATAATGTGTAATGTTGTTTTTCAGCTTCGTTTACAGGCTTTGTGAGTGCTCCAACTGCATGCCGCCCACTAGCAGTTCAGCTGTACACAGCCAGACCAGGAGTGAATCTGGAGGGAGAATGTGAATGTGTGTGGCAGGGCCTTTCGGTGACTCATGCAACCACTCTCCCACGCATGTGGAGCCTGCATCCATCACACTTATTTTAATGCCCTGAGCATTTTCAATGCTGCCTGCTGGTGTTCTCTTTCATTTGTCCATCTGAGCTGACCTGCATCTCCACCCACCCACTGATCACACTCCTATGCAGCACCTGTGCCCGTCCAACATGAGGCTCCGCTCACTTTCGATTCGTACAGCAAGGTGGTGGTTAAGTTTTTGATCAGCTCCCCCCGTCCTTTCCCCTCCCCAATCACCTATTTCCTTTCCCCCATCAAAGTCCACCCCTGGCATCACCTTCGACCTCCCCACCATAACCCTACAGGCCAAACCCTTTTCCTTTACAAATGTCCAGGTGAAAGTGCATATTCCCCCACTTCCTGAAAATGCCAACCCCATCCACATTTACCTCGCTGACCTCCTCCTTCTCACCCCAGAGTCTGTGTTTGCCTCCATGTCCCCAGCAACCACCCTTGCCACACCTTCTACCAATACCAATGCACCCTCATTCTCTCACCCTTCCTGCTTCCTTTGCCCCTCTCACACTCGCCATTTCATCTTACCACACCTACCCTGAATTCACTCCCCAGGAAGCTTACATTGACTCCATGGACCCCTCTCTTGCATGTTCACCTGGACATTCCACCTTCCCTCACACCTTCCTTCCCCCCTTACACCTTCCTCCCTCCGTACACCCATCCTTACAGCTTCCTCCCCCTTACACCATCCTCCCCTCTTATGCCTTCTGCTCCCCCAAATTTACTCCTGCAACACCTTTCCCCCCCAACCTCACCCCTACCTGAAACCTTCACAACCCCCCCCAAAGCTCACCCCTCCCTCCATAACTCCCTAACAGCTTCACCCATCCTCCCAAACTCAGCACCCCCCCACCCCCCCGCGTACACCCCCTCACACTAGACCTTCCTCTCGCTCACACCCTTCACTGCTCATCTGTACCTGCCCATGGCAAAGTCCCTGGAGGATAGTGCGAGCCCATGACAAAGTCGCTGGAAGATGGCATGAGCCCATGGCTAAGTCCCTGAAGTTCCAAAGCAGGTACGACTCCCAACATCCATTCATAACCACTGTGGCCATGCGGAATGGCATGTGTGCATCATGGTGCCTTACATATTAGAGCAACAAATGAGGCAATCCCATAATGGAGCCAGGACACATCTTTCCATGGATATCTATCTCCAGAATGGTGGCATACTCACCCTTGCAGTTCTCAGAAGGTCTTTGGAGAATTTGCAGCACTGAATCCAGGCTTGTTGGATTATCCCAAGGTTGCTCACCTCTGCTGCGCTCTCTATCCAGACTGCATTGTTCAGATTGGGAGTCTCCGCTTCCCATCAGCTGATATGAGGCCCTCCCACAAATCATTTACAGCCTGGAAGAGTGATCAAGGGGACTCATTGTCAAACCTTGGGGCCATCCTTGATCTTTAGCCCTCTCCATCTCCTGGCTCCCTTCTCTCAGCCATCTGTGGAGAGACAAAGAGTTAATAAGCTGATGTTCAATCTTGACATTCATCAGTGGAATGAATCAATTGCATTCCAATGTTATTTCTTCCCTGGCAAAGGTACTGAATGCTTCCCCGCTATAAAGACCATAAGACATAGGAGCAGAAATTAGGCCAATCGGCCCATCAAGTCTGCTCTGCCATTCAATCATGGCTGATAAGTTTCTCAACCGCATTCTCCCGCCTTTTCCCCGTAACCTTTGATCCCCTTACCAATCAAGAACTGATCACATACCTTCTGCAATGGTAAAATAAATTCAAATTCACCCACACAATGTCCTGATTCACAAAACCAATGTTTCCTGGTGCACCTGACACAGTCTTATGCCAGGGGTCCCTTTAACTGAGTGGCAGCGACCTCCTTCTAGTTCATGGCCTTCCCCCTCTGTACCCAGACAGTGCCCCTCTGTGTCAATTGGGCATGATGCCCCCCTCCCCCAACTCCCAAAGCTGTTGGCCAGCTCCCCACTGAGCAGCTGGTAATTGGACAAATCCCACACTATTAGACGTCTTTTGGGTGGGAGTCGGCAATCCACTTACTTCCAGAATGGACTCCTGTACACTGCCGAGGTATGCAAACTTCAGCCTATGGCGTGAATTAATGCAATAGAGTTAGATGGTAGGAAGATATTACATGGGTTGCTTCTTAAAATCCCTGTTTGATATTCACCTCAGTTGAAGTCAATTGGACTGCGTGTCAGATGAGGTGTAGAGTGGGTGTCTGATATGGTACCACCAGCTTTGTATCACTGCTCAAGACAAATTTATTGGTCTCTAGGGTTTAATGCTTAAGGTATTTTTGTTACCTGCATCTTGCTAGAAAAACCATCGATCACTCATGCCAGTTAACTATAGAGGACACAAGTAACATCCAGAAATAGCTGTAAATCAGGAAACGGAAGTGAGGGAGGAACTCAAGAAAATTACAATGACCAGGAAGTGATACTGAAACAACTGATGCAGCTATGAGCTGACAAGTGCCCAGATCCTGATGGACTTCATCCTAGGTTCTTAAAAGAAGTGGCTAAGGAGATAGTTGATGCATTGGCTTTAATTTTCCAAAATTCCCTTGATTCAGGAAAAGTTCCATTAGATTGGAAAATGGAGAATGTAACTCCGTTATTCAAAAAGACCAGTTAGCTTAACATCTGTCATAGGGGAAATGTTGGAAGCTATTCTTAAAGATGTTATAGCAGGGCACTTGGAAAAATTCAAAGTAATCAGGAAGAGTCAACATGGTTTTGTGAAAGGGAAATCATGTTTAACCAATTTATTGGAGTTCTTTGAAGAAATAACATCTGCTGTGGATAAAGGGGAACCATTGGATTACTGTACTTAGATTTCCAGAAGGCATTTGATAAGGTGCCACATCAAAGGTTATTGCAATAATAAAAGTTCATGGTGTAGGGGGCAACATATTGGCATGGATAGAAGATTGGCTAGCTAACAGGAAACAGAGGGCGGAATTTTCCGTGCCTGCTGGCGTCGGGTGTGCTCAGTGGCGTGAGTGGACAATATGGCGAGAGGGCTAGAAATCATTTTCACGATGTCGTGAAACCAGTTTGCGTTCATCCGCTCAGCCCTTCGATGGGGGGGCCATGTTCCCTGCCATCGGATGTCGGGAACCTCATTGTGATACATCAGCATACCATTATAAGGCCAGCCCATTGGAATCAGCCCCAACCCCCCTGCCACCGCTGGATCGACCACCCACGCTGGCATGATTGCATGGTGGTGCAGAATACGTCTTGACAAGTGTGACGTATAAAAGTTGGGACTTACTACCAGGGCCTTGCTCACATTGCGGACATCCAATGAACGGAAGATGCTGGAACCCAACAGCTATGGCAAACTGGAGGAATGTCCATGGCATGCTATGTGAAGCCACATGGACATGGCTCTGCTATGAAGTAGTCCACAGAAGTTGGAAAGTCACCATTGAGGGTCTGCTCACAGCAGATGATGATCAAGGGGGTGGAGAGGAAGGCCCAGCTGTATTTGGGAGAGGAAGATGTGCCGGGGGAGAGGTGGGAAATGAAGTTCTAGGGTCAACGGGGAGAGGAAGAGGTGTCAGGATGGGGTGAGGTTGGGGGGTTGGGTATGACAGTGTCAGGATGAGATGAGGTTGCAGGGTGGGGTATGATGGTGTCAGGATGGGGTGAGTTTGGGGGGTGGGGTATGAGGTGTCAGGATGGGGTGAGATTGGGGGGTGGGGTATGAAGGTGTCAGGATGGGGTGAGTTTGGGGGGTGGGGTATGATGGTGTCAGGATGGAATGAGGTTGCGGGGTGGGGTATGAGGTGTCAGGATGGGGTGAGGTTGGGGGGTGGGGTATGAGGTGTCAGGATGGGGTGAGGTTGGGGGGTGGGGTATGAAGGTGTCGGGATGGGGTGAGTTTGGGGGGTGGGGTATGACGGTGTCAGGATGGAATGAGGTTGCGGGGTGGGGTATGAGGTGTCAGGATGGGGTGAGATTGGGGGGTGGGGTATGAAGGTGTCAGGATGGGGTGAGTTTGGGGGGGTGGGGTATGACGGTGTCAGGATGGGATGAGGTTGCGGGGTGGGGTATGACGGTGTCAGGATGGGCTGAGGTAGGGACAAGCGGAAGTGTGTCTGCAAGGAGTGAGCTTGGGGGTGAAATGAAGGTGTCAGGATGAGGCAAGATTGGGAGGGGTTAATGAAGGTGGCAGCATGGGCTGTGGTTGGGGTGGTTAATGAAGATGTCAAGATGGAAGGGGGGAATGAAGATATCAGGATGGGGTGAGGTTGGGAGGGGGGGAATGAAGGTGCTGGGGGAAGGGAGTAAGTGGGAGAGGAGGGGGTAACAGGGGAGAAGACAGCAACTGGGGAGAACGGTGTAAGGTATGTGGAAGGTGTAAGGTAAGGAGTGTGCAGAGGGGAGGGAGTCCAGGGGGAGGAAGCAGGGTGGAGAGGAGAGAGAGTATGGCTGGAGGAAGAAGTAAGGGTGGAAGAAAGAGTCAGAAGTGGGGAAGGACTGGGGCGGCAGAAGAAGTAAGGGTATCTGAAGGAGACAGGAAGAGGGAAGGACTAAGTGGGGGTGGAGTCCAGGGGGTGTGCGGGGAGTACCAAGGAGTTTGGGGAGTCTGAGGGGAGGTAAGATGTTCCAAGCGGGGATGGGGTTCCAAGGGGTGAAGGAGTCCGGAGTGGGTGATGTCCAGGTGAACATTCAAGGGAGACCTCTGATGGGTCCATTACTGCCTCCTGGAGAGCGAATGGATGGTGGGCGAGGGGATGGTAAGAATGACTGAGGACAGAGTGAGGCAGTAGAGTGGGAGGGTGAGGGTTCGATGATAGCAGTAGAAGAGACAGCAAGGGTGGTTGATGGGGACTGGGAGGCAGACACGGACCCTGGGTGTGGGAAGGAGGAGCAAGGGGAAGCGAATGTGGATGGGGGTGGGATTTCCGGGAAGGAAGGGAATGTGCACATTCACCTGGACATCCCCAAAGGAAAAGGGTTGTGGCTGGTAGGTCACGGAGGAGTTCAACTGTGATGGAGGAAAGGAAATGGTTAGCTGGGGGAGGGGAAAAGACGGAGGGGGGTGGGGGCGGGGGCGGAGGCGGGTGCATGTGGGGGAGCACAAAAAATTGAATCAAGACCATGCTGTCTAAATTAGAAGTGAAGTGACAGTCGTGGTGGACGAGATCAGGTATTGCATGGGAGTGTGTTCATTCTGTGGGTGGAGATGCAGGTCAGTTCGGTTGGGCAATGAAAGTGAAGCCAAGCGATCAGCATTGAAAATGCTCAAGACATTGAGGTGAGTGTGATACGTGAAAGATCCACGTACATGGAAGAGGGCTTGCACGAGGTTCTAGTATGCCCTGCCACACGCACACTTCTCCCACCAGAATCACTCATTGGCCGGCTGCTCTCTCTGCAGTGACAGAGGATGAGGTTGAGGGGCTCACAGGCAAAGGGAACTTGCGGGGAGAGGACAGCCTCTGAGATTCCTGAGTGGAGGACCCAGGGGTGTGCAGCTGCCGCTCCTCCTCCCTTTCAAGCCCGGGGGCCCCGGCCTGGCTCTTTGAGGGAAAGGAGCACCTGGAGGGATGTCGAGGCGCCCCATTTCTCTTTCGCATTGCCACTGCAGGAGCTCACTCATGGCTCCTGCGATGGAGTGCAGGTCTGCATGTATCTCCATGCTCTGTTGGACCAGGGTCTCCGTCATCTCCCCATGGAGACCTCCAGACACGCACATATGGGCACCACTTTATCAGACAGCAGGCAAACACGCTCCTCCGACTCGCATGCCACTCTGTTGAGGGCTTCCAACAACTCCGTGTGATGTTCCCATGCCTTCTGCTGAGTCTCCACTATGAGTTGGAAGGCCAAATGGAGAGGCTCATCATCTGACTCGGAACTGACAGATGCCTGATCCCCAGCAGTTCTCCAAGTGCTGGGGAGCTTGGCCGAACCTACCTCCTCCTGCTGTTGACTTATATCCATGCGATGACCACTAGATCAGACCACCTGAGCCTGCTCCACATCTAGGTCCCACCGAGGCGTGTGTCTCTGCACTGGTGGAGGGTGTGGGTGAACACTGTGATGGGTCTTCCAGGCTGCTTATTTCCAGCTCTTCAATGGAGGAGGTGTCCTCTTGGCTGGAGGTGAGGACATGGATGGAGCTAAGGGATTGTCTGGCTGAGGGTGTTGGTCACTTGGCGGATTCCCTGTGAACCAAAGTAGAGATAATTAATGCATGTCAGCAGAGTCAAAAGCAGGAGAGAGAGCACTCACCATTGCATTGAGAGAGGGATGATGTGGTGCAGGACCCTCACGAAGGTGTTTGCTCCCAACCTCACCATCACTGCAGGCATAGTCCATGTCCTCACCAGTCAGTACGATGGCACGTTCCCCTAAGTGAGTCAGGGGCTTAATGTGGGCCACTCCACCACCAGTCTGGGATCTCTCCCTACTGACGTAGCAGGACTTTTGCATGGAAAAAGATGGAGAGAGAGTGAGCAGGACACATGGCACTGCGTGGAATGTTTGTGCAGTGAGCGGAGCCATGGACAGGATGAGGACACGGGCTCAAGACGATATGAGCCTGATGGAAAAGTGAGGCTGTGTGTGAGAGTTAGTGTTGTTGTCCCTCGAAGTGTGAGATCCCTGTGGATGTGTGATGGGTTTTTGTGTGTGATTTGAGAGTGATGAGAAGAGAGACTTAACCTGGCAGAACAGATGAGACCATTCATCCTGTAGTGACACTGAGTGGCGGCCCTCTTTTGCAGGGCATTGATGCTGACCAATGTTGCTACTGCATCCCATGCTGGATTGGTGATGCAGCTGCCCATCCTGTGGCCAAAGCGGGGGACATCACAGCAGGCCCCCACGGTGTTCAAAACATACTCAAGGGATGCATCACTGGAGCAGGGGCTGCAATCTTTTTGCCTTTCAGGGCCATCCTGTCTTCCGTCCAGCAGTCCTGGGCTGGAAGTACGAGAGATGTGCGCATGGCTGCACTTTAAGTGTGGCTCCAGGCGTGTTGAAATGGCGAGGTGATGGCGTGGCGGACGAATAACAGCCTGCCAGCCATGGAAATAGTCTGTTTCCCTGGAATGCATAATTAATGCAGTAGGTTTGGGATGATACAGCGTGAGAATCCGCCATTGCGGCTGGCAGATAAAATGTTGTTTTACCCACCCGCAACTGCACTTAGTGCAAATCTGGGATGATTCTGCACAGAGAATAGGCATAAATGGGTCATTTTCCAGTTGGCAAGAGGCATGATGTGCCACAGTGATCGGTGCTGAGGCCTCAACTTTTTACAGTTCATATCAATTGCTTGGATGAAGCGACTGAAGATATGGTTGATAAATTTACTGCTGACACAAAGCTGGATGGGAAAGTTAAATGTAATGAGACTACAAAGGGATATGGATAGATTAAGTGAGTGGATAAAGATCTGGCAAATGGAATATAATGTGGGAAAATCTGAAATTGTCCATTTTGGCAGGAAAAATAAAAAAGAAGCATATTATCTAAATGTTGAGAGATTGCAGAGCTTTGAGATGCAGAGGGATTTAGGTGTCCTAGTGTATGAATCATAAAAGTTTAGTATGTAGGTACAGCAGGTAATTAGGAAAGCTAATAGAATACGCAAGTAGGGATGTTATGCTTCAGTTATACAGGGCATTCATGAGACCACATCTGGAGCACTGTGTACAGTATTGGTCTCCTTATTTGAGGAAGGAGTTTCCATCTGTTTCAGGTGAAGTTACATTGTTTCATAGTTTGCTATTGTGAGATTTGAACTCTTGATCTTGGGGTTACAAACCCAGTACCATAACCACTTGGCTATAAGTGCATTGAAAGCAGTTCAGAGAAGGTTTACTTGGCTAATACCTGGAATGGCAGGTTGTTTTATGAGGAAAGGATGGAGAGGTGAGACTTGTATCTGCTGGAGTTTAGAAGAGTAAGATGTGAGTTGATTGAAATATAGAAAATCCTGAAGGCTTTTGACAACACCTCTTATGGAAGAATCTAGAACCAGGGGTCACTGTTTAAAAATAAGGGTCGCCCATTTAAGACAGAGATGAGGAGACATTTTTTCACTCAGAGGTCGTGAGTCTTCGGAATTCTCTTAATGAAAAGGCAGTGGAAGCAGAATCTTCGAATATTTTTAAGATATAGGTAGACAGATTCTTGGTAAGCAAGGGGTGTAAGGTTATTGGGGTATCTGGGAATATAAAGTTGAGTTTACAATCAGATCAGCAATTATCTTATTAAATAGTGGAGCATGCTCAAGGGGCCGAGTGGCCTACTCCTGCTCCTAGTTCATATGTTTTTATAATAAATAACTTATATATTTAATAGCTTATATTTCACCTCTCTTCTATTTTTCTTTAGTTCTGCTGAAGAGTCATACGGACTCGAAATGTTAACTGTATTCCTCTCCGCAGATGCTGTCAAAGCTGCTGAGTTTTTCCAGGTATTTTTATTTTTGATTTTGTTTCATATGTTTTTATGTTTGTTAATAAACCAATTGAGACATTCCTAAATAAAAGCAGAAAATGCTGGAAAAGCTCAGGTCTGGCAGCATCTGTGGAGAGAGACAGAGTTAACATTTCAAGTCCATATGACTCTCCTTCAGAGCTCTGAAGAATGTTTAGTAACGCTCTTGGGTTATTTGGAAGGAGAAAAGCAAATCTTTAATTTTCACTCCATGTTTGCAAAATAGAGAATAAATAATTCTTTAAATTTAAAGCTCTGAAGAAGAGTCATACGAACTCGAAACGTTTACTCTGTTTCTCTCTCCATAGATGCTACCAGGCCTGCTAGTTGTTCCCGCATTTTCTATTTTGCATTAACTTAACAAAAAACTTGTTTTCTAGTTTGCAAACAAGGACTGAAAATTAAAGGTTTGCTTTTCTCTATCCAAATACCCTAAGAGGGATAACAAACGTTTTTATATCTAAGGCTTTTTGTATATTAACTGCAGAACATTTGTTTTCTTGTGAGGCATATTTAACCAGGGAAAACGTATCCCATCATTGCAATCTCAGGAGCAACAACAGCTGTGCATTGGAAAGGTTTGCATTTCTTCAAAGTCACCAAAGACAAGAGCAAATTACAATTGATGGTATCACAATGCACTGTGACAGCTGTCATGAGCAAGAAAATGTCAATTCTCCAAATGTTCATTTACTCAATAAACATATTGGCAGCAGTATTTCAATGTTTATTCTGCTTTCACACAGGTTCCTTTTCACTTAGAGAATGTTTAATTTAGAAATACAATGGTGCATTTAAAATAAAAATAAAATTGATTTATTTTGGGTTCAAAATGGTTTTATTTCAAAGTGGATGAAATGGAGACAGCACAATGCCTACTGAGGTTTGTGTTCCTCAGGTTACTTATTAAATCTTCTAAATTGCCATTATGTCAATTTTTAAAAGAGTTATGAGAGCAAATTCTGTGCTGACCAGAGCAGATACAGTTTAAATACTGTAAAAACACTGCTATAAAATTACACTGTAATAGTTTCAATGGGTAGACAATAGCAAAGTGATTGATATACCTTCCAATTCACAAATATACAGTATAATTGAGCAACATATAGCATGGAAGAACTAGCATATTAAAGATTGGCAAAACAACATCTTTAGTAGAATCAAGATGAATGTATATCTAAACATAAATGTTAATTGGACTGAGGGCTATGTGAGGTTTGAAACTGCATGTATGATCTATGATACAGTGAGTTATTTGTAGTTGTTTATTTTACATTTCAGAAGTAATGCAAGTGGTGTGATGTGCTCTGAAGCTGGGTCATGTACAATTGTGGATATCACAGTCATTTTTTACTGTAGAACTGCATATTTATTTTATAAGTGTACCACTCCAAAGTGATATAATTAGAATCATCAGCTTGGGAGTTCTGGGATGTGGGAAAACAATTCAACTTCGTGATTCATTTTCCTGTCCCACTCTGCTCCCATCAGTAATTTTATATTTCTGAATTTCATTGTGAGTGTGGTGATGGCTGATAATCATTTAAAGAAAATAATAATTTATACTTATGGGCTGCATGGTAGGATGTGACTTTACAGCTGTGATTCTTTACATGACAAATTATCAAACTCATTCACACTGCCATTGGGAGTGGAAAAGTCACCCTGAGTGTCTGTTACAACCTTCTGTCAGCAGGTTGTGTTGGGATGATACATGTCTATAAAAGACAATTAGGTGGAGTAAAGAAGAGGAAATAATAACGAAGACGAGACAAGAAAACAAAAATAGTTACTTTGAAGTGCCAAATTTGGAATTAAGCATTCAAACGGAAAGCATGCATTTGATTTTAATTCCAATTTAAATGTATGTCAAACTTATTTATCATGACTATTCTGCACTGTTTTCAAAGATGCAGGATATACAACAGGGAACAGTCCATTTATTTACTCCATATTTTAGAATCTACCAATTATAGGTTAGACAGTGGAGCTGAAAGGTTTTACTCATGAATGACATCAAGTATGCATACCAATGCTCTTAATTGCAGATTCTGCTTATACTGAAGGTAAACAAATTGAATAACATAAAAAGAACTGACTTCCATAAGTTACTCATGGGTAATCCAGGACTTGAAGTTAATGCTACAATATCAGGGCAGGCTAAACATGACAACGGCTCATCCCTGCTGTAACACAGCAAATATATCGGGTGTCTCACCTCTGATTAAAATATTGCACATTGTGCTGAAAGATACATTCCTCACAGATGTATGGCTCTTCTGTGACCCTGCAGGTGGGATAGTGGCAGAGAATAAGGGAAATTCCACAGTGAATTATCCCCCCCCCCCCAACTCACTGCCTAGCCAGAATTTCTCTTCCCTCACCAATGGAAAGGAATGTGTAGAATTCCAGCTTTGCTGTAACTGCAGCTCCTGAAGAAAACTTCAGCGAGATTTGCCTGCTAATTTAGAAAGCTTGTTTGAAATACAAGTGGCTTAAAGTGTTGCTGAAGAAAGAGACATATCAAAGGTTTTTGTCTTGCACTCATCAGGACACTTCGCAAGAGTACCAAGTGCTGATTGGTAGGTTAGATGTGATTCTGCAACAGGACAACATTTGCTAAATAATCCTCAGTCTGCTAAGGATTTAAATTGTCAGTCGTGCTCACAATGTGGCACATTCGCATGTACTAGAAGGTACATATATTAATACACAGGGCTCGGTTCTTTGCAGACAGCAAAAACATGTACACATATTACGCCTGTTTTAGCTAAACAAAATAAGTGACAGCCATTTGCTGAGTCATTCCTCAGGGCAATGCCTTGACAAATCAAGGTCAAGCTACCTGGTTTAAATTTCAAACAATGCTTGGCAATTAATTGTCAGTCATCATCACTGGTGCATTCTCTGTGATAATACCTCTACCGATCAAAATCCACTTGCCAACCAATCAGCACTCTCTTCACATACATTACAAATTGTTGTTTTCCCCTTATACTGGTATTCATGCAAAGTGTCCTGATGATTGCAAGGTGAAAAGCTTCAACATGCCCCTTTCTTCACCACTTCCCAAGTGACTTCTCACTTCCTCAAACCTCTTTTTCTTAATAATATTATGTTTCTTTAGCTCTGACAGTGGATTTGCAATATTTGCTTAAAGTTCAACTAGTTTATTCATTTTTCATTTGATAGTACAGAAGTTGAGTATTGCTGAAAAAAGAGATAGATTATGAAGTATTTTGTTTTGCACGCATCAGGACAGCTATACATGATAAACCAACAATAAAGGGAACAACAATTTATGCTGCATGAGAAGAGAGTGCTAATTGGTTGCAAATGGACTCTGATTGCTAGAGGCATCGCCTTGGAGAATGCAGCAGAGAGCAGTTAACTGTTAATTGCCAAGCTTTTGTTTCACAGTCAAACCAGGCAGGTCGACACTGATTGGTCAAGGCATTGCCGTGGGGATTGAACCAGGGAAAGGCACCCCTCACCCTAAGCATTTGTTTAGTTGTCAAAGGCATAAGGTTTAGTTGGAAAAGGTGTAACAGAAAAGGCTCCTTCTGTTTGCAAAGGACAAGCAGTTTCTGGTATGCATAAGTGAGTCACACTAGGAGACCAACTGGTAATATTAAACTTGTTTTCAGTGTAATTCTTAGCACAATCAGCTGTCCGGATGAGTGCAAGGTGAAAAGCTTCAAAGTATGTCTCTTTTTTCAGCAATATTCATTTTCCACTTCCAGGACCTGAAAAATATTTCTTCTCGCTGGTTCAAATGACCATTAAGATCTGGTTCTCAGAAATTTTAGTCAAGTTTAAAATGCAAAAATTCAAATTTTCTTTTCTACACCATTTTGGCCTCATTATTTTTAGTTACAAATTCTCTGCCTGATTGCCATGTGACCTGGGTTGGCATGGCTGTCTGGATATTATGGCCACAAAATTCAGCTCTCTAGAACCCACAATTTAATTGCTCAGGGTACCGTTTTGATGCCAAAATGGCTCTCGTGTCGTGCATGCAGACTTCTGGCATGGTCTGCACTGGATGCCATTTTGGCGAAGGCATTAGCATGGGACTTAGGAGCATGTGCTGGCGTCATGCACTAGGCCTAGTGCACCGGTATTGCTGCTGGCCACCAGTACTGTTTAAAGGGATCATCAACTGCTTTGATGATAGAGATTGTAGAAGCGCTGTAAGTTTCCGAGTGCCATTTGAAGTTGGTGGAGAATGCCTTGGTTCTGACTTCAAGGATTCAGCACAGATCATTTACTGTCAGTCATGGGTGCTGTAATTAACATTCACCTTTGGTCTGCAAAAGAGAATAAGCTGCTTGCAGAGAGAGGAGGAGAAAGGCAGGAAGGACTCTTAGCTGAAGGTCTTATCCAGCTAGGGATTTCAGGGAGCATTTCTCTTACCTCAACCTAAAGGAATAGTGTGCAAGTCATCTTTATGTTACGAAGGAGCTACTCATTGGAGTCTGTCACTTCTTGCAGGAAAACCTGACCATCAGAGCAGGGCAACTTTTTCATTTTAGGACCCTTCCACACTAGAGCAGACAATGTTAGTATCCTGTCAATTACATTGTTAAGGTTAAGAGAAACAGGTGATGGGTATTAATTGTGTTTGAGCAAACAAGCCTTCCTCCACAGGTCATGGTGTGGCATTCTGC
Organism: Carcharodon carcharias; assembly: GCF_017639515.1. Taxonomy (NCBI): domain Eukaryota; kingdom Metazoa; phylum Chordata; class Chondrichthyes; order Lamniformes; family Lamnidae; genus Carcharodon; species Carcharodon carcharias. Next base: position 163,416,445 of record NC_054469.1, on the reverse strand, counting down.
CGTGCCGCCTGGTGGTGGGGGAGGTCCCCAGTGCAGGGCTCTCTATGTGGGAGTCGACCTTTTCTCCATCAGGGAACTGGTGTGGAGGGTGTTGCATGCAGCAGTGCCATGCAATCGTAGATTAAGGTGGTTCATGGACGCCCAGGCCGCATGTGTTTTCCGCGGCCTAGGGGAGTCCGTGTTCCATGTGTAAATAGATTGCCAGAGGTTACAGCCCCTTTTTCATGATTGGAAGGAGCTGTTTCTCAATTTCTGGTTTCACTTCAGCCACACACTCCTGATCTTTGGCCATCTGATGCAGAGGGGTGTGGGGAGGGAAGAGGAGTGAGTGCTTGAGGGGGTCATACTGCTCGGCTGTCTGTCCCTCTTCTGTGGCTATGTTTGTGGCTGGGTGACCCTGGAGAGGAAGCATGTGGTGCCCACCAGTACACTAGAGGCCCTCCGCAGTCAGTGTACACCGCGGGGACTGGGATGCAGCATCACCCACGGAAAAGATATTTTTAAAGTTTTCTTTCACAGTTTTGTTTTAGTTGCAGTGTCCCATCAGGGGCTGTCACCCCCTCTCATTTATTGACGTTTGTTTAATTCATTGATTTTTGTTTTACTGAAAGAGTATAAATAGAGGACAGCTGGGGTACTGAGGAGTGGGACGAGATCTGAGACTGAACAAATCAATCAACTCTCTCAGTAAAGAAATGCTGCGTGTATTGGTTTTGGCTTCACCAGTTGGCTTGGATCCTATTAACAGACATCTCTAACATTTCCTATACGTTAAAAGCAAAATGCTGCAGATGCTGGAAATCTGAAACAAAAACAGAAAATGCTGGAAAAACTCTGCAAGACTAACTGCATCTGTGGAGAGAAAAACAAATTTAACATTTCAAGTCCTTATGACTCTTCTTCAGAGCTAAAGAGAAGTAAAATATGATGGAATTTATACTGTTTAAGAGGGGTGGGATAGGCGAAGATGGATAGAAGGCTAGTGATTGGTGGAGGCAAAGGAGAGATTGCCAGAGATGTCATGGACAAAAGGACAAAGGGGTGTTAATGATAGTGGTACTGGCTAAAGGAGGTGCTGATGGTGGTGTTATGGTCAGAAAGCAGAATGTGATAATAGCAGGACAAGGGTAAGCACTCTGGAAAGAGCAACATGAACAAATGACAGATGACCCTTATGGAGTTGGGGTGGGGGGAGGGGATGGTGGTGGGAAAAAAGATTGAAAATAGGATAAAAGGTGGGGATAAAACAATGAATAAAAAAATAAATAAAAATGAAAATAAGTGGATAAAAAATAAGATTTACAAAATGAAAAAATAAAAATGAAAAAATGAAGATGAATATTGATAAAAGGATTTTAAAAAGCGGGTGAGGATGGAGGAGAGAATTCATTGTCTGAAGTTATTGAACTCAATGTTAAATCTGGAAAGCTGTAAAGTGCCTAATCAGAAGATGAGGTGCTGTTCCTCGAGTTTGCATTGACCTTCACTGGAACATTGCAACAGGCCAAGGACGTACATGTGGGCATGAGAGCAGGATGGTGTGGTGAAATGGCAAGCAACAGGAAGATCTGGGTCATGCTTGTGGACAGACTGAAGGTGTTCCGTAAAGCAGTCAACCAGCCTGCGTTTGGTCTCTCCAATGTAGAGGAGACCGCATTGGGAGCAGCAAATGCAGTAGACCAAACTGAAGGAGGTACAAGTGAAGCACTGCTTCACCTGAAAGGAATGTTTAGGCCCTTGCGTGGTGAGGAGGGAGGAGGTAAAGGGGCAGGTGTTCCACCTTCTGATTAGGTACTTCACAGCCTTCAGAACTTAAAATTGAGTTCAACAACTTCAGACCATGAACTCCATCCTCACCCTCTTTTTTATCCCCTTTTTTCAATATTCATCCCGGTTGGATGCCTTGACTGCTTACTGTAAAGCTTGCAATTTCTCTTCCATGTGCTCTCTTTCAACATGTCACTTTATGACTTGCACAGCCTTCAATCTTTCAAGTTAGAGACTTTATTCCCTAGTTCTAGCTTCACATCTTGGAGTGCTGCAAGCTTCTGGAAATCTTCTTTAGCTGCTGAACTTTCTGAATTAGCACTCTCTCCTTTTCTGTCAAGAACCCTTTGTGTCTTTCAATATTGGCTTTGAGAATTCCAATATCTGACTGCAACTCATTCATTTGGTTGTGCATGTTATCTCTAATAACAATGGAATTTCCCTAATCTGTATGCTCAGTGACTCTGTGAATCATGTTCTCTTTTTCATATCTTGGAGCTTTTTTTTTCAAGATTTTCTTTTGGTTCCTTTGGTACTTTGTGTGCCAAATTAATTAGTGGTTTCTTTTCTGGATCAATGGTGATGTGAAACTCAAAATCTTCAAAACATCCAACTGTCTTATCAGACACTCTGGGTCAAATCTTTTTTGCTTCTGATCGGAGGGTGCTTTTCAATGAGTGTACTATCTTCAACCTTAGTGACACCTACTTCATCACATGGTTTACTGACTTCAGCTGCAGTTCTTCAACGCAGGATAGCAGGGTTAACTATTTCAGGGATGTAGAACATGCAATCAGTGTCTTTTCCTTTGGACGTACCTCTGATTTGGATTGTTCCTAGGTGTCAAATCTCAGTGCCCCATTCTGCCACCTACACGACTTTGCTCAGTTGCAGAGCATCTTTTTTTTGGATAACCGTTTTCTTTCAAATTTTCAGGAAAGATCTTCTGGTATAGCCTGAGTGGAATGATGTTACTCTGTGCTCCGGTATCAAGCTTCAGCTTCAGATTTATGATTACTGGGTTTAGTTCTAATCTTCTTCCTGATCTGAATGATTGTGTCAATTTCTTTTCTCTGGGAACAGCCGCATCCAGACATTTCATGCAGTTTAATGGTTTCTATGTCTATTGTGTCCTCAAACTCAAAATAATCTTCCAAGGTATGGATGTTTATCTTTCTTTTCTTTTTCATTCACCCTGTTGCTCTGCCTCTGGTAACTCCTTTGCCATCATCTTTCTTTGTTCTGCACATCCTTTCCCAGTGGCTGGGATTTCCACAAGCTCTGTAATTGATCCATGTGCGATACATTTCCTTTCTTCTGTGAAATCATGTGCTCGCCCACAAATCCTGCTCATCATTTTCTCCGTCTGGTATGCATTCTTTTGTTGTTGTTGTTTCACTGCATCATCCCTGCTGCCTTTCCCTTGATGTAACTGAAAGCTAGTCGCTTGGGTACACAATGGGCAAAATTTTCCCAGAATTGCACCAATTGTGGGGGGGTAAAATGGGGTCCTACCCGCTGACGAAAATAGCGACTTTTTACGCCTTTTCTTCCTGACCCCGCTTCATTATATATTCATTCCCTCGAAACACCCCGTTTCCATGGCAGGCGGGCTCTCATTTGCCCACTTGACATCACCTCGCCGTTGCATCATGCCGGCTGCCATCTTTAAAAGGCAGCTGCCAGCAAAGCGCTCATCACCACCAGCTCACCACCACTGCCCTGGAGACATGGTCAGCAAAGGCAAAAAGACTGCAGCCCCCGCTTCAACGGCAGGTCCCTTGAGTGACTGCTGGATCTCTTGGAGGCCCGGCGGGATGTGCTCTACCCTGGCTCTGACCACAGGATGGGTAGCAAAGTCACCAACCTGGCTTGGGAGGCAGTGGTCAGCGCATATGCCCTGCAGAGGAGGATAGCCATCCAGTGCCACAAAAGGATGAATGATCTCCTTCGTTCTGCTAACATAAGTAACTCTTATCATCACTCCCAACTCACACTCTCAAACCCATCACACATCCACAGGGCCCTCACTCACTGCCTGTTAAAGGGACATCACCTTTCACTTTTCCACACACACCGTCATTGTCCTCATCCCGTCCATGGGACCACTCACCACTCTCACATGCCAGGCATACTTATCATCTGACCTGGCAAGTGTCCTGATACACTCTCCCCATCTCTATCCATGCAGGACAAACTGGCTCACAACAGGAGGGAAAGGTCGCAGACAGGTAGAGGGATGCCGGACTTGACAGAATTCAAAAACAGAGCCGTCCAGCTGGCCAGCGATGTTTGGGATTAGTCCCGTGCTGACAGAGAGGTCGGCGCTGCACTACTAACTGAGGGTCCAGCAGTGTAACATCCGTCAGGCAACCATGCTGTGAGTGATGTGTCCTCTTTCACAAGCCACTGCCATGCACTAATTATCTCTCCTTGCTTTCACAGGCACATCTGCCAACCAGCCGACAGAGCCCATGACCCAGGGCCTCCAATCAAGCTCCAAAGAAGCCCCTGAAGAGGAATCTGAAGGCACCCTCCCTGAAGTCCCGCACAGCATTCACCCACACCCTCCACCAGCGCAAAGACACACACCTCGGTGGGACTTAGCCTTAGAATAGTCCTGGGATCACAACCTAGTGAGCACATCGCACTTACTGATCCACAGCAGGCGGAGGCAGGGACTTCCCAGGTTTCTGGCTCTTGGAGAACTGCTGGAGGCCAGGACATTGCTGAGTCCGAGTCAGATGTCGAGTCTCTGGACTTGGTCATGTCACAGTTGCTGGAGTTGCAAAGGCAAGCTTGGGAACAACAGGAAGGGATGTCCGCTGCACTCCTCAGATTGCAAGGCACAATGGAGGAGTCCGTCCATCTTCAGGCTGAGGTGATAGTACCGGCATTGCAATGCACTGAGGTCAACACTGGCAGAATGGCGGCCACCATGGGGACCTTGGACCAGGACATCACTCCTGCACTGCTGCACGGGCTCACCTCAATTGCTGATGCCATAGTTGGCCACCAACAGTGTGTACGCGAGAGGGGTGCTGGGCAGCTTGATCTCATTCCAGCTACCAGTTACACTCACGGAGTCAGCCAGGAGCACATATAGGGAGGAGGATCAGCAGGTGCACACTCCGGGGCCATCCACCCAGGTGACTCTGCAAGTGACCGACCCATCTGACTCCCCTCTTCCTGTGTCCTTTGCAGCTCCAGCTTCACAGGCCAAGGACGGTGCCACTGCCACCCAGCAGGACCCTGAAAGCAGGCCAGGGCCCCAGTAGTCTCGGCCCTCCAGAGGACGCCTGCCAAAGTCATCACAGACAGGACATCACAGTCAGCTGGCTGCCTCCAGGTCGGCTGTGGATGTCTGGGGAGCACCAAGATGTAGCAGCAGGGTTAGGAAAGTTAGGTAAAAGTAGTTGGACAGCCTGGCTGTAGGTGTTGATCACTTGTACATACTGTTCACTATAGTCAATAAACTTCTAAGAATATCTTCCTGCATGTGGCTCTTTGTTCCGATGAGCAGTGTTCTTGTCACTCAGATGTGAAACCTTTCTGCACAAGATAAAGGCAGGTGTCTCAGTCCAGGGCCTCTTCCCTGTGCTCTGTGCAGCCTTCAGACTATTGTAATGGTCCAGACTCACACTCCCTGAAAACATTACTGATGCCTGCACCTCAGAAATGCTGGTCATTGCTGCCAGAATGTAGTGGGCAGGCACCATAGAGTTCTCTCATTTTCTCTGTGTGCTCTCAGCACCTTGAAGGTGGGGCTGGCCCCCATCACACCAGCATCTGCGACCAGTGATGCTGTGCACCAGTTCCTGAAGGGCTGAGGTGCTGAAGACGGACACAGCATCAGACACGTTTAAAGTTTCATGGCTGTGTCTCTGAGATGGCCCTGATCAGGGAGCGCAAATGAGCTGCCCTCAGCCAGACAGGAGTCAGACATTCTCAGAGGCTGTGTGAAGATCTATGGAGTGTTCTCACTGCATTTCGTCATCATCCTCCTGCGATTGAGTGACTCTTAGGGCCTCCACGGCATCTCTATAACAGGAGCATTCTCACAGAGCTTATTGGCGCTGCCATAAGCCAGACTGGAGTCAAACGTTCACAAATGCGATGTGAGGATCTATGGGGACACCTTACTGCGTGTCATCATCATCCTCCACAAATCTGGCAAATGAGGGCCTCCTGAGTGCACCTGCCTTATCTAGCCAGTATGAGAGCCTATCGTTGTCATCACCGAGTACCCCCTCACCCTTAATCCCATTGGGATCCTCCTCATCGGAGGAGATGTGCAGCTCCTCCATCTCCTCCTCAGCCAGCTCCTCTCCCTGTTGCAGCGCCAGGTTGTAAAGGGTGCAGCAGACGATGACGATGCCTGACACTCTCTGTGTACTGTACGCAGGGCTCCACCAGACCGGTCCGGACACCAGAACCTCATTTTCAGACGGTCTGCTCCACCAAGTTGCGAGTTGCAGCCTGAGCCTCATTATAGCATCGCTCTGCTGGAGTCTGAGGCCACCGCACGGCTGTCATCAGCCACGGCCTCTGCGGGTAGACCTTGACCCTGAGGAGCCAACCCTGCAACCTCTGTGGACCCTGGAAGACTCCAGGGAACTGCGCGTGACTCAGGATGTAGGTGTTGTGCACATTCCCTGGAAATTGTGCGCATACCTACAGGATGCGTTTTTGGTGGTCACACACCAGCTGCATGTTCAGTGAGTGGAAGCCCTTGTGATGATGAAGTCCACTGAGTGTAGTGATGGAGACCTGAGCGCCACATGAGTGCAGTCAATCGCACCCTGTAACTGTGGGAATCCCGAGATCAGGGTGAATCCAATGGCCCTTGCATCCTGGCTGTCCCAGTCCTGGGTGAAATGGAGAAGATGGCGCCTGTGACCTCATAGATTCATTTTTGGGTGGCGAATTGTGAAATCCCACAGAGGTCACCTTTGGAGCCCTGAAAGGAGCCACTGGCATAGAAATTGTGTGCCGTGGTCACTTTCACAGCCACTGACAGTGGATGCCCCCCATGTCTCCTTGGCCCCAAGTGCTGCAGTAAGTGACAGATGTGAGCCACCAGCTCCCCAGACATGCACAGTCGTCGGCAACACTGGTTCTTATCTGCAGGAATGGCAGGCAGCGTCTATAGACCTTGGGTGTCGCTAGGCGCTGACCAGCCACGTCTCACTGTCACACCTGGGCAGCATGTACGGGAGCCCCTGCTGCCCCTTCTTCATGAGGTTGCTGCTCCTGCCTTTGTGTGGCCAGGAGCCTCAGTCACTCTCTCCTCAGTCTTCTACGGTCTCTGTAGGCCATCAGGCATACAGCTAGGTCACCAGGATCCATGATCCTGATGTGATCCTCCTGCAGCATCAAAGAGAGAGAGACGTGGTTATCATAGCTGTACTTAGCACCTTTACTGGCCCTGTGTGACCGCCCCTTAATGCTTCCCGGAGAGTGATGGTCACCCCTTGGATGGCCAGAGATGAGTATGCTGCATGGCTGCCCTGTCAGCCTGCGACATGGGGGACACTAGTTCACATCAGGATGCTGAGGTTGTAAGGAGCTGTGAGCACCTCTAGCAGTGACCGCTACACGGCCAGCGTTGGCGAGGAGATTGTACAACGTGTGCGGTCCACCTGCTCCATGGTCCAGCAAAGTGGTGGCAGACTCGAAGTATGTGCCGGAGGCTGGGGGCTGGGGAGGCATGCACTTTGCGTTCTGGTAAGGTATGGAGCACTTGGTGGCCCTTTGGTGCCTCCGTGATGCTTGCATGGTCGGGCAGGCTAGGAGCCCAACCCCAATCATCACTGTGGCTGCTCCTGATCTGTCTCATTGCAGCGGCATGGTCAGTTTATACAGGTATCCCTAATGCATGGCCATTTCCCTCGCTTACCCTGCCCCCACCTCAACTGCCTGTTTGCGGGATGCAGCGCCAGGGCAGGACTTGACCGTCCTCCCATGCCCCTCAGCAGTCACCTCCGAAGTTGGCCAGTAATTGCCCCTGACAGCATCCCACCCCCTCAGCAGTTGCCTCCAGGGCCAGGCGTCAGTCTCCCCCCCCCCCCCCCCCCCCCCCCCCCCCCCGCCCCAGCACCCCTGAGGCCTGTAAACAACAGGCGAGCTGTGGAGAATGCTACTGCTCTCTCACCTCAGGTCCCCCAAAGTGAAGGCTGGCGGGATGGTCTTTTAAATATATGCTAATGTATTACAATTAGCTCTCCACCGACCGATGGCAGGAAACTCAGCTCTCTACCGGCAGGCTGAGCGGAAGATCGTGACCTGCATTCATGTCATCGTGAAGTGGGTCCCACCCTATTTTCCACACATGCTATGTATCACATCTGCCATCAACTGACATTGTGTATTTTTCAGATTTCACCTTGTGCTATGGAATGAAACATTGTTACTTTGTTACACAAACTGTAGTGCAGTAGTGACTGATGTGGCACTCTGTACATATGTACCTACACATTACAACATAGTTCCTAAATCATAGAGACATTTGCCGCACACATGCACCACACATGCACTAGGCAATGACCATTTCCAGTAACAGAAAATCTAACCATTTCTCTTGACACTCAATGGCATTACCATCGCTAAATCCTCCATAATGAAACATCCTGGGGTTTACCATTGACCAGGAGCTGAACTGGACCAGCCATATAAATACTGTGACTACAAGAGCAGGTCAGAGGCTGAGAATTCTAAGGTGAGTAACTCACCTCCTGACTCCCCAAAGCCTGTCCACCATCTACAAGGCACAAGTCAGGAGAGTGATGGAATAATCTCCACTTGCCCACACGAGAACAGCTCCAACAAGACTCAAGAAGCTCGAAACAAAAACAGAATTACCTGGAAAAACTCAGCAGGTCTGGCAGCATCGGCGGAGAAGAAAAGAGTTGACGTTTCGAGTCCTCATGACCCTTCGACAGAACTTGAGTTCGAGTCCAGGAAAGAGCTGAAATATAAGCTGGTTTAAGGTGTGTGTGTGGGGGGCGGAGAGATAGAGAGACAGAGAGGTGGAGGGGGTTGGTGTGGTTGTAGCGACAAACAAGCAGTGATAGAAGCAGATCATCAAAAGATGTCAACAACAATCTTTTGATGATCTGCTTCTATCACTGCTTGTTTGTCGCTACAACCACACCAACCCCCTCCACCTCTCTGTCTCCCTATCTCTCCGCCCCCCACACACACACCTTAAACCAGCTTATATTTCAGCTCTTTCCTGGACTCGAACTCAAGTTCTATCGAAGGGTCATGAGGACTCGAAACGTCAACTCTTTTCTTCTCCGCCGATGCTGCCAGACCTGCTGAGTTTTTCCAGGTAATTCTGTTTTTGTTTTGGATTTCCAGCATCCGCAGTTTTTTTGTTTTTATCAAGAAGCTCGACACCATCCAGGACTAAGCAACCTTGCTTGGTACTCTATCCACCAACCTAAACATTTACTCCCTCCACCACTGACACATATTGAGGATGACAACATGTTCCTTTCTCAGGCCCCTTCTCAACTCCCAGCATATCTCCCAGCATGCTGCAATTTGGCATGATCAGCAAGCTGTTGACGGTGTAACCATTACTTCCCCCTCATAATTCTTCTCTCACAACCTTCCCCTTCTGGGTTCCTGCTTTCAGACACCTGAGAACTGGCCCTTGCCTGGCCACAAGGGCTCCAGGAGAGAACAACAGCACAGAAATGATGGAGAGGCCCGGTCACTTGATTGGACACTTGCAGACATCAACTCAAATACTGACACTTTATGTATCCTGGAGGCAAACATGGAGAAGGGATCAGCACATGGTGAGTCATCCGGACATGAGTGACCCTACAGCCAGGCCAGTGGGAAAAGATGGTTCATGTGCCAGCTCACCAGAGGGCAAGGTAGAAGATGAATACTGCTACAGACGAATCAGATAAGGACCTCAATGTGGTGGCATACAGAAGACCGCTGGATGGTTATGCACAACAAATGCCAGGTGCATTGGCTGGTTTGCCAAACAGCCTCCTGCCATTGTCAAGGAGCATGGAAGAGTCCGGCTCCAACTTGGCACAGGGCATGGTGTGGCATTGCCCTCTCCACAGCCTCTGCTTCATGTCCCTGTAATCCTGAAGGGCCAAGGCACTGCTAATCATCACTGTGTCAACAGGCGGGTAGTTAGTGTTGGGGCAGTGGTGATCCAGCAGCAGTTGGGGTCCAGCAGCAAGGTGGGGTCCGGTGGCAGGGTGCAATCCGGTGGCAGGATGGGGTCCGGTGGCAGGGTGCAATCCGGTGGCAGGATGGGGTCCGGTGGCAGGGTGCAATCCGGTGGCAGGATGGGGTCCGGTGGCAGGGTGTGATCCGGTGGCAGGATGGGGTCCGGTGGCAGGGTGTGATCCGGTGGCAGGATGTGATCCAGTGGCAGGGTGGGAAGCTGTTCTAGGCAAGCAGCAGCACTCTTAGGCCCGGGTTTGGTGCTGGGGGGTGTAGTCAGTGGCAGGGGGGGTCTGACGAAGGCTCAAGTGGCAGGAAGTCCCAGGCTGGCCCGAGGAGGGTTTATGCCAGGCTTGAGGGGGAGGGCGGGTTTGGGGAGAATGGCTTCTGAGAGAATGCAGAGGGAAGGACTCTGGGGAGAGGTGATTTTGAGTACATCTGTCCAGGCAACAGAGTTGGGCAGAGGTGCGTGTGTGTCGGGGAGGGGGTGAATGTTTGTGTGTGGTTGCGTTTGCTTGTGTGTTGGAGGGCAGCCAGGAGCCTATGAGAGCAACATGACCCTTCAAGGAAACAATGTAGAGTTTCAAGGGAGCTGTGGGCGCAGCATTGACAGTGTCGAGGAGGCAGATTGGAAGTAAAGAATTTTAAATGCAGAATGCTGTGATGGGTATAGTCTTTTAACTTAGCAACTCAGTTGGACCTCCTCGATATTGTCGATGCTGTGCATGTTGTTCTCTTGATGTCCCAACCCGGGTCTCTAGCCCCCACATCCCACCGCCTCGGGTCTGTAGCCACAGCCACTCCCCCCATTTATCTAGCCCCCCCACAAGACTACCCCTCTCCCCCAGGTCTCTAGGCCCCACATCCCCACCCCCCCACTGTGTCTCTAGCACACCCCCACAACACACCTGCCCCCCGAGCCTCTAGCACCGCCCACACCACCCCCCCACATCAGCCACTACCCCGTCCCCACTCTGCTCCTTGGTCAGCATTCTGCCACATACTCCATTCCTCCAACAATGTGTCCCTAATTTTTTTCCCCCAGAGTTGGTCACCCCGTCTACTCCTTTGGCTCCAATTGTATGGATGCGCAACACTCTCACCATAAATCACCACAATCATCACAACCCCTGCAAAAACACACCAGGTTACTGCCAGACACATTGCAATAGTAAAAAGTGAAAAGAAGTACTTTGCCTGCAATTAGGATGCCTGACCATTAAACAATAGTAGTACAGAGGTCACCTTGCAGCTGCATTGTTGTTTGTTCTAGAGAAAACGATAAATGTGTTGCCTGCTCATCTGTTGCGGAAATTTTGATTCTTGGTCTCACATTGAGCCAATTGGGCTATGTGACGCCAGGAAAGTGCCCGTTCAACATCTTCCAATTCATGCGGTGGATGCAACTGCATACACCCGAATCCTCAACACCACATGGGCTGTGCAGAAAGTGGTCGGTGGTGTGGACCACAGTGAAAAGTGATGCATCACTTGTAGCAAAATTTGGCAAAGCAATTGTGTGCTCAGCGTGTACTAAACTGTTAGCAAAGCTCAGATATTGCAAATGTTTGAGCTACAGTAAATCCTGAACATCGGAGTGATTCACAGCGATTATTACACATTGCTGATACTTGTATCTCTCTAACATTAAAAATTACATCAATATAAGGCTTAAACTCAGTTGCAAGTATTCAAAAAGCATTGTTCAGTTAGTAAAAGCTTTAACCTTTCACTAATTCTATTAAAGGTTACTTAGTTCACAGTCAGTAATGGCAACAGTCAAACAATCTGCCTTTTGGATAATAGGGCTATAGTTTTCTCAACATTAGTCTGTGGCGCTCTGTCTGTGGAGCTGCCTACACAAAAATGTAGACCTTTGGATAAGAAAGCATAAAGCATAAGGCCAGGCTGACTCTCTACATTTTGGACATCAGAGGTGAAGGTTCCCCAAAGTTTGAATGCAGCTAGATCTGAAATGCTAAGGCTGTGGTCAACTGGTCAAACTAAATGGCTCCTCTTAGTCTCTGCTTTTGTTCTCATCTTCACATTATGAATTGTAACCAAAGAGAAGGTGAATAGATTGAATTAATTCCTGGTTTTTTACATGCTAATGTATTCTTTCATTCAACCAATATTTGAACAGACCATATGTGAGTTAATACCTTTAGACACAAGTATTTAGCTTTAATCTTTTGGACCACAGAAGTTTTTTTAACCTCAACCTTTCCTAGTGAGTCATTCATACATTTTTTTTTTATTTTGATTAAATTTTGGAATGTATTCAGTCCAGGAAAAAATAGAAAATAATAATGCACACCTAAATTGTCCTCCTTTGTGTGAGTGACAATAAGAGATGCATTTTAAAAGTTTCTCAAGCTTTTCTTACTTTTCCTATAATCAATGCTACTGAGTTCCAATATGTCCCTACTTTATTTATACTTCTCTCTTATTGGAAAGACCTGTGGCTTCTCATTTATATTCTTATGGTGTGGGATGAAACAACGCTTTCCTGAAGGGGTTTTGTCAGGGGATTATAGGCCAAGGCCTTGGCATTGTGCCTGACTACCAGCCAGATAAGCAACCTTTTGTGTGGTGTGGATCAATGTGATCTGCTACAAATTGAAAGTTGGTGCAAAAATCAGGATGATGTCACCAACGAGGGTATTCATCTTGACAAAATGGATGTGTTTCTTATGAAGGAGCTTTTTAACCTTTCTCCTCTGCAGGGTTCAAAGGTTTTAACAGAATATCGGATAATGCCATCACTGGCTTAATTTTCAGCCTTAAGCTTGACTGTGAAGTTACTACCACTAATTAAGCCAATTTCTATGGAAGGTTATTCTTGCATTAATGTAGGAAATATGTTCCATGTGGTAAATGCTATTATTTACACAAAGCAATTCCACTCACGGGCTTCAAATGTTCCATCATTCGCAACTGAACACCCATCTGCTGAAGCTGATATTTCCATTTTCAAAAAGTTGAATAAGCATCAATGTTATTTCATTTCATTATTATATCTTCTTCATTTAATATTTCAAAATCATGTTAATACTATTTATAAACCCATGGAATTCAAATTTTCTTTTATGGGATGTGGACATCACTTGAATTGTGTGGCTTACTAGGCTATTTCAGGGAACAGTTAGGAGTCAACCACATTGCTGTGGATCTGGAGTCACGTGTAGGCCAGATTTCCTTCTCTAAAGGGCTTTAGTGAACCAGATGGGTTTAGACAAGAATCACTTCATGGTCACCATTAATGAGACTAGCTCTCAATTCAAGATTTACTAATTGAATTCAAATTCGTGGGATTTGAACCATGCTTGGCCATCAGCCTAGTTATTACTAGTCCAGTGACTTTACTACTGCACCATTATCGCTCCACCTATGTTATGCCAATGAACTAACCAATCAGTTTCCCATATTCAGAGTACTTAAAGGAATGTTAAATTGTCTAAAACTATCAGAATAAATTGTGAAAACTCCCAGGAGTAAATTTTGACTTTCCGCAACAGTGTTAAATTGGTGATAGTAAATCTACCGAGAAACCAATCTGGAATCAGCTGTTTACAGACTGCTTATAGAATGCACACAGTTAGCAAAGTGAAAGCATAGAATCTGTAAACAGAAAGGGGAAAAAAGACATGGCTTGAGAAATGAAGCAGCTGGCTGAAGGGTTTTGATTAAAAGTTGCAGCATTCTATTGGAAACAACACAAAAATCATTAACAGGCGATCAGGAGATTTCGTGTCACATTGCACACTGAATAAAATGGAACAATTGCTTTCCTGCTGGGACATGAAAATGTAGTAGGTTCTTTCCAGTCAGCATTTAACTTAATAATGTTATGATTTTCAATTATTTTCATATATATCTAAGCATTTCCTTATTTCATTTATAGCATTTACCTCATTTTGAAGTGGGAAGCAACTGTACTTTGCTAAAAATAATGTAATTGTTACAGTGCCAGAAAATTAAATCAAATGTTATTGTTAATTCACTGGATGCAGGCAGTGCTAGTGAGGACATATTTATTTAACAGTTGCACTGAGAAGCTATTAGTGGCACTTTCCTTTGGACCTCTGCAGGCTTTGTAGTGATGCTGTAGCCTGGATTGGAATTCCAGGATTTTGACACAGTGACAATGAAGAAATTGCAATTATACGTCCAAGACAGGATTTTGTGTGATTTAGAGAGGAACTTGGAGGTGATGGTGTTCCCAGTATATTGCTCTTGTCCTTCTTGGTATTAGAGGTCACAGGCAGGGAAGTGCTGTCAAAGCAAGATTTATTGCAATTGGATTTTATCTGGGAGATTCAACATGCTGCATTAACTTGCATCCATTGTTAAAGCAAAATAATAATCAATTTGAGTTATAGAGTGCAGACTATATACTGGTAATTTAATTTCCTTGAGGTTGGCTTAAGTTTGGGATCTATATACAGTATAGCCACACACTCGAAAATAGCTTTCATATTTTGCTTTATTGAATAAGCAATATCTATCACTATTTCTTATACAATGAAGGCAGAATGGTTAAATTGACCAGATTAATGAAACACATCGGCCTAAATCTTCTGGTCAGTGTTCGGGGGCAGGCCCCGCTTGCCAACGTGTAAAATGACATGCGCGTCATTTCGATCCTCAGTTCAGCGGGCATGCAAGCGGAGTTGGCTAAGCGCCCACTGAACTGTCAAAGGCCTATTAAGGCCATTAATTAACTAATTAAACTGATTTTCAGGGCTGCCCTTCCAACTTTAATGTTGACGGGCAGGTGAAGAGCCCAGGCAGCCTTTGCATTTTTCATGGAACCTCATCCATGGGCAGGATGAGGTTTCATGAAGGTTTTATAACTTTAATAAAAAGTTTTAATAAAACTCGTAGACTTGTCCCTTGCCTCAGGGAGATTTCTGCGCTGCTTTGCGTGCATGTGCGAAAGTGTGCAGGCCCTAATTCTCCCTCCTTCCCCCGCCCTCACAGGGATGCTGAGCACTTCTAGGTGCTCATCACGCTGGGCGGGCCTTAATCGGCTGTGCGCCCGCCCACGCCTGCTCCTCACCCCAGCCCACACAATGGGGAGAAAATTCTTGTCACAATCAGCATAAGTGAATCTTGAAGGCAGAATTTAATGACCCAGTCCCCTCCCCACCCCCAGAAGTAGGGTGGGAGATAGGGGTGGGGAGCCTCTTACCTTCCCAACTCCCCACTGATTAATTTGGGGAAAGTTTCAGTTGGCCTTCCTGCCTCTAGGTCAATTGAGGTCCTTAAATGGCTAATTGAGGGCTTGAGCCCACCAGCACTAGTAGTTTACCCAGGTACACCCTAGCGGCTTCCACAGAAGTTGTGGGTTGACCCTCCTAATCAGGCACCCTGTGCCCCATAATGGGCTCTCCCCAGAGGACCCCGATCTAAAAGGCCCAGCTGCGCTCCACACCAGCCCCATGCTCCCTCCCCAGGACCTGCCTGACTGGCCTTTAGGAGCACGCCCACACTCACCTCTCTTCCAGGCCTCCATCAATGATTCTGGTCCAGGGCTAGCTGCAGCAGCACTGTTGGGACTGAAAGCTGGCCTCTGATTGGCTGGCAGCTCTTGGAGGCGGGCATTTTGCCTTCACTTTACCTGGGACTCCAAAAGTAGTAAGCAGGTTGCTTGACGGCCATTTAATTTTCCTGGGGCACCTGGAAATGGCTACAGTGGGGTTGCCAATGGCTTTCCAATCAGTGGGCAAGGCACTGCTGCGTCCATTAAATGCAGCCCTTAATTTTCAATGATATGTAGAATCTACAATAAAGAAAAGGAAGCACAGGGAAGTGCAGGAGAATCCAGGAGGCATCTTGGTTCTAAATATGATGCCAAATTCATGATGCCACAAAACAAGGCACAGGACTTATATCAACAACGCAGTATAATAATAGAAAATATTGCTAAAACAATGTTTTTGTGCTCTTAGGAATGAAATCATGGAATCATAGAATGGTTACAGGACTGAAGGAGGCCATTTGGGTGGTCATGTCCATTCCTGTCCTCTGGAAGAGCAACTCAGCTGGTCGCAGTCCTCAAACCTTTCCCCATGACCCTGAAAATATTTTTCATTTCATCTGCTTATCCAATCCCCTTTTGAAAGCCATGATTGAAACTTGACTGATACCTAGGCTGGTCTGAAAAATCAGATAGGCTGGGCCTGTATCCATTGAAGTTTAGGAGAATGGGAGGTGATCTTATTGTAACATATAGGATCCTAAGGGGACTTGACAGGGTGGATGCTGAAATTATGTTTCTCCTTGTGGGAGAGACTAGAACTAGGGGACATGGTTTAAAAATAAGCGATCTCCCATTTAAGATGGAGGTGAGATGAAATTTTCTCTCAGAGGGTCGTGAGTCTTTGGAACTCTCTTCCCCGGAGAATGGTGGAAGCAGGGTCATTGTGTATTTTTAAAGCAGAGGTAGATAGATTCTTGACTAACCAAGGCAATCAAAGGTTATCGGGGGTAGGCAAAATGTGGAATCAGCCATGATCTTCTTGAAAAGCGGAGTAGACCTGATGGATCGACTGGCCTACCCCTGCTCCTAATTCGCATGTTTGTATGTATATGTTCATATATGCCTCCGCCACACACTCAAACAGTACATTCCAGATTCTAACCACTCGCTGTGTAAAAAAGTTTTTCCCCATGTCACAGTTGGGCTCTTTTGTTTATGCCAAATCACTTTATATCAATGTCCTCTGGTTCTCGACCCTTCAGCAAATAGGAACAGTTTCTCTCTATCTACTCTCTCCAGACCCCTGATGATTTGGAACACATCTATCAAATCTCCTTTCAACCTTCTCTTCTCCCAGGAGTACAGCCCCTCCAGCTTCTCTAATCTATCCTCATCCCTGGAATATTCTCATAAATCTTTATGCCCTCGCTATAAACTTCACATCCTTCCTAACGTGAGGTGCTCAGAATTAGACACAATACTCCAGATGAGGCCGAAGCAGTGCTTTATAAAGGTTCACCATGACTTCCTTGCTTTTGTACTCGATGGGTAATATTCTATCAGTGGCCTGCTGTTCCCAATGGCAGAAACAGAAGTGAGTGACACTTCAACTCTCATGTTGGGAGCCAGCCCCATGTGAATTTTAAAAGGCTGACGGTGGGCATAGAAGTTACACGCAATCATGTGGCATGGGTGCCATTTTCAGTGGGGAAACCTGCCATCAGCTGATAATGCTGTAGCCAAAGGTAGGCTATAAAAGAGCCTCGATAACAAACAGGGAGGCTCTGCAGCATGGTCACAATTTTCCTGCCCAACTCCATTCTATCAGTTAAAAACAAAAAACTGCAGATGCTGGAAATCCAAAACAAAAACAGAATTACCTGGAAAAACTCAGCATGTCTGGCAGCATCGGCGGAGAAGAAAAGAGTTGACGTTTCGAGTCCTCATGACCCTTCAGCAGAACTGAAGGGTCATGAGGACTCGAAACGTCAACTCTTTTCTTCTCTGCTGATGCTGCCCGACCTGCTGAGTTTTTCCAGGTAATTCTGTTTTTGTTTTCCATTCTATCAGTACTTTGCCACATTTCTTGTTGCAACCCTCATCACACTCAACCACCCCCCAAACTTCTTCCGCCATCACTCCCTACTTTTTTATTATTCCCTGTCATTTGCCAGCCCCTCAACACATCAAAGCTCTCTAATGTGTGAGGCTAGTCGGAGACCAGCCCCATAGTTTAGCGATGTGTCTCTGCAGGTTTTCCTCCAGGCCGTCAGACAAAGGTGGGAGATGCCCTTTCTCATGGAAGGCAACAGAAGACCCTGCCACATGACCTAGGCTGCCTGGACGGAGATGGTAAGCAACCAAGAGGCCCATACAAGAATCTGGGCTCAGAACAGGAAACGGGTCAATCACCTACTCCAATCTGCCAGGATAGGTGTCAGGGTCACACCTTACAAAAGGATCTCACATGGGGTGATCAATCGATTTATATTTACGAGTGGGCAGCTATGCCATGTGGGTGAATGCATGCTCTGCCTCAGCGTTGTATGGCAATTGAGGCCAAAGCATGTAAACATTTCGTATGTGTGAGCATTTGAATGCAACATGTGACTGATGGGCCAGGATGTGTGTGATGGGGGACACGCACAAACAAGGGAACTAGGTATCACTTGACATGTCACTAACCCTGCACATAGCCATGCAGGACAAACAAAATGAGGGAAAGATCAAGGACAGGAGGTGGAGTTGCAGACATGATGGTTCTCTACAGAGAAGGAGGCTCTCTAGTTCACAGGAAAGGGAGGAGACAGAGCAGTTGCAGACAGCGAGGCTGGAATGGCCAGGTTTAAGTATAAAAATGCATCCAACCTATTGCTGGCATATAGGCACACAGGAGGTACACATCCCAGCAACAAAGAGAGAACAAGACAGCCAGATCCCTTGACTCTCGACATGAGCACCGGGGCCAGTCTCCTGCTGAACCTTGTGCTGACCTCTTGCCATGGCCACAAGGAGCCTGCTGGAGATGCAGCATCAAGTAGGGGAACAAACGGCAGAGATGATGGAGGGATCCAGTCAAGCCATGAGTTCTGCCATGTCTCAGGCATGAGAGCACATGGTATCCTCCATTGAAAGGATGGCAACTGCCATTGAGAGTGAGGTCAAGCGCTTAATCCCTACGTGGTCTGACATGCATTCCATCACTCCAGCCATGAGTTCAGTGCGAGAAGGGAACAATACCCTGGACCTTCCTCCAGATGCCCCTTCTCCTCTAGGAGATTGGGAGGTGCCAATGCGCACCTAGATGGAGGAGGAGTGTGCGCCATCTGCCCCAGTGCCTTCATCTCAGGGCACCCACAGGGTGAATGGCCTCTTCTCATTCACTACACCATCAACCCCATTACAGGTGTCCCCCATGAGATTGAAGTCTTTAAGACCATAGACCTTCAGAGGGCACTGGCCATGGGCAACAAAGGAAATGAGACAACGTACTGAGCAAACTGCTTCCACCTCAGCTGCTGAGATTGGGGTGCAGCCGGACATAGTGGCCAATAACGCAAATAAGACTTATTAAGAGCACAAAGCTTGGATTGATGTTTTTCAGAATTAAATCTCATTTGTAAATATTGCACATTAAATTGGTATCACTTTATTCATGTGTGCATCATCATCATTTGTCGGGACTAGCTTAGTCAGAGAGCTCAATGCACTGCTACGCCTCATGGCTGGCACGCATTAATGGTTACAAGGGAGTTAGGGACTTTATTGTGAAGGAAGCAATGTCTTGTATCTGCATTCGCTGTTTACTGAATGTTCATGTTAGTTTCCAGTGTTGTACTCGCCACTCTGTGGCACATGGCTGAACTTGCAGGCTCAGCTGGCCCTCCCCTCTGTGCACTGTAAAGGACATTGCCTGAGATCACTCTCATTGGCGTTAATTGAAACGTTGTACGTGAATCCAAAGCCCTGTACGGATGGGGCAGATTCTGATTTCTCGCTCATATTAGGCTGATTGACGAATGTCCAAGTGCAACACATGCCGTTGGGACCAGTCAGGACGAGCAAATATGTGAGACAAAGCTCCGCTCCCCATGCTCTTCTAGGTGGCAGAGGCCATGGGTTCAAAGGTAGTTATGCATTTGGCAGGGGCTGGTCTACATTGCAAGCAGACAATGATAGGACCATGGTCATGTGGGTGCTTCACCTTTGGGTGAACCTGGCATATATTAGGCTGTCCCTGGTATCCCATGCACTTTTCTCCATGGCCCTGGCATCCAGTACAGGCTCATGCACATTCATGGCTTCCTCCTCAGGCACGTTCAATTCATCATCATCTGAGGAGGATTGCTGCTCTTCCTGTTGCAACAGTTTTCCACATTGCATTGCTATGTTAAGTAATACACAGCAGACCATGACTATTATGAAACCCAATGTGTTGCATATTGCAGAGCCCCTCCAAACCGGTCAATGTATCAGAAGTATGTTTTCAGCACGTCAATAATTTGTTCGATGATGGTTCTGTTGGAGGTGTGAGCTGCATTGTAGCCCTCTTACACGGCACTGTGGGGTACCTAACTGGATATCATCAACCAGCGCTGGAGGGGATACCCATGTCACCCAAGATCCAGCTGTTAACATGGGCAGGGGCCTCAAAAAACTGAGTCCTGCGAGTTGTACAGAATGTATAAGCCATGAGATCTCCTTGGGAAATGAGCACAGACAGCGTGATTCTTTGCCTGTGGTCACAGACCAGTTCAAAGAGTGAAAGCCCTTGTAATTCACAAATGCCACGAGCTTCTCCCAGGGAGTTTGAATGGCTACATGGGTGTAGTCAATGACAGCTTCCGTTCTAGGGAAATGGGCAAAAGCTCTGAGCCCAATGCCTTTGCCGTCTGACTGGCATCATCTGTGGGGTACTTAAATTCATTCTCACAATAGAAGAGGGCATTGGTCACCACTTTATGCACCTGTATGTGCCACATATGTCACCCATGGAGCCCTGCAAAGCACTAATGGTGAAATAATTGAGTGCTGCAGTCACCTTGAAGGCCACTGGCATGGGATTCCTGTCAAATCCATGTGGCTGCAAGTCTTGCCACAAAATCACATATATTTCAGTGACCACTTAGCAAGACAGCCTCAGTTGTCTCTGGCATTGCCTCTCCGGCATCTGGAGTTAGTTAGTTATTGTCCTGAGGATGTGGTGATGCACCAGGAATTTGGTAAGTGAGGGGATTCAGCACAGAGAGGGAAGAGGTGTTATTCTGGTCTTTTAGAGAACAAGGAGTGGTCCGAGAGAGGGAGCAAGAAACAGAGACCTGAAAGCTGAAGCCCAGAGGTAACTAGATAAGTAGGTAGGTAATTGGTTGGTGATTTTTAAGGTTTATTTTTCTTCCCTAAACTGGGACATTAGTTTACATTAGGAGCAGAGAGATATAAGGACTGTATTTAATTCACAGCTTAGCTAGACAAACTACTTACTAAAAATAATAAATGTGATATTCCTAAATGTAAAATTCTACTTAATTAAATAAAACAGAATAGAGATGCCAGGGCAACTGATGTATTGCAGCTATAGTATGTGGGAGCTGATAGACAGAAGTATGATCCATGGCAACCACAGATACAGGAAGTGTGCAGCTCGAGGAGCATTGGCTCAGAGTGTTGAGCTGGAGTCCGAGCTTTGTATAAGGGAGGGGGAATGTTACCTGGATGCTTTGTTCCAGGAGACAATCACACCCCTTAGGCTAGGTACTTCTGATTTGGTCTGTAATGAGGGACAGGAGGGTGTGACTATGAGTGAGGCAGTTATGCCTATGATTACCCAAAAGGTAGCACTGAAGGGGCCACAGACATCGTAATTGTTCAACAGGTTCCTGTTGCCAGTGTGAATGAAAGCAGGAGCTGCAAAGACTGGAGGGAGGATGAGCAAACTGACCACAGCAGCATTGTACAGGGGGCCATTCAATTGGGAGGAGTTAAAAGGAACATAGCAGTAATAGGGAACAGTATAGTTAGGGGGACAGACACTGTTCTTTGTAGCCAAGAGCATGAGTGCCATAGGCTGTGTTGCCTGCCTAGTGCCAAGGTTGAGAACATTTCCTTGGAGCTGGAGAGGAACTTGAAATAGGAGCAAAAGGGGTTAGTTGTCATGGTCCACATGGGTACCAATGACAGAGGTAGGACTTAGAAAGAGGTTCTGCTGAGGGAGTATGAGAGACTAGGGGCTAAAGTAAAAAGGAGAACCACAAAGATAATAATTTCCAGATTGTGACCTGAGCCATAAGTAAACTGGCATAGTGTAAATAAGTTCAGAGAGTGAATGCCTGGCTCAAAGATTAGTGTGGGAGAAATGGATTTTGATTCTGAACTGGAGTTCTGCTTTGGGCTGCAGTAGAGTGCTTAAGTTGGAGTTTGGTGACTGAGAGAGTTTGGTGAGGAGGGAACAAGGTGATCTTTTAGTACCGTGAGTACGGCGGGTAAGTATTTACTACTTTTATCGCTTATAGTTTTTAAGGTCTTATTTTGTGGTTCATCGTTTGTAAGGGCTATATTCTGTAACAACGAGGAGCAGGGAAGAAGGGCCCTAGAGTAATTGATATTATTTGATATTAAGTATCTCCCAAAAGGTTTAATTTAATTTCAAGGAGTAAGTTGTGGCAGGAGAGCTCAAAGCTGTGGTGTACTCCTCTCCATGTGGGAAGCCAGGAACATTTCCAGTGCCCGGGGCCAGCATGTGTATGGGAAGTGTCTCCAGCTGCAGCTCCTAGAAGCCTGGGTTTCAGAGCTGGAGCGGCGGCTGGGGACACTGTGGAGCATCCACGAGGTGGAGAGTATCGTGGATAACACGTATAGAGAGGTGGTCACACTGCAGGCTAAGAGCCCACAGGCAGGAAGGGAATGGGTGACCACCAGGCAGAGCAAAAGGACTAGGCAGGCAGTGTAGGAATCTCCTGTGACTATTCCCCTGCAAAACAGATATACCACTTTGGATACTGTCAGGGGAAAGCAGCAACAGCCAAATTAGTTGCACCATGGTTGGCTCTGCTGCACAGGGTGGAGTAAAAAGTGTGGGAATGCAATAGTTATAGGGCATTCAATTGTAAGGCGAATAGATAGGCGTCTCTGTGGCCACAAATGAAACTCCAGGATGGTGTGCTGCCTCCCGGGTGCTAGGGTCAAGGATGTCTCAGAGTGGCTATAGGACACTCTGAAGGGGGAGGGTGAACAGCCAGTGGCCGTGGTACAGATTGGTATAAACGACATAGGTAAAAAAAGTGATGAGGTACTGAAAGCAGAATATAGGGTGTTAGGAAGTTAGTTGAAAAGGTAGTGATCTCAGGATTACTACCAGTGCCACGTGCTAGTCAGAGTAGAAATAGCAGGATATATTGGATGGATACATGGCTGAAGAAATGGTGTGAGGGGGAGGATTTCAGATTCCTGGGACATTGGAACTGGTTCTGGGGGAGGTGGAACCTATACAAACCGGACTGGGGGGAATATTTGCTAGAGCGGTTGGGTAGGGTTTAAACTAAAATGTCAGGGGAGTGGGAACCTATGCAAGGCATCAGGGGAAGGGGAATCAAGGACAAGAACAAAAGACAGAAAGGGGAATAAGAAAAGTGATAGGCAGAGAAATCAAGGGCAAGAATCAAGCAGGGCCACAGTGAAAAATAGTAGGAACGGGACAAGCAATGTTAAAAAGACAAGCCTGAAGGCTTTGTGCCTTAACTCCAGGAGCATTCGCGATAATGTTGATGAATTAACTGTGCAAATAGATGTAAGCAGGTATGATACAGTCGGGATTATGGAGACATGGCTGCAATGTGACCAGGGATGGGAATTGAACATCCAGGGGTATTCAGTATTTAGGAGGGACAGACGAAAAGGAAAATGCAGTGGAGTTGCATTGCAGGATAAAGAGGAAATTAATTCAATAGTGAGGAAAGATATTAGTTAGCTCTGACGATGCGGAATCTGTATCGGTAGAGCCGAGAAACACCAAGGGGCAAAATATGTTAGTGAGGGTTGATTATAAGACCCCCAAACTGTAGCGGAGATGTTGGAAGTTGCATTAAACAGGAAATTAGAGATGCATGCAATAAAGGAACATCTGTAATTATGGGTCACTTTAATCTGCATATAGATTGGGCAAATCAAACTAGTAACAATACCGTAGAGGAGAAATTCCTGGAGTGTATACAGGATGGTTTTCTAGACCAATACGTTGAGGAACCAACTAGAGAACAGGCCATCCTAGACTGGGTATTGTGTAATGAGAAAGGAATAATTGGCAATCTAGTCGTGCACAGCCCCTTGGGGATGAGCGACCATAATATGAAGAATTCTTCATCAAGATGGAGAGTGATGTAGTTGATTCTGAGACAAGGGTTCTGAATCTGGATGGTATGAGGTGCGAGTTGGCTATGATGGATTGGGAAACCTTAATTAAAGGGATGATGGTGGATAGGCAATGGCAAACGTTCAAAGAGCGCATGGATGAACTACAACAATTGTTTATTCCTGTCTGGCACAAAAGTAAAATAGGAAAGTTGGCCAAACCATGGCTTACAAGGGAAATTAGAGATAGTATTAGATCCAAGGAAGAGGCATACAAATTGGCCAGAAAAAACAACAGACCTGAGGATTGGGAGCACTTTAGAATTCAGCAAAGGAGGACCAAGGAATTGATTAAGAAGGGGAAAATAGAATACGAGAGTAAGCTTGCGGTGAACATAAAAACTGACTGTAAAAGTTTCTATAGGTATATGAAGAGAAAAAGATTGGTGAAGATGAATGTAGGTCCCTTACAGTCAGAAACAGGGGAATTTATAATGGGGAACGAAGAAATGGCTGACCAACTAAATACGTACTTTGGTTCTGTCTTCACAAAGGAGGACACAAATAACACCAGAAATGTTGGGACACAGGGTTTAGTGAGAGGGAGGAACTGAAAGAAATCAGTTTTAGTAGGGAAATGGTGTTGGAGAAATTGATGGATTGAAGGCCGATAAATCCCCAGGGCTGATAATCTACATTCCAGAGTACTTAAGGAAGTGGCCTTAGAAAGAGTGGATGCTTTGATGGTCATCTTCCGAGATTCTTTAGACTCTGAAACAGTTCCTATAGTTTGGAGGCCAGCTAATGTAACCTCACTATTTAAAAAGGCAGGTAGAGAGAAAACAGGGAATTATAGATCAGTCAACCTGACATCAGTAGTGGGGAAAATTCTAGAGTCCACTATAAAAGATTTAATAGCTGAGCACTTGAAAAACAGTGGCAGAATTGGACAGTGTCAGCATGGATTTATGAAAGGGAAACCATGCCTGACAAATCTACTGGAATTTTTCGAGAATATAGCAAGTAGAGTTGATGAGGGGGAGTCAGTGCATGTGGTTTATTTGGATTTTCAGCATGCTTTTGACCAAGTCCCACATAACAGATTAGCATGTAAAATTAAAGCACATGGGATTGGGGATAGTGTATTGAGATGGATAGAAAACTGCTTGGCAGACAGGAAGCAAAGAGTAGGATTAAACTGGTCTTTTTCTGAATGGCAGACAGTGACTAGTGGGGTACCGCAGGGATCAGTGCTGGGACCCCAGCTATTCACAATATATATTAATGATTTAGATGAGGGAACTAAATGTAATACCTCCAAATCTGCAGATAACACAAAGCTGGGTGGGAGGGTGAGCTGTGAGGAGGATGCAGAGATGATTCAGTGTGATTTGGACAAGCTGAGTCAGTGGGCAAATGCATGGCAGATGCAGTATAACGTGGATAAATGTGAGGTTATACACTTTGGCCAAAACAGGAAGGCAGATTATTATCTGAATGACTATAAGTTGAGAGAGGGGAATGCACGAGACCTGGGTGTCCTCGTACGTCAGTCGCTGAAGGTAAGCATGCAGGTCCAGCAGGCGGTAAAGAAGGCAAATAATATGTTGGCCTTCATAGCGAGAGGATTCGAGAACAGGAGCAGGGATGTTTTGCTACAATTATATAGGGCTTTGGTGAGACCACACCTGGAATATTGTGTGCAGATTTGGTCTCCTTATCTGAGGAAGGATATTCTTGCTATAGAGGGAGTGCAGCGAAGGTTTACCAGACTGATTCCTGGGATGGCGGGACTGACATATGAGGAGAGATTGTGTCGGTTAGGATTATATTTGCTGGTGTTCAGAAGAATGAGGGGGGATCTCATAGAAATCTATAAAATTCTAACAGGACTAGATAGGGTAGGTGCAGGAAGGATGTTCCCGATGGTGGGGGAGTCCAGAACCAGGGGTCACACTCTGAGGATAAGGGGTAGACCGCTTAGGACTGAGATGAGGAGAAATTTCTCCACCCAGAGAGTGGTGAACCTGTGGAATTCGTTATCACAGAAAGTAGTTGAGGCCAAAACATTGTATGTTTACAAGAAGGAGTTAGATATAGCTCTTGGGGCGAAAGGGATCAAAGGATCCCCCTCTTGGGGAGAAAGTGGGAGCAGGGCTATTGAATTGGATGATCACCCATGATCATATTGAATGGTGGAGCGGTTCAAGGAGCCAAATGGCCTACTCCTGCTCCTATTTTCTATGATTCTATGATTCATGGGCCACTGGCACCATTACTGGGGAAAGAGGGAGCTGTAACGATGGAATAGCCTTCACTTGAACCAGTGTCCTGCAAATTGTTTAGGCCTGTAGGGTGGGCTGTAAACTAAATAGTTGAGGATGGAAAATTCAAGTGAGGTGAGATTTAGAAAGTTAACAAGAAAGGACAAGGCAGTAGTGAAGGGGAGCAATACGTGGAATGATGACCAGAGTGACAGGAAGTCACAGAGCATACAGACATAAGAAAGCACAAGAAAATAGAGCCAGAGTAGGGGAAAATGGTTAAAAAGACAATTAAAGGCTCTTTAACTGAATGCATGCAATATTCCTGATGAGGTAGATAAAGTGATGGCACAAATTGAAATAATTGAGTATGATAATGATAGCTATTATAGTGACATGGTTGCAAGCTGACAAAGCCAGGGAATTAAATATTCAAGGGTATTTTACATTTCTGAAAGATAGGAAGAAATGTAAAGGAAATGGAGTAGCTCTGTTAATAGAGGATGAGATCAGTACAGTAATGAGAAATGATCTTGGCTCAAAATATCATAATGGCAAATCAGTTTGGGTGGAAATAAGAAATAGTAAAGGAAAGTGCTGGTGGTGGGAATAGCTTATAGGCCTCCTAACAGTAGCTACGCTGTAGAACAAAGGATAAATCAACAAAAAATTGGCATTGTGACAAAGGTACCACGATAATCATTCATCTTCATATCGATTGGACAAATCAATTTGGAAAAGGTAGCCTTGAGAATGAGTTCGTAGAGTGTATTTGGGACAGTTCTTAGATCAATACCTTCTGGAAGCAAACAGAAACAGGCTACTTAGACCTAGAAATGTGTAATGAGACAGGATTAATTAATGATCTCATAGTAAAGAATCCTCTAGGTAATAATAATCATAGCATGACAGAATTTCACATTCAGTTTGAGGGTCAGAAAACTGGGTCTCAAAATAATGTCTTAAACCTAAGTAAAAGCAATTACAAAGATGTGAAGAAAGAGTTGGCTGCAGTAGACAGGGAAAATGGGTCACAAAGTGAAATAGTAGAGAAGCAATGGCAGACATTTAAGGAGATATTTCATAACTCAACAATGATCTATCGCATTGAGAAAGGAAAACTTTACAAGGATGCACCGTCTGTGGCTAACTATTAAAGTTAAGGATGGTGTCAAATTGAAAGTAAAGGCATAAATGCTATTGAGATTAACGGTAGGCTAGAAGATTGGGAAAATTTTAGAAACCAAACAAGGATGACTAAAAATAAAGAGGGAGAAATTAAAATATTGGAGTAAACTAGCAAGGAATATAGGAATTGACAATGAAAGCTTCTACAAGTATACAAAAAGAAAGAGAGAAGCTAAATTAAACATCTTTCTCATTATTAATTCCCCAGTCTCAGACAGAGGCTTTGAACAAGTATTTCATATCTGTCTTCATGGTAGAAACACAAAAAGCGTCCCAATAATAATAGGTGATAATGAAGGGGAAAATGGGATGGAGGAACTTAAAGTAATCACAGCCACAGGAGAAAACCTGCTAGGAAAACTAATGGGACTAAAGGCTGACCTGATGGCCTGCATCCTAGGGCCTTAAAAGAAGTGACTGAGGAGATAGTGGGTGCATTGGTTGTAATCTTCAATTATTTCCTAGACTATGGAAAGATCCCAGTGGATTGGAAAACTGCAAATGTAACACTTCTTTTCAAGAAAGGTGGGAGACAAAGCAGGAAAATATAGGCCAGTTAGCCTAACATCTGTCAAAGGGAAAATTGGAATCTATTATTGAGGAAGTAATGGCAGTACATTTAGAAATTCATAATGCTATCAAGCAGAGTCAATATGGTTTTATGAAGGGGAAATCATATTTCACAAATTTATTAGGGTTCTTTAAGACTGTAACAAGCAGAGTGAGAAAAGTGGATGTGCTATATTTGATTTCCAAAAGGCATTTGATTAGGTGCCATATAAAAGATTGCTACAAAGATAATTAAGTGCTCATTAAGACCTCTATTTGGTCTACTGCATTCGCTGCTCCCAGTGCAGTCTTCTTTATATTGGAGAGACCAAACACAAACTGGGTAACTGCTTTGCAGAATATCTTCGGTCTGTCCACAAGCATAACCCAGACCTTTCTGTCGCTTGCCATTTCAACACACCATCCTGCTCTCATGCCCACCTATCTGTCCTTGGCTTGCTGCAATGTTCCAGTGAAGCTCAAAGCAAACTGGAGGAACAGCACCTTATCTTCTGATTAGGCACTTTATAGCCTTCCGGACTTAACATTGAGTTCAACAACTTCAGACTATGAACTCTCCTCTCCATTCTCACCCCTTTTTGATCCCCCCCACCCACTTTTTCAATATTCATTTTTCTTTTTCTTTCTTTTTTTTCATTTCTTTTCCACTTATTTTTATTATTGTTTTTAAAAAAATATTTCCATTTTTATTCATTGTTTTGTCCCCAGCTTTTAGCCTATTTTTGAATTTTTTCCCCCACCACTGTCCTCTTCCCCTACACCACCCCCACCATCACTTGTTCATGTTGTTCTCTCCAGAGTGCTTACCCTAGTCTGGCCATTATCATATTCTGCTTTCTACTCTTAATGTCACATTAGCACTCCTTTAGCAAGTACCACCATCATTAACACCCCTTTGACCTTTGGTTTATGACCTCTTTCGCAATCTCTCCTTTGCCTCCACCTTCTGCCCTTCTTTGCCTCCACCAACTGGCCTTCTATCCAGTTTCACCTGTTCCAGCCCCCTTAAACAATATATATTTCACCACATTTCTACTTCCCTTTAGCTCTGAAGAAGAGTCATATGGACTCGAAATGTTAACTCTGTCTATCTCTCCACAGATGCTGTCAGACCTGCTGAGTTTTCCCAGTACTTTTTGTTTTTGTTTCAGGTTTCCAGCATCCGCAGTATTTTGCCTTTATATAAGAACTCATGGTGTTGGAGGTAATATATTAGCATGGATGGAGGAGTGGCTAACTAACAGGAAACAGAGAGTCTGGATAAATCGATCATTTTCAGGTTGTCAAACTGTGACAACTAGAGTGCCACAGGGACCAGTGCTAGGGCCTAAGCTATGTAAAATTTGTATCATTGATCCGACTGAAGGGACCAAATTTGCTGACAATGCAAAGATAGGTCAGAAAGAAAGTTATGATGAGAATACACTGAGTGTACAAAGGGATATAGATAGGTTAAGCAAGTGGGCGAAACTTTAGCAGATGGAATATAATGTGGCAAAATTTGAGGTTGTCCATTTTAGTGGGAAGAATAGAAAAGCAGAATATTATTTAAATATCGAGAGACTGCAGAATAATGCAGTACAGAGGGAGCTGAGTGTCCTCATACATGAATTACAGGAAGTTTACATGCAGGCACAGCATGTAATCAGGAAAGCAATTGAAATGTTAGCCTTTATTGCAAAGGAGGTGGAGTATAAAAATAGGGAAGTCTTGCCACAACTGTACAGGATATTGTTGAGATCAAACCTACAGTAATGTGTGCAGTTTTGGTTTCCTTATTTCAGGAGGGATATATTTGTATTGAAAGCAGTTCAGAGAATTTTCCCTTGGTTGATTCCTAAGTTGAAAAGTTTGTCTTATGAGGAAAGGTTGAGCAGATTCTGCCTATACTCATTGGAGTTTAGAAGAATGAGGGGTGATTGTATTGAAACATATAAGATTCTGAGGGGCCTGAAAGAATGTTTTCCATCATGGGGAAATCTAGAACTAGGGGGCATAGTTCCAAATTAGGGGTCTTCTACCTAGTATGGAGATGTGGAGGAATTCTTCTTTCAGAGGGCTGTTAATCTTTCGCATTCTTTATCCCAGAATGCAGTGGAGTGAATATATTCAAGGCTGAGTTAGACAGATTTTTGATCTCCAAGTGAGTCAAGAGTTATGAGGTACAGGCAGAAAGGAGGAATTAAGGCTGCAATCAAATCAGCCATTATCTTATTGAATGGTGGAGCAAGCTCGTAGTGCCGAGTGGCCTACTCCTGCTCCTTTTCTAATGTACTTATGTTCTCACTTGCATTATCAACCTGACATCTGTCATATGCACTTTTTCTCTGCTTTATCTTACACTTTATCTCTGTCATCATGCACAGAGCTCTAGATTTGCTTTCCCTATCTATCACGCTCATGGGAATGTACCTCACCTGTACTTGAATTATCCCCTCTTTGAAAGCAGCACATTATTCTGTTACAATTTTGCTGGCCAACCTTTGATTCCAATTTACCTGGGTCAGATCCATTTTCACAGACTTAAATTGACCCTCCTCCAATTAAGTATTTTTACTCTTGATTGCTCTGTGTCCATTGCTAACCTAAACCTTACGATACAATGATTACTATTCCCTTAATTTTCCCCTACTGACACTTGATCAACTTGACCTATCCCCTTCCCCAGAACCTTGTCCCCTGCCACTTGAACTCACTCCACTCAATTGCTCCACCCCCGAACTCCTTCAGGTTTGTGTTCCTTATCTGCAAGCTCTCTGCTCTCCTGTTATCTCTCTTATGCTCTCGGGCCTCAAGTCATTCTCACAGAGCCCTTCCTCACTATGAGTTTCCCAACCAAAAAACAGACCCAAGCCACCGCGCCCCCCAACTCTTGCCTCCACCCAGCCATGTATCCCACCCCTTTTACTATCCAGACCACTGCTTTAGTAAAAATGTTACAATTTACATTAAATGTTCAAACTTTCTGACTAGATGTAGACCATACCATAGCACTATAATACTTAAAACATTCATCAACCTTGATGCCTAACTGGTTCCCAATTTTCAACTTTCAGGTTTAAGTTAGGAGAGCTTGTCCATCACACATGGATATTCAGTAGAAGAAAGGATAGCTGATTAATTACCCACAGTAATCCAGCATATCGCCTTGTACTTCATCCAAGTAGCAGTATTAACACCATCCATGGAAATTATTTTCAGGAGGTCATTAGCAATGCTAAAGGGTTAATGTGCTTACATAAAGCTCTTGTGTGGGAAAATTAATTTGCATGGGCCCAACCCACACAATCCTGCTCCATCACCGCAACAATGACAGGGTGGGACTTCTGACATATCAAAGACTTATAACATGGTGCAATGTCACTCATTAGCCTCTTCAATCTATCTGCAGTGTATGACAGTGTTGGCCAAACCAATCTTCTCTAAAGCCTCTCCTCCATTGTCCAGTTCAATGGAACTGCCCTGGCTTCATTCCATTCTTACTTATTCAATCATAGTGAGTGCATCTCCAGCAATATATTTTCTTCCCTAACTTTTCTTGGAGGATTAAAACAAAACAGAAAATGAGACCTACAGCCAATTCAGGAAAAAATAAAATTCCTTTCCATATCCCTAGGACAACCAAGCAAAGATTTGGGAGACTGCAATAGCCCACAATGCTTCCTTACCTCAGTTAATTATAAATTTATCCTTTAAAATTGGAAATATCCTCTTCACTCAGGAACTTGTCAAATTCTCTTTTAAAGATGAGTAATGAGTTCATGTCCATCATGTATTCAGCAATCTCTTCCAGAAGGTGCTAATTCTTCGAAAATAAATATATCTTGGCATGTAATCTAATGCTTTGCCCAATGCTAATATTTAATCATTTGGGATATTAACCATAATAAAAAAAGAAAGACTTGCATTTGTATAACACCATTCATGACTTCAGCACATTCCAAAGCACTTTGCAACCAGTGAAGTTTATTTGAAGCAAAGTTGCAAGAAACATATAGCCATTGTACTCTTTGCAAATAAGTTCCCACATTTAACTGTTTTGCTATACATACAGCATCAGATTAAGCTTACAGTCTAAATTTTTTCTCATAACCCTTTTTGCAGAGGTTACCTAAGGACAGACCTGTCCCACATTGTTTTGCTCATGATCAGAAGGTGACAAGAAAATCACTGACCTTTGGGTCTATAGAGTGTTGGTATTCAAGACCAGGTTAATTAGATAATAGAGATTGCTTTTGCGGGGGTTATTTCAAGAAGCGTATGTAAAAAGGCTCCTGGTACACTAATAAAGAACGTTGTTGATAAAAGCCCTCAGCACCTTACTGGCAGTCTGGGAAACAAGGGATAGATGGGGAAAGAAATTCTAAATCAGTAATTTGTTGAGAGCAACAATCACAACCAATGTGTCACTGGAGAGCTGTTTCCAAAAACTCTGCAGCACATTCCACCACTAAGTGATGAGACACGGCTCTGCATCTTTGATTCTCCATATAGTGAGCTCCTGATTTAAATCATGTCACTTTGGGATATTACTATGTGGCGCCTCCCTGCTCCCCCACTCCTCCACCCCCACCCCCCGCCCCCCCCACCCTGCCCCAAGAAGTAAAAATGAGGGTTATTCATACAGTTCTAAGTATAAATGCTTTGTGATAAAATGTACTTGTTTTCTTTCACTGGTGTGGAAATAAAAGGAAAAATAGCATTGAATACATCCCAAAGACAAGAATGCTATCAAATGGAGACCTAAAAGCACTTGGAGCTGTTGAGTTCAAGAACGGGCAAAGCTGGACTGTGTTTGGCCTTCAGCCATATTAGGAGTAGAATTGCTTATTTGCGTATGGGTTCAGGTTGAACCTCAGGGAAACTGCTGGTGGTGCCTATGTTCTTGTTTGTAAACCAGACTACCTCCAATTATTGGTGATTAGAATCTATTTAAGTGAGTCTAGGATGAAATCTGAAGCCATAAAAAAGCCATTGGGTAGCCCCAACATTTTCCTGAGTTGTAATTAAAAGATACAATAGGCATAACCTTTCTGATACAATTTAATCTCACTGCAAAAACACTAAAATTATGAAATTAACAATTATTTCTAACATGAACTGAACCTCTTCTTTTTATGGTCAATTTTTAACCATTTAACAGGGGCCAGCATACCCTTTTGTTACCGTGGTTTCTTAGATAGATACAATTATTTCAAAATGTTACTTCACCTTTCACCTTCACCTTCCAAATGATTAAGGTGCTAACAGGCCTGCACAGAAGGTGCCCATGAAGCGGCATCATAAAAGTATTTTGTCCAGTCTGCCAGACATAATGCAGTTCAGAGAATCTGAGGCCAAATTAGGCCATTTAAGTAAATGGACAGAAAATCATTAATAACCTCCATACCTAATTCTCCCATTTGTATTCATCAAACATGATACATCACTAGGAGCAAAGTTTTACAATTTCAGGATTACGTTGTATTCAATGCCAAGAATATACCAGATCATTCACTGGACGTCATCTTCTGGGTGTTTATAGAATTTTAACTGGCATGTTTTGATGATTGAATTACAATATTTATTACTCTATTAGTGACAAATAACCGTTTGGTTTTAGTTTATACATTTATTTTTAGATAAACATTAGGACTTAACAGAATTAAGGTTATCAGTGGTGGAAAATTGAATTTTATTTTGTATTTATTTTTATTTTTGTATTATTGACATCAGTGTCAGCTACAAGCATTTTCACTTCAGGTACAGCATGCATTAGATGTAAATTAAAACTTCTATTCTGCCTCAACAACAGGCTGTAACTCCTAGTCTCAGAATTGTGTTTTTTTTCCATTCCTCACGCCAGTATTATTCATTACTAGTTTTGTCCCAATTTGTGCTGTGCAATAATTAGTTTATGTTTGGCCTGAATCCACTACCAATTGCACTGAGACTGTCCAAATTCAATACACATATCAACCTTGCAAACAATGGAGTGGAGACTTTCATCCTATTGGTTTTGGCTGGATTCAATGTTATATCTCTGTTATACCACTCAACTCTTCATACAACAGCTTTTGTCGATCAATTCCAGACAAACTATTTAATTAAACAGCATTAAAGCAAAATACACGATAGAAAACAAAAATCTGCATTTAAAATCTATATTAGGCCTGAACTTCCACAGAATGACAATCAGAGTTGGATCACCAACCCACTCCTACTTTTTTACCTTGAAATCTTTCCAGTCCTGTCTCGCCCAACCTTCCAACTGAAGCCAGGCAAGAACAGTACATGCAGGCTGCTCCCGGGGTTTTTTGTCAAGGTCTACAGGGTCAGACTCAAGGAGGCCATGCCCCCCCTCTTATCAGCACTGACTGCTGTAAATCAGGTAGATTTAAAAGTCCAGCCACTTTCAAGCCAGGGAGACGATAGGATTGTCAGGTAAGTGGCTAGAATTAGCAGGGAGGGTCCAGTGCTCGGTGGAGGCGGTGGAGAGTAGATGGGGTCGCATCAGGCCTGGGGGGGTTGGTCAGGGTTTGGAGGATGTGCCAGGGAGGCAGAGTCCTGTGGGCGGGGGGTTTGGCGATGGGTGTGGGGAGTACCCTGGGAGTTGGGAGTTCGGAGGGTAAGTGGTGGTATCCCATGGTAGGAGTGGGGTGATAGTTGGGAAGTTCCATGGGGCAGGGTAGTTGTGCCGGTGGGGGGGGGGGTGGATGCAGATGAGGGAGTCCCGTGAGGTGAGGCAGTTGGGAGGGTGGGTGGAGAAGTCCTGTAAGGAGAATGTAGTCGGGGGTGTACATGAGGGAGTCCCACAGGTAGGGTGTAGTTGGGATAATGGGGAGTCCAGTGGGGAGGGTGTAGTCAGGGGGGCTGGTTGAGTCCTGTGGGGATGGGGAGTGTATGGGGGTATCCCATAGGAGGCGGTAGTTGGTGGTGGGGGGGAGGGGTGCGGGGGGGAGTCCTGTGAGGTGGGATAGTTGGGGGTTTGGGGTGTCCGAGCGAAAGGTATAGTCATGGGGGTGGGGGACTCCCGTGGGGATGGGGTAATTGGAGAGCTAGGGGGTGTGGGGTAAGTCCCATGGAGAACTGATGTGGGTCTGTACAATTGTTACCCAGTAGCTAGAAGTGGTTTTAATTCTTCTAATTTTTTCTGGGTAACCAGTGGTATAAGACATTTAGAACCATCTGACGTTTGCAATTTAAATCATATTTTTGGATGC
Organism: Carcharodon carcharias; assembly: GCF_017639515.1. Classification (NCBI taxonomy): domain Eukaryota; kingdom Metazoa; phylum Chordata; class Chondrichthyes; order Lamniformes; family Lamnidae; genus Carcharodon; species Carcharodon carcharias. Next base: position 163,381,427 of record NC_054469.1, on the reverse strand, counting down.
TTCCCAGTGCAGTTCAATTGCTTACTGGAAGTTTGCCCTTTCTGAGCAATTGCTGTGCAAACATTATTAGGCAAACTTCCAGAGCAGGGGGTTCCCCAGCACATTTTTAGGGTCTCCCCCCCACCCCACCCCCCCACCCCTGCCACCGCCTGGAGCTCAGAAGTTATGGCCCAAAGGAAGAATTATAGAAAAGAGCATTGCCAGCCCAGTTTTGTTTAGAATATTCTTGAATTCAACATTAAGAGAGACAATAATTCAAGAATTGTATGATGTAGATTTAAACCAATGGACCTTTGACCACTAACAACACCCTGCATTAATGTCAGGAAATAAGACCATCCTTTAATGTTGTGATTGATCTGAGAAAGTGGCCTGTTTACCTAAGTTCCTTAATGTCCTGCAAAAGAAATAGAGAAAGGTTAACAAACATACAAAAGTAAAGTTGGTTCAAGTGAGACTACAGACAAGTCCCCAGGGACGACTGGATGGACAGGATTACACCGGTATACATCACAATAAGAAGTCATGGAAGTATAAAGCAAAATCAGTTTGTTATCACAAGGATTAACCTCCTGCTCTCCATTTAAGACTCTCAGGCTCAGAACAGTGATGTTCCCATAGCCCTACTTATGAACCTAGCTGCCTCATTTTATTCCCATCTTTTCATCCTTTTGACAAAATAACCCCTAAGTAAGTGACATATTTTTGCAATTATTTTCATTACATTTAACGCTTTTGTTTCTTTACTGCCTTACATGAAAGTATCAGTTGCCACCTGAAATTACTGAAATCATTTACTGAAGATAATATTCTCTTGTTTTCCATAAACCTTTGTTAAGTTTGATAAGATCAGAAGTAGCAGTAGCTTGGTTTCTGTAATTTAAACCCTCTTATATGTTTATCGGGATTGCTCTATATTAAAAGCAATTGCTAGGGATTCCAGAGCACTTAAAGTTGCTTGGAAATGGACCCATCAGTAAAGAGAAGCTGAAAACAAGAGAAAAATTGCCCAGCTCTAACGCTGGGTCATTGTAAAAGTTTAACCAGACGGAAGTTGGTAGCTAAGGTGGTAGTGTGGTTCATTCCTGAGCTCAAATCCCAGGGCTATCTGTCAACCAAGCTCAGTTGCCTCAGCTGAGTGAGTTTCAGCAGTTCTCAGCCCGGATGCTAGATGGGCCACTAAGTGATGATGAGGGCTTCCGTTTGGTGGAGGTGATAGGAGTGGTGGAATGGATGAGGGTAAGACTAAAAGAGACTGCCTGACTCCATTGCTACACTTGAATCACAGCTTCTGTTAACTGATCATGGAGTGGCACTGCTGCCACCTTAGGTGGACAAACAGAGAAAAATATTTCAAAAGTTTGTATTAGACCAAATTCATCCTTGCAGGGAGATTTGTTGTTAATGCTGTTAGGGAGGGTTTAAATTAGCTTGCCAGGGAGGTGGGAAGCAGAGAGGGAATTCAGATAGAAGAAAAACAAAGCTGGTAATGGTAGGAAGAAAAGTAGTAAGCAAAATTAGAAGGCAGTGGAAAAAAGGCCACTATCAAATAGGATCAAAATATGGAAAGTTGTTATAAAGGCAAAATTAAAGCTACTCTATCTGAATACACACAGCATTCACAAAAAAGAAGGTGGATTGATGGCACAAATAGAAGTAAACGGGTATGATCTAATTGCCACTATGGAAATGTGGCTACAGGGTGACAAAGACTGAATATTCAAGGGTATTCAACATTTAGGAAGGATGGGCAAAAAGGAAAAAGATGTGGGGCAACACTGTTAACAAAGGATTACATTAGTGAAGGAGAATATTTGAACAAAACATCAAGATGTAGAATCAGTTTTGGTGGAGCTAAAAAACAGAAAGGGGCAGCAAACATTGGCCACTGAACAGTAGTGGTAATGTAGGGTGTGATGTAAATCAAGAAATTAGAGGTGCGTGTAACAAGGGTAATACAGTAATCATGGGGGACTTCACTACATATATAGACTGGGTAAACCTAATTAGCACTAATGCTGTGGAGGATGAATTCCTGGAGTGTATGTGAGATGGTTTCCTGGAACAGTATTTTGAGGAACCAACTAATGAATGGACTATTTTAGATCCAGTATTGTGCAATGAAAAAGGGCTAATTAATAATCCTGTTGTAAAGGAGCCCTTAGGGAAGAGGGACCATAATATGAAGGAATTTTAAATGAAATTTGAACATGATGTAGTTCAATCCAACTCCAGGGTCTTAAATCTAAACAATACCCCCCTTCTGGGGGGGGTTGTGGGGGGCGGATGTGGGCGGGCGGGGACCTGATTGGTGGCCCCAATCAAGTCCATGCCACCATTTTACGTGGGGTAGTGGGGGTGAAATTAAGGCCTGTCTAGTGTGACGCACATCCGGAAGTGCTGTGTGCTCCCTGTGTGGGTGGTTCCCTGAGTTGGGAGTAGAAATCTCCCTGAGGCACAGAGCTGTCTTAAGGCGATTAAGTGCAGTTGTAAAGGTGGGGAAAGAAAAAAGATAAAATTATTCAGACTGTCACATGAAACTGTCACACAAACTGGGAAATGCGCATTAATTTCAATAAAAATTTTTGAGAAAATTTAAAATCATTCATGAAACCTCATCCCACTTGGGCTCTCCGCCTGCCCACCAACCTTAAGGTTGGATAGGCAGCTCCATCAATTATTTTAAATGTTAGTTAAATGGCCTTAATGGCTATGCACCCGCCAAACTGAAAATCTAAATGACGTGCGGTGACATCGGGACACATGCTCACCGTCACCCCGTGTCATTTTACACCTCGGTGAGCGGGCCCTGCCCCCGCTCGCCGAGTCAAAGATTCTCCCCAATGGAAACTACAAAAGTATGAGGGCTAAATTGGCTGTGGTAGATTGGGAACCTACATTAAAAAGGTAGGATGGTAGACAGGCAATGGCTAGCATTTAAAGAATTAATACATGATTTACAACAAATTTACATTCCTTTGAGATGCAAAAACCCAACAGGAAAAGTGATCCAATGTGGCTAACCAGAGAAATTAAAGATTGTATTCAATTAAAGGAAGAGGCTTATAAATTGCCAAAAAAAAAGTAGTAAGCCTGGGGATGGGAAGCATTTTAGAATTCAGCTAAGGGGGACCAAGAAAGTGATAAAGGAAAAATAGAACATGAAATTAAACTAGTGAGAAACATAAAAACAGACTGTAAAAGCTTCCATATGTATGTAAAAAGGAAGATTAGCAAAGACAAATGTAGGCCCACTACAGGCAGAGACAGGAGAATTTATAATGAATAAGGAAGTGACCGAGAAACTAATCAAATATTTTGACCCCGATCTTCGCTCCCTAATTGCATACACAAAGACTGGAATTCCCTGCTCCATGAACCTGACCTCTAAAAATGTCTGCCTGAACTTTCAATTCTCAGTCCGGAGGTATGGGCTATAATAGGAGTTGGAGCAGGAGACTCCAGAAGGAGTGAATGACCGGAGGTGGGCGCAGAGCAGGTTGAGTGACTCAGGTGAAAAGCAAACCCTCTGAAAGATCCATCTGAGAGGCAAGTCATCAATGGTGAAGTTCCTGTGCCTCAGAGGAGACATCATTGCCTTGTCAGATAAGTGTCCAAGCTGCAAATGTTGTCCAACTGTTAGCTGACTCTGGAACAGATGGCCCATCATGGGTTTTCCCGGTGGGATAATTGTCATTCTTGCTGCCTTATCAAAATGTACTCTGCTGAACCACTGAAAGCATGGAATGGATTCTTAAGACACAGCCATGGAGATGGCATCATCTTGCCACCACTACCTAGTACAGATATTATCTGTCATGTTTGACAAGTCTGTTGGAGTTTTTTGAGGATGTAACTAGCAGAATAGGTAAGGGGGAACCAGTGGATATGATGTATTTGGATTTTCAAAAGATTTTCGTTAAGCTCCCACACAAGAGGTTAGTAAGCAAAATTAGAGCACAAGGATTTGGGGTAATATACTAGCATGGACTGAGAATTGGTTAACAGACAGAAACCAGAGAGTAGGAATAAACAGGTCATGCTCAGGTTGGCAGGCTGTGACTAGTGGGGTACCATAAGGGTTCGTGCTTAGGCCCCAGCTATTCACAATCTATATCAATGATTTGGATGTGAGAACTAAATGTAACATTTCCAAGATTAGGGATGACACAAAACTAGGTGGGAATGTAAGTTATGAAAAGGATGCAAAGAGGCTTTATGGAGATTTAGACAGGCCAAGGGAGATGGCAAGAACATGCCATATGGAACATCATGTGGAAAAATGTGAATTTGTCCACTTTGAAAGGGAAAACAGAAATACAGAGTATTTCTTAAATGGTGAGAGATTGGGAAGTATTGATATCCAAAATTACCTGGGTGTCCTTGTTCATGAGTCACTGAAAGCTAACATGGAGGTGCAGCAAGCAATTAGGAAGTGGTATGCTGACCTTTGTAGCAAGATGGTTTGAGTACAGGATAAAGATGCCTTGCTGCAATTGTGAAAGGCCTTGGTAAGATCACACCTGGAATATTGTGTACAGTTTTGGTCTCCTTACCTAAGGAGGGAGTGCAATGAATGTTCACCAGACTGATTCCTGGGAGGGCAGAATTATCCTGTGAGGAGATATTGAGGAGACTGGGCCTGTTTTCTCTTGAGTTTAGAAGATTGAGAGTTGATCTCATTGAAGCATACAAAATTCTTACAGGGCTCAACAGGGTAGATGCAGAAAGGATGCTTCCCCTGGCTGAGTGGGCTAGAACCAGGTGACACAGTGTCAGAGTTAGGAGTAGACCATTTAGGACTAAGATGGGGAGGAATTTATTCACACAGAGGGTGGCAAATTTTTGGAATTCTCTAGCCCAGAGGGCTGTGCAGACACAGTTATTAAGTATGTTCAAGACAGAGATCGATAGATTTCTAGATAGTAAAAACATCAAGGGATTTGGGGATAGTCGAGAAAATGGCTTGCAGGTAGACGATCAGCCGTGGTCTAGTTGAATGGAAAAGCAGGTTCAAGAACCCAAATGGCCTACTCCTGCTCCTATTTCCTATGTTACTATGTTCCTATGTTCATTAGATTTAGTGACAACCAAGTTACGTTGAAGATCTAATAATAACAGTTTCTTCAAGGCATTGCATTTATTGTAAAATGATATGCATCCTGTGAGATAGTATAAATTGCTTTGTGAATAAGACAAGGTTCAAGATCTGGAAAACTTTGTCAAAGAACAGAATCAAGATCTGACTACTAATTCATTTATATACGTGATTACATTTTGGTACATCCCTTTAAACACTGGAGTTGAGATCGTATCATGTAGGTCCACATCACACTCGATTTCACTCTTGTGGGCAGGAAACCCATAAGTAAAATTATAATGAAGTCAATGAGCTGAATTTTCCCAACTCTGAAAATATTTGGCAGATGGGGCCATTTCTGGGTCCTGACCCCACCAGGTTAATTTTACAGGAGGTGGCCAATTAGCAGGCCGCCTCTGCGTTCACCGTCTAGTTAGGAATGGTGGACAGGTTTCAGAGATCAGAGGTGAACACAGTGAATCCCACTGCAAAGGAGCTCAGAAGCCCTCACTATCACCCACAAAAGTTCTGCTGACGGCCAAGCAGCAGGAGCAATAGGGAAGTAATGGAGGTGCCAGGGGAATGGCTGCCACTGCATTAGTTCAATGATCGGAGACATCTGTCTCCAGGAAATCTTCACATGGCAAGCTGTGATATGGGACCATGACAGCCTCACATTTTCTGCCAGTGACTCTTTTAAAAACTCTATTTCTCACACGATTCCACCCGCAGAGCAGGGCAGAAGAAGGGGCATGAAAAAACACTGGCTGCCAAGATAAAAATCCCAAGGCATTTTATAAATATATTAAGGGCAAGAGGATAACCAGTAGAAGAGTAGGTAGGGCTCATTAGGGACCAGCATGGCAACCTGTGCATGGAACCTGAGGATGTAGGTGAGGTTTTGAATGATTACTTTTCTTCTGTGTTCACTATGGAGAAGGACAATGTAAGTGCATAAATCAGGGAGGGGGACTGAGATATACTTGAACAAATTAGCATTGAAAGGGAGGAGGTATTAGCAGTTTTAACGGGCTTAAAAGTGGATAAGTCCCCAGGCCCAGATGAAATGAATCCCAGGCTGCTATGTGAGGCAAGGGAGGTGATTGCAAGGGTTCTGACACTAATTTTCAAATCCCTTCTGGCCACAGGAGAGGTGCCAGAGGACTGGAGGACAGCGAATGTAGTACCACTATTCAAGAAGGGTGTTGGGGATAAATCAGGTAATTACAGGCCAGTGAGTCTAACATCAGTGGTAGGGAAACTATTTGAAAAAATTCCAAGGGACAGGATTAATCTCCACTTGGAGAGGCAGCAATTAATCAAAGATAGTCAGCGTCAGCATAGCTTTGTCAGGGGAGATCATGTCTAACAAATTTGATTGAATTTTTCAAGGAGGTGACTAGTTGTGTAGATGACGGAAGTGCAGTTGATGTAGTCTACCTGGACTTCAGTAAGGCTTTTGACAAGGTCCTGCATGGGAGATAGCTCAAGACGGTAAAAGCCCATGGGATCCAGGGCAATTTGGCAAACTGGATGCAAAATTGGCATAATGGCAGGAGGCAGAGGGTGATGGTCGAAGGTTGTTTTTTGTGACTGGAAGCCGATGATGAGTGGTGTACTGCAGGGATCAGTGCTGGGACTCTTGCTGTTCAAAGTGTACATTAATGATTTAGCAGGTGATATATAGAGGTATGATCAGTAAGTTCACAGATGACATGAAAATTGGTGGTGTCGTAAATAATGAGGAGGAAAGCCATAGGTTAGAGGACAATATAGATGGGCTGGTAAGATGGGCAGAGCAGTGGCAAATGGAATTTAATCCTGAGAAGTGTGAGGTGATGCACTGAGGTTAAGGCGACTTGGGGTGGGGGGCAAGGGCTGCCCTGCGGTTGAAGGTAGTGTACAAGCATGTGTGGGGTGGGGGGAGGGAAGTGACCATGAATTAGGGAAGCCTTGTATAAAGTGACCATTCCTCTGCAGCTGAGACAGTTCAGATGCAGCCACATTGACAAGCATGGAGTCAGGCCTCTAGCTTATCTGCCCAATCAAGCAATGCAAAGGCATAAAAGTGCAACCAAGTGCTCCAGAGCTTTTCACCCCTGAGGCACAGACTGCAAACTAATGAGCGTTTTAGTGGACTGCAGAACAGTTGGACGACTGGGCAATCCCCTTGCTAAAGCTGGCCATGGAGCAGTCACTCATGGAGGCACTCACAGTCCCTTGAAAAGTCATCACCCCAGTTTGGACCAATCTCCCCCATGGTACAAGCTAACAGTGCAGCATTGCAATGCAGGTTAGGAGAATGCCTGCGCCTGAGCTGAGAGCACAGCATGCAGTCCAGTGGGCAAAGCTGCTGCCAATCAGTCAGGTGGAGTGTAGTGGAGGTGGGTGGGGTTTCAGGCAGTCATGCAGTCCACTAAACTCTGGCCATCCAAGTGGTGGCCAGCACTCTCTGGGATGTGATAAGGGGCCTTCAGACTTAACCAAGAGAGGTTCTCAGAACACCCATGCAAACCCATGTGTTTCTCTCTTTCATCTTGTAGGAGGAGTACATCAGGAACATGGAGCCTAGTGAACAAGCTTTATGCCTTGTGGCATATAGAGAGCAAAGACAAAGGAGATGAGAGTGACTGAGGCGCCTGGCTAAACAGAGGGAGGAGAAGCACCCTCAGGAAGAAGGGGTGGCTGGGCCTCCTGCACATGCTGCAGCTGAGCCACAGCAAACTGTCGCTGGTCAGCACCTAGAAAGACCTAGGCTCTATAGACGCCACCTTTCATTCCTGCAGATAACTGAGAACCAGTGTCGCCGAAGACTGCGCATGTCTAGAGAACTAGTTGGTCACATGTGGCAGCTGCTGCAGGACTTCGCACCACGGGGACATGGAGGGCATCCACTGCCAGTGGCCGCGAAAGTGACCGCAGCACTCAATATTTACACCAGTGGCTCCCTTCAGGGCTCCACAGGTGGGATATACAAGCCTCCACGCAAAAATGCATTAATGGGGCCACGGATGACACGTTCGCGAGGTCACACAATCTTGTGCATTTCGCCTGGGACCAGGAAAGCCAGGATGCAAGAATGATTGGATTTGCCCAGGTCTCGGGTTCCCCAAAGGTGCAAAGTGCGATCGACTGCACTCACATGCGCTCAGATCTCCAACATAACACACGGTCGACTATGTCAACCGCAAGGGCTTCCATTCGCTGCATGTGCAGCTGGGTGTTTGACCACTATAAATGCATCCTGCAGATCTGCACAAGATTTCCAGGGAGTGTTCATGATGTTTACATTCTCAGTCTGTCACAGATCCTTGCGATTTCCAGGGTCCACAGAGGCTGCAGGGTTGGCTCCTCGGCGACTAAGGCTAACTGCAGAAGCCGTGGCTGATGACACCTGTGCGGCAGCCTCAGACTGCAGCAGAGTGAAGATATAATGAGGCTCTTGCTGCAACTCGCAACTTGGTGGAGCAAACCTTTGGGATGCTGAAGATGAGATTCTGGCACCTGGACCAGTCTGGTGGAGCCCTGCAATACAGTCCACAGGGAGTGTCACGCATTGCAGTTCCCTGCTGCGCCCTTCACAACCTGATGCTCCAACGGGGAGAGGAGCTGGCTGAGGAGGAGATGGAGGAGCTGGAGGTCTCCTCTGATGAGGAGGAGGGGGTACTCGAAGGCGCTGACAATGGCAATGAGGCGCTCGCGCTGGCCAGACAAGGCAGGCGCGCTTTGGAGGCCCTCATAGCTGCTAGATTTGTGGAGGATGATGACAATATGTAGCAAGGAGACACCGTAGATCCTCACATTGCATTTGTGAATGTTTGACCCAGTCTGGCTTATGGTAGTGCACTGTGATAATGCTCCTGTCATTGGAGAAGCAGTAGAGGCCCTAAGAGTCACTCGATTGCAGGAGGATGATGATGACATGCAGTAAGGACACTCCATAGATCTTCACATAGCCTCTGAGAATGTTTGACTCCTGTCTGGCCGAGGGCAGCTCGCTTGCTCTCTGTGATCAGAGTCATATCCTGGAGAAGCAGCCATGGAAATTTGGAAGCACCTGATTCATTATCCACCCTCAATACCTGACCCTTTCAGGAGCACAGCTTCACTGGTTACAGACGCTGTAGAGATGGAGGCCAGCCCCATCTTAAAGGTGCTGAGAGCACACAGAGACAATGATGATACTCTGTGACCATTGCCCATGACATTCTGGCAGCAAGACAAGCACCATCGAGGTGCAGGCATCACTAATGTGTCTGGGGAGTGTGAGGCTGGACTATCACTTTGGTCTGAAGGCTGCACAGAGCACAGAGAAGGGGCCCTGGACTGAGACACCTGCCTTTATCTTGTGCAGAAATGTTTCACATCTGAATGACTCGAACACTGCTCATCAAAACAGACATTCTTGGGAGTTTATTTACAATAGTGAACATTATGTACAAGTGATTAACACCTGTGCCCAGGCTGTGCAACTACGTCTTCTTAGCCTTCCTAACTCTGCTGCTACATCTCGGTGTTCCCCGGAAATGCACAGCAGAGGTGGAGGCAGCCTGTGACTGCTACGCCCTGACCTTTGCGGACATCCTCTGGAGGGCATGCCTAGAGGACCCCGGCCTGCTTTCGGGGCCCTGCTGTGTGACAGTGGCACTCCCTTCAAGCTGTGAATCTGGAGCTGCTGGGGTCACAGGAAGAGGAGATTCAGATGGGCTGGATACTCCCAGAGTCACCTGGGTGAATGGGCTCAGAATCTGCACCTGCTGATCCTCCTCCTGTGGGTGCCCAAGGGTCCCTGGCCAACTCCTTGAGGAGGAGGGGAAGCTGAACTGAGATCAAGCTGCCCCACACTACTTTCACGTACACATCATTGGAGGCCAATTATGGCATCAGTGATGGAGTTAAGCCCGTGCAGCGGTGCAGGAATGACATCCTGGGCCATGGTCTCCATGGCAGCCACCATCCTACTAGTGTTGACCTCGGTGCATTAGCATACTAGTTGCTGTCACTTCAGACTGAGGATGGACGGACTCCTCCATTGTGCCTTGCAATCTGAGGAGTGCAGCAGACATCCCTTCCTGATGTTTCCAAGCTTGCCTTTGCAGCTTCAGCAACTGTGACATGACTGAGTCCAGAGGCTCGTCATCTGACTCGGACTCAGCAAATATCTGGCCTCCAGCAGCCCTCTGAGTGCCGGACACCTGGGAAGTCCCTGCTGCTGCCTGCTGTGCTCACCAGATTGTGGTCCCGAGGCTACTCTAAAGCCACGTCCCACTGAGATGTGTGTCTGAGCTGGTGGAGGGTGTGGGTGAGCGCTGTGACGATTCCTCAGGGAGGATGCCTCCAGATTCCTCTTCAGAGATTTCTTCAGGGCTTGATTGGAGACTCTGTTGGCTGTTTCCCAGATGTGTCTGCGAAAGCAAGGGGAGATAATTAGTGCATGGCAGTGGCCTGTGAAACAGGACACATCACTCACAGCATGGTTGTCTGATGGATGTTGCACTGCTGGGTCCTCACTTGGTACAGCATCACCGACCTCGCCATCAGCACAGGAACAGTCCAGATCCTTGCTGGCCAGCTGGATAGCTCTTTCAAAGTCTGTGAGGACTTTTATTTCAGGTATTCCTCCACCAGTTTGTGACCTTTCCCTCTTGTTGTGTGCCAGATTGTCCTGCATAAATAGAGATGGAGAAAGTGTATGCAGGACACCTGCCGGGCCAGAAGATAATTTGCCTGGCATGTGTGGGTGGTGAGTGGTCGCATAGACGGGATGAGGACAATGAAAGTGTGTGAGAGAGTGAATAGTGCTGTCCCATTAACTGGCAGTGAGTGAGATCCCTGTGGATGTGCGATAGATTTGTGTGTGTGAGTTGAGAGGGATGAGAAGAGTGTCTTAACCTGGTGGAACGGAGGAGATCATTCATCCTCATGCTGCACTAATGGCTGTCCTCTTTTGCAGGGTGCTGGCACTGACCACCGCTGCCACCACTTCCCAAGCCAGATTAGTGATGTTGCTGCATATCCTGCGGCCAGGGCAAGCGTAGAGGACATTGTGGTGGGCCTCCACTGTGTTCAAAAGGCGCTTGAAGGACACGTCATTAAATCTGGGGGCTGCAGTCTTTTTGCTTTTCGGTGCCATTTATTCTGTGCAGCAGTCCTGGGCTGGAAGCTCTGAGAGGTGTTCGCGCGGCTGCACTCTAAATATGGCACCTAGCATAATGAATGACGAGGCGATGTATATGATAAGTATGCTCCAGCGAGTAAAAAATCATTTATCCTGCCCACTACTCTGGGATGATTCTGCCCTGAGTTTTTAAAGGGATCAACATCCCAACATAAAATGTAGATTTTCCCCCCCAAATCACAAGAGCTATCTCAATTCTTTCTGTAAATAACTGGATTTTGGATTATTTATTTTTTTTAAAAAAAAGGTTACTGGTCTCAACCAAGGTCATAACAGGTGTTTGAAAATATGGACACAATGGGGAAGTTGAGAAAGGTGGTAGTGAGGTAGAGCTATGTGTCATTAGCGTACATGTAGAAACAGATAACAGTTTGTATGATGTTGCCAAGGGGCAGCATATAGATGAGATATAAGAGGGGAGAAAGATAGCTTGTTTGGGAACATCAGAGGGAACAGTGCAGGAGCGGGAAGAGAAGCCACTGCCAGTGATGCTCTTGCTATGGTTAGATAGATAAGTGTGGAACCAGGTGAGAGCTGTCACACCCAGCTGGATAAGAGTGGAGAGAGGTTGGCAGAGGATGGTGTAGTCAACTGCATCGAAGGCTGCAGACAGGTCGAGGAGGACAAGAAGGAGGCCTTTGTCCCAGTCAGATCGAATGTCATTTGTGACGTTGGTAAGAACTGTTTCAATACTGAGAGGAGCAGAAACCTTAGTGAAGCACTTGAAACATAGAATTCCAGGATTTAGAAATATGCATTTGAGAGCTGACATCATATTGAAGAATTTGGGAGAGAAAAGGGAATGCGAAGATGGGGAGGTAGTTTGCAAGGACAGAGGGGTTTATTTTAGGAGAAAGGTGATGATAGCAGTTTTGAAGGGGACGGGGACTATATCAACTAAGATGGGACCAGGAAGGGAAGTTTTTACCCTGAGAAAACAAATGAATTGGAGTTAGGTGGTTATTAAAATTTTAAAAACCTCAATCAGATCTCAGGCTGCCTATTTCAAGTTTCAAGGGTGACAGGATGGGACTGGGCATCCAACCTACTCCCAGAGGTGGGAAGACAAGTTAAATATTTTAATGAGGTTACACGCCTTCTTTTTAATCTGTCTCCCACAGTTAACCTCAGTTGGCTGAGTTATCCAGACCTCAGGAAATCCAAAAACTAAAGAGAGGTCAAGACTGCTTTGTGGAAAAGGTAAGTGCTTTTCCAGCACTGATTCTGGACCAGCTGGAGCTGGAGTACATCTCCCAGTCCACCGAGCTTCCCTGCTCACCAGTGAATCCTCTACCCTGTGATTAGACTCTTCCCTATCAAAAACCAGCCCCCAAAAGGGCTCGACAATCACTGCCCACCCGCTACCCATGTTCCCATTAACCCAGCTGCAAGCTCCCTATCAGTTGCTGCAGCTGCGGCATCTTGTGGAATGCTATTTGTCCAAGGAGCCAAGCCTGTCATTCAGCTCGTTCAGGGCAGGCAAACTGCCTGAAAAAAAGTGTCCAACACAACTTTTCACTCCTGCTCACAAAACTCGCCATAGTAAACATCAGCGCTCTAACTTTTTTTTTTGTCTTTTTCATAAGCATTTTGCTATGGGCAGGATTTTTACCTCGTCAGGCGGCCCCGGGAGCGGCTGTGAAACCTGCTGCCTGCGATTGGGCACCGACCATGTCCAGTGTGAATCACATCCTGAAATGCTCAGCGCTGCCTGGGTTGGAGGGTGAGGAGGGCGAGCGTGGAAGTCAGCGCATGTGTGTGGGTGCGCTCAGTGAAAGCTCCCTGAAGGCACAGAGTTGCCTCAAGGAGCTGAAGATTTTTAACATTAAAAATAAACAATTAAAAAATAAGGAAAACATGTGTCACATGAGCAAGGACATTTTAAAATTGAGTTTTAAAAGTTTTTTAAAAAATCACTGGTCTAAACCTCATCCCGCCCGTGGATGAGGTTTTGCAAAAAATGCAAAGGCCGCTTGGCCTATTCACCCGCCTGCCAACTGAATGGTTGGACAGGCTGCAAAAAATTCCATTTAATTATTTGATTAGGGGCCTTAATAGGCCCTTGCTCAACGTCATCACACACTATTTTTCTCCCGTGTAGGTCAGGCGCGCGCCTGCTCAACGAGGGAGAAATTCTGCCCTATACATTGATAAAAATATTAAAGAAACTAAATGCATTGTGTAGCTCATGTTATTTTATATCCAAACAGTAGATTACTGTTTAACTAATCTGCTAAAGCAAAGTGTTAATATGCCATAGATTCTGCACAAAACACAATCATTCTTTTTAACTTTAGTGTTGGGTTTAATTTTCTCCTGATACGTTAAACGCTAAAGAGACTCCGAGGTGCCCAAAATAGGGTTTTGAGCAGTAACGCCAGTTTAGCCAGTGTTTGGCGCCATCTTTGAAAAGGAATTGAAACACCAACCAGGAACAGCCATCTAAAGGATTGTTAACAGGCTGCTGGTCAATATATTGCCTGCTAGCATTCATTAAAGCATATATACACGGCATTTTAATTTGGTGGCTAGCAGTTGAAACAGACGCTCTTAGCTTAATAGGAATAAACAAGCCATTGATAAGGATTTTGAGTGCTACTTAAAGGCATATTCAATTTTCAATGTTCATTTCTTGCTGGCGATTTGAAGAACACTTTTAAAATACATCAGAAGACTTTTTGGGACAGTTTCACAAGAATTCACTATCACTACTCAACATTTATTTCAGAAGCTCTCTGAAGATTTCACCCAAGCAAAGTCAGTGCTATGCTACTCTACATTATTGGACACCTCCTAGGAGTCACCAGGAGAAAGGAAGTACTTGGCCATGGGCATCTTACAAGGGGTCCCCTTGGTCTGGCTGAGGAACTGAAGGAGGGCATGATGTCTAGTAGAGCAGCACCTGCTGCCGCTGAGGAGAGAGGAACAGGAGGGCAAGATGGAGTCCTTCACCACTGCAGGAACAGGACATTCCTTCTCCTTTGGACCTCCTTCACCAGGACCTCCAGTACCATGTCCAAGAATGTGTGCACCCTCTCCCTCGATCTCAGAACTATCCTGAGATGGGTCACTAGAGATCAGCCAACCCACTCGCCACCTTCAATAGAAATGAGTGCCTGGAGCCCACATATACTGCTTTGCAAAAATTGCTTCTAATCTCAGAGATTTAGTTTCTCAGCAAGTTCTTGTTGTGGTAATTGTGTGCTAAAACAAGAATTTCATTCAGATGTGTCCAAATGGCATAGCATCCTTTTAGAGTCTGTTTTCACTCTTTCACCAAAGTGGGGTGAGAATGACTGCTCTTGATATCAAGGCAGTATTTGACCAACTGTGGCATTAAGGAGCCCTAGTAAAATCAAAGTCAATGGGAATCAAGGGGAAAACTTTCCACTGGCTGGAGTCAGACCTAGCACCAAGGAAGATGGGTGTGATTGTTGGAGGATAATCATCTCATTGCTGCAGGAGTTCCTCAGGGTAGTGTCCTAGGCCCAACCATCTTCAGCTGCTTCATCCATGACCTTCCCTCCATAATAAGGTCTGAAGTGGGGATTTTCACTAAAATCTGTACAGTGAGCAGTCCCATTACTCCTCAGAGACTGAAGCAGTCCCTGCCAGCTTGCCTGCAGCAAGACCTGGACAACATTTGGGCTTAGACTGATAAATGGCAAGTAACATTTGAGCCAGGTAATGACCACCTTCAGCAAAAGAAAATCTACTAATTTCCTCTTGGTGTACAACATCATTACCATCGCTAAACCCTCACCAACAAAATTCTGGGGGTTACCCATTGGCTAGAAACAACCAGATGTATAAATATTGTGATTAGAAGAGCAGGTCAGAGGTTGGGAATTCTGCAGCAAGTAACTCACCTGATTTCTAAAAGCCTGTCCACTGTCTACAAGGCACAAGTCAGGAGTCTCATGAAATACTCTCCACTAACCTGGATAAGCACAGCTCTAACAACACTTGAGAAGCTTATCATCATCCAGGATAAAGCAGACCATTTAATTGGCACCCCTTCCACCACTTTAAACATTCACCCCCTCCACCTCCAGTGCAAGGTGGCAGTGGTGTGTACCTTCCACAAGATGCACTGCAGCAACTTGGCAAGGCTCTTTTGACCACACTGTACAAATCCATGACCTCTACTACCTGGAAGATCCAGGACAGCAAATGCATGGGAATACTACCACTGCAAGTTCCCCTTCAAGCAACACACCATTGTGCCATGTAAACACACTGGCATTCTGTTACTGTCGCTGGCTCAAGATCCTGGAGATCCCTCCCTAATAGCAATGTGGGTGAACCTACACCACAAGGACAGCAGTGGTTCGAGATGGTGGCTCACCACCACTTCCTCAAGGGCAATCAGGGATTGGCAATAAATACTGCCCTTTCTTGTGATACCCCACATCCTATAAACATATAGAAGAAAAATCAGTGTTGAAGAGGAGTGCAATTTCTTCCTCTGTTGAATTATTAGCTATTTATTTAAACTGGGACTTCTTAAGGTGAAGTAAAAAACACAATAAAAGTCTGACTAACTTGATTGAATTTTTGGAGGAGATAACAAGGAGGGTCAGTGAGGGTAACATGCTTAATGTAGTCCACATTGATTTTTGCAAGATTTTTGATACGATCCCACATGGCAGACTTATTAGAAAAGTAAAGTCCATGGGATCCAAAGGAAAGTGACAGGTTGGATCCAGAATTGACTCAGTGGCAGAAAGGAAAGGGTTATGATCAATGGGTGCTTTGTGACTGAAAGTCAGTTCCTGGTGGTGCTCCACCGGTCTCAGTACTGGTTCCCTTGCTTTTCACAGTATATATTAATGATTTAACTTTAAGTGTTGGAAGAATGACTAAGAAGTTTGTAGATAATAAAATAATTGTTTGTGTGGTTGACAGTGATCAAGAAGATGAGAGACACAGGGAAAATATCAATGGACTGGTCAGCTCGGCAGAAAAGCAGCAAATAGAATTCAATCCAGAGAAGTGGGGGATACTAGAGAGGGCAAACGAGGCAAGGAATCCACAATAGATGGTAGGACATTGAGAAGTGTAGAGGAAAAGAGGGACCACGGAATGCATGTGTGCAGATCTCCTAAGGTAGCAGGTCGGGTAGATAAGGTGGTTAAGAAGGCATGTGACATAATTTTCTTTATTGGCCAAGGAATAAAATTTTAAGAATTGGGGTGTTATGCTAGAATTGTATAGAACACAAGTTTGGCCACCACATTATAGGAAGGATGCGATCATGTTAGGAAAGACACAAGAAGATATATGAGGATGTTGCCAGGAATGGAAAATTTTAACTATGAGGAACGAGTGGATAAACTGGAGTTGTTTTCTTTAGCCCTGCGGATGCTGAGGAGAGATTTAATTGTGGTGTATAAAATTATGAGGGACCTAGATAGACTGTATAGGAAGGACATATTTCCCTTAGCATTCAGGTCCATAACCAGAGGTCATAGATTTAAAGTAATGGTAAGAAGGGTAGAAGGGAACTGGGGAGAATTTTTTCACCTAGGGGGTCATGGAATCTGGAACTCAAGGTCTGAAAGGGTGGTAGAGACAGAAACCTTCATCACATTTTAAAAATACTTGGATATACACTTGAAATGAGACATTTGGTAGCTCTTGTTTAGTTGCCACAGATAGGATGGGCTGAATGCCCTCCTTCTGTATCATAAATCTTTTTTGTTTCCATGGGCAGAATTTTGCTCTTGGTGGGGGCAGTCAGGAAGCTGACAGCCGCCCGCAGTCAGGGCCAGACCACAATTTCAAGCTGGCGGAGCAATTAATCCCCACCCAGTGTGAAAAGCGAGCGGCAGTGCTCAGCGCTGCCTGTGTGGGCGGGAAGGAGCATGAACTTTGCGCATGTGTGCGAGTGCGAGCTTGAAAATCTCCCTGAGGCACAGAGTTGCCTCAGGGAGGTGAACAGTTTTGGAAGTTAGTAATAAGATTTTAAAAATGTGATAAAACATGTCCCCTCATGTGACTCGCGCCCGACCCGCTCGAGAATAAAATGACGCATGTTGACTTCAGGCAAGCGTCCCAACGTCAACGCACAGTCACACGATATTTCGGTTGGCGGGTGCATACCGGATTGGGCAGCGCGCCCGCCGACAATTAAGAAGCCTATTAAGGCCATTAACAAGGTCATGAGTAGGGACATGTTAGAAATGCAATTTTAAAAAATTTACTTTATTTTTATTTGATGCTGGAAACCTCATCCCGCCCGTGGATGTGGTTTCCAAAACAAATGCAAAGGCTGCTTGGCCTTTTCACCTGCCCGGGGCGGGCAATGAAAAATTTGTTTCAGTGACTGAATCTGGCACATGCCCGCTGACCGAAATATCGCACGACAGTACATTGACGTTGGGACGCTTGCCTGAAGTCAATGCATGTCATTTTACATTCGAGCGGGTTGTGGGGGGGTGGGGGGGGGATGCCCACCCACCAAGGTAAAAATTCTGTCCCATGTTTCCAAATAGCACTTCTTTGAATGAAAATGATTATTACAAAATCCCTGCATTTGGATTTTCATATTTATTATTGCATGTGCAATAGATAGATTGCTGTACATTATGGAGCCAGCCAATACAGATGAAATGCTGCTGACTGACTGCCGACTGATCACACAGGGCCTGATCTTTAGGACATGCTTCACAGAGCAGCAACAGAAAGATTCTGCTCCAACTACAAAGACAAGAGATAGTTACACCTTGTTATAAGGGACAGAATTTTCACCTCGGCGGGCAGGCACGTGCCTGATCCGCTCAAGCGTGAAAGGAAGCACAATGACGTCAGATGAGCGTTCTGACAGTCGCGCGATAGTCTGGTCGGCAGGCATGTACAGGGATCAGCAGCACATTCGTTGACAATCAGAAGGCCTACTAAGGCCATTAAAGTATTAATTAACTTAAATTTTTCGCTGCCCATCCAACCTTACAGTTGGCAGACAGGCGAAAAGGCCAAGCAGCCTTTGCATTTTTTAGGAAACCTCATCCACTGACGGGATGAGGTTTCCAACTGCAAATAAAAATAAAATTAAAAATTTTACACCTCATTCATAACAGGTCCCTACTCATGTGGCAAAGTCACATGAGGGAACATGTTTTTTAACATTAAAAAATTCTTTATTTTTGTTTTTCAGAACTCTTCATCTGCCTGAGGCAGCTCTGAGTTTCAGAGAGCTTTTCCAGTGCGCGTCCACATGCATATGCGAAAGTTCTCCACTTGCCCCGCTCACCTCAACCCCACACAGGCAGCACTGAGTGCTGCACCACACATTTCACACTGGGCGGGCCTTAATTGGCCCTAATCGCTGGTGGTGGTTAGCTTCCCGCCCGCCCCCGCCGAGCCCACCCAACAAGGGCAAAATTCTGCCCTAGGACTATCGAAGGTGCTATAAATAAAATCACTGTTGTGTTTAATTTAGCCATGCCAGACATATGGCTTTTGCTGTGGAATATGCCTAGTTTAATGTGCATGATACAGTGTGTGTGTGCCTATATGCTGAATGGACAGCAAGAAAGAAGTGGCTTCAATACTGTCGTACATGAAGCTTTAACAGTGGCAGTGGGTTGTTCCTGGTTCAAAGCCAGGTTGTATTGTCAACTGTTATGAATACGTTATATATAATTGAAGTTGAAATGCCAATTGTTAATCTGAAGTAAATATTATCAGAGGTTAATGGAGACGAGAATTGTTGCTTTCTAATTTCACATGGATAAGTGTATAAATTTGCTCATTACATTCATAAACTTGACGGTTCCCAATATACAGAATGATACCCAAAATAAAATAGCCCTCCTCATGTCCACTAGCCAACATCTTCCTGTCACTCCGCTGTATTATTTACTGATGTCACTATGCTCTGGCTAAGCTCTCATCAGCCCTTCCTCTGCAGCCACAACTACATTCAAATCAGCATTGCAATGTCGGGTTGCCAACCTTCCCAGATTACCCAGGTGTCTCCTGAAGTGGGACATGAATCTTCCGGACGCTGAGAAAATTTTATGCTTTGAATTTTCTGACCATGGAAGCCCCCTTAACAGTGCCCCTGTTCTCTGCACACATCCCCACCCCCAATACACCACCACCAACCTCCTCCCCCACCATGAAACACTAATGTCTCCACAGGGAGCAAACACCCACATACTGGCAACTGGAAATTGATTTGACTTGCTGGGATTCTGAGGGGGAAGAGAGAGAATGCTGAGGTACACAAAAAGCATAGAATGGCAGGGAATTTTGGACCTGGGTTTCTAAAGTGGATGATCAGGAACTGTGAGTGCCTTGGGGCCTTGGGGCTTAGGGAGTGGAGAGAGTGACAGTAAACTGGAGATCAAGAAAGATAAAGACAGGAAGATAAGAGGCAGGGAGAGTATGAGCCTGGGAAATGTGTGTTGGGAAGCATGAGAGACAGACGGATTAGGGGAATTGGGGTTTGGGTGGAGGGTTAGGGATGAGGGAGCCCGGGATGTGGAGTAAGTGTGGGGCTAAATCTGCAGAATGGAGAACAGCTGTGGCAATGTGGTGAGTCGAAATAAGCAGAGAATAGAGCAGCCAGTTAAGGAATGAAAACCTAGGCCTAAATTTTACCCTTGATGGGTGGGCATGACTGGCGGGCCTTTGAACGATTCGGCAACAGGCTGCCAGTCGTGATAAGCCCCTGACCATGATTTTATGCTGGCTGGCCAATTAAAGCCTACCCAGCGTGAAATGTGCCCTCCCAATTGGTGGGAAGGAGCGGGTAGGGGTGGGGGCCTGTTGGCCGCCAGGTCCAATGATGACCCGGAGGCCAGTTTAAAAACAGCACAGGCAGCTTCTTGAAAATTGCCAGGGAAGAACATATCTTCCGCGTTGTGAACGCTGAAGTTATGGCATCAAGTGTGGCTGGAGATGCCAGGCGGAAGGGCAGGTCGGGTGGGCAACTGGCCTCATGGTTTTCAGATGAGTGCCACGCGGTCCTCCTGGAGGAGATGGCTGTCAGGAGGGACACATTTGTACCCAGAGATGGAAGGAGGAGGCCACCATGCCTCACCAGGAGGGCATGGGAGGAGGTGGCAGCGCAGGTCAGCAGCCAGGGCATTGTGCTGCACAAATGGGTGCAATGCCAAAAAAGATTTAATGACCTACTGCGCTCAGGAAGGCTGAGTACCATGTTGGCATGGATCAGTGTGTTGAAGGATTAAGGTCTGACCATGCCCCTTTGAAGCTCAGGGGTGTTAGAGTCTGAGTGCCAACTGTCAATGATGTCAGAACTGGCCACGGGGTGAGCTCTGGCCACTTGGACTGAGTGCCTTGCGGCTCGGATCTGCCCTGCGAGATGTTCCTCAGGTGGGGTTGGCCAGGCTGCAGTGCTATGGCAGTTAGAGAGTGGACTCCTCCGTCCTTTCAGGAGAAAGCGAGCCATAACAACATTGAAAAGTCGCGGACAGGCGAAGGCCCCCCAAAACTCCTAATCCTATCCAGATTCGAGCAGGATGCCATGGAGCTCAAGAGGTGCTATGCACCTTGGTCAACTGGCCGCGGAGAGGCTGGGGTGTCAGATGAAGGTAAGAGTGCAGTGCACAGAGGTGAGAGTTTCGGATGGTGCAAACATTCTTGTGTAGTCTCATCATTGATGGGAGCCTCGAAACTGGAGTCCCCATTGATCATTGAAAGATGATGGCAACATGATGCAGATCTCCATTGTCTCACCAGGGTGCCTGGCATGCACAGTGACAGTGTGACTTAAACTAATGACATGTCATTGTTCTCCCTTAGATTCACCAGCATGCACTCAATCGCAGGAACCTGAAGAGCCACCCCTGGCACCAGAGGACTGCCAGGCTTCACGTGCACCTGTGTCACACCCACTCTCTGCACCAGTGCAGATACCACCACCTTGGTGGGCGTTAGATCTTCGACTAGAATGTCGTAGCACAGCAATGAGGGCACTTCACACTTGCTTAAGGAGCAGGCAGAGGTAGAGAGTGCCCAGGGCGCCGGCTGTCGGAGGACTGCTGGAGACCAGGATGATGCTGAGACAAAGGCAGGTGGTGAGCCTCTGGAGTTGTCTATTAGGTGGCAGATGCTGGATGTCCAGCCGGATGTGCAGGAGGATCTGGCAGAGATCCCTGAGGGTATGCGTGCCATGGTCTCTGTTGTGGACGAGACAATTGGAGCATGAGCACTGCATTGACCCTCATGGCCAGGATTGTTGCCTCCTCCATTGAAAAAGTGCGAATCTCATGGAGAGGCAACTCCAGGAGGAGGCAATGGTGTAGTGGTGTTGTCACTGGACTAGTGATCCAGAGACCCAGGGTAATGCTCTGGGGACCTGTGTTTGAATCCCACCATGGCAGATGGTGGAATTTGAATTCAATAAAACTCTAGAATTAAAAGTCTAATGATGACCATGTAACCATTGTTGATTGTTGTAAAAACCCATCTGACTTACTAAAGTCCTTTAGGGAAGGAAATCTGTCATCCTACATGTGACTCCAGACCCAGACCCACAGCAATGTGGTTGTCTCTTAAATGGCCTCTGAAATGGCCTAGCAAGCCACTCAGTTGTAATAAACCACTACAAAGTCACAAAAAAGGAATGAAATCAGATCGACCACCCAGCATTGACCTAGGCACTGGAAACGACAATGGCAATTTCAGCCCTGTCGACACTGCAAAGTCCTCCTTACTAATATCTGGGGGCTAGTGCCAAAATTGAGAGAGCTGTCTCACAGACCAGTCAAGCAACAGCCTGACATTGTCATCCTTATGGAATCATGCCTCACAGATAATGTTCCAGACACCACCATCACCATCCCTGGGTATGTTCTGTCCCACCGGCAGGACAAATCCAGCAGAGGTGATGGCACAGTGGTATACAGTCAGGAGGGAGTTGCCCTGGGAGTCCTCAATGTCGACTCCGGATCCCATGGAATCTCATGACATCAGGTCAAAAATGGGCAAGGACACCTCCTGCTGATTACCATGTACTGGCCTCCCTGAGCTGATGAATCAGTGCTCCTCCATGTTGAATACCACTTGGAGGAAGCACTGAGAGTGGCAAAGGCGCAGAATGTACTCTGGGTGGGGGACTTCAATGTCCATCACCAACAGTGGCTCGGTAGCACCAGTACTCACTAAGCTGGCCGAATCCTAAAGGACGTAACTGCTAGATTGGATCTGCAGCTGTGGTGAGGGAACCAACAAGAGGGAAAAACATACTTGAGCTCACCCTCACCAACCTGCCTGCCGCTGATGCATCTCTCCATGACAGTTCAGTCGGAGTGACCGCCGCACAGTCGGTGTGGAGATGCAGTCCCACTTTCTCATTAAGGATACCCTCCATCGTGTTGTGTAGCACTACCGCCGTGCTAAGTGGAATAGATTTTAAACAGATCTAGCAACTCAGGACTAGGCATCCATGAGGCACTGTGGGCCATCAGCAGCAGCAGAATTGTACTTAAACACAATCTATAACCTCATAACCAGGCATATCCCCCACTCTACCATTACCATCAAGCCAGGGGATCAACACTAATTCAATGAAAAGTGCAGGTGGACATGCCAGGAGCAGCACCAGGCATACCTAAAAATGAGGTGTCAACCTGGTGAAGCTATAATACAGGACTACTAGCATGCCAACCAGCATAAGCAGCAAGAGATAGACAGGGCAAAGCAATCCAACAGATCAGATCTAAGCTTTGCAGTTCTGCCACATCCAGTCATGAATGGTGGTGGACAAGCTCACTGAAGGAGGAGGTTCCACAAATATCCCCATCCTCAATGCTGGAGGAGCCCAGCACATCAGTGCAAAAGATAAGGCTGAAGCATTTGCAAAAATCTTCAGCCAGAAGTGCCGAGTGGATGATCCATCTCAGTCTCCTCCAGAGGTTCCCAGCGTCATAGATACCAGTCTTTAGCTAATTTGATGCACTCCACATGATATCACGAAACAGCTGAACGCACTGGATTCTGCAAAGGCTATGGACCTTGACAATATTCCGGCAATGGTACTGAAGACTTGTGCTCCAGAACTTGCCACGCTCCTAGCCAAGCTGTTCCAGTACAGCTAGAACACTGGCGTCTACTCGGCTTTATGTAAAATTGCCCAGGCATCTCCTATACACAAAAACAAGACAAATCCAAGCTGGCCAATTACCGCCCCATCAGTCTACTCTCGATCACCAGTAAAGTAATGGAAGGGGTCATCAACAGTTCTATCAAATGGCATTTGCTTAGTAATAACCTGCTCACTGACGCTGTTTGGGTTCCGCCAGGGCCACTCAGCTCCTGACCTTGGTTCAAACACGCACAAAAGAGCTGATCACCTGAGTGAGGTGAGAGTGACTGCCCTTGACATCAAGGCAGCATTTGACAGAATGTGGCATCAAGGAGCCCAAGCAAAATTAGAGTCAATGGGAATCAAGGGGAAACTCTCCACTGGTTGGAGTCATACCTAGCACAAAGGAAGATGGCTGTGGTTGTTACAGGTCAACGATCTCAGTTCCAGGACATCACTGCAGGAGTTCCTCAGGTTAGTGTCCTCAGCCCAACCATCTTCAGCTGCTTCACCAATGACCTTCCTTCCTTCATAAGGTCAGAAGTGGGGATGTTCGCTGATGATTGCACAATGTTCAGCACCATTCGCGACTCCTCAGATACTGAAGCAGTCCATGTCCAAATGCAGCAAGACCTGGACAATATCCAGGCTTGGGATGACAAGTGGCAAGTAACATTTGCACCACACAAGTGCCAGGCAATGACCATCTCCAACAAGAGAGAATCCAGTCATCGCCCTTGATGTTCAATGGCATTGGCAACACTGAATCCCCCACTATCAACATCCTGGGGGCTACCATTGACCAGAAGCTGAACTGGACTAGCCATATATATGCTGTGGCTACAAGACCAGGTCAGAGCTAGGTATTGTGCGATGGGTCACTCACCTCCTGACTCGCCAAAGCCTGTCCACCATCTACATGGCACAAGTCAGGAGTGTGATGGAATACTCCCCACTTGCCTGGATGACTGCAGTTCCCACAACACTCAAGAAGCTTGGCACAGTCCAGGACAAAGCAGCCCACTTGACTGGCACCACATCCACTCCCTCCACCACTGATGCACAGTAGCAGCAGTGCATACCATCTACAAGATACGCTGTAGGAATTCACCAAGGCTCCTTCGACAGCACCTTCCAAACCCACGACCACTGCCACCTAGAAGGACAAGGGCAACGGATAGATGGGAACACCACCACCTGGAAGTTCCCCTCCAAGTCTCTCACCATCCTGACTTGTCAATATATCGCCATTCCATCACTGTCGCTGGATTAAAATCCTGGAACTCCCTTCCTAACAGCACTGTGTGTGTACCTACACCACATGGACTGCAGTGGTTCAAGAAGGCAGCTCACCACCATCTTCGCAAGGGCAAGGAGGGATGGGCAATAAATACTGGCCCACCCAGCATATACCACATCCCATGAATGAATAAAAAAAACAGAATTAGGGGTTCCTGGGGTTGCGCTCACATCTGCAAGCCCTCACACAGGCACTTAACTCAGTGGTCAGTGCCAGTGTGGGAGATGAATGAGGCACCCAATATCCCAGCTAGGTGCCCGTACATCAATGGTGAGCAGGGAGGCCCAGAGTGACCTCACGTTGGCACACGAGCTGCTTGCCATCTCTGTGGGCTCCTTTCAGGGCACCCTGGATGCTGGCAGCAGCTCCTCCGCCCTTCTGCCAGTGACTGTGGCATCTGATGAGGCTGCGATGACGGGAGATGTCAGCTGTGGCACTGGCTGCTCCCTCCTAGACAGGGCCAGCACAGGCTCCACTGGCCAGAGGATGACTGCCAAGGTCAAAAGGACAGCAGAGTCAGCAGACTGCCTCCAATGCCGCTGCCAACGAGGGGTCAGTACCAAGACGTAGCACTCATGAATGTATGTTTAAGAGCACAAGAGGGACTGGTTACAGGTGATCTTCTGTTGTATCATGTTTTGTTTATGTTTACTGGTATGGGAATTAAGACCAGAGAAGATGATGTTAGCTTTTGTGGATTGTTAAAATGAGATAAATTTTGTATTTGTCTTAATGGCCTGTGTGTGCTTCACCTTTGTATTTTTTTGGTGCAGGGTATGCCAGTGTGTAATGCTGGACGTGAGTGGCTCTAAACCTTATTACACAGGCACTGAATGGACTTTAGGTTCAAATGAAATGGCTATTTCAGACATCCGGGATGGAGGTGGCAGCCCTGGCGTGAGGTGGAAGCAGATCTTTGGCAGCCCAGCTGAAGGAGCGTTGAATCAGGGAATCCCTAGTGTCCCTGCCTTCCTGAAGGTTACAGGGGCTGCCTCTACGCCCTCAGTGTTCTCCTCATCGTTCCCCTCTTCTAACTCACTCCTCGTTTCATCCCCTGTAATCTGTGCAGCCGCATCAAGATCCTCTTCCTCCTATGTGACATCCCTTGCCACTGCCAGATTGTGGAGAGTGCAGCATGCATCAGTGACACCCACTCTGCGGGGTATTGTAGTGTTCCCCCGAACGGTCCAGGCATCAGAAGTTAATTTTCAGAAGACCTATGGTCCTCTCCATCACCATCCTTGTGGAGGCATGACTCCAGTTGTAACGCTGGTCTGCCTCTGTTCTTGAGTGGCAGAGAGGCATCATGAGCCACCTCTTTAACGGATAACCCTTGTCACCCAGCAGCCATCCATCCAGTCGGGCTGGAGCACTGAAGACCCTCGGCATCTGCGAGTGTCTGAGGATATAAGCAGCATGAGAGATGCCAGGATACCTTGCACAGACTTGCAGCATCTGGGTTCTGTGGTCACATACTATCTAGATAATCATTGAGAGGAGTCCCTTCCTGTTGATAAGGGCACCCGACTAGTGACTTGATAGTCACATATGTGCAGTCGATTGCACCCTGGATGTGGGGGTACCTATCAATCGCTGTAAAGCCTCTGGCTCGCTCAGCCTAGCTGGCCTCGTTCACACAGAAATGAACAAATGTCATTACCTGCCTGAACAGAGTTTGACACAACTGTGGACAGGTGATTGGGACACTCCACAAAGGTCCTCCACTGACCCTGGAAAGAGCCAAAGGGATAGAAGTTGAAGGCCACTGTGACCTTCAGAGCCACTGGCATGGGGTGTCCACCCACACAGGTGGAGGTGATCATAGGCCTAATCAGCTGCCAAATAGAGGTCACGGTCTCCCTGGAGAGGCGGAGCCTCCTTCGGCATTGCACCTCGGACATTTTGAGGTAGCTGCATTGCCACCTGGCAGCAGGATAGTGGCGTCTTCTGCAGCCCCTTCCATCTTGGACTTCCTGCTGGCCCTTCGCCCCCTGTGCCTGCACCTCTCCTCCCACATGTCCCTCCCCTGGAAGCTGCTTTGGGACATCTGGCCTCCTCTCCCTTCTGCCCCTCTCTTCCTCCTCAAAGGAGGTGCCACCGGCGGAGTGCATAATCCCCATTACCAGGATAACGAAGACTGACAGATACCTGGAAGGGTTCACACAGTCAAAATCCTCTGGGGGCCTTGGAGGCACCAATAAGTCCTGAAATGAAGCCTGGAAATGCTAAGAGTGAAGTTCAGAACAGAGATGAAGCTGCCAAGTTCAAATAAGCAACCAATAGCAAATTATCTCCTGAACTCCTCACTACTCACACTGGCAATGCCGCTGACCCTTTTTATCCCGCCTTTGGATGAGGTTTTGCAAAATGTGGGCTGCCCATTTTGCACATGCGATGAGCATAAAATCATATAGGCAACGTAAAATCGGGTTCAGTTAGTTTTTTAATGGCCTTAAGTGGCCTCTTAATTGATGGCGGGCACCACCCTGACTCCCGTGTGCGCCTGCTGACCTGAAGATTGTGTGCGTGCAGGATGATATCGGGACGCTTGCCCAACATCTTCACACATTATTTTACATCCGATCACATCGGGCACGTGCCCTAATGATTTTGTGGTGGGTAAGCATTGAACGATTAGCACTGTTATTAATCAGAGTTATGGGGAGGGTGCAGGAGGAATTCTTTTACGGATGGTGAGCCCAGCAAGGTCAGGAGTGTAGATGCACCGTTGATCTTAACAACAGGGCTTCATTTGGATCATTTTGGTCCAACTCTCGCCTGACAATCAAATGAGCTGTCTGTCCTATCAGCTGGAACCATGAGTAGAAGCAAGAGACTACAGCCATGGACCTGTAGGAATGGTCCATCAAAGTCACCAGGAAGGCTGTTTATCTTGGGCTGTGATCAGGGCCATCATTTCAAGCCACCTTCATTAGTTCTCAGAGGCTGACAATGACACTTTGCTGTTAAGGATCTGGGGACAACCAAAATGGACCAGGTGAAACATGGGCAACATGGTAATATTTGACACCAATTGAAATACTGTTAACTTCAAACTATTACCAATTGAACAAGACAAGAGGAAGAAACCTCCTGAAATATTCCATGGGCTCTGAAGGGATATGTTTTCTGCTGGTTTAGGTTCTTTGTGTGTAGCTTACTTCAATTTGCTGCACAGAAGACACCAGGAATATAAATGTAAAACAGAATGAAAATAAACTCCTGCCCCTGCCTGTTCCTCATCAATGTTTCGGTACTGCAAGGACAGGAGAACCTAACAACTTTTACTGCCTGATGATAATGGCTGTGGGTAATCCCATGGTTACTGAAGTGATTCTGCATCCAGAAGGACAATGAGTTTTACAGTGATAAGAACAGTGTAAAAGGTGAAAGTTTATGTCAAATCCAGTGATTTGTAAAGATTTGCATTTCTGACAATGTCAACAGTGCATCCAGTGGAGGAGCAGGGAATCACTGGCAGCAACTTCTAAGTTTCTGTATTCAGCTGTGCACTGGACACCAGAAATTTCTGTCAGGTTCACAGTTGTAATGATGGTGAATGCTAACAGTTTTATCGTCATTGCAGAAGCATTGTCCAGACCAATTTGAACACACCTGTCTAAAAAAACTGTTTAGCCTTTGACCTCTGCATTCATTAGAAACTGTCAGACATCTAACTGCTTTGATAATAAACCTCAAACCTATATTTTAAACAACTATATTCTACTCAACAGCATGTTATAATTTTTGTGTCAGTTCAGGTTCCATAGAAAGCCAGGAGCCTTTGTTAGCAGATTAACATTTTTATTTAAGCATTTTCTTTCACAGACTTCAAAAGTTAATTATCATGGGTCAGGAGCAGGTCATGAGGGGGAAGTGAAGAAAAACAAAAGAGCAATATGTAATAAGCAGCTTGTAGAACAGAGCAGTATCTGCAGTATAAATTAACAGGAAGAGTCACACGGTTAGTCTACATATCTATTCAAAATAAATCTTACCCAGTGGTCACTGGAACAAGAAATTAAGCAAACCATTTTAGACTCTTGAGTAGAAAATCATCTTAGCCAAGTTACCAGTCATATTCACTACTAATTCATCACATTTACGATTATGGGTGAATTTTGCAAATGCATTTTCCTGGCACAGGGTATTCCACTCTGGGAGCACGTATCAGGAAATTGCAGGTGCACTCCCTCTGATTTCCACAGAAGGAGCAAATGGAAAATTAATCCCCCAGTGCCAGTAATAGGTTAAGATATCCAACCATCATTGGAGTATGATTCCATAGGTATGGATCTCTTCCCAGTACAAATGATCATTTTAATTTGTAAGCCTAGAGAATGAATCAGTAGTTAATTTTGTCTGGTCAGCATCACACCCAATCTCCACATGTGCATTACTGACAGGATCATCAGGCAGGAGTGGGAAGCCTGGCAAATGTATTTTCCCTTTCTTTCCAACAGTAGCATCCCAGTTACTGTTCTGTATCAGACTAACTAAGTCAGCATAGAATGGGAATCGCACCATGATTTTTTTTTACTTTTTGGAGTTCAAGCCATTGGGGAACAGCAATCAGCACCCAAATACTCCAGGTGTGAGTCGAAAGAGAGCCAGAGAATGACACTTTGTCAGTCAAATAATGAGAAATGGTTAACTATATGACATTGGACATCAGTATAACAGCCACAGTAAATAGGCAAGGGCTAATTCAAATTACACATTGTTCATCCAGCTCTCTACAGAAGCTCTACAATTTTCACTCCTCATACAGAAGGTTTTACAGACAGAAGGAATCTTCCTGTACATATTCTAGTTACACTCCAGATTCAACTGGTATCTCAGTGGACCACAAGGACTGTGACCCAGATGCAGTATAGTAAGGAAAATGTGTAATTTCTTTAAAATGTCTGTGGAATCTGTAACTGTTTTTAAGAATATTTGAAAA